>NC_089846.1:1838025-2505525 GCF_035609145.1 Eleutherodactylus coqui | reverse complement strand
CTCTCTATCTGTCTCTGTCTCTCTCTCTCTCTATCTGTCTCTCTCTCTCCCTCTCTATTTCCCTCTCTCTATCTGTCTCTGTCTCCCTCTCTCTATCTGTCTCTGTCTCCCTCTCTCTATCTGTCTCTGTCTCCCTCTCTCTATCTGTCTCTGTCTCCCTCTCTCTATCTGTCTCTGTCTCCCTCTCTCTATCTGTCTCTGTCTCCCTCTCTCTATCTGTCTCTGTCTCCCTCTCTCTATCTGTCTCTGTCTCCCTCTCTCTATCTGTCTCTGTCTCCCTCTCTCTATCTGTCTCTGTCTCCCTCTCTCTATCTGTCTCTGTCTCCCTCTCTCTATCTGTCTCTGTCTCCCTCTCTCTATCTGTCTCTGTCTCCCTCTCTCTATCTGTCTCTGTCTCCCTCTCTCTATCTGTCTCTGTCTCTCTATCTGTCTCTCTCTCTCCCTCTCTATTTCCCTCTCTCTGTCTCCCTCTCTCTATCTGTCTCTGTCTCCCTCTCTCTATCTGTCTCTGTCTCCCTCTCTCTATCTGTCTCTGTCTCCCTCTCTCTATCTGTCTCTGTCTCCCCCTCTCTCTCTCTCTCGGCCCTCCTTGTATTATTTCAGGCATCTCTATATAGAAGTAGGTATGTAAAGCCTCTGCGCCGCACCAGATACGCCTTGCGGGGGATTTGGTGTGACATGTATCGGCCTGGTGTTGTGCAACCGCAGATATAGTGTGCGGCACTGTCAATATCAGTATATCGCGTGCCGCCAAGCCTGACCACCATACTGCGCCACAAAGATGGAGGAACAGCGGCCGCCCGTCATCCACCGGGGGAGTAATAGTCTGCAGTAAATCGGATGCCAATAGTGGGTGTAGTAGTATTGGGGGCAGAGAATCAGGAATACAACACTGAGCATCTCTTCCTTATGAAGTGGCTGATAACAGGGAGCAACAGCACTGCAAACCTGCATGAGATGTAATTTAGGTGTAATATGCCTTTGAATGCATTTGATGGCGACTTACAAGATGGTGGAGGGGTGGGGTAATCTTAATGAGTGAATTAGAAGGTCTTATGTAGCAGAGCTGAAGCTGTCAGTTGGTTCCCCTGCAGTCATATAGCACCGCGACAGGTGACAAACTCCGCTCTGCTACATCCTTATACACATACGGCAGTACATAGCCCATTGCCGCTGATGTAGCAGAGCTGGCGGCGCGCTCAGGGTTAATAATGTGCCTTCATTCTCCTATCATCGGGAGAAAGCGCTCAGGGTGTCACCATGGCAACATCTCAGTGCGAGCTAAAGAGAGCGTAGGAGACGCGGCTTAAGATGGGGAGAAAAACGAGCGGAGCTGGCGAATTATACAAGAGGGGATGACGAGCCGCGGCGAGCGGCGGAGGCGAAAATAAAGGGATCAAGGACTTGTATTAATAGGAAAGAAAGGGAAAACATTGCCGCGAGGAGCCAAAATGGAGGATGAGGACGGGGGATGGGGGCGGCGGGATCACAAAATCAGCGGCTTACGAAGAAGAATCAAACCGCCGATTTTGTGACTTCAATTGGATTGTTAGGAGACGTAAATAATATGTCCTATAATGCCCTCATATACGTCACGGGGGGTCTGCCAACAGCGGCGCCAACGGACCGTACGGCAGGGGCCACCAATCACGTGCCGCCTTGTATTTTCCAAAAGCCCTTTGAGAAATAAGAGCTGGAATCTGATTGGCCCTTTTGCAAAATGAAAGATGCGATCTGATTGGTCGCTCCGCTCCTGACTGGTATTTGAAGGGGGCTTCCAATCCACAGGATGTGCCATAAAAGACAGGTTGGGGGGCCGCCTCGGGGGCCGCCGTCATCTCCCTCCCACTGCTGCGATTGCCGTTGTTGCCAAAACTGCCATAGAAATCAACGGGGCGGGTAGCGGTCAGGCGCAGTCACACGGCAGCGGTCAGGCGCAGTCACACGGCAGCGGGCAGGCGCAGTCACACGGCAGCGGTCAGGCGCAGTCACACGGCAGCGGTCAGGCGCAGTCACACGGCAGCGGTCAGGCGCAGTCGCACGGCAGCGGTCAGGCGCAGTCGCACGGCAGCGGTCAGGCGCAGTCGCACGGCAGCGGTCAGGCGCAGTCGCACGGCAGCGGTCAGGCGCAGTCGCACGGCAGCGGTCAGGCGCAGTCACACGGCCGTAGGCGGGTTCGGCCTGTCAATTGATGTGGAGTGTAAATAGGCAGCGGATATCCGGGTTTTCTGCGTATTTACGTGCGCCAATTGATTGCAACGGCTGCGTTGTGTAATGAAAAATATGCATCTGTGAACGAGCGCTTGAGCCGTCACCGAAGCGGCGCCGCTCAGCGTGCGACACGGTCCGTCCAACCCCACCGACTTCTACGGGAGCGACAGAAACAGACGCAGACACAATGCAAAAAACTTTAGTGAAAAATTATTATTTTTTGCATGGCTGCGTGTAAAGTCCCATCGCTTGTTTACTTCCATGGACGGCGCTCCGCGGGGAGGGTTTTGCTGTAGGCTTTATTTTGGGGTGTATGTGTATTTGCCGTGCAGGATGAAAAAGTGCGTTCAATTAATTATTACGGATGTGATGATATCAAACGTGTGATAATACACTGCAGTACGCTCTTCATAGCTCTGGACACCGTTGTCTGGCGTTGCAGACAGAGCGTAATCCTTCTGTGAAACCCTTTACATTGATTGCAGCATGTAAGGGGTTAACAGCGGGGATCAGTCCTCCCTGAAGCCCGCTGTTGCCGCAGCATTGGTAGGACGTATGTTTACATCCACTCACAGGAAGCCCTTCCCAGCCAGGACATAGGCTTACACCCCTGATGGGGCGGGGCATAGATAAGTGGTCTCTGAAGCTCCGCCTCCTCAGCTCCAGTACTAGGCATATCATGGGGGACCCATTTTTGTGTAAATCTTTAGGTGTTTGTGACCAGAAGTCCATTAAAGAAGTCGGACCTGGATGTGAGTCTGCATTGGCCGGCTGTAGCTATAGGGAGCAGAGATCGCTGTCTGAGGGGACCCAAAGGTTCCATATGATGACACCCGTATAATAAGGGGGAGCCGGGGGGCCCTGATACTGATGGAGCGCTGCAGCCCAGGACGATATGCGCAGCTTGGAGAACCACAACTGTCGCCCCCATCTTCACTCTTACTGGGCTTTGTCTATATAATCATACTTAAAGGGCTTTCACCGCTAAAGACATTTATTCCCTATGAACGGGGAAGGGGAAGCTCAACCACTGGGGACCCCCAGCGATCCCAAGCGCAGCACACCCGAATGCCCCATGTGAATGGAGAGGTGGTGTGCATGCTCGACCGCTGCTCCATTCACTCATGGGATGGAGGGCCGAATGCATTCATCTCCGCCTGTGCCATAAAACTGAATATGCAAATAAGGAAGATGGAACAATCCCTCTGCAGCGCCACCTATTGGAAGGCAGCAGTCCTGCAAGTTAATGTCCAACCCTTTTCTACAGGTCCATGCAACAATGATTGGGAAATGAAAACCAATCCAGACTCCATCCGCAGACGGCTGTTTCGGGGTGTTTGCCCCTCATCAGTGTGCGGTAGGATCCTGGCTTGGCTAGTCAGAGGTCTATGATATTAGTCGAGAGGGTATCCGCACTTCTTAAGGAGACACCTAGAAGGTGAGTGAGGAGACACGCAACAATTATGGGGAATTGTATATATTTCCCAGAGGAGCATGCATGGTCTTATAAGTCTCCGCACCCACCTTCTGATGATACCCCTCTCGATAAAACGAAATGCGGCGGCGGTAGAGCATGCACACCACTTCTCCATTCGTATGCACTGGACTCATGATCGTTGTGGGTCCTAATGGTTGGAAATTGACACACAGCCATCAGACCTTTATCCCCTATCTAGTGTCTTTAATGGGAAAAACCCTTTAAGGGGGTTGTACCACAATTGATCGGATCAGTAGGGGTCCCACCACTGAGACGCTCAGCAATCCCAAGAACAATTGTCCCATGTCCCCCTCTCCTCATCACTGCGAGTGGGTCTGCTGTCTGTTGTCGGGATCGGTGGGGGTCTCAACAGTGACACCCCAATCTATTAGATTTTTATCACCTATCCTATGGAGAGATGATAAAAGTCAATTCCACTACAATCCCTTTAAATTTTAGACACAAGGCATTACTAGTTTAAGAATTTCTGCTTCTTCCTGTAATCTTCTGCTTTGTTTCCTTCCAGATTGATTGACCCACAGCTGGCTCATTGTCTTCTTCTGGATTTCATTTGACATGCCTCATATCCATTTCTTAAGAATGAAGATATCACTTCCTCGGACTGAGACTTGGGCCATTCTGGTCATTTGCCAGTTATTCTACATCTCAGGTCTGGCGTTCTGTCCTCCTCAATGTGTCTGTGAGACAAGGCCCTGGTTTACTCCTCAGTCTGTGTACCATGAAGCGAAGACAGTGGACTGCAATGACCTTCTACTGACTCACATCCCAGAAAATATTTCCATCGACACCCAAGTGCTACTTCTGCAGAGTAATAAGATATCTCATATGGGCTGGGAGCTTCAAGATCTGGTGAACCTTACCGAACTTGACTTATCTCAAAACCACTTTCAGAGCATCCAGGATCTAAGCGTATCCAACCTTTCCCATCTCATCACCCTTTATCTAGAAGAGAATCAGCTCACTGAGCTGCCGGACTATTGTCTAAAAGATCTAGAGAGTCTAGAAGAGTTGTATATCAATCACAACCAGATTAATTATATCGGCCCTCGAGCCTTTGCCGGCTTGGGAAAGCTACTGAGACTTCATCTCAATGCCAACCGTCTGCGTGTTATTGACTCAACATGGTTTGAAGATCTTCCGAATCTAGAGATACTAATGATTGGGGAGAACCCCGTGAGCGCCCTTCAAAACTTGAATTTTCAACCACTTGGCAAGTTGCACAGTCTAGTACTGGCAGGTATGGAACTTAACCGGGTTCCAGAAAATGCCTTCTTTGGATTGGACTACCTTGAAAGCCTGTCGTTTTTTGATAATCGTCTTACTTCTGTCCCCAGGGAGTCACTGAAACACTTGAAACTCCTGAAATTCCTTGACCTTAACAAAAACCCCATAAGTAGAATCCAGAATGGAGATTTTAAAGACATGCCTCATCTTGAGGAACTGAGCCTAAATTCAATGGAAGATCTAGAACGTGTAGAAGCTGACGCCTTTCAGGATCTGCCCGAGCTTATTAAATTAGAAATTTTCAACAATCCTAGGTTGACCTACCTGGACCCCGATGCTTTTGGAGCAAACGTTGGGGCTTTGAAGACTTTACTACTTAGCAATAATCGATTGGCATTAATACCGCTTAAAGTATTTCAGACACTACCAGGATTATCTGAAATCAGCTTATACAGTAATCCTCTGCGCTGTGATTGCCAGAACAACTGGAAGGGACTTTCATCAGTTCAACTAATAGAAGCCCAGGCCACACTTTGTACGAGCCCTCCATTGGTCAGCGGACACCTCTTCCAGGAAATACAAGGACAAGCTTGGTTAAGTCGATGTCCTCCACTAATAGATGAACATTCCTTTCCATCTCGGCTTCACCTTTCCAAACACCAGTTGGTCACTCTCAACTGCCAAGCCAGTGGTCACCCAAAGCCAGAGATATACTGGATAACTCCTCATGGAGAAAGGATATCAGGAGGAACGGGTAGAGTCCGACTTCTAGCCGAGGGATCTCTGGAAATTTTGGATGCTACAGAAGAAGATTCTGGGTCATACATGTGCCAAATGTGGAACTCAGATGGTACAGACAGTAAAAGTGTTGTCATCTTCATTAACGGGACTGAAGAACAGGAATTCACATCTCTTTCCATAGTCACCAAGAAAGTTCATTCTAATTTTGTTGTGGTGGAGTGGAAGATGTTAGGTGGACCAGCCAATGCTCCCAATGTCCTGGTTCCAGCCTTATGGACCTCTGCGACCATGAGGATACACAACCCCCATATCAGTTATACCGCCAAAGTTCCTCTGGATATACAAGAGTATAACCTCACACATCTGCAGCCGGCCACCAAGTATGAGGTTTGCTTCACTGTGTCATCTCTTTCTCGGCCCAGTCAACAGTCTTGTCTCAATGTGACCACTAAAAACGCTTCCTTCTCCGTGGCCTCAGTTGGCCGGCCGGTCAGTATTGCCCTCTCAGCAGCTCTAGGCTCCCTCATTGCTGGACTTTGCATGGCTGCTGTCATCGTATATGCCGGACATCATCTACGCTACAAAAGTTGTGGACATTCTTTGAAAAAGTATATGCAGAGGGCTTCATTCATCCCTCTCAATGAGTTCTATCCACCGCTCATCAGCCTTTGGGAAGGAGAAGTTGAGAAAGAAAAGGAGAGCAGCTTGGAACAGCCAGTCTTGGTGCCCCCTCAAGAAGATAAGACGTTTCCATCAGTGGTTCAGATTGATACATCAAAGACTTACATGTGGCAGCCTTAAACCCCTCCCTCACCCCATGAACTGGACATTGTGCCCCAGAATTTCATGCGTAGAAAATGTTGCTGTCTTAGAAACTTTTGTACAAGCAGACTTGACGTGACATTGGTGACATTAGCACAATTTTGCCCAGACTGGCTTCAGCAAGAGATGTTGGAACGATATTACATTCTTCTTTTCATTCTAGAGTCTTGGTTTGACCTCCATTACCAGCTTTCAAAAGTAAAATGGCGGCCATTTATACGTCACATGTCTTTTGTGGAAAACTGTCAATAAGAAGGGAATTTTGGAAGTTCACACCTGTCTGCTGTCTGGTGATTTAGTTGTGTTGCTTCTGATATTGAGGTCTGAAGATCCTTTTACACAAGCCAAGAATTGGCCCATTGTAATGAGCACTGATCAGCAAAGTATGTCATTCGGCGCTCGTTTACTGCTGTTCACACATAGTAGAGAATCACTGGTATAGGAACCAATGATTGGTAATGTGATCGTTGACATACCGCTCTGAATGGTCATCCATATGTCTGCTGTTTCCATTAGAGATATAGCCAACCAGCGAGAATTTTTAGGAAAGACACAATCCGCTCATGAACTAGTGTTTGCGGTCTAAAGGACCTTTTTAAGGGCTTTTCCATAGCCTGATGATCGGGCTAGAGTGCTTGTTGGAATGTTCCTTTGCCTGATGATCGGTCCCTGTAAAGATGCCCATGAGCAGTTGACGAAAATGTTCATTCGTAAAAATGCTCACTCGTTAGTTTGTGTGAACAGGGAGAAGCGTAACCGACCAATCATAGCTCTATGGGAATTAATGGTCATAGCAACAATTGTTCATCCCCATACCAGTAATCCCCTGCCAACCAACATGCTTTGCTGGTCGACATACATTACAAGACGATTCTCGGCCCATAACTTAGACTTCATTCAGATAGTTTGCTATTACCAGAGGGGAGCTCTTGGGCCCCACTGCAAAATCTGCAACATGGGCCCCCAGCTACCGTTGTATTTACAATGCATTTGGAAAGTCCTCACACCCTCTTACTTTTATGTTGTGGCTTTGTGTCCCCCTCATTCTGCACTCAGTATCATTACAAAGTGACAACAGAGTGGGAGAAATCTTCATAAATGTTTTCAAAATGATAACCTTATATTCTGCAGCAACATAAGTATTCACACCCCTGTACTTAGTCGGAGCCCCTTTGGCAGTGATTCCAGCCTCCAGTCTTCTTGGGGATGAAGCCACAGGGTTTGCACCCCTGGATTTGGGGATTCTCTGCCCTCTGTCAGGTTGGATGGGGGCCGTCTGTGGACAGACATTTTCAGGTCTCTCCAGAGATGTCCAATTGGGTTCAGGGCTCTGGCCAGGCCACTCAAGGACATGCACAGAGTTGTCCCCCCTCTTGTGTGGTCTTGGCTGGGGTCTTAGGGTCATTGTCTTGTTGGAAGGTGACCCTTCTGCCCGGTCTGAAGTCCCTTGTGCTCTGGATCAGGAAGTCATTATCTCTGTACTTTACTCCATTCAGCTTTCCATCCACCTTGACCGGTCTCCCCTCACCCAGCATGATGCTCCACCACCAGGCTTCACTGTAGGGATGGTATTGGGCAGGTGATGAGCGGCGCCTGTTTTCCATCCACCCTGACTGGTCTTCCCTCCCCAACATGATGCTCCACCACCAGGCTTCACTTTAGGAATGGTTTGGGCTGGTGATGAGTGGTGCCTGGTTTCCATCTACCCTGACCAGTCTCTCCCCCCCCCCCCCCCCCAGCATGATGCTCCACCAAAAGGCTGCATTGTAGGGATGGTATTGGGCACTTGATGATCTGTGCTTGGTTTCCATTCATCGTGACCGGTCTCCCCTCCCCCAACATGATGCTCCCCTGCCAGGCTTTACTGTAGGGATGGTATTGGGCAGGTGATGGGCGGCGCCTGGTTTCCATCCACTCTGACCGGTCTCCCCTGCCCCAGCATAATACGCCACCACCAGGCTTTACTGTAGGGATGGTATTGGGCAGGTGATGAGCGTTGCCTGGTTTCCATCCACCCTGACTGGTCTCCCCTCCCTTAGCATGATGCTCCACCACCAGGCTACACTGTAGGAATGGTATTGGGTCGGTGATGAGCGGCACCTGGTTTCCTTCAGACAGAACACTTAGAGGCCAGAACGTTCCATCTTGGTGCTATCAGAGCAAAGAATCTTGTTCCCGCAGTCTGTGGGTCCTTTAGGGTCTTTTTGATAACTCCAGGGGGCTTCCATGTGTCTTACTGAGGAGGCTTCTTTCTGGCCCCTCTGCATTAAGCCCAGATTGGTGGAGGCTGCAGGGCTGGTCGACCTTCTGGAAGTTTTTCTATCTGCACACAGGATCTTTGGAGCTCAGCCAGAGTGACCATTGGGATCTTGGTCACCACTCTTACAACACCCTTCTACTTCTTAGTTTGGGGGGTCGGAGGCTCTAGGAAGAGTCCTGGTTGTTCTTCCATGTAAGTATTATGAAGGTCACTGGGTTCTTGGTCACCTCTCTTACAAGACCCTTCTCCTCCTTAGTTTAGTGTGTCGGAGGCTCTAGGATGAGTCCTGGTGGTTCTTCCATGTAAGTATTATGGGGTTCGCTTGGCTCTTGGTCACCTCTCTTACAAGACCCTTCTCCTCCTTAGTTTAGGGTTTTGGCGGCTCTAGGAAGAGTCCTGGTTGTTCCTCCATGTAAGTATGATGGAGCCTCTGGGCTCTTGGTCACCTCTCTTACAAGACCCTTCTCCCCCTTAGTTTAGGGTTTTGGCGGCTCTAGGAAGAGTCCTGGTGGTTCTTCCATGTAAGTATTATGAAGGTCGCTGGGTTCTTGGTCACCTGTCTTACAAGACCCTTCTCTTCCTTAGTTTAGTGTGTCGGAGGCTCTAGGAAGAGTCCTGGTGGTTCTTCCATGTAAGTATTATGGGGTTCGCTGGGTTCTTGGTCACCTCTCTTACAAGACCCTTCTCCCCCTTAGTTTAGGGTTTTGGCGGCTCTAGGAAGAGTCCTGGTGGTTCTTCCATGTAAATATTATGGGGGCCACTGGGTTCTTGGCCACCTCTCTTACAAGGCCCTTCTCCCCTTTAGTTTGAAGGGCCAGTGGCTCTAGCAAGAGTCCTGGTTCTTCTTCCCTGTAAGTATTATGGGGTCCGCTGGGCTTCTGGGAACTTTCAGGGCAGCAGAAATGTTTTTGTAGCTTCTCCAGATCTGAGCCTCTACACAATCCTGTCTTTGAACTCAGCAGGCAGATCTGTCCTCCTCATGGCTTGGTTTTGGATCTGATATGCATTGTGAGCGGTGAGTACTTTATATAAATGGGGGTCTGATGTCCAATCAGCTGAATGTACCATGAGTGACTCCAATCAAGGTGTAGAAAAATATACAAAATGACCAAGCAGAATGGGAGACCCCAGAGCTACAAGTGTCATACGAAAGGGTGTTACTGCAAAATGGGCTTTTTCATTTTTATATTTTTCACAGTGATTTCACCCATTTAGTTGTTACTGTGTTATTATGGAGTACTGAGTGCAGAATGATGGGGGAACACAAGTCCACAACATAAAGTGTCTTCTGATGTGGCAGGGAGACCCTCAGGCACCGGGACCTGGGTGCAGTTGCTATCTCTGCAACCCCTATGAGTGGAGCAGCACTCTAGTGACAGCCCCATACAGGCATGAGTCTACAGCCACCTTCCAAATTCTGTCAGTGGTCTACAGTCTATAGGGGCGATGCTACAAGGTTTCCACCTATGGCATTGGCTTGGGTATGGTTCTTCTATCTTGATTCGACACTTCATGAACAGAGGGACGTCGCTGCCGAGCTGCATTTGTCTCTTCATGTCTCTGACAGAGCTGACGGAGCTGCATGACCCGGGTATTGCGGAGTTGTGTCTTGCATATCCTATACTATTACATCCCCAGCGAACCTCCGCCAAATATCCCCTTAAAAACCCTATTTCTATTGAACAATAAAAGACACTGACAATTCTAATTTTGGATCATTTGGCCACAGCAGCCATTTTATTTGCATAAGGGAAGGTACTTGTCATTTGTATAGCGCCAACTTATTCCGCAGCGCTTTCATGTAATTTATTACCCCCCAGTACCGACCTCTGAAGGATGGAAGGCTAAGGTAACCTTGAGCTGGCTACCTGAATCATGCGGGGATTGAACTCACAACCTTCAGGTCGTGAGCAAGAGCTCAGGACTGCGTACTGTTGCCTTAATACTCAGCACTAGAGATGAGCGAACGTACTCGTCTGAGCTTGATACTCGTTCGAGTATTAGTGGGTTCGAGATGCTCGTTACTCGAGACGAGTACCACGCGATGTTCGGGTTACTTTCACTTTCATCTCTGAGACGTTAGCGCGCTTTTCTGGCCAATAGAAAGACAGGGAAGGCATTACAACTTCCCCCTGTGATGTTCCAGCCCTATACCACCCCCCTGCAGTGAGTGGCTGGCGAGATCAGGTGCCACCCGAGTATATAAATCGGCCCCTCCCGCGGCTCACCACAGATGCATTCTGACAGAGATCAGGGACAGTGCTGCTGCTGCTGCTATAGGGACAGTGTTAGGAGTGATTTTAGGTTTCAAGAGCCCCAACGGTCCTTCTTAGGGCCACATCTGACCGTGTGCAGTACTGTTGAGGCAGCTTTTTCAGTGTTGCACTTTTTTTTTTTTTTTGTATATCGGCCGTACAGAGCATTGCGTCCTCAGTCTGCAGTCATTGTACAGAGTATAGGGGCAGCACTGGTGAGGCAGGGACAGTGAAAAAGGTGAAAGACATATACTGTCTATATAGGCAGTGGGCTTTTCCAAAAAAATTTGGGACAGAAAAATATATTTGGGCTGCCTGTGACCGTCCTGACTGTACTGCGTCTCTGCTGGGGGTAGTAGTCCTAATTAATACGCAGCCAGCTAAGTGTTACAGCAGGCTTGCACAAAATTCTTTCCTGGCTCTGCGTTGCCCGTTACATCATTGCTGTCATCCTGTCCAGAGGGAAACAGTCTGCAGTAATTTTACATAGTATAGGGCCAGTAGTGCTGAGGCAGGGACAGTGAAAAACGTGAAAGACATATACTGTCTATATAGGCAGTGGGCTTTTCCAAAAAAATTTGGGACAAAAAATATATTTGGGCTGCCTGTGACCGTCCTCAGTGTACTGCGTCTCTGCTGGGGGTAGTAGTCCTAATTAATACGCAGCCAGCTAGGTGTTACAGTGGGCTTGCGCAAAATTCTTTCCTGGCTCTGCTGTGCGTTCCGTAAGCGAAGTCAGCCTCCAACCACAGGCCAATAAGCGGCACATTTAATTACAGCGTTCTGTTTCTGCACTACTGGTAATACACCATGCTGAGGGGTAGGGGTAGGCCTAGAGGACGTTGACGCGGGCGAGAACGCGGAGGCCCAAGTCAGAGTGTAGGCACAGGCCGAGCTCCTGGTCCAGGTGTATCGCAGCCGACTGCTGCGGGATTAGGAGAGAGGCACGTTTCTGGCGTCCCCAGATTAATCTCACAATTAAGGCGTCCATGCGGTAGACCTTTATTACAAAATGAGCAGTGTGAGCAGGTCCTGTCGTGGATGGCAGAAAGTGCATCCAGCAATCTATCGACCACCCAGAATTCTGCGCCGTCCACTGCTGCAACTCTGAATCCTCTGGCTGCTGCTCCTCCTTCCCCCCAGCCTCCTCACTCTATTACAATGACACATTCTGAGGAGCAGGCAGACTCCCAGGAACTGTTCCCGGGCCCCTGCCCAGAATGGCCAGCAATGGTTCCTCTCCCACCGGAGGAGTTTGTCGTGACCGATGCCCAACCTTTGGAAAGTTCCCGGGGTCCGGGGGATGAGGCTGGGGACTTCCGGCAACTTTCTCAAGAGCTTTCAGTGGGTGAGGAGGACGATGACGATGAGACACAGTTGTCTATCACTCAGGTAGTAGTAATTGGAGTAAGTCTGAGAGAGGAGCGCACAGAGGATTCGGAGGAAGAGCAGCAGGACGATGAGGTGACTGACCCCACCTGGTTTGCTAAGCCTACTGAGGACAGGTCTTCAGAGGGGGAGGCAAGTGCAGCAGCAGGGCAGGTTGGAAGAGCCAGTGCGGTGGCCAGGGGTAGAGGCAGGGCCAGACCGAATAATCCACCAACTGTTTCCCAAAGCGCCCCCTCGCGCCATGCCACCCTGCAGAGGCCGAGGTGCTCTAAGGTCTGGCAGTTTTTCGCTGAGAGTGCAGACGACCGACGAACAGTGGTGTGCAACCTTTGTCGCGCCAAGATCAGCCGGGGAGCCACCACCACCAGCCTCACCACCACCAGCATGTGCAGACATATGATGGCCAAGCACCCCACAAGGTGGGACGAAGGCCGTTCACCGCCTCCGGTTTGCACCACTGCCTCTCCCCCTGTGCCCCAACCTGCCACTGAGATCCAACCCCGCTCTGAGGACACAGGCACTACCGTCTCCTGGTCTGCACCCACACCCTCACCTCCGCTGTCCTCGGCCCCATCCACCAATGTCTCTCAGCGCACCGTCCAGCCGTCGCTAGCGCAAGTGTTGGAGCGCAAGTACGCCGCCACGCACCCGCACGCTCAAGCGTTAAACGTGCACATAGCCAAATTGATCAGCCTGGAGATGCTGCCGTATAGGCTTGTGGAAACTGAGGCCTTCAAAAGCATGATGGCGGCGGCGGCCCCGCGCTACTCAGTTCCCAGTCGCCACTACTTTTCCCGATGTGCCGTCCCAGCCCTGCACGACCACGTCTCCCGCAACATTGTACGCGCCCTCACCAACGCGGTTACTGCCAAGGTCCACTTAACAACGGACACGTGGACAAGCACAGGCGGGCAGGGCCACTATATCTCCCTGACGGCACATTGGGTGAATTTAGTGGAGGCTGGGACCGAGTCAGAGCCTGGGACCGCTCACGTCCTACCCACCCCCAGAATTGCGGGCCCCAGCTCGGTGGTGGTATCTGCGGCGGTGTATGCTTCCTCCACTAAACCACCCTCCTCCTCCTCCTCCTCCTACGCAACCTCTGTCTCGCAATCAAGATGTGTCAGCAGCAGCACGTCGCCAGCAGTCGGTGTCGCACGGCGTGGCAGCACAGCGGTGGGCAAGCGTCAGCAGGCCGTGCTGAAACTACTCAGCTTAGGAGAGAAGAGCCACACGGCCCACGAACTGCTGCAGGGTCTGACAGAGCAGACCGACCGCTGGCTTTCGCCTCTGAGCTTCCAACCGGGCATGGTCGTGTGTGACAACGGCCGTAACCTGGTGGCAGCTCTGCAGCTCGGCAGCCTCACGCACGTGCCATGCCTGGCCCACGTTTAATTTGCTGGTTCAGCGCTTTCTGAAAAGCTACCCACGCTTGTCAGACCTGCTCGGAAAGGTGCGCCGGCTCTGCGCACATTTCCACAAATCCCACACGGACGCTGCCACCCTGCGCACCCTGCAACATCGGTTTAATCTGCCAGTGCACTGACTGCTGTGCGACGTGCCCACACGGTGGAACTCTACGCTCCACATGTTGGCCAGGCTCTATGAGCAGCGTAGAGCTATAGTGGAATACCAACTCCAACATGGGCGGCGCAGTGGGAGTCAGCCTCCTCAATTCTTTTCAGAAGAGTGGGCCTGGTTGGCAGACATCTGCCAGGTCCTTGGAAACTTTGAGGAGTCTACCCAGGTGGTGAGCGGCGATGCTGCAATCATTAGTGTCACCATTCCTCTGCTATGCCTCTTGAGAAGTTCCCTGCAAAGCATAAAGGCAGACGCTTTGCGCTCGGAAACGGAGGCGGGGGAAGACAGTATGTCGCTGGATAGTCAGAGCACCCTCCTGTCTATATCTCAGCGCGTTGAGGAGGAGGAGGTGGAGGAGCATGAAGAGGAGGGGGAAGAGACAGCTTTGCCCACTGCTGAGGGTACCCATGCTGCTTGCCTGTCATCCTTTCAGCGTGTATGGCCTGAGGAGGAGGATCCTGAAAGTGATCTTCCTAGTGAGGACAGCCATGTGTTGCGTACAGGTACCCTGGCACACATGGCTGACTTCATGTTAGGATGCCTTTCTCGTGACCCTCGCGTTCCACGCATTCTGGCCACTACGGATTACTGGGTGTACACACTGCTCGACCCACGGTATAAGGAGAACCTTTCCACTCTCATACCTGAAGAGGAAAGGGGTTCGAGAGTGTTGCTATACCACAGGACCCTGGCGGACAAGTTGATGGTAAAATTCCCATCCGACAGCGCTAGTGGCAGAAGGCGCAGTTCCGAGGGCCAGGTAGCAGGGGAGGCGCAGAGATCAGGCAGCATGTACAGCGCAGGCAGGGGAACATTCTCCAAGGCCTTTGACAGCTTTATGGCTCCCTAGCAAAACTGTGTCACCGCTCCCCAGTCAAGGCTGAGTCGGCGGGAGCACTTTAAAAGGATGGTGAGGGAGTACGTAGCCGATCGCATGACCGTCCTCCGTGACGCCTCTGCCCCCTACAACTACTGGGTGTCGAAGCTGGACACGTGGCCTGAACTCGCGCTGTATGCCCTGGAGGTGCTTGCTTGTCCTGCGGCTAGCGTCTTGTCGGAGAGGGTGTTTAGTGCGGCTGGGGGAATCATCACAGATAAGCGTACCCGCCTGTCAACCGACAGTGCCGACAGGCTAACACTCATCAAGATGAACAAAGCCTGGATTTCCCCAGACTTCTCTTCTCCACCAGCGGACAGCAGCGATACGTAAGCAATACGTAGGCTGCACCCGCGGATGGAAGCATCGTTCTCTATCACCATCCAAAACGGGGACATTTTAGCTTCATCAATCTGTGTATAATATTCCTCCTCCTCCTCCTGCTCCTCCTCCTGAAACCTCACGTAATCACGCCGAACGGGCAATTTTTCTTAGGCCCACAAGGCTCACTCATATAATTTTTGTAAACAATTTTTATACGTTTCAATGCTCATTAAAGCGTTGAAACTTGCACCTGAACCAATTTTTATTTTTACTGGGCTGCCTCCAGGCCTAGTTACCAATTAAGCCACATTAACCAAAGCGATTAATGGGTTTCACCTGCCCTCTTGGTTGGGCATGGGCAATTTTTCTGAAGTACATTTGTACTGTTGGTACACCATTTTTTTGGGGCCCTCGTCTACAGTGTAATCCCAGTAATTTTTTGCCCACCTGCATTAAACATGACATTACCTCAGCTGTGATGGGCAATGCAATGGGATATATTTATGTACCGCCGGTGGGTTCCAGGGAGCCACCCATGCTGTGGGTGCACACGGAATTCCCATTGCGGAGTTGTACCTGCCTGTGACTATTTATAAAAAACCGCGGTCTGACTGGGGCGTGCAGACACCTTCACAGAATGAATAGTGTGTGGCACATAGGTTCCCCATTGCTATGCCCACATGTGCAGCTCCAGATGGAGGTGGCACAGGATTGGACTTCTCATTGCTTCTGTACAGCATTGTGGGCTATCGCCCCGCCCCTTTTAAAGAGGGTCGCTGCCTAGCCGTGCCAACCCTCTGCAGTGTGTGCCTGCGGTTCCTCCTCATGGCAGACGCACTTATAAATAGACATGAGGGTGGTGTGGCATGAGGGCAGCTGAAGGCTGCGCGGGGACACTTTGGTGTGCGCTGTGGACACTGAGTCGTGCGGGCGGGGGTTGGGCAGCATGTAACCCAGGAGAAGTGGCAGCGGAGTGTCATGCAGGCAGTGATTGTGCTTTGTTGGAGGTAGTGTGGTGCTTAGCTAAGGTATGCCATGCTAATGAGGGCTTTTCAGAAGTAAAAGTTGTTGGGAGGGGGGGGGGGCACTCTTGCCGGTATTGTGGCTTAATAGTGGGACCTGGGAACTTGAGATGCAGCCCAACATGTAGCCCCTCGCCTGCCCTATCCGTTTCTGTGTCGTTCCCATCACTTTCTTGAATTGCCCAGATTTTCACAAATGGAAACCTTAGCGAGCATCGGCGAAATACAAAAATGCTCGGGTCGCCCATTGACTTCAATGGGGTTCGTTACTCGAAACGAACACTCGAGCATCGCGATAATTTCGTCCCGAGTAACGAGCACCCGAGCATTTTGGTGCTCGCTCATCTCTACTCAGCACATTGAATATTGAACATGATAATGTAGATTGTAAAAAGTTACAAAACCATTGCAGGACGGCGAGGGCAGCGACCCGACTCTAAATCAAGGGGCGGTATTCCCACTTCTCCATTACAGGCCAAAATTGCACAATTGACCTTGACTTGCACATTGTTGAGCTTTTTGACTGACCAAGCGGTACGCCAGGGTTTACAGGGGACAATCTCCAACCATACTATCATCATTCCGTGGAACAGGGACCAGAGACGCAACATGTCATAGCGAATATCCAAATTAATTCCTGGAAAGGACGAGCCCCCAAATCATTGCCCCGCCGTGTAAAACTAAAATGACTGGAGCCATCAATCAAGACGAACAAAACAGCGTATCTGACAAGACACGGCTCCAGACCGTGCCGCGAATCCTAACCAAATTATGAGTGCAACATCCCCGGAAAACCCAAGCTGCCTCCCACTAGGCCGCTCTTTTGCCTGTTCAGCACCCCAATGCACAAATGAATGCCCAAAAGTCCAAACTCGAGCCGGACCATGACCCGTAACACCGCAAAATACGTTCTGCGGAGGCATCGCCAACAGAAAAAAATACACCACGGTAAACTGAGCGCTACATGAACTCCCCTCCCATTAGACTGCCTGATAACAATTGTGGGTGATGTCAGATTTATAATGGTGGAATTCCAATCTAACCAATCGTTGCACCGCTTGAGCCCCCGACCTGCTGCTCCCGCCGCTGCCCCTACATGGAATGAATGTGCACTAAAAAGAGAACTACTGAGACGCCGGACCGCCAAGGCCTTCCGCAAAATAGTGTTAAATATGAATCTAGACAGGAAAGAACCACCCTAAGCGGACAAACTACGTACCGGGCGCATTAAAGCCCTTGGTACAATCCGACGTCCCTTGCCCAACTGATGGGTTTTGGAGAGCCGAACCCAAACTTCAACCTGATCACCTGAGAGCACTACCTCTTCTTCTATAAACCGGTCTAGGCTGGGAAACACCCATTGCCCCACCCCCAGATTATAACGCATACGATCTAACTCCACCCCCAAGCGTCCCAGTAACTGAAAAGAAGCGGGCCTTCGTGTACCCCATCGAAAACTCTTCAGGGCCTGGCTTACTAAAAATGTCTTTATTACATCCTGGCCACCACTTACTTTAACCCCTTCCCGCTATAGGGTGTACATTTACGTCATGCAGCGTGGGGGTTTGTATGAGGGGTGATTGCGGGGCGACCTCTCTTCATACAGCGCAGCGTCAGCTGTTTATAACAGCTGACCACCCATGGGCAATAGCTGCAATCGGCCGTATGACCAAGCACGGCTATTAACCCTTTAAATGCCGCTGTCAATGAGATCGCAGGGAGACGTGCGGGTGTCATGGCAGTGGGGAGAAGGACCCCGGCTGCCTTAGCAGACTGCCCATCAAGCCGTCCCTGTGAGGTGACTTGATAGACTGCCTGTCAAAATGCAGTATGATGTAATGCTATGGCATCACATCATACTGCAGGAGTGATCAAAGCATCGCTGGTTGTGGTCCCCCGGGGGGCTACAAAATAAAAGTAAAATAAGATCAATAAAGTTTTACTTTTAAGTTTTAATTGTGGAAAAAAAATAATAAAAGTTCAACTCGCCCCCCTTTTGCCATATCTATAACCAAAAAATCGAAATCCTAAAACAAAAATACATGTTTGGTATCGCCGCGTCCGTAAAAGTCCGATCTATCAAAGTAGCGCATTATTTACCCCACAAGATGAACGTCATCAGAAAAAAAAAAGAACGTCAGAAATGCGCTTTTTCAGTCACCCTGTCTCTGATAACTAAAAAGGTTATTGTGCGCAGAAGATGGCGGCAGGAAATAAAAAAAATAAAATGTCTTTAAAAAAGAATAAAAGCAGTACAGCAAAAAACACCTATAGTAATCGTACCGACCCACAGAATGACCTTATCAGGTCGCTTTTGTCGCTGTTTGTGCGCCGTAGAAACAAGACGCGTCGGAATACTCCACTTAGAATTTTGTAAAAGTTTTTCAGTACATTATATGTAGAGATGAGCGAATATACTCGTTTCGAGTAATTACTCGATCGAGCACCGCGGGTGAAAAGATTCGAGGGGCGCCGAGTACGGAAGTACTCGAAAATCGCGGGGGCGTGGCCAAGTAGGTTTGCTCATCTCTAATTATATGGTACATTAAATAGCGCCATTGAAAACTACAACTCGTCCCGCAAAACCTAACCGCAGACCGCGATGGAGAAATAAAGGAGTTACGATTTTTTAAATCGTGGGAGGAAAAGACAAAATTGGAAAAAAAAATGGCCGCATCATTAAGGGGTTAAAACCGAAAACTAGGGCAGCTACCAAACGCTTCTCTTTCGCTACTGACAACCTTGCAGTGGAAGCTTCGCCCAATAAGTATACTAATGCCCCAACCTTATCATCACCCAATCTTCCCATTGGCGGCCGTTTCATAAGCTGTCCACGTACCTGCCGCCAACAATGCCTGAATCACATGACCAGACCCCGTAGCTGTGGGGGCAGATCCTCCCTTCTTCTTTCACTTCTGGCACGAAGGGTCGAAAGTGTTCCCACTGAAAGTGACAGACAGCGTCCGAAATTGGGTTTTGAATACCCGGCACATGAACCGCTACCAGCCACATATTGGAGGACCAGCACTTTAATAGTAGATGCCGAAGTAAACGAACAACAGGAGCGGTGGACGCCGTTGTGCTGCTAAGGGCCGGCACCACTTCTAAGTTATTGCAGTGAAACCTAATGTTTCCATTACAGAACCATACACCCCATAGCGTCACCGCCACAACCAGATTTGTAAGCAGGCCTGACAGCACCCATGTCTCAGGCCACTGAGCAGCGCACCATTGTACTTGATCCCTGAGCCGCCCGCCGCATCAGTGAACAGTTCACAGTCAGGATTGGCGATCGTCTTCTCCGTCCTTCATGACTTCCCATTGTAGTGGGTGAGAAAAGACATCCACACCTCCAAGTCTAACCATATGTAATGATAGGGTGATCTATCTCCAGACGTGGCCCCTGGATTGGCCAGACTGCCTAGAGGAACTTGAATTACTAGCCAAGCCATAGGATTCTGGAAGGGACTGGCCATATCTCACAGGAGCGACCACCCTCAACCACAAGCCGATGTCCTTGTGGTCCCACCTAATGTTGGGACAAACAGCTTTTCGTTATCTAAACTGCTGATCATATCAAAGTCAAGTTTGGCCTCCGTAAACTCGTTATGCCTCCCCAATAGCGTCCGTATACCAGAAAAGAGCCGAACAATTGGCGCCCGTTCTCCAATGACGTTAGCCAGAATACCGAATGTCTGCAGCCAGTTCTGTGGGATCAAACGCCATCTTTTCTTCTCCTCATCCTTTTTTGACTTGGTCCTCAATTCTCTTGGTCTAAGTTAAACTTCTCCAAAGGTAGGAGCCAAAATATCTCTACATATGTGCTGCGCCAAATCTTGTCTTTTATTACTTGAGTTAAGTGAACTCCCAGCGGACCCTGAAAGTATTCGTAGACCTCGCCCTTAGCGCTGTTGTTGAGACAGATCTCATCGCCGTCCTTTTCAGTCTGAACAGCTACTGTCACCCCTGATGCTAACTTTACATCTGTGACTAGCTGGCCCTCACCACTGAAGGGGCCACAGGAGTCATCCATGCTGAAGCCAGAGAAGGGTTATCTGAAACCTGCTTCCCCTCTTGTACTGAACTAACAACTCCCTAACACCACCCAACAACTCCCTCAGACCCCACCACTCAAATTTTGGCAAAGAACCCATATTTAGAGCGGTGACCCTCCAAGACTTCTACACTTCAACAGGACAGGCTGGAAATCAGCTTCTGGGCCAAATCCTGGTGGATGACCACTCGTTCCTCCTAACCACTGCTTGCAGTTAATCACAATTTCTATGTTTTTGTTTGTTCATCTGGTTTTGAGGATTCACCCCCGATTCTCAATGGGATGAGATTTGAGGAGGTTCTTGGCCAAAGACCAAAATGTCACTGAGCCTCTTAGTTCTCACTTCGGCCTTGTGACATGTGCAGTGTCCGAGGAGTGGGCCAACAGCCGAGGTAGATTGAGGCTTTGTCACTGGGCTCTACCATCTCCTTCCCTGGGGGTAACACGGGACCTGACCAAGTTACTGCTGGGGGAGTTTCACGGGGTAACACAAGATGTGGTTTACCTTAAGTCCTTTTTCGCCACTATTTCATTCGTTGTGGTGAATCAAGAAGTTGGCAAATAAACAGTCTACACACAGGGATAACGTTATGAGCAAAACCAGGAGCGGTCGGTAGACCTCATTTATTCCAACAAAAGGTTACAGTCCAAAACTCTACAGAAGCCAGCAGGACACCGGTGCAGACACAATAGAGGTGTGACAGGGAGGATTCACAGGATGACAGACGAGTCCACAGTCCCAGTTATTGGTGGGGTTCTACTCCCGGCCACTCTCTTTCTCTCTCCAGGTCTCTACCGTTCAACACTCACATTTGTAAAAAAAGGGCACTCGGCGCTGCCTGGCAGTTCCTCTCACTCTCTCAGTCCTCCATATTAGTAGCAGAGAGGCCTGGGTGAATAGGGCCCAGGGCACACAACAGGCCATCACTCAGCCTCTTCCATCCTGGGGGATCCTCATAGGACGAGGTGCTGTTTTTCCTACTCACTAAAAGTCTCTCACTTCCCCAGACTCCAATCAACTTGCAGACTGACTTTTACAAGAGGCTCCAGAAGCAGACTCACGTGCTAACTCTCTCTAGCAAGAAGACCCCTTGCACTACACCTTGCATACACATATATGAAACATGATCACGTGACACACAACCAGATACATTTTCCAGACATCACCCAGACATTAACCTATTCAGTGCTGCAGAGGGGCAATACACATCACAGATGCACATACATAGAAGACACTGACAATACAAATGCACCAGACAAACACATTCATACTGATGGAGGGGCTCCATTAACTCTGAGCCACTACAGTTTCCCCTACTTAGGACATGCCGACACCGGCACCTCTTTAAAACAGAGTATAAATCTGGAGTTGGTCAGTCTGTGTGCTCTACCCAAAAATCGCTTTGAAGAACTATCTGCTCAGTCATGGAGGCTGCAAGGAAAAACCTTAACACTTACTCCACCTCCAGTTACTACTTAGAGCTTACCGATTCCGGTGTACTCAGACTACCTAAGATGTCACTTTCCTTGAAAAGCATTAATGCACGACAGCATGTATAAAACGTGATATGGCCATAACCACTGGAGTACACTGTTAAACTGGACAAAATCCAGGATTCACTAACATTGCTATGGGGCTCTTACATAATTATTCTCCCCAAAGACTAAAGAAGACTGAAAAAGAGCATACATCACTGTAGCTAGACAAAAGAATAGAAGAGGGCGACTGGCAGGTTTAAAGAACAGAAGGCAAGTGGAATGACCATCACTTCCCCTGAAGAAACTATGTGAAGGGTGGTAGCTAGAAGTCAATACCCCCAACCGAGTTGACTAGAAAAATGATAATGAGACTGTATCCCCTGGGACAGACAATATAACAGACAGGCACTGGCACACATTAAGTGGAAACATGAAAATAAAACTCCTAATGCACTTACACACTTATCACTTACAGGTACACACAGTTGATGGAAATGCAGATTTTTACTTAAAACTCCCGTCATAGTCGTGCACAATACTTGAACATTATAGTGCTCCATTAGACACGGCAAAATCACATTATGAAATAAACATTAGAAAAATAACATGCATTTTAAATTATCCAAAGGGACATAACAACTTTCCAGTAATTTTGGGCATAACAGGGCAACATAAAGACTCTGGATAATGAGTCCAAAAAGAAAAACACAGGAGTCTATTAACACTATGTAACCTTGGTGTAGGGAACGGTGGGCTCCTCTGCTTCTGAACCAGCACTGAATCCTGTGGGTGTAGGATTGGTACTCCAAGACTCTATGCCAGTGGATGAACACAGGGAAGGACTCTTGTACAAGAAGGCTCTTACCGCAGAGTCCTCCCTGTCCTCTGGATCTGCTGCCAGCTCAGAACAGTCATGGTCCAACTGCTGCAGTGATGCAGACACACTGGAAGGCCTCTCAACGTATTCCTCAGAAAGTACCCGAGGCACAGAAAGAGGTTGCCGCAGTGAGGCAAATAAGTCCGCTGGACTGGCATACCTCTCTCTAGCTCCCTCTGCTGCTGGAGAGCAGTTTAGAGTTAAACCCCAGGGTATCTCAGCCGGGACAAAGTAAGGTGGTCCTGAGGAATGGTCCCTTTGTTCATCCACAAACACAAAATTCAAGATTGCATCTCCATACTTCCATATGAAGGGTAACAGGTGTGCAGACAGGATGTCCTTATCCTCCTGATTATTACTGTGAATCAGGACCCATGGGGGTACCAGCCTTTCACAAAACCACCCCCAGCGTGGTATCTCTGCAGCCTCCGGAGTCTCTCCTTTGCAGGAGGGATTGGAGATGAAGAAGTACCCTTGGACAGGATAAGGTCTGTCTGGGGGGTTACCTCAGGCACTCCTCTGGAGGTGGTGAAGCAAATGAGGGGGGTACCAATCCCTGTAGCTTGGGCTAGTCACCCCAGTAAATGCGGGATCTGGATGGAGGATATCAAGCTGGAACTGGCAGTATAACCTTAGCCACTATCTCACCTGGGAGGGGGGTGCTCATGCTGGTCTTTAGGGAAAGATGTAGAGGCTCACTCACCAACAGTGGCGACTCTTCCCCTGGGCAGTCTTCTGCACTCTCTTGCTGTTCTGTGGTAGTGGCGACCCCACCTACCTTTCCCTCAGCCATGGCGGGAACTTTGTGGCAGAAAGTTTTCGTGGCTTCCAAAGTACAGGATGGTGAAGAAGCTTGGGTGCCATCCTGTGGGTCCATGTTGTCCTCTTCACTAACAGTCATGAAACGTAGAGCAGGCAATTCAACTTTGTCTAATAGTTCAACACGACCGTGTCTCAGGGTATAACGCATCCTGGACACATATAAATGAGATTTAGATGAAGAGTCTGTATCTTCTCGATGCATTTTTCTGCAGGTTGCTCAGACTTGTCTTTCTGGTGACTTTCTCAGAGGGCTCAGAGGGCTGGAATACCAGAAAATGGCCATATCACGTTTTATACATACTGTTGTGCATTAATGCTTTTCCAGGAAAGTGACGTCTTAGGTAGTCTGAGTACACCGGAATCGGTAAGCTCTAAGTAGTAACCGGAGGTGGAGTAAGTGTTAAGGTTTTTCCTTGCAGCCTCCATGAATGAGCAGATAGTTCTTCAAAGTGATCTTTGGGTAGATCACTGAGACTGACCAACTCCAGATTTATACTCTGTTTTAAAGAGGTGCCGATGTCGGCATGTCCTAAGTAGGGGAAACTGTAGTGGCTCAGAGTTAATGGAGCCCCACCATAAGTATGAATGTGTTTGTCTGGTGCATTTGTATTGTCAGTGTCTTCTATGTATGTGCATCTGTGATGTGATGTCTGAAAAATGTATCTGGTTGTGTGTCACGTGATCGTGTTTCATATATGTGTATGCAAGGTGTAGTGCAAGGGGTCTTCTTGCCAGAGAGAGTTAGCACGTGAGTCTGCTTCTGGAGCCTCTTGTAAAAGTCAGTCTGCAAGTTGATTGGAGTCTGGGGAAGTGAGAGACTTTTAGTGAGTAGGAAAAACAGCACCTCGTCCTATGAGGATCCCCCAGGATGGAAGAGGCTGAGTGATGGCCTGTTGTGTGGCCTGGGCCCTATTCACCCAGGCCTCTCTGCTACTAATATGGAGGACTGAGAGAGTGAGAGGAACTGCCAGGCAGCGACGAGTGCCCTTTTTTACGAATGTGAGTGTTGACTGGTAGAGACCTGGAGAGAGAAAGACAGCAGAGGCACTTCTTCTCTGTCTCTTAAGAACAGGCATGCAGGAATCATCCTGTTCGTGACGCCATAAGGTTTGCTCTGCAGCATCCGAGAAGTGGGCCCACAGCCGAGGAGATAGCGCGGTAGATTGGGGGCTTTGTCACAGGGCTCTACCATCTCCTCCCCTGGGGGTAGTATGGGACCCGACCATGTTACTGCTGGGGGAGTTTCACAGGGTAACCCAGGCTGTGGTTTGGTCCTTTCTCACTTGTGATGCCACCATTCTGTCCTCTGCGATGAATCAAGAAGTTGGCAAATAAACAGTCCACAGTTAGGGATAACGTTATGAGCAAAACCAGGAACGATCCGTAGAGCTCGTTTATTCCAACAAAAGGTTACAGTCCAACACTTTACAGAAGCCAGGAGGACACCGGTGCAGACACAATAGTGGTGTGACAGGGAGAATTCACAAGATGACAAACAAGTCCACAGTTCAAGTTATCTGTGGGGTTCTGTTCCCAGCCACTCTCTTGCGCTCTCGCTCTCTCTCTCTCGCTCTCTCTCTCTCTCCTGTCTTCTCTCTTTCTCTCTCTCTCATCAACATTCACATTTAGAAAAAAGGCACTCAGATGCACACACATAGAAGACACTGACAATACAAATGCACCAAACCCATTCATACTTATAGGGGGCCCTGTTAACTCTGGGCCACTACACATGGGGCTCCATCATGCTGCAAAAAGGCTTGTTCATCACCAGATTGCTCCTGGGTGGTTGGGAGAAGTTGCTCCTGGATAGGAACCTAGAATAGTGGAGTTGCAAGGGACCTCCCAGGGTCATCGGTTCCTCCGGGGTCATCGACTCCTTCCGGGGTCATCAGGTCCAACCCCCTGCTCAGTGCAGGATCACTAAATCATCCCAGACAGATGTCTTTCCGGCCTCTGAACACGTCCATTGAAGGAGAACTCCCCACCTCCTGTGGTAACCTGTTCCACTCATTGATCCCCTCACTGTCTAATATCTAACCTGTCTCCTCCCTTTCAGGTTCATCCCATTGCTTCTAGTGTTTCCTTGTACAGATGAGAATAGGGCTGATCCCTCTGCACTGTGACAGCCCTTCAGATATTTGTAGACCGCTATTAAGTCTCCTCTCAGCCTTCTCTTCTGCTAAACATTCCCAGATCCTTTAACCGTTCCTCATAGGACATGATGTGCAGACCGCTCACCATCTTGGTAACTCTTCTCTGAACTTGCTCCAGTTTGTCTATGTCTTGTATAAAGTGGGGTGCCCAGAACTGGACCCAGTATTCCAGATGAGGTCTGACTAAGGAAGAGTAGAGGGGATAATGACCACACGTGATCTAGACTCTGTGCTTCTCTTAATACATCCCAGAATTGGGTTTGCCTTTTTGGCTGCTGCATCACATTGTTGGCTCATGTTCAGTCTATGATCTATTAGTATACCCAAGTCTTTTTCACATGTGCTGCTGCTTAGCCCAATTCCTCCCATTCTGTATGTGCTTACTTCATTTTTCTTGCCCAGATGTAGGACTTGGCATTTCTCCTTGTTAAATACCATTCTGTTAGTCGCCGACCACTGTGCAAGCTTTTCTAGATCTTTCTGAATCCTCTCCCTCTCTTCCCTAGTGTTAGCTATCCCTCCCAGCTTTGTGTCGCCGGCACATTTGATCAGTTTCCCACAATTCCCTCCTCCAGATCATGTATAACAATGTTGACCAACACTGGGCCTAGGACGGAGCCTTGTGGTCCCCACTTGATACATTCTCCCACTTGGATGTGCAGCCATTTATGACCACTCTTTGAGTACGATCACTCAGCCAGTTGGGAATCCACCTAACAGTTGTCTCGTCAATCCCAGATTTGGTCATTTCATCAATAAGTCTGGTATGAGATACTTTGTCAAATGCTTTACTAAAGCCAAGATATACTATATCCACCGCATTTCCCTGATCGGTCGGTGATTCTGTTATATAAGGACATTAGATCCATCTGGCATGACTTGTTTGGTACAAACCCATGCTGGCTCTGGTTAATTACTCCATTCTCATCCAAGTACTTGGATGCTTGGAAGAAGTTGCTCCTGGATTACTTTAGTTCTGTTATTCTCTTTGTAGGTGGAAAGAATTGTCAAATGATTCATCCTTGTCGGAATTTTTAGACTTTTTATATCCGCTGTATTTGTCAATAAAAGTGTAAAATCCTATGAAATGTTATAACTGTACTTCAGTAACCATAGAAGCATCTGCCTTAGGCTGGACTCAGGCTATGCGGGGGCTGTGCGCCCGTGTCATTCGCAGGCACCCCGTTACATTGCCGTATGCAGTTCTGCTCACATTAGCATGTCAGAATGACATAATATACGAGTGTGGCGTATATACATGCGGTGGAGCCCATTGTTCTCTATGGGCGGCGTGTATATGTGCGCAGCAGTGCGTGTGAGATACGCGGTCATGCGCAGTACAATTTCGCCATCATCTGCAATAGTACGCAGAGTCACGGCCAGCTCCACGGCTGTAAAACACTCCGTGACCCACGCAGTATTTTGCGCTTCCGAACGAGTGAGCCCGGCATTGGGCTGCCTTCACATCTGTGCTGGGACTTCTGTCCGGGGGTCTGCTGCAGATCTGCCGCAAAATACGAGGAAAAGCGTTTATTCTCCAGGTAAAATGCCGAGCAGCTGAGCGGAAACTGATGGGGCCTCATTATAGTCCATGCGCTCCATGCAGCCATAAGACATGTAATATACAGACTGTCCCAGCCTTATGGCAATAGGAGTGCTGCTTCTGTGCATATACTTGTCCTAATATACAGCCCAATGATGTGCCAAGTTTCATTTGTTTAAACTGTGTTAAAGTTGAGTGTATATGTGTTTCTGTGATTCTGGTCAGCAGCCCCTGCAATGGGAATGTGATGCTGGAGGGACTCACCCCTATGGGGTCAGCCTGCCTGTCTGCAGACCCAGTATGAGAAGGAAGCAGGATGTGACGACACACAGAGAGCAGCAGCCATCTTTGCAGAGAGAGAACCAAGTGCCTGTGCTGCATGGAGAGTGTGTGGAGATCTTAGAGGACTTTCCTGTGCAGCTAACCTGTGTGTAATTCAGTCCAGAGGCAGACAGAGTGTAAAGAGACAGTATGTTCAGTGGAGACATGCTGAAAGGACTGTGCCCAGTGGCTAACCAGTAATACTGACATTGTGGCTGTGGACATTGCCTGTCAGGGTGCTGAGCTACTTGCTGTTGGATCCTATTGCCTCCATTTGGTTTTCCTGCCTGCTGGGAAGAATCTTATTGCCTCGGATGTTGTGATAACCGTGAGGAGAGGACACTTCGCTATACAAGAAAGGGACGACATTGGGCCCCAACGTGCGCTTCTACAAACTGTAAGCAGTCCACCCGGACCACTGGTAAGAGGGGTGCGCACTCAAATGTGAAGTTAGGGTCAGTTAGGGATAGTTTTGGGACTATTGTTCTTTCAGTGTCCGTGCTGTGGAGGTGGACATAGTAAACGTGGAATATATTGTGGAATCTAACTTGAATTGTTCCAACTATACTGTGTATTGTGCTTGTCCTTATTCCTGTTCTTTTACCATTAACTTGCCTTTATTAACCTGTAGTAAATACATTTTTCTTAACTTGACCACCCCGTGTGCGTCCTTTCTGGTTGCGGAGACCAAACCACCTGCCTTGCTCTCGGTTCACAAATTGGCGTAGTCGGCAGGATCCGCTTTCCCGAATGGACGGCAACGCGCCAGTTAGAGGGGATGGTGCCAGAGGAGGAATGCCAGCAGGGGCTATAGTGAGTCAGTTAGTTAAATTTGATGGCAATAATATGTCTGTGAGTATGTGGGTGGAGCAGATAAGAATGGTCCAGCGAATGTACCAGACCGCACCAGAAGTACTAGTAGAGCTAGCAATATTGACGTTACAAGGTGATGCTAAGACCACAGTGATATTAAAGGGGTTGTCTCGCGAAATCAAGTGCGGTTATACACTTCTGTATGGCCATATTAATGCACTTTGTAATATACATCGTGCATTACTTATGAGCCATACAGAAGTTATTCACTTACCTGCTCCGTTGCTAGCGTCCTCGTCTCCATGGTTCCGTCTAAATTCGCTGGCAGCTTGCTTTTCTAGACGCACTTGCGCAGTCCGGTCTTCTGCTCTCAGCACGAGCCGCTTCAGCCTGCTAGCCGCTACAGCTCTTCTGCGCATGCGCAGACGAGCTGTCACTTCTCGGGAGCACGCTGGAGCGGCCATTCTGTACCATCCTCTCTTAGAGGAAGGTGCAGAAACTTGAGCCGTCCAGCCGCCCCGAGAAGCCGCCCAGCCGTCCCGAGAAGCCGCCCAGCTGTCCCGCCGTCCTGCCGTCCCGCCGTCCTGCCGCCCAGGTAAGTGATGGGCCGGGGGGGCTGCCGCTGGGCCGGGGGGGGTCTGCCGCTGGGCCGGGGGGCCTTTGTCTGTTGTCAGGGGTCTAGCGCCGGTTACCTGCTGCCTGGCGGTGGGTGACTGTGTGCCGTGGTCGGCCGCGTTCAATCCAGGGGTCCGGTCGGCGGCTGCGGGGCGTCTGGTTGTCAGGGAGACACAGCTGGTAGCGTCTCGGGAGCGCGCACGTCGGGCTACACCAAGCGACGGGAAAAAAGCCGGCGGCCATCTTGGGAACATTTTTATAAGTTGCTGAAACGCTGGAACTGTAAGAACAAACCAGCTAGAAAAGTCATTTACAGGGGGGCTTAGTAATGTATGCTTAATAAGGGGGACTGGCCAAAAAAAAAAAATTCACTGCTTCCTCGAGACAACCCCTTTAAGGCCATTCGATCAAAGGCAGACATTTGAGTAAGTGGTACAGATTCTAGAAACCATCTATGGAGAAACAGCATTGCTGGGATCCCTGCAGACTCGATTCTTCCAGAGAGTGCAACAGGAGAATGAAAGCCCCCCCCCCCCCCCCAATATGCAAATGCCCTACAAGAACTGATCCGAGATATTTAAGGAAAGGAAAGAGGCTCACCGGCCTTCTGTAACCCTGATCGGACTCTCCGTGAGCAGTTTGCTCTGGGGATCCGCGACGGCAGTTTGACTGTTGCTATGCAGGACTTTATACGACGAGAGACTAATGCTAAATTTCATGACGTGCAGGTAGAGGCCATCTCACGTGCCAATAGTATTGTCCCAAAGCCCCAGACCGCAGTTGGAGTCACTTTGTCGCAGGGGGCTAGCTCCAGCCTAGAAACAGTAGAAAGAGTGCCAGCTAAAGAAATTCTAACGGTAATGCAGAAATTGCAACAGCAAATGGAACGCTTGCAAACCTGTTGTGATGAAAACTCTATGAGAATTGCAGACTTCCAGAGAACTAGAGATGAAGGAGTGGGCCGACCAAGAAGGTCAGAACCACCCACAACCCCGCTGGAGGGATGAGAACAGGACCTACCGAAGGGGTCCCAATGATTTAGTACAGCGCTCAGGAGAAACCGAAGGGGCTTACCGAAGGGGTCCAAATCGATGTCCAGAACGACGGGAAATACGCTGCTGGGAGTGTGGACGGATGGGCCACGTTGCTGCCAGATGTCCAGACCAGCGACAAGCTTATGAGAGACTGCCGTTAAACTACGGTCCCCTGCTGCTGTAGGGCATGGAGTAGGGGAGACTGAGAAGGAGATTATGTGGGGAAAATGCCCTGATGATGACCTAATTGCTGCAAGTCCTGTCATCCAAATGGAATTAGAAGGTATTCCGGTTATCGGGATGATTGACACGGGTTCTCAAGTAACGACTCTGAGTAGAGATTGTTATGAACGGTACTTCCGACAACATGTGAAATATGATCCCCATACATTCGTACGAGTGGTTGCAGCCAACCAGTTACCAGTCCCAGTAGTGGGAGTGACCTGGATGAATGTCCGGTTATGTGGTCAAGATCTAGGTAAGAAAGGCATTGTGGTGGTACAGGAGCCACATGAAGTAAAGGCCCCTGTCATTTTGGGGATGAATGTGCTAAAAGAATTGGATCAGATCCTCATTGAAAAGAAAGGTCATGGTTATTGGAAACAAACTACCACCCATCGGCCTACTCGAGCAGCGTTCCAGCGGCTGATCCGGATATGTGGCTTACAGGAAAGCTCGGATGCACAGCGTCCTCTGGCACGAATTTCTGTCCCTATGCATACAAAAGTTACACTGCCACCCCGTCGGGAGATGATAGTGTCCATGCCTGTAGGCACCTGTCGGAAATTAGAAGGCATAGCTGTCCTGGTAGAACCACTGCCGGCAGCCGAAGGAGGTGTTGATCCGCTAGTAGCCCGTTCCTTGGCAATAGTTCGCAATGGGAGAGTACCACTCCGATGTGTAAACACCCGGGACCGGAGTGTAGATCTGACACCAGGAAGGATGCTGGCTAACATCTATGTAACTCCGGAAGAAGTAAAGGGGGTAACGCCGATGCATCTGAAGCCGGCTGAAAGAGATGAGTGGACCATAACCGTGTCTATGGGAGAAGATGAGGGTCCCTCCTCTGAATGGAATGGCTGTGCAATTCGAGAACAGATGAAGATGGAGACTTATTCGTGTTCTCCAAAACAGGTCCAGAAAATAGATGAGCTGTTGTGGGAAAACAGAGCCACTTTCACGCGTTACGCTGAAGATTTTGGATGTACAACTGGGGTCTGCCATGAGATTCCCACAGGAGACACCCCTCCAATTAGAGAGCGCTACCGACAAATTCCTCCACGGTTGTATCAGGAAGTGAAAGAACTGTTGACTAAGATGCTGCAAGGTGGGATCATCCGAGAAAGCCAAAGTCCCTGGGCAGCTCCAGTGGTGTTAGTAAAAAAAAAAGATGGGTCTCTTCGGTTTTGTGTAGACTATCGGAAGTTAAATGCCTGCACCGTGAGAGATTCCTACCCCTTACCCCGGATTGAGGAATCCCTCTCAGCGCTAGGGAGAGCTCGGTACTTCTCCTCACTAGATCTGGCTAGTGGGTATTGACAGGTGCCGATGGCTGAGAAAGACAAGGAGAAGACAGCTTTCATCTTGCCCATGGGACTATATGAATTTAACCGGATGCCCTTCGGGCTGACAAATGCACCCGGAACGTTCCAGAGATTGATGGAGAAATGTCTCGGTGACTTTAACTTTGAGTTCACTCTCATTTACTTGGATGACATTATAGTGTATTCTGCAACCTTTGAAGACCATCTCTACCAACTGGGTCAAGTATTTCGACGATTGCGGGAACACGGGCTCAAATTAAAACCCAGCAAATGTTGGTTGTTCCAATCTGAAATTGATTACTTGGGTCATCGCGTATCAGGAGAAGGGATGAGACCGTCGAGGGACAAGATAGCGGCTATTCAGGATTGGCCAACACCAACTACCCTGCGAGAAGTAAGGGCGTTTCTTGGAGTAGCCGGTTACTATCGACGGTTTATTAAGGATTTTGCCAGGGTAGCAGCACCACTAAATGCCCTCCTACGGGGCACATCCGGTGGTCCGAAGAACCGGCCTGTGAAATGGGGAACTGAACAGGAAAAAGCCTTCCGGGAATTGAAGGATGCTCTGACAACGACCCCAATCTTGGCGTACGCTGATTACCACTTACCGTTCCAGCTATATACGGATGCGAGCCTGTATGGTCTCGGAGCAGTGCTTTCCCAGATTCAGGATGGCCAGGAGCGGGTTATAGCATACGCCAGCCGGTCTTTGCGGGATTCTGAAAGATATCCTGAGAATTATAGTTCATTTAAGTTGGAGCTGTTGGCACTAGTGTGGGCCATGACTGAGAAATTCTCTGAATACTTGACTGGGGCTGAAATTTTAGTACTGACTGACAACAACCCATTAGCTCATCTGGAAAATGCCAAGCTTGGGGCTTTAGAGCAGAGGTGGATAGCCCGAATGTCTAAGTTCAATTATCACATTAAGTATTGGTCCAAGACAGAGAACCAGAATGCTGATGGACTTTCTAGGGTAACTACCCAGACCCCCACAGGAGATGTGGATCACGAGTTAGAGCATGTGGAGGTGCCTGACTTCAGCAGATTTTCACAGGCCTTGGCCACCGCTAATCAGTGTGAAATGGAAGGGACTGAAGTGGCTCCTTTCTTTGGTCCCTCAAGACAGGAATGGGCACAGATGCAGCAGGCCCATGAGGGGCTGGCACGGATGATCAAGTTTGTTGAGGAAGGCAAGAAGCCCTGTAGAGAGGAAAGAGAATGACTGACACGGGAGATGTTATTGGTTCTGAGTCAGTGGGAGAAGTTGGAGATGAAAAATGGAGTTCTATGCCGAAAGGTTTATCTACCTTCTGAAATCGACGTTCGATACCAAATTGTGGTGCCTAGTGAACTGGCTCGCTCATTGGCGATGGAGGCTCATAACAAGAATGGTCACTTTGGTCACGAAAAGACCTTTAGTTGGTTACAGCGTCTGATTTACTGCCATGGTCTCCGTCAAATGGTTGAAGAAGTATGCCGCAGCTGTCGAACTTGTGAGATCCATAAGGCAATAGAACAGAGGGCTCCCCTGCAAACCATAGTGACCCAGGAACCTTTGGAAATCGTCATGATAGACTATCTAATGGTGGGCCCATCCAACAGCGGGCATCAGTTTTGCCTCGTAATGGTGGACCACTTTACCAAATTTGCAGTGGTAACCGCCACCAAGGACCAGACAGCTGAGTCAGCAGCTCGGGCTCTGTGTCAAGATTTCATTCGAGTGTATGGGTGTCCTCAACGCATCCACTCCGATCAGGGAGCCTGCTTTGAGGGCCATGTAATGAAGGAAGTTCAATGTATCTATGGAATAAAGAAGTCGCACACAACTCCATACCATCCGCAAGGGAACGGGGCCTGTGAAAGATTCAACAGAACTCTGCTACAGATGCTGCGGACGCTGGAGGAAGACAAGAAGTTACAATGGCCTCAGTTCTTGTTTGAGATGGTCTGGGCCTATAATAATCAGGTCCATTCTACAACGGGGTACTCCCCTTATACTCTCTTCTTTGGGCGTTCTGGGCGAAGTATGGGAGAATTACAGCTGACTGATGTGGATGGGTTCCCTCCAAGGGATCCAAACTCCTGGGTACGAGCACATCGGCAGAGACTTGAGACGATCCATCGATTGGTGCGGCAGCATCTACGAGAACATTCTCATTCTGATAAGACCCCAGTGCAAGAAGCACCATTGCAGCCAGGCGACCTGGTTCTGGTACGTGTCAAGAAGCCCCAAGGGAAGCTGGAAAGCAGATGGGAGGCTGTGCCATATCGTGTTGTTTGCCGCAAGTATGCCAATGGGCCAGTGTACCAAGTCCAGAAGGAAGGAGCTGATTATGTTCGAGTACTTCACAGAAATATGCTGCGCCTATGTCATTCTGAAGAAACAAATTGTATCAGAACTGCCAACGTCAACGAGCTCCCACAGTCAGAGACTGGTGGTGTGGAATGGGCCTATGACGATGAGGATGATTGCTGGCCGATCCTTGCTCCTGAGGATGTTCCACCGGTGACTACTGAGCCTCCAGCCTCTGCCCCCACTGGTGCGGAGTCTGCTAGTACTTCTCAGCCCATGGCTGAAGTGCCCCAGAGTATTTCACAGGTCCTCAGACGGACCACTAGGACAAATGCTGGCACCCCCCCTGTTCGGTATTTGCAGGATGAGTTTGTTTGGCCTGCCATACAACGGTACACTACAACTTTGCACATAAAAGTACAACCCTCTGGATATTCAGTCGTTGGCAGGGACTGCCAATCTTAAAGTGGGGGGGAATATGTAATATACAGACTGTGTCCCAGCCTTATGGCAATAGGAGTGCTGCTTCTGTGCATATACTTGTCCTAATACACAGCCCAATGAGGTGCCATTTGTTTAAACTGTGTTAAGGTTGAGTGTATATGTGTTTCTGTGATTTTGGTCAGCAGCCCCTGCAATGGGAATGTGATGCTAGAGGGACACACCCCTATGGGGTCAGCCTGCCAGTATGAGAAGGAAGCAGGATGTGACGACACACAGAGAGCAGCAGCCATCTTTGCAGAGAGAGAACCAAGTGTCTGTGCTGCATGGAGAGTGTGTGGGGATCTTAGAGGACTTTCCTGTGCAGCTAACCCGTGTGTAATTCAGTCCAGAGGCAGACAGAGTGTAAAGAGACAGTATGTTCAGTGGAGCCATGCTGAAAGGACTGTGCCCAGTGGGTAACCAGTAATACTGACATTATGGCTGTGGACATTGCCGCCAAAGCTAAAGACTGGCAGTGCTGTTGAGTACCGGACGGTAACTGCACAACCCCTGGCTTATATCACACCGCAGTGTATGGATTCTGCAGGACTGTCAGTGTGCCGAGCTACTTGCTGTTGGATCCCATTTCATCCATTTTGTTTTCCTGCCTGCTGAGAAGAATCTTATTGCCTCGGATGTTGTGATAACCGTGAGGAGACGACGCTTCGCTATACTAGAAAGGGACGACATCGGGCCCCAACACGCGCTTCTACACACTGTAAGCAGTCCACCCGGACCACTGGTAAGAGGGGTGCGCACCCAAATGTGAAGTTAGGGTCAGTTAGGGATAGTTTGGGGACTATTGTTCTTTCAGTGTCCGTGCTGTGGAGGTGGACATAGTAACCGTGGAATATATTGTGAAATCTAACTTGAATTGTTCCAACTATACTGTGTATTGTGCTTGTCCTTATTCCTGTTCTTTTACCATTAACTTGCCTTTATTAACCTGTAGTAAATACATTTTTCTTAAGTTGACCACCCCGTCTGCGTCCTTTCTGGTTGCGGAGACCAAACCACCTGCCTTGCTCTCAGTTCACAGACAGACCCATTCAGCCTGGGGATTCCATTTTTCTGCTCCTCGGGACCCCCGACACCGACGTGAAAGCAGCCCGACAGAACTAAAAACACTGGAGCAGAAAACTGGGAAACCTAAATTTATGTCAGACTCCAAACGTTTGGCCAGGACTGCTGGTCTCCGGTGTAGCGCCCCCAGCTGGCACTGATAGCACCTCCTGGATGTCCCGTAATGCAGGACTGTTCTTCATCTCACGGCTCCAGCAGCGTACCTACCATGGCGGGCACATGGGACCCCAATCCTTGGCAGCGAGCAGCCGCTTCCTCCGGCTTATGGTGAGAAATCAGAGAGACACAAGAAGCACGGGGTCCGGACAGCGGGGTATTTTTAAAAAATATATTTACAGATATAACAATATATAATGATTTACAGAGTCCTCGAAGGCCTTCAGAAAAGAGTCCAATGAACAAGACCAGAAGAGTGAGACAGTAAGAGCAGCACGGAGACCCGCGGGGCGTCTCCTCATCAACACCAGAGGGATGGTCACACCGGGCAGATCATCCGCAGCAAAATCCCCACTTGCAACAACGGCGGATGTTGGCGGATCAGCTGCTGCAGAAAACCCACCATGTGCGAACAGACCGAACAGAGTGCAGAGGAATACTGTGCAGACCGTGACGCCAGAGCCCTGGAAAGATGGGTGTGCGGCCGCGGCAGGGTCACATATATGTGCAGAGTGACATCTTCAGGCCGCGTGTGTGGTGACAGGAGGGGACAGGACATTGTGTGGTGACAGGAGGGGACGGGACAGGTGTGTGTGCTGTCCGGAGGGGACAGGCCCTATGTGTAGTGACCGGAGAGGAAGGGCCCTGTGTGTGTGGTGACAGGAGGGGACGGGCCCTGTGTGTGTGGTGACAGGAGGGGACGGGCCCTGTGTGTGTGGTGACAGGAGAGGACGGGCCCTGTGTGTGTAGTGACAGGAGGGGACGGGCTCTATGTGTGTGGTGACAGGAGGGGATGGGCCCTGTGTGTGTGTGCTGTCCGGAGGGGACGGGCCCTGTGTATGTGGTGACAGGAGGGGATGGGCCCTGTGTGTGTGGTGACAGGAGGGGATGGGCCCTGTGTGTGTGTGCTGACCGGAGAGGACGGGCCCTATGTGTGCTGTCCGGAGGGGACAGGCCCTGTGTGTGTGGTGACAGGAGGGGATGGGCCCTGTGTGTGTGGTGACAGGAGGGGACGGGCCCTGCGTGTGTGGTGACAGGAGGGGACGGGCCCTGCGTGTGTGGTGACAGGAGGGGACGGGCCCTGTGTGTGTGGTGACAGGAGGGGACGGGCCCTGTGTGTGTGGTGACAGGAGAGGACGGGCCCTGTGTGTGTGGTGACAGGAGAGGACAGGCCCTGTGTGTGTGGTGACAGGAGGGGACGGGCCCTGTGTGTGTTGACAGGAGGGGACAGCCCTGTGTGTGTGGTGACCGGAGGGGACGGGCCCTGTGTGTGTGGTGACAGGAGGGGACGGGCCCTGTGTGTGTGGTGACAGGAGGGGACGGGCCCTGTGTGTGTGGTGACTGGAGGGGCCGTGTTTGTGTGCTGTCCGGACAGGACGGGCCCTATGTGTGGTGACCGGAGAGGACGGGCCCTGTGTGTGTGGTGACAGGAGGGGACGGGCCCTATGTGCAGTGACTGGAGAGGACGGGTCCTGTGTGTGTGGTGATCGGAGGGGAAGGACCCTGTGTGTGTGGTGACAGGAGGGGACGGGCCCTATGTGTAGTGACTGGAGAGGGCGGGCCCTGTGTGTGTGGTGACTGGACGGGACGGGCCCTGTGTGTATGGTGAGTGGAGGGGCCATCCGTGTAGTGACCGGAGGGGACGTGGGCCGTGTGTGTGGTGACCGGGGAGGATGGGCCATGCCTGTGGTTACCAGAAGGGCTGGGCCGTGTGTGTAGTGACTGGAGAGGACAGGCCGCGTGTGTGGTGACCAGAGGGGCTGGGCTTTGTGTGTGTAGTGACCTGGGGGAACGGGACGTGTGTGTGTGGTGACCGAAGGGGACCGGCCGCGCATGTGGTGACCTGAGCGGACAGGCTGTGTGTCTGGTAACTGGAGGGAACCGGACACGCATGTGGTGACCTGAGGGGACGGGCCGTGTGTGTGGTGACTGGAGGGGATCGGCCGCGCATGTGGTGACCTGAGGGGACGGGCCGTGTGTGTGGTGACCGGAGGGGACCGGCCGTGCATGTGGTGACCAGAGGGGACCGGCCGTGCATGTGGTGACCAGAGGGGATGGGTCGTGTGTGTGGTGACCGTCTGTGTGTGTGGTGACCTGAGGGGACGGGCCGTGTGTGTGGTAACTGGAGGGGATCGGCCGCGCATGTGGTGATCTGAGGGGACCGGCCGTGCATGTGGTGACCAGAGGGGATGGGTCGTGTGTGTGGTGACCATCTGTGTGTGTGGTGACCTGAGGGGACGGGCCGTGTGTGTGGTGACCGGAGGGGAGGGGCTGAGAGTGTGGTGGGCTGAGGGGACAGGCCCTGTGTAGTGACCAGAGAAGGCACATTGTGTGTGTAGTGACTGGAGCGGATGGGTTGTGTGTTGTGGGGAGGGTGGCAGTGCTTGTGTAGTGACTGGAGAAGATGGGTTGTGCTTGTGTAGTGACTGGAGGGGACGGGCTCTGTGCATCTACAATGTGTTTGTCCGTATCCACAGTCTTCCTTCTCTCTGGCTAATAAATATTGTTGCTTTTTCCCTTCAGTTCCGTGAACCGATAATAAATAAATTCTCTCTATACGAGATACATTTTCAGTCATCGTTCATTTTTTCTCCATTTAAATCATAAATATATTTCTTAACATACAAGATCACTAAAGTCAGCAGAAGAAAGGTGGGAGACTTCCGCGCGCTCGGCAGCACCTTCCCTTTACAGCGGCACGTCCGCAAATCACTTCACAAAAATATTGCATAAGACTTGAATTTGTCACCTGAACAAAATCAGAAAAATACTAAAATCTTGCATGAAATTTCTAACCGAACTAGAGCTACGGAAAAACCACCTATAGACTCTATACTTTTTGGCACACAAAGAGTACAAAAATGGCCACCAAACAGCTGGGAGGAAACTGTTGACTCGCTGACAAAGCACATTCATCGACCCCCCCCCGGTTCCCGAACCCTAAAAATTTCACAGCAGCTAAATTCAAGAAAAATAAAAAATTTCCAACGTGGGTCATCTCAGCGGGGCCGAGCTTCAATAAATTGACCCACAGGTACAGCATCATAGTAATATAATGTAACAGCACAACAGCGGGGAGCAGCATCTCTACGTCCTGAACCTCCGTGTGTAGTAAATCCGATTGTATTAAGGGATTGTACAAGAAGGTCACCAACCAAAAGAAGCTCATGAAGAAGGTCTCATAGATAGCCCGAACCTGCTGTGGCCCTCAGGCCAGAGGCCCACGTCTAGGGTTTATTGCTGGTTCCAACCCTCTGAGTTGTCTTTCAAGCTAGCAAGCAGAGGTGTAGACCTGGAATAGACCATATACTGGAGAGGCCATTAGAGCCAACTTGACTTTTGGGAATTTTTTGTGTCAAGGCATCAATTGAAAACAAATCAAAAAGTTTGGTAGCAGCAAGAGTGAACCCATGGAGGCAGCTGATGTGGGGCTTACGGAGAAGGTTGGTCCCAGCTCAGATTAGTTCCCACTCGGTAATGAGAACCTCAACAAGGCATCTCCTCTCAGCAGGCACTGCAATGTCAGCAAACATGGTGGAAGACATATCCAACCTATTCACAAAGGAAGAGGGGCGAACAAGTACTGGACCCTCCATGCCCTGGATGGTGAATGGTGTGAACAAGCAAGAGGGTAGACCCCATCTTGATTCTTGCGATGGGCCTTCTCTACTTGACACCAGCTTCTGGGCGCATTGACCCCAACCCTGCCAGATTTTGGACCATTTGGATTTTCATCGATACCTGCTTCCAAGAACATTAACATCTTCCCCCACATGGTTCATGCCAATGCATCCCAAAATGCTGTTCCTTGCCCCCTCACATTACCTCTTCTGTCTATTTCTGCACCGTTTGCCAACATAGTGACCATAAAGAGATGCCAACAAGGGGTAAGACTAAGCTGAACTGGGCCCTCTCGCTCTATGAACCTCATCCTTGCCACAGGGCTTGGTTGGTTACAAAACTTCTACCATCTTGACTTGGGCAGATGACTGTCTGGCTGCAAAGAAATGACCATAAGCCAATACGGAGTCCATCACATTGGCATAAAGCGCCCTCACTATGAAGTAGAGACATAGGATGCCAGCCCAAAAACAGTGCCCGACTGCTGCCTCGTCAACGGTGCCATCAATAAGGTTCCTGTTTAGGACAAGCATTGAAATATTTGGACAAGACCTCGGCGGTCGTAGAGTTCATGCAGAAAGTGCCACGTGAACAGACGCTCATTCAACCACGGACCGGACACACGCTCACACATTTTGGTAAATTTTAATAGTACGCCCCCTCCCGCCATCACAGGGTGTGGGCAGTCCCTAAAGAGGGTCCATAAACCCATCATAATCCGTACTATAGCAAGGAATGACTTATAAAAATAGCCGAGCTTCTATGAAGTCTGCCCGCAGAATTCACCATTGCTTCAACTTCCCTTAACCCTTTCCAGCTCCTCACAAAGCTCAGAATACACTTCTGTCCGGCACACCAATACCTCGGAGGTCAGCGTGCCTTTAAGAGAATCGCCCGTTGGATACCAGGTAATTGTATCATAAATAGACTATATAATGTCTGCATAGTGCTAGCTTGATGCTGGAGTTAGCAGCAATGGCAGGACTTGGGCCCCGATGCAAAATGTGCCAGGGGCCCCCAATCACCACATGCCATTTATAGTACTGGTGTCCCCAACCCCAGCCACCGACCTCTGCACCCATGTAGGGCATTTGCCGTATGTCCCACAGCACCAGGCAGAGCTGTAAAGATGGGGCATTACATATGACGCATTTTTGCGGACCCCCCACTGCATGACCCGTTTTATCTTTTCCCTTGTGCATATACCAATGAGACTCCTAAAGTCCTGAAGTGGGCGCCACAAGCTCCCCTCACTATGCAGCTCGGCATCCAACTGAAACCGACAATGTGAGCATCTGCTCTCAGCCAATCAGCATCACTGGAAGCATTCTCAGCGATGCCGATTGGCTGCAAGAAGCTGATGGGAGGAGCTCCTCTCCAGGGTCCTTCTCAGCCGGATGCCCCTAAACTCAATGTGGGCGCATTAAACACCCAGAATGTAACCCTTTAGGTTGTGACTTGTCCCTGTCGCTGCGGAGCCTTCGCCTTATAAGGACTCCTCTCTACACAAAGCGCAGCTGATGGCGGGCAAAGCTGGCAAGCCTCCTCTTGCCCTGGCATACGCACAATGGTTCTGTTGCACTTTTGATGCAGATTTTACAGTAATTCCTCAATAAACTAAATCAGGAGCACATTTTCATGTCCCATGGAGGGTTCAAAAAATGACTACAGTATATATATATATTATACACACCGTGATTCAAAAGTCAGGGCCACCCAGCAGATCTTCTCAACCAAAAGCCATACAAGTAGGAGACTTTATGGAACAATTGAAGGAAAGCTGTTGGAACTATGATGGCGCCTGTCGGCCATCTTGGATTCAGCCCAAGAACATTCCATGGAACGTGGAGGAAGGGGTGTCTGACATAAGGGTAGGTGGTCATCAGAAATGGATTGGTGCGATCATGTCAGGTGGAGTATTAATAAAGCTGATATGTTGAATATTGGGGTATGGAGGATGTTAATCACACGCCTTGCCTCAAGAATTAAACTAGATCAAAAAGCCACGTTCTGGAACAACGGTGACCAATCCCAATCAGCCACGGATGGGGGGGGTGAGGTGAGATGTTTCACCTCCGACAATCAGAGCCCCACCTTTCCTTAAATCAGAGAAAATTCAAACATGTGATCCTTGACCCCTTTTGACCTCCCATGATCGTCTGCTCCCGGCCGTCAGGGTGGCCGCACTGTCCTGGATGGCTGCCGGCATCTTCTGCTTCCTGATTGGACGTGTGGTTAGCATTCTCCGTGCCCCAATACCCAATATAACAGCTTTAGCACCCAGCCTGACGTGATGCGTAACTCCAGGATGGTTGACGTATCTTAGGAATGATCGCAGCGATTAATCCCTCTGCCCTTGTATCACGTACCCACCATACTCCTCACACTGAAGTCTCTTGGGCTGAAGCCAAGATGGCCGTCACACCAGACTGCCACCCATCAAAGTGCTCCACAAAGTTTCCTCTTTGTATCTCGTCACTCGGCAGATTTCCCGGTGGCCCTGACTTTGGGATCCCCCGGTATATACATACTCACCTCACTGTAGCAGCTTCTTTCCAGAAACAGCGCCACCCTTGTTCCCAGGCTGTGTCGGGTATTACAGCTCATTCCGATTGAAGTAAATGGAGCTGCGCTGCCAGACATGGCCTGCGGTCAAGAGTGGCGCTGCTGCAGGGAAGAAGCTGAATGTTTTTTCTAATTCTGGACAACCCCTTAAAGTTGGGGGAGAACACTGACCACTAAACTAAAGGGGAGAAAGCAGTTAAACAAATGATCCCGCACATTCTGCCATGTCAAGCAAGAGCGCCCCCGTGGCCATACGGAGTATATACAGGATCTCTGCACAGAAACAAGGAGGCGCACCGACCGCGTTGTGCTTGGAGTCTTCAGCAGCAAAGGCAAAGTCTAACATCAGACACTCGGCTGGTAGAAGCGCTGGAGGACGCAGCGAGCCGCCGCAACGCCGCTGCACAGGAAAATGGTGGGGGTTTTCCCAGAAGCCCTTTCAAGGACAAGACGCCCCTGTGGTGTGTAGAGAAAGGCCTTAGGAAAGATGAGGGAGAGCCGCAGGGACCGCACGCCCGAGAAATAAAAATATGTTACCCTGAAATGTTCGTGTTTGGGGGGCGTCGCTGGGCTCCCCCTCTGTCTGGCATCTGTGGAACATTCCTGAGGAGTTCTTTGGAATCGGTGGACCGGGGCCACCAAGAAGGGAATGTGAGATACAGACCGTTCCATGATCGGTTATCAAGAAGGGGGGACACAAAAACCACATGGGACTATATACAGTGAAAGTATAGAAAGCAGTGATCCACCACGCGGGAAGGGGGGACGGAGACGGCCAAGAAATCTGTGCGACTGACCTAGTGATGTGGATGATGACTTCCAGAGATGTGTCTAGAAGATGGATCAGGAGAAGTGCATGATGACTGGGGCAATCCAAATATATGGATGATACTGAAGCATAGAGATATGGATGATCGGCCTAGTGATGAGGATGATGACCGGAACAATCTAGAGATCTGGTTGATGGATCTAGAGATGTGGATGGTGAATGGGATAATCAAGAGCTATGGATAATGATTTAGACAACCTAGAGATATGCATGATGGGTCTAGAGATGTGGATTATTACTGAAACATAGAAATATGGACAACGATTTAGACAGTCTAGAGATATGGATAATGGCGAGAGCGATCTGCATGATAACAATCCAGAGTTATGGATGATGATTTAGACCATCTATAGATGTGGATGATGGATCCAGAGATGTAGATCCTAAGTGTGGCAATCTAGAAATATGAATGGGGGTTCTACAGATATGGATAATGATTAGAGATATGGATGATGGGTCTAGAGAGGTAGATGATGACTGAAAATCTAGAGCTATAGATGATTAATCAAGAGATGTAGATACTTAATAGCTTTGAATATAGAGATATGCATGATGGATCTAGAGACGTGGGTGACAACTGGGACAATCCAGAGATGTGGATAACGGATCTAAAGAAGAGATGGATGATGAGTGAGTAGACAGAGAGATGATGTGTCACGGATATAAAGACACAGACGACACATCTAAAGATATAGATGTTGACTGAAACAATCTAGCGATATGGATGATGAATGAGACAATCTAGATATAATGATCCTCTATTAGAGAACCTAGAGATATGGAAAAGGAATGCTTAACGGAGAGAGAATCTAGAAGTATGCATGATGGCTGAGAGACTCTAGATGTAAATCTGATGTGTATCTACAGAGGCTGACAGTCTAGAGATACATCAAGCATGATGGGATCAGAAGGGAGGGATGATGAATTAGAGAATCTCTAATGAGAACATCTCAGGGGACAGATGACAAGAAGAGGTGATAATGTACCATGGGGCCAGATCATATTCTAGTATGGTGGGGATATCGGAGAGGTAATCGTGGTCTCCATGAGAAGTGGGGGTGAAGCAGCAGCTTTCTAATCAACAAGAAATTATTAAATCAATTTCATTTGCCTCAAGAATTAAAATATATCAAAAAGCCACGTTCTGGAACAGCGATGAGCGATCCCAAGCTTCAATCAGCCACGGACGGGGGAGGGGGGCAAAAAATGAGGTGACATGTTTCACCTCTGACAATCAGAGCCCCACCTGTCCTTAAATCAGAGAAAATTTATAAATGTGATCCTTGACCCCTTTTGGTTTTCCGATGGGTTGCTTGCCCCCCGACGTTCTAGACTACTCTTATCAGAACATGCATCAGATCTCCACATAACCTGAAAGAGGGTAGAGGGACACCAGAAAGCCGGATCCAGAAAAACAGAACATTAAGGAAGGAATGAGGAAATGTAACCTGAAAAAGGGGGCAGCAACACAAAGTCTAAATATAGTCCCATCTTCAACAGTGGCTGAACTTTCTGCTGCTCGAGAAGGAGGTGAGGAGACAACTTGGTATCAGAGGTGTCAGAGACTCTGCGTTCCAGAATCTCGGTAACAATAGAAGAAAGGTTTTCACACTCTTGAAATAAAGAGGTCTGCGGCGTCTGTGCGACTTCTTAGCAATAATGCACAAGAAAACGCCAGCAGACCGCCTGTACTAAGTGCTATCGGAAAGGTTCCCCGGCATCTTGGAGAAAGTGGACACGTCTTCTTATAAATACAAGGACATTCTCTCATCTACCTGGGAACTGTATTTCCTTAAATGTCTAGAAGTTTTCTGCGCCTCAAGTGGCAGTCATCTTTAATCCAGCGTAATCTCAGGTAATACTCAAGGACTGCCAATCCTTATGACCAGCTGGATGTTCTCGAGATGAATGCCATTCCCGCTTGACTTCTTAGAAGTTTGGACTACATATGGATGACCTCCCAGTCCCCGTATAGAATTAGGTTCTTGTTCCAAGTATGAAAATAACTAAATCCAATGTTTCAAAAAGTTCTTCACATTTGTAAATGTAGCCAAGTTGGAGGCTCTAAGTTGATGGACAATTTTGAGAACAGAGCTACGTAAATGGCACCAATGGCACTGATACAATTAGGAGTTGGTGGATTTTTGGTGACCATGGGACACGGTAACATCATTAATGTCCCCTTGAGAACCAAGTGGCCATTCTCAAAGGAGGACCTTTAGAGTCTTCTCTTCCATACCTGAAATCAGACTGACCTTGTGAGTCCTTCTAAAGCTCTCCACCATATATGTTGACCTTAGGCTTGGTGATGGCACCCTCTTGAGGGCTATAAGGAGGCTTGTCTTCATAGAGCGAGTGCAGCAATTAATATTCTTTACTGCACATTACTTGGTATCCAACTTCCGTGGATGGAGGAACATCTTCTGTGTGATCGGTGGCACATTGGACTGGATGTCATCTGGATATCCATGGTGCATTTTGCATTTACATCCAAGGAATTGCCCCAAGCGTTACGCACGCTGTGTCCATGTAGATATCACAACACAAAATATACATCTCTGTCAACGGGTAAGAGATGCCCAAGGATGATCCTGCGGACAGACAAGATATTGTGTCCTTATGGAAAACTTGGAAATCACAGCTCTGTGGGTTTCTTATGGCTTCTGAGGTCCAGGTGAAAGGACAACAGGGGTGGATAGTCCATCAACACTGAGGGTTGGAATATGGATCTGGTTGCTTCCATTTGTTGGGAACTGGAATGTAAAAAAAAGAATTTGGGTGATGTGGAAATATCATGGGAAATAGCCACAGGCAGATGCGGCCATGCTTGGTTAGGCCCAGGGGCGCCATGTTGTTTACCAAGCAGAGAAGATGGTGCAAAGAACTAGAACTGGGCGCAAACCGCAAACCAAAGCCTGATATGCAGATATTGCACGGAGATGTTAGCTTTATCTGATAGCCAGCTAGTGACGCGTTTCAAGGCATTCTGCCTCTTTCTCAAACTGCTGGAATCTGCAGCTGTAAGGAATCGTAAAGTGGAGGGACGACAGAATGTCTCAGCCAATTGCCATTGGTGGTCAGTGGGGGCACGGGGGTGAGAACTGGAGACTGATTGCGGGCACCCGGGTCTTGGTTGGGCGGCTTGCGGTCAGCTGGATGGCATCAGAGATATGGAGTACAAATGTGCCTGCATAGCCAGGACGGGAGAGGAAGTCCCAGGCGGCCCAGCTCAGATAAAGCTACCATCTCTAGATCTTCATATCAGACTTTTGTCTAGGGTTGGTGCCGAATCCTAGGTTTTTGCACTCTCTTCTCTGCACAGATTTAGCACCTCTATAACCCCCTGGCTTATTAAGAGGGCCGCCCAACCCCCTCCCTCTCATTGCGTACCTCCACATCCTCTATATTTGTCCTCAGCTCACCCTGTTTTTTCTTTAACGGTCATACTACTGTTAATGGAGTTTGTCCTCCAAGCACCCTGCAATCCGGCGCTCATGGATGATACTACCTGTTTACACGGACGACCCGGCGCTCATGGATGATACTACCTGCTTATACGAATGACCCAGCGCTCATGGATGATATTACCTGTTTACACGGATGATCCAACGCTCATGGATGATACTACCTGTTTACACGGATGATCCAACGCTCATGGATGGTACTACCTGTTTACACGGACGATCCGGCGCTCATGGATGATACTACCTGTTTACACGGATGATCCAACGCTCATGGATGGTACTACCTGCTTACACGCACGACCCGGCGCTCATGGATGGTACTACCTGTTTACACGCACGACCCGGCGCTCATGGATGATATTACCTGTTTATACGGACGATCCGGCGCTCATGGATGATACTACCTGCTTACACGCACGACCCGGCGCTCATGGATGATAATACTGTTTACACGAACGACCCGGCGCTCATGGATGATACTACCTGTTTACATGGACGATCCGGCGCTCATGGATGATACTACCTGTTTACATGGACGATCCGGCGCTCATGGATGATACTACCTGTTTACACGGACGATCCGGCGCTCATGGATGATACTATCTGTTTACACAGATGATCCGGCGCTCATGGATGATACTACCTGTTTACATGGACGATCTGGCGCTCATGGATGATACTACCTGTTTACATGGACGATCTGGCGCTCATGGATGATACTACCTGTTTACATGGACGACCCGGCGCTCATGGATGATACTACCCGTTTACATGGACGATCCGGCGCTCATGGATGATACTATCTGTTTACACGAACGATCCGACGCTCATGGATGATACTACCTGTTGACACGGACGATCCGGCGCTCATGGATGATATTACCTGTCTACACGGACGATCCGGCGCTCATGGATGATACTACCTGTTTACACGGACGACCCGGCGCTCATGGATGATACTAACCGTTTACATGGACGATCCGGCGCTCATGGATGATACTATCTGTTTACACGAACGATCCGACGCTCATGGATGATGCATCCTCTTTACACGGATGATCTGGCGCTCATGGATGGTATCACTTGTCTATACAAATGATCAGGCACTCATGAAGGGTACTACTTGTTTACGTGGATGATTCAGCGCTCATGGAAGATGCTACCCGTATACACGGATGACCCAGCGCTCATGGATGATACCACCTGTTTACACGGATGACCCAGCGGTCATGGATAATACTATCTGTTTATCCGGACAATCCGGCACTCATGGAAGATACTACCCGTATACATGGATGAGCCGGCGCTTGTGGATGATACTACCTGTTTACACAAACGATCCGGCGCTCATGGATGATACTACCTGTTTACACAGACGACCCGGCGCTCATGGTTGATACTACCTGTATACATGGACGATCCGGCGCTCATGGATGATACTACCTGACCTGTTTACACAGACGACCCGGCGCTCATGGATGATACTACTTGTTTACACGGACGATCCGGCGCTCATGGATGATACTACCTGTTTACACGGACGATCCGGCACTCATGGATGACACTACCTGTTTACACAGACGACCCGGCGCTCATGGATGATACTACCTGTATACATGGACGATCCGGCGTTCATGGATGATACTACCTGTTTATATGGACGATCGGAAACTCATGGATGATACTACCTGACTACCAGTGCATTCCGGCGCTCATGGATGATGCTAGCTGTTTACACGGACGATCCGGCACTCATGGATGATACTACCCATATACATGGATGAGCCGGCGCTCATGGTTGATACTACCTGTTTACATGGACAATCCGGCGCTCATGGATGATACTACCTGTTTACATAAACAATCCGGCACTCATGGAAGATACTACCCATATACATGGATGAGCCGGCGCTCATGGATGATACTACCTGTTTACATGGACGATCCGACGCCCATGGATGATATTACCTGTTTACACGAACGATCCGGCGCTCATGGATGATACTACCTGTTTACATGGACGACCCGGCGCTCATGGATGGTACTACTTGGTTACACGGACGATCCGGCGCTCATGGATGATACTACCTGTTTATATGGACGATCGGATACACATGGATGATACTACCTGTCTACCCGTGCATTCCGGCGCTCATGGATGATACTAGCTGTTTACACGGACGATCCCGCGCTCATGGATGATACTACCTGTTTATATATAAGATTTGACGCTAATAGATATTACTACCTGTTTACACAGACGATCCGGCGCTCATGGATGATACTACCTGTTTACACGGATGATCCGGAGCTTGTGGATGATACTACCTGTCTACACGGATGACCCGGCGCTCATGGATGATACTACCTGTTTACACGGACGATCCGGCGCTCATGGATGATACTACCTGTTTATACGGACGATCCAGCGCTCATGGATAATACTACCTGTTTACACGGACGATCCGGCGCTCATGGATCATACTACCTATTTAAACGGACGATCCGGCGCTCATGGATGATACTACTTGTTTACATGGATGATCCGGCACTCATGGATGATACTACCTGTTTACACGGACGATTCGGCGCTAATGGATGATACTACCTGTCCACACGGACGATCCGGCGCTCACGGATGATACTACCTGTTTACACGGACGATCCAGCGCTCATGGATGATACTACCTGTCTACACGGACGATCCGGCGCTCGTGGATGATACTACCTGTTTACATGGATGATCCGGCGCTCATGGATGATACTACCTGTTTACACGGACGATCCGGCGCTAATGGATGATACTACCTGTCTACACAGACGATCCGGCGCTCATGGATGATACTACCTGTTTACATGGACGATCCGGCGCTCGTGGATGATACTACCTGTTTACATGGACGATCCGGCGCTCATGGATGATACTACCTGTTTACACGGACGATCCGGCGCTAATGGATGATACTACCTGTTTACATGGACGACCCGGCGCTCATGGATGATACTACCTGTCTACACAGACGATCCGGCGCTCATGGATGATACTACCTGTTTACATGGATGATCCGGCGCTCATGGAAGATAATACTTGTTTATACGGACAATCCGGCACTCATGTAAGATACTACCCGTATACATGGATGAGCCGGCGCTCATGGATGATACTACCTGTTTACACGGACGACCCGGCGCTCATGGATGATACTACCTATTTATACGGATGATCCGGCGCTCATGGATGATACTACCTGTTTATATATAAGATTTGGCGCTCATGGATGCTACTACCTGTTTACACGGACGATCCAGCGCTCATGGATGATACTACTTGGTTACACGGACGACGGGGCGCTCATGGATGATATTACCTGTTTATACGGACAATCCGGCACTCATGGATGATACTACCTGTTTATATGGAAGATCCCGGATTATGGATGATACTACCTGTTTACATGGATGATCCGGCACTCATGGATGATACTACCTGTTTACACAGACGATCCGGCGCTAATGGATGATACTACCTGTCTACACGGACGATCCGGCGCTAATGGATGATACTACCTGTCTACACGGACGATCCGGAGCTCATGGATGATACTACCAGTTTACACGGACGATCCGGCACTCATGGATGATACTACCTGTTTACATGGATGATCCGGCGCTCATGGATGATACTACCTGTTTACACAGATGATCCGGCGCTCATGGATGATACTACCTGTTTACACAGATGATCCGGCGCTCATGGATGATACTACCTATTTATACGGATGATCCGGCGCTCATGGATGATACTACCTGTTTATATATAAGATTTGGCGCTCATGGATGCTACTACCTGTTTACACGGACGACCCGGCGCTCATGGATGATACTACCTATTTACACGGACGATCCGGAGCTCATGGATGATACTACTTGGTTACACGGACGACGGGGCGCTCATGGATGATATTACCTGTTTATACGGACAATCCGGCACTCATGGATGATATTACCTGTTTATACGGACAATCCGGCACTCATGGATGATACTACCTGTTTACATGGACGATCCGGCACTCAAGGATGATACTACCTGTTTACACGAACGATCCGGCGCTCATGGATGATACTACTGTTTATATGGAAGATCCCGGATTATGGATGATACTACCTGTTTACATGGATGATCCGGCACTCATGGATGATTCTACCTGTTTACACAGACGATCCGGCGCTAATGGATGATACTACCTGTCTACACGGACGATCCGGCGCTCACGGATGATACTACCTGTTTACATGGACGATGCGGCGCTCATGGATGATATTACCTGTTTACACGGACTATCCGGCGCTCATGGAAGATACTACCCGTATACATGGATGAACCGGCACTCATGGATGATACTACCTGTTTACACGGACGACCCGGCGCTCATGGATGATATTACCTGTTTAAACAGACGATCAGGCACTCATGGATGATACTACCTGTTTACCCGGACGATCCGGCGCTCATGGATGATACTACCTGTTTACCCGGACGATCCGGTGCTCATGGATGATACTACCTGTTTACACGGATGATCCGGCGCTCATGGATGATACTACCTGTTTACATGGACGATCCGGCGCTCATGGATGATACTACCTGTTTACATGGACGACGCGGCGCTCATGGATGATCTTACCTGTTTATACGGACAATCCGGCACTCATGGATGATACTACCTGTTTACACGGACGACCCGGCGCTCATGGATGATACTAGCTGTTTATATGGAAGATCCCGGATTATGGATGATACTACCTGTTTACATGGATGATCCGGTACTCATGGATGATACTACCTGTTTACACAGACGATCCGGCGCTAATGGATGATACTACCTGTTTACATGGATGATCCGGCACTCATGGATGATACTACCTGTTTACACAGACGATCCGGCGCTAATGGATGATACTACCTGTCTACACGGACGATCCGGCGCTCACGGATGATACTACCTGTTTACACGGACGATCCGGCGCTCATGGATGATACTACCTGTTTACATGGATGATGCGGCGCTCATGGATGATATTACCTGTTTATACGGACAATCCGGCACTCATGGATGATTCTACCTGTTTACACGGACCACCCGACGCTCATGGAAGATACTGCCCGTATACATGGATGAGCCGACACTCATGGATGATACTGTTTAAACAGACGATCAGGCACTCATGGATGATACTACCTGTTTACACGGATGATCCGGTGCTAATGGATGATACTACCTGTTTACACAGACGATCTGGCGCTAATGGATGATACTACCTGTCTACACGGACGATCCGGCGCTCATGGATGATACTACCTGTTTACACTGATGACCCGGTGCTCATGGATGATACTACCCGTTTACACGGACGATCCGGCGCTCATGGATGATACTACCTGTTTACACGGACGATCCGGCGCTCATGGATGATACTACCTGTTTACACGGACGATCCGGCACTCATGGATGATACTACTTGTTTACATGAATGATCTGGCGCTCCTGGATGATACTACCTGTTTACATGGACGACCCGGCGCTCATAGATGATACTACCTGTTTATACGGACAATCCGGCACTCATGGATGATACTACCTGTTTACATGGATGAGCCGGCGCTTATGGTTGATACTACCTGTTTACATGAATGATCCGGCACTCATGGATGGTACTACCTGTTTACACGGACTACCCGGCGCTCATGGGTTATATTACCCATTTGCAAGAACGATCCGGAGCTCATGGATGATACTACCTGTTTACATGGATGATCCGGCGCTCATGGATGATACTACCTGTTTACATGGATGATCCAGCGCTCATGGATGATACTACCTGTTTACACGGACGATCCGGCGCTAATGGATGATACTACCTGTTTTCACAGACGATCCGGCGCTCATGGATGATACTATCTGTTTACACAGACGATCCGGCGCTCATGGATGATACTATCTGTTTACACAAACGATCCGGCGCACATGGATGATACTACCTGTTTACACGGACGATCCGGCGCTCATGGATGATACTACCTGTCTACACAGATTATCCGGCACTCATGGATGATACTACCTGTTTCCATGGACGATCCGGCGCTCATGGATGGTACTACCTGTCTACACGGACGATCCGGCGTTCATGGATGATACTACCTGTTTACACAGACGACCCGTCGCTCATGGATGATACTACCTGTTTACACGGACGATTCGGCGCTCATGGATGATACTACCTGTTTACACGGACGATTCGGCGCTCATGGATGATACTACCTGTTTACACAGACGATCCGGCGCTCATGGATGATACTACCTGTTTACACGGACGATCCGGCGCTCATGGATGATACTACCTGCCTACACAGATGATCCGGCGCTCATGGATGATACTATCTGTTTCTAAGGACGATCCGGCGCTCATGGATTATAATACCTGTTTACAAAGACAACCCGGCGCTCATGGATGATACTACCTGTTTACATGGACGATCTGGGGCTCATGGATGATACTACCTGTTTACATGGACGATCTGGGGCTCATGGATGATACTACCTGTTTACATGGACGATCCGGCACTCATAGATGATATTACCTGTCTACACGGACGATCCGGCGCTCATGGATGATTCTACCTGTCTACACGAACGATCCGGCGCTCATGGATGATACTACCTGTGTACACGGACAATCCGGCGCCCATAGATGATACTACCTGTTTACACGGACGATCCGGCGCTCATGGATGATACTACCTGTTTACACGGACGATCCGGCGCTCATAGATGATACTACCTGTTTACACGGACGATCCGGCACTCATGGATGATACTATCTGTTTATACGGATGATCCGGAGCTCATGGATGATACTACCTGTTTACACGGACGAACCGGCGCTCATGGATGATACTACCTGTTTATATATAAGATTTGGCGCTCATGGATGCTACTACCTGTTTACACGGACGATCCGGCGCTCATGGATGATGCTACCTGATTACAGTGTCGACCCGGCACTCATGGATGATACTACCTGTTTATATATAAGATTTGGCGCTCATGGATGCTACTACCTGTTTACACGGACGATCCGGCGCTCATGGATGATGCTACCTGATTACAGTGTCGACCCGGCACTCATGGATGATACTACCTGTTTACTCGGATGACCCGGCGCTCATGGATGCTACTACCTGTTTACACGGACGATCCGGCGCTCATGGATGATGCTACCTATTTACACGGACGACCCGGCACTCATGGATGATACTACCTGTTTATACGAACGATCCGACGCTCATGGATGATACTACCTGTTTATACGGACGACCCGGCACTCATGGATGATACTACCTGTTTATATATAAGATTTGGCGCTCATGGATGATACTACCTGTTTACACGGACGATCCGGCGCTCATGGATGATGCTACCTGATTACAGTGTCGACCCAGCGCTCATGGATGATACTACTGTTTACACGGACGATCCGGCGCTCATGGATGATACTACCTGTCTACACGGACGATCCGGCACTCACGGATGATACTACTCGTTTACACGGACGACCCGGCGGTCACAGATGATACTACCTGTTTACACGGACGACCCGGTGCTCACGCATGATACTACCTGTTTACACGGACGATCCAGCGCTCATGGATGATACTATCTGTTTACACGGACGATCTGGCACTCATGCATGATACTACCTGTTTACACGGACGACCCGGCGCTCATGGATGATACTACCTGTTTACACGGACGATCCGGCGCTCATGGATGATGCTACCTGTTTACACGGATGATCCGGCGCTCATGGATGATACTACCTGTTTACACGGACAATCCGGCGCTCATGGATGATACTACCTGTTTACATGGACGATCCGGCGCTCATGGATGAAACTACCTGTCTACACGGACGACCCGGCGCTCATGGATGATACTACCTGTCTACACGGACGACCCGGCGCTCATGGATGATTCTACCTGTCTACACGGACGATCCAGCGCTCATGGATGATACTACCTGTTTACACGGACGATCCGGCGCTCATGAATGATGCTACCTGTTTACATGGATGATCCGGCGCTCATGGATGATACTACCTGTCTACACGGACGACCCGGCGCTCATGGATGATTCTACCTGTCTACACGGACGATCCGGCGCTCATGGATGATACTACCTGTTTACACGGACGATCCGGCGCTCATGGATGATGCTACCTGTTTACATGGATGATCCGGCGCTCATGGATAATACTACCTGTTTACATGGACGACCCGGCGCTCATGGATAATACTACCTGTTTACACGGACGACCCGACGCTCATGGATGATTCTACCTGTTTACACGGACGATCCGGCGCTCATGGATGATGCTACCTGATTACAGTGTCGACCCGGCACTCATGGATGATACTACCTGTTTACTCGGATGATCCGGCGCTCATGGATGATACTACCTGTTTACACGGACGATCCGGCACTCATGGATGATACTATCTGTTTATACGGATGATCCGGAGCTCATGGATGATACTACCTGTTTACACGGACGACCCGGCGCTCATGGATGATACTACCTGTTTATATATAAGATTTGGCGCTCATGGATGCTACTACCTGTTTACACGGACGATCCGGCGCTCATGGATGATGCTACCTGATTACAGTGTCGACCCGGCACTCATGGATGATACTACCTGTTTACTCGGATGACCCGGCGCTCATGCATGATACTACGTGTTTACATGGACGACCCGGCACTCATGGATGATACTACCTGTTTATACGAACGATCCGGCGCTCATGGATGATACTACCTGTTTACACGGACGACTCGGCGCTCACGGATGATACTACCTGTTTACACGGACGATCCGGCACTCATGGATGATACTACCTGTTTATATATAAGATTTGGCGCTCATGGATGATACTACCTGTTTATACGGACGATCCGGCGCTCATGGACGATGCTACCTATTTACATGGATGATCCGGCGCTCATGGATGATACTACTTGTCTACACGGACGACCCGGCGCTCATGGATGATTCTACCTGTCTACACGGACGATCCGGCGCTCATGGATGATACTACCTGTTTACACGGACGATCCGGCGCTCATGGATGATGCTACCTATTTACATGGATGATCCGGCGCTCATGGATAATACTACCTGTTTACATGGACGACCCGGCGCTCATGGATGATACTACCTGTTTACACGGACGATCCGGCGCTCATAGATGATACTACCTGTTTACACGGACGACCCGTCACTCATGCATGATACTACCTGTTTACACGGACGATCCGGCGCTCATAGATGATACTACCTGTTTACACGGACGATCCGGCACTCATGGATGATACTACCTGTTTATACGGATGATCCGGAGCTCATGGATGATACTACCTGTTTATATATAAGATTTGGCGCTCATGGATGATACTACCTGTTTATATATAAGATTTGGCGCTCATGGATGCTACTACCTGTTTACACGGACGATCCGGCGCTCATGGATGATGCTACCTGATTACAGTGTCGACCCGGCACTCATGGATGATACTACCTGTTTACTTGGATGATCCGGCGCTCATGCATGATACTACGTGTTTACATGGACGACCCGGCGCTCATGGATGATACTACCTGTTTATACGAACGATCCGACGCTCATGGATGATACTACCTGTTTATACGGACGACCCGGCGCTCACGGATGATACTACCTGTTTACACGGACTATCCGGCACTCATGGATGATACTAACTGTTTATATATAATATTCGGCGCTCATGGATGATACTACCTGTTTACACGGACGATCCGGCGCTCATGCATGATACTACCTGTTTACACGGACGACCCGGCGCTCATGGATGATACTACCTGTTTACATGGATGATCCCGCGCTCATGAATGATACTACCTGTTTACACGGACGATCTGGCGCTCATGGATGATGCTAACTGTTTACATTGATGATCCGGCGCTCATGGATGATACTACCTGTTTACACGGACAATCCGGCGCTCATGGATGATACTACCTGTTTACATGGACGATCCGGCGCTCATGGATGAAACTACCTGTCTACACGGACGATCCGGCGCTCATGGATGATACTACTTGTTTACGCGGACGACCCAGCGCTCATGGAAGATACTACCTGTTTACATGGACGATCCGGCGCTCATGGATGATACTACCTGTTTACATGGACGATCTGGCGCTCATGGATGATACTACCTGTTTACACGGACGATCTGGCGCTCATGGATGATACTACCTGTTTACACGGACGACCCGGCGCTCATGGATGATTCTACCTGTCTACACGGACGATCCGGCGCTCATGGATGGTACTACCTGTTTACATGGACGATCCGACGCCCATGGATGATACTACCTGTTTACACGGATGACCCGGCGCTCATGGATGATTCTACCTGTCTACACGGACGATCCGGCGCTCATGGATGATACTATCTATTTACACGGACGATCCGACGCTCATGGATGATACTATCTGTTTACACGGATGATTCGGCGCTCATGAATGATACTACCTGTTTACATGGATGATCCGGCGCTCATGGATGATACTACTGTTTACACGGACGATCCGGCGCTCATAGATGATACTACCTGTTTACATGGATGATCCGGCGCTCATGGATGATACTACTGTTTACACGGACGATCCGGCGCTCATGGATGATACTACCTGTTTACAAGGACGATCCGGCGCTCATGGATGATACTACCTGTCTACACGGACGACCCGGCGCTCATGGATGATACTACCTGTTTATATATAAGATTTGGCGCTCATGGATGCTACTACCTGTTTACACGGACGACCCGGCACTCATGGATGATACTACCTGTTTACTCGGACGATCCGGCGCTCATGCATGATACTACCTGTTTACACGGACGATCCGGCACTCATGGATGATACTACCTGTTTATACGGACGACCCGGCGCTCACGGATGATACTACCTGTTTACACGGACGATCCGGCACTCATGGATGGTACTACCTATTTATACGGATGATCCGGCACTCATGGATGATACTACCTGTTTATATATAAGATTTGGCGCTCATGGATGCTACTACCTGTTTACACGGACGATCCGGCGCTCATGGATAATACTACCTGTTTACACGGACGATCCGGCGCTCAGGGATGATGCTACCTGATTACAGTGTCGACCCAGCGCTCATGGATGATACTACCTGCTTACACGGACGATCCAGCGCTCATGGATGATACTATCTGTTTACACGGACGATCTAGCGCTCATGGATGATACTACCTGTTTACATGGACGACCCGACGCTTATGGATGATACTACCTGTTTACACGGACGATCCGGCGCTCATGGATGATACTACCTGTTTACACGGACGATCCGGCGCTCATGGATGATACTACCTGTTTACACGGACGATCCAGCACTCATGGATGATACTACCTGTTTACACGGACGATCCGGCGCTCATGCATGATACTACCTGTTTACACGGACGACCCGGCGCTCATGGATGATACTACCTGTTTACACGGACGATCCGGCGCTCATGGATGATGCTACCTGTTTACATGGACAACCCGGCGCTCATGGATGATACTACCTGTTTACACGGACGACCCGGCGCTCATGGATGATGCTACCTGTTTACACGGACGATCCGGCGCTCATGGATGAAACTACCTGTCTACACGGACGATCCGGCACTCATGGATGATACTACTTGTTTACGCGGACGACCCAGCGCTCATGGAAGATACTACCTGTTTACATGGACGATACGGCGCTCATGGATGATACTACTTGTTTACATGGACGATCTGGCGCTCATGGATGATACTACCTGTTTACACGGACGACCCGGCGCTCATGGATGATTCTACCTGTCTACACGGACGATCCGGCGCTCATGGATGGTACTACCTGTCTACACGGACGATCCGGCGCTCATGGATGGTACTACCTGTCTACACGGACGATCCGGCGCTCATGGATGATACTATCTGTTTACACGGACGATCCGACGCTCATGGATGATACTATCTATTTACACGGACGATCCGGCGCTCATGGATGATACTACTGTTTACACGGACGATCCGGCGCTCATGGATGATACTACCTGTTTACATGGATGATTCGGCGCTCATGGATGATACTACCTGTTTACACGGACGACCCGGCGCTCATGGATGATACTACCTGTTTACACGGACGATCCGGCGCTCATGGATGATACTACCTGTTTACATGGATGATCCGGCGCTCATGGATGATACTACTGTTTACATGGATGATCCGGCGCTCATGGATGATACTACCTGTTTACATGGATGATCCGGCGCTAATGGATGATACTACTGTTTACACGGACGATCCGGCGCTCATGAATGATACTACCTGTTTACACGGACGACCCGGCGCTCATGGATGATACTACCTGTTTACACGGACGATCCGGCGCTCATGGATGATGCTACCTGTTTACATGGATGATCCGGCGCTCATGGATGATACTACCTGTTTACATGGACGACCCGGCACTCATGGATGATACTACCTGTTTACACGGACGACCCGGCGCTCATGGATGATTCTACCTGTTTACACGGACGACCCGGCGCTCATGGATGATACTACCTGTTTACACGGACGACCCGGCGCTCATGGATGATGCTACCTGTTTACACGGACGATCCGGCGCTCATGGATGAAACTACCTGTCTACACGGACGATCCGGCACTCATGGATGATACTACTTGTTTACGCGGACAACCCAGCGCTCATGGAAGATACTACCTGTTTACATGGACGATCCGGCGCTCATGGATGATACTACCTGTTTACATGGACGATCTGGCGCTCATGGATGATACTACCTGTTTACACGGACGATCTGGCGCTCATGGATGATACTACCTGTTTACACGGACGACCCGGCGCTCATGGATGATTCTACCTGTCTACACGGACGATCCGGCGCTCATGGATGGTACTACCTGTTTACATGGACGATCCGACGCCCATGGATGATACTACCTGTTTACACGGATGACCCGGCGCTCATGGATGATTCTACCTGTCTACACGGACGATCCGGCGCTCATGGATGATACTATCTGTTTACACGGACGATCCGACGCTCATGGATGATACTATCTGTTTACACGGATGATTCGGCGCTCATGGATGATACTACCTGTTTACATGGATGATCCGGCGCTCATGGATGATACTACTGTTTACACGGACGATCCGGCGCTCATAGATGATACTACCTGTTTACATGGATGATCCGGCGCTCATGGATGATACTACTGTTTACACGGACGATCCGGCGCTCATGGATGATACTACCTGTTTACAAGGACGATCCGGCGCTCATGGATAATACTACCTGTCTACACGGACGACCCGGCGCTCATGGATGATACTACCTGTTTATATATAAGATTTGGCGCTCATGGATGCTACTACCTGTTTACACGGACGACCCGGCACTCATGGATGATACTACCTGTTTACTCGGACGATCCGGCGCTCATGGATGATACTACCTGTCTACACGGACGACCCGGCGCTCATGGATGATTCTACCTGTCTACACGGACGATCCGGCGCTCATGGATGATACTACCTGTTTACACGGACGATCCGGCGCTCATGGATGATGCTACCTGTTTACATGGATGATCCGGCGCTCATGGATAATACTACCTGTTTACACGGACGATCCGGCACTCATGGATGATACTATCTGTTTATACGGATGATCCGGAGCTCATGGATGATACTACCTGTTTACACGGACGACCCGGCGCTCATGGATGATACTACCTGTTTATATATAAGATTTGGCGCTCATGGATGCTACTACCTGTTTACACGGACGATCCGGCGCTCATGGATGATGCTACCTGATTACAGTGTCGACCCGGCACTCATGGATGATACTACCTGTTTACTCGGATGACCCGGCGCTCATGCATGATACTACGTGTTTACATGGACGACCCGGCACTCATGGATGATACTACCTGTTTATACGAACGATCCGGCGCTCATGGATGATACTACCTGTTTACACGGACGACCCGGCGCTCATGGATGATTCTACCTGTCTACACGGACGATCCGGCGCTCATGGATGGTACTACCTGTTTACATGGACGATCCGACGCCCATGGATGATACTACCTGTTTACACGGATGACCCGGCGCTCATGGATGATTCTACCTGTCTACACGGACGATCCGGCGCTCATGGATGGTACTATCTGTTTACACGGACGATCCGACGCTCATGGATGATACTATCTGTTTACACGGATGATTCGGCGCTCATGGATGATACTACCTGTTTACATGGATGATCCGGCGCTCATGGATGATACTACTGTTTACACGGACGATCCGGCGCTCATAGATGATACTACCTGTTTACATGGATGATCCGGCGCTCATGGATGATACTACTGTTTACACGGACGATCCGGCGCTCATGGATGATACTACCTGTTTACAAGGACGATCCGGCGCTCATGGATGATACTACCTGTCTACACGGACGACCCGGCGCTCATGGATGATACTACCTGTTTATATATAAGATTTGGCGCTCATGGATGCTACTACCTGTTTACACGGACGACACGGCACTCATGGATGATACTACCTGTTTACTCGGACGATCCGGCGCTCATGGATGATACTACCTGTCTACACGGACGACCCGGCGCTCATGGATGATTCTACCTGTCTACACGGACGATCCGGCGCTCATGGATGATACTACCTGTTTACACGGACGATCCGGCGCTCATGGATGATGCTACCTGTTTACATGGATGATCCGGCGCTCATGGATAATACTACCTGTTTACATGGACGACCCGGCGCTCATGGATAATACTACCTGTTTACACGGACGACCCGACGCTCATGGATGATTCTACCTGTTTACACGGACGATCCGGCGCTCATGGATGATGCTACCTGATTACAGTGTCGACCCGGCACTCATGGATGATACTACCTGTTTACTCGGATGATCCGGCGCTCATGGATGATACTACCTGTTTACACGGACGATCCGGCACTCATGGATGATACTATCTGTTTATACGGATGATCCGGAGCTCATGGATGATACTACCTGTTTACACGGACGACCCGGCGCTCATGGATGATACTACCTGTTTATATATAAGATTTGGCGCTCATGGATGCTACTACCTGTTTACACGGACGATCCGGCGCTCATGGATGATGCTACCTGATTACAGTGTCGACCCGGCACTCATGGATGATACTACCTGTTTACTCGGATGACCCGGCGCTCATGCATGATACTACGTGTTTACATGGACGACCCGGCGCTCATGGATGATACTACCTGTTTACACGGACGACTCGGCGCTCACGGATGATACTACCTGTTTACACGGACGATCCGGCACTCATGGATGATACTACCTGTTTATATATAAGATTTGGCGCTCATGGATGATATTACCTGTTTATACGGACGATCCGGCGCTCATGGACGATGCTACCTATTTACATGGATGATCCGGCGCTCATGGATGATACTACTTGTCTACACGGACGACCCGGCGCTCATGGATGATTCTACCTGTCTACACGGACGATCCGGCGCTCATGGATGATACTACCTGTTTACACGGACGATCCGGCGCTCATGGATGATGCTACCTATTTACATGGATGATCCGGCGCTCATGGATAATACTACCTGTTTACATGGACGACCCGGCGCTCATGGATGATACTACCTGTTTACACGGACGATCCGGCGCTCATAGATGATACTACCTGTTTACACGGACGACCCGTCACTCATGCATGATACTACCTGTTTACACGGACGATCCGGCGCTCATAGATGATACTACCTGTTTACACGGACGATCCGGCACTCATGGATGATACTACCTGTTTATACGGATGATCCGGAGCTCATGGATGATACTACCTGTTTACACGGACGATCCGGCACTCATGGATGATACTACCTGTTTATACGAACGATCCGACGCTCATGGATGATACTACCTGTTTATACGGACGACCCGGCACTCATGGATGATACTACCTGTTTATATATAAGATTTGGCGCTCATGGATGATACTACCTGTTTATATATAAGATTTGGCGCTCATGGATGCTACTACCTGTTTACACGGACGATCCGGCGCTCATGGATGATGCTACCTGATTACAGTGTCGACCCGGCACTCATGGATGATACTACCTGTTTACTTGGATGATCCGGCGCTCATGCATGATACTACGTGTTTACATGGACGACCCGGCGCTCATGGATGATACTACCTGTTTATACGAACGATCCGACGCTCATGGATGATACTACCTGTTTATACGGACGACCCGGCGCTCACGGATGATACTACCTGTTTACACGGACTATCCGGCACTCATGGATGATACTAACTGTTTATATATAATATTCGGCGCTCATGGATGATACTACCTGTTTACACGGACGATCCGGCGCTCATGCATGATACTACCTGTTTACACGGACGACCCGGCGCTCATGGATGATACTACCTGTTTACATGGATGATCCCGCGCTCATGAATGATACTACCTGTTTACACGGACGATCTGGCGCTCATGGATGATGCTAACTGTTTACATTGATGATCCGGCGCTCATGGATGATACTACCTGTTTACACGGACAATCCGGCGCTCATGGATGATACTACCTGTTTACATGGACGATCCGGCGCTCATGGATGAAACTACCTGTCTACACGGACGATCCGGCGCTCATGGATGATACTACTTGTTTACGCGGACGACCCAGCGCTCATGGAAGATACTACCTGTTTACATGGACGATCCGGCGCTCATGGATGATACTACCTGTTTACATGGACGATCTGGCGCTCATGGATGATACTACCTGTTTACACGGACGATCTGGCGCTCATGGATGATACTACCTGTTTACACGGACGACCCGGCGCTCATGGATGATTCTACCTGTCTACACGGACGATCCGGCGCTCATGGATGGTACTACCTGTTTACATGGACGATCCGACGCCCATGGATGATACTACCTGTTTACACGGATGACCCGGCGCTCATGGATGATTCTACCTGTCTACACGGACGATCCGGCGCTCATGGATGATACTATCTATTTACACGGACGATCCGACGCTCATGGATGATACTATCTGTTTACACGGATGATTCGGCGCTCATGAATGATACTACCTGTTTACATGGATGATCCGGCGCTCATGGATGATACTACCTGTTTACATGGATGATCCGGCGCTCATGGATGATACTACTGTTTACACGGACGATCCGGCGCTCATAGATGATACTACCTGTTTACATGGATGATCCGGCGCTCATGGATGATACTACTGTTTACACGGACGATCCGGCGCTCATGGATGATACTACCTGTTTACAAGGACGATCCGGCGCTCATGGATGATACTACCTGTCTACACGGACGACCCGGCGCTCATGGATGATACTACCTGTTTATATATAAGATTTGGCGCTCATGGATGCTACTACCTGTTTACACGGACGACCCGGCACTCATGGATGATACTACCTGTTTACTCGGACGATCCGGCGCTCATGCATGATACTACCTGTTTACACGGACGATCCGGCACTCATGGATGATACTACCTGTTTATACGGACGACCCGGCGCTCACGGATGATACTACCTGTTTACACGGACGATCCGGCACTCATGGATGGTACTACCTATTTATACGGATGATCCGGCACTCATGGATGATACTACCTGTTTATATATAAGATTTGGCGCTCATGGATGCTACTACCTGTTTACACGGACGATCCGGCGCTCATGGATAATACTACCTGTTTACACGGACGATCCGGCGCTCATGGATGATACTACCTGCTTACACGGACGATCCAGCGCTCATGGATGATACTATCTGTTTACACGGACGATCTAGCGCTCATGGATGATACTACCTGTTTACATGGACGACCCGACGCTCATGGATGATACTACCTGTTTACATGGATGATCCGGCGCTCATGGATGATACTACTGTTTACATGGATGATCCGGCGCTCATGGATGATACTACCTGTTTACATGGATGATCCGGCGCTAATGGATGATACTACTGTTTACACGGACGATCCGGCGCTCATGGATGATACTACCTGTTTACACGGACGATCCGGCGCTCATGGATGATACTACCTGTTTACACGGACGATCCAGCACTCATGGATGATACTACCTGTTTACACGGACGATCCGGCGCTCATGCATGATACTACCTGTTTACACGGACGACCCGGCGCTCATGGATGATACTACCTGTTTACACGGACGATCCGGCGCTCATGGATGATGCTACCTGTTTACATGGACAACCCGGCGCTCATGGATGATACTACCTGTTTACACGGACGACCCGGCGCTCATGGATGATGCTACCTGTTTACACGGACGATCCGGCGCTCATGGATGAAACTACCTGTCTACACGGACGATCCGGCACTCATGGATGATACTACTTGTTTACGCGGACGACCCAGCGCTCATGGAAGATACTACCTGTTTACATGGACGATACGGCGCTCATGGATGATACTACTTGTTTACATGGACGATCTGGCGCTCATGGATGATACTACCTGTTTACACGGACGACCCGGCGCTCATGGATGATTCTACCTGTCTACACGGACGATCCGGCGCTCATGGATGGTACTACCTGTCTACACGGACGATCCGGCGCTCATGGATGGTACTACCTGTCTACACGGACGATCCGGCGCTCATGGATGATACTATCTGTTTACACGGACGATCCGACGCTCATGGATGATACTATCTATTTACACGGACGATCCGGCGCTCATGGATGATACTACTGTTTACACGGACGATCCGGCGCTCATGGATGATACTACCTGTTTACATGGATGATTCGGCGCTCATGGATGATACTACCTGTTTACACGGACGACCCGGCGCTCATGGATGATACTACCTGTTTACACGGACGATCCGGCGCTCATGGATGATACTACCTGTTTACATGGATGATCCGGCGCTCATGGATGATACTACTGTTTACATGGATGATCCGGCGCTCATGGATGATACTACCTGTTTACATGGATGATCCGGCGCTCATGGATGATACTACCTGTTTACACGGACGACCCGGCGCTCATGGATGATTCTACCTGTTTACACGGACGACCCGGCGCTCATGGATGATACTACCTGTTTACACGGACGACCCGGCGCTCATGGATGATGCTACCTGTTTACACGGACGATCCGGCGCTCATGGATGAAACTACCTGTCTACACGGACGATCCGGCACTCATGGATGATACTACTTGTTTACGCGGACAACCCAGCGCTCATGGAAGATACTACCTGTTTACATGGACGATCCGGCGCTCATGGATGATACTACCTGTTTACATGGACGATCTGGCGCTCATGGATGATACTACCTGTTTACACGGACGATCTGGCGCTCATGGATGATACTACCTGTTTACACGGACGACCCGGCGCTCATGGATGATTCTACCTGTCTACACGGACGATCCGGCGCTCATGGATGGTACTACCTGTTTACATGGACGATCCGACGCCCATGGATGATACTACCTGTTTACACGGATGACCCGGCGCTCATGGATGATTCTACCTGTCTACACGGACGATCCGGCGCTCATGGATGATACTATCTGTTTACACGGACGATCCGACGCTCATGGATGATACTATCTGTTTACACGGATGATTCGGCGCTCATGGATGATACTACCTGTTTACATGGATGATCCGGCGCTCATGGATGATACTACTGTTTACACGGACGATCCGGCGCTCATAGATGATACTACCTGTTTACATGGATGATCCGGCGCTCATGGATGATACTACTGTTTACACGGACGATCCGGCGCTCATGGATGATACTACCTGTTTACAAGGACGATCCGGCGCTCATGGATGATACTACCTGTCTACACGGACGACCCGGCGCTCATGGATGATACTACCTGTTTATATATAAGATTTGGCGCTCATGGATGCTACTACCTGTTTACACGGACGACCCGGCACTCATGGATGATACTACCTGTTTACTCGGACGATCCGGCGCTCATGCATGATACTACCTGTTTACACGGACGATCCGGCACTCATGGATGATACTACCTGTTTACATGGATGATCCGGCGCTCATGGATGATACTACCTGTTTATACGGACGACCCGGCGCTCACGGATGATACTACCTGTTTACACGGACGATCCGGCACTCATGGATGGTACTACCTATTTATACGGATGATCCGGCACTCATGGATGATACTACCTGTTTATATATAAGATTTGGCGCTCATGGATGCTACTACCTGTTTACACGGACGATCCGGCGCTCATGGATAATACTACCTGTTTACACGGACGATCCGGCGCTCATGGATGATGCTACCTGATTACAGTGTCGACCCAGCGCTCATGGATGATACTACCTGTTTACACGGACGATCCGGCACTCACGGATGATACTACCTGTTTACACGGACGACCCGGTGCTCACGCATGATACTACCTGTTTACACGGACGATCCAGCGCTCATGGATGATACTATCTGTTTACACGGACGATCTAGCGCTCATGGATGATACTACCTGTTTACATGGACGACCCGGCGCTTATGGATGATACTACCTGTTTACACGGACGATCCGGCGCTCATGGATGATACTACCTGTTTACACGGACGATCCGGCGCTCATGGATGATACTACCTGTTTACACGGACGATCCAGCACTCATGCATGATACTACCTGTTTACACGGACGATCCGGCGCTCATGCATGATACTACCTGTTTACACGGACGACCCGGCGCTCATGGATGATACTACCTGTTTACACGGACGATCCGGCGCTCATGGATGATGCTACCTGTTTACATGGATGATCCGGCGCTCATGGATGATACTACCTGTTTACATGGACGACCCGGCACTCATGGATGATACTACCTGTTTACACGGACGACCCGGCGCTCATGGATGATTCTACCTGTTTACACGGACAACCCGCCGCTCATGGATGATACTACCTGTTTACACGGACGACCCGGCGCTCATGGATGATGCTACCTGTTTACACGGACGATCCGGCGCTCATGGATGAAACTACCTGTCTCCACGGACGATCCGGCACTCATGGATGATACTACTTGTTTACGCGGACGACCCAGCGCTCATGGAAGATACTACCTGTTTACATGGACGATACGGCGCTCATGGATGATACTACCTGTTTACATGGACGATCTGGCGCTCATGGATGATACTACCTGCTTACACGGACGACCCGGCGCTCATGGATGATTCTACCTGTCTACACGGACGATCCGGCGCTCATGGATGGTACTACCTGTCTACACGGACGATCCGGCGCTCATGGATGGTACTACCTGTCTACACGGACGATCCGGCGCTCATGGATGATACTATCTGTTTACACGGACGATCCGACGCTCATGGATGATACTATCTGTTTACACGGACGATCCGGCGCTCATGGATGATACTACTGTTTACACGGACGATCCGGCGCTCATGGATGATACTACCTGTTTACATGGATGATCCGGCGCTCATGGATGATACTACCTGTTTACACGGACGACCCGGCGCTCATGGATGATACTACCTGTTTACACGGACGATCCGGCGCTCATGGATGATACTACTGTTTACACGGACGATCCGGCGCTCATGGATGATACTACCTGTTTACATGGATGATCCGGCGCTCATGGATGATACTACCTGTTTACACGGACGACCCGGCGCTCATGGATGATACTACCTGTTTACACGGACGATCCGGCGCTCATGGATGATACTATCTGTTTACATGGATGATCCGGCGCTCATGGATGATACTACCTGTCTACACAGACGACCCGGCGCTCATGGATGATACTACCTGTTTACACGGACGATCCAGCACTCATGAATGATACTACCTGTTTACATGGATGATCCGGTGCTCATGGATGATACTACCTGTCTACACAGACGACCCGGCGCTCATGGATGATACTACCTGTTTACAAGGACGATCCGGCGCTCATGGATGATACTACTGTTTACATGGATGACCCGGCGCTCATGGATGATACTACCTGTTTACACGGACGACCCGGCGCTCATGGATGATACTACCTATTTACACAGACGATCCGGCGCTCATGGATGATACTACCTGTTTACATGGATGATCCGGCGCTCATGGATGATACTACCTGTTTATACGGACGACCCGGCGCTCATGGATGATACTACCTGTTTACACGGACGATCCGGCGCTCATGGATGATACTACCTGTTTACACGGACGACCCGGCGCTCATGGATGATACTACCTATTTACACAGACGATCCGGCGCTCATGGATGATACTACCTGTTTACACGGACGATCCGGCGCTCATGGATGATACTACCTGTTTACACGGACGACCCGGCGCTCATGGATGATACTACCTGTTTACACGGACGACCCGGCACTCATGGATGATACTACCTGTTTACACGGACGATCCCGGATTATGGATGATACTACCTGTTTACACGGACGATCCCGGATTATGGATGATACTACCTGTTTACACGGACGACCCGGCGCTCATGGATGATACTACCTGTTTACACGGACGATCCCGGATTATGGATGATACTACCTGTTTACACGGACGACCCGGCGCTCATGGATGATACTACCTGTTTACACGGACGACCCGGCGCTCATGGATGATACTACCTGTTTACACGGACGACCCGGCGCTCATGGATGATACTACCTGTTTACACGGACGACCCGGCGCTCATGGATGATACTACCTGTTTACACGGACGACCCGGCGCTCATGGATGATACTACCTATTTACACAGACGATCCGGCGCTCATGGATGATACTACCTGTTTACACGGACGATCCGGCGCTCATGGATGATACTACCTGTTTACACGGACGACCCGGCGCTCATGGATGATACTACCTGTTTACACGGACGACCCGGCACTCATGGATGATACTACCTGTTTACACGGACGATCCCGGATTATGGATGATACTACCTGTTTACACGGACGATCCCGGATTATGGATGATACTACCTGTTTACACGGACGACCCGGCGCTCATGGATGATACTACCTGTTTACACGGACGATCCCGGATTATGGATGATACTACCTGTTTACACGGACGACCCGGCGCTCATGGATGATACTACCTGTTTACACGGACGACCCGGCGCTCATGGATGATACTACCTGTTTACACGGACGACCCGGCGCTCATGGATGATACTACCTGTTTACACGGACGACCCGGCGCTCATGGATGATACTACCTGTTTACACGGACGACCCGGCGCTCATGGATGATACTACCTGTTTACACGGACGACCCGGCGCTTAGGTCTATGTATGCAGAAACTGAGCAGCAAACCAATTCCCGTTCTGGTTCCGTCGGCAGCGTTCACACTCGGCGATAATCCTTCCTGGATGCGGGGATGTAAACGATCTATCCGGCCGTGGAGACGGACCCCCGTGTCCTGACGTTTTCTGCCTGCGATCTCCTGCGGCCCCCCGGCCCCGCAGCCCCCTGGACAGCATGTCGGCGGGAACCTTACCTGGAAGGACAGCTTAGCAGGACTGCGAGGAGCGATGGGGCTGAGCGTGCTCCAGAAGTGGATGGACGGCGGCAGCGAGCTCGGGGTGAGCAGTAGAGGCGTCTGCAAGAGAGAAGTAGGCAGGGTTACCGGCGACAGTCATGGAGGAGCGGCGCTCGCGCTGCCGCCGTGTCCTGTGCGGACGGTGGGATATATGGCGCCTCTCTGTGGGCATCTCAGCCGCTGCGCACGGATGTTAATGACAAGATACGATATAGGCGAAGGATATGTACGTAGAAGAACGGACAGAAGAGGCTTGTGGGTAACGGCCATCTATGGCCATCACACAGGGGAAGGCCGTATTTACACGGGCGATGGTCCAAACACCCGGGACGGATGCCGCACTCGGGACCCTCGTTTATGTGAGTGCAGTGCGCTTCGTGAGAAAAATCTATTGCGTCGCAGCACATCGCAGCACATTGCAGCACGTCGCAACATGTCGCAGCACATTGCAGTACGTCACAGTAGGTCGCAGCACATCACAGCACGTTGCAACATGTCGCAGAACGTCACGGCACTTCGTAGTGGGTCGCAGCACATCGCAGTAGGTCGCAGGACGTTGCAGTACGTCGCAGCACATGGTAGCACAATGCAGTACGTCACAGTAGGTCGCAGCACATCGCAGCACATTGCAGTAGGTCGCAGCACATCGCAGTACGTTGCAGCACGTCACGGCACATCGTAGTAGGTCGCAGCACATCGCAGTACGTCGCAGCACATGGCAGCACATGGCAGCACAATGCAGTACGTCACAGTAGGTCGCAGCACATCGCATTTTTCTTGCATGAGAAAATCCCATTGTCAGACCAAAAAAAAGGGAGAGCAGCGCGTGCGAATAAAAGTCGCGGCCGTCAGATGATACCAGAAGCAGCTGTGGACGACAGATCAGAGCCCGACACGGTCGCTAGAAGGGTTTAAACAGACGGCTGTGAAGTCGTTGTGCATTATCCTTCTGTACGAGCCGCGTCTTTCCTCGCGCAGTTTTGCCGTCGGGCCGATCTGCTTCATATTTTTGCGCCATAGTGTGAAATTGGAACTGTCAAAAAAAAGAAGACGTGACGCGGGATGGAATATTCCACAACAGCGCAGGAGACGCCCCCCCCCCCCTCCCATGGAACATTCCGCACCAAGATTTGCGCTGCTAACATCCCGCCGGCGATTCCGCAGCACAATCCGCAGTTCGTCGCGCAGGTTTTGGTGCAGAATTCCAGGGAGGCGTCTGCTATGAACGCACCCTAGTAAGCGGTCCGTGTTACCGCACCCCTAAGAAGATCATGCAAACTGCAGGACTGACACTACATACCATGAGCTTATGGGAAGGCAAGGGTTAATCATCACTACCGCGTGATGGGAGCAACGTGGGACTACAGGTACAAGAATAACACGAAGGAAGGCAGAGTGGCGCTGTAGTACCACAGGTACCAGAGTAGGGCTATACCCACCACTATCTGCCGTCAGTCCTGTATGACATGCTAGGGGGCGCTAGAGGGCTGTTCTTGTGATCGGCGTGGTCTCTGGCGTCTCCTCTTGTATTGTCCGACCGCTCAGCTTCCCGCTCCCCGTTTATCGGGACTTCACCTCGTTTCCTTCGCTGGTCATTACCGAAAGTCGCACGTTGCTTCAGTAGGAAAGATTAAAGACAAACTCGCGCTCGCATGAAAATGGCGTCCCGGTCCGGGCGCGGGGCAGTGGTTCCCATGGCGATATTGCCCATAGACCGCACTGCTGGGATTTTTTGATCTCGCACGACAGATTCTTCATGTAAATTAACCCATTGAAGCGCTTGTCATATCGCAATCAGACGCAAATGTTTGTGTAAACACACCCCAACATGGCGGCTGCGGGGGGATCATCAGGGGAGCAACTAAAAACCGCTGGAGCATCCGAATAGGATTGATTAATGTTCCGTGTAAAGCGCGGCCGGCGACTGAACGATGAAGGAGAATTTGTTCGCTAGTCGCGTGGTTTAAACAGCAGTCGTTCCTCCGTTCTCTGCTGCAGCGACTCAACCGTTCCGTTAGACGAGTCATTCATCTTCCGCCGCGTCCTCACTGGGGTCATCTGCATCCCGGGGTCCTTCCATCGTGTCACTGACCCCGCTGCATGCGGCCGCGCCCTCACTGGGGTCATCTGCATCCCGGGGTCCTTCCGTCGTGTCACTGACCCCGCTGCATGCCGCCACATCCTCACTGGGGTCATCTGCATCCCGGGGTCCTTCCATCGTGTCACTGACCCTGCTGCATGCGGCCATGCTCTCACTGGGGTCATCTGCATCCCGGGGGTCTTTCCGTCATGTCACTGACCCCGCTGCATGCGGCTGCGCCCTCATTGGGGTCGTCTGGATTCTGGGGGTCCTTCCATCGTGTCACTGACCCCACTGCATGCCGCCACATCCTCACTGGGGTCATCTGCATCCCAGGGTCCTTCTGTTGTGTCACTGACCCCGCTGCATGCGGCCGCGCCCTCACTGGGGTCATCTGCATGCCAGTGGTCCTTCCATCGTGTCACTGACCCCGCTGCATGCGGCCGCACCCTCACTGGGGTCATCTGCATGCCAGTGGTCCTTCCATCTTGTCACTGACCCTACTGCATATGGCCGCGCCCTCACTGAGGTTATCTGCATCCCGGGGATCTTCCATCGTGTCACTGACCCCGCTGCATGCGGCCGCGCCCTCACTGGGGTCATCTGCATCCCGGGGTCCTTCCATTGTGTCACTGACCCCTCTGCATGCGGCCGTGCCCTCACTGGGGTCATCTGCATCCCGGGGTCCTTCCATCGTGTCACTGACCCCTCTGCATGCGGCCGTGCCCTCACTGGGGTCCATCTGCATCCCGGGGTCCTTCCATCGTGTCACTGACCCCTCTGCATGCGGCCGTGCCCTCACTGGGGTCATCTGCATACCAGGGGTCATCTGCATACCAGGGGTCCTTTCATCGTGTCACTGACCCTGCTGCATGCCGCCACATCCTCACTGGGGTCATCTGCTATCGGGGTCCTTCCATCGTGTCCCTGACCCCGCTGCATGCGACCACGTCCTCAGTCAGGTCATCTGCATCCCGGGGGTCCTTCCGTCGTGTCACTGACACCGCTGCATGCGGCCACACCCTCACTGGGGTCATCTACATCCCGGGGGTCCTTTCATTGTGTCACTGACCCCACTGCATGCGGCCACGCCCTCACTGGGGTCATCTGCATCCCGGGGGTTCTTCCATCGTGTCACTGACCCCACTGCATGCGGCCACGCCCTCACTGGGGTCATCTGCATCCCGTGGGTCCTTCCGTTGTGTCACTGACCCCTCTGCATGCGGCCACGCCCTCACTGGGGTCATCTGCATCCCGGGGGTTCTTCCATCGTGTCACTGACCCCGCTGCATGTGGCCGTGCCCTCACTAGGGTCATCTGCCTCCCGGGGGGCCTTCTGTTGTGTCACTGACCCCGCTGCATGCGACCGCATCCTCACTGGGGTCATCTGCTACCGGGGTCCTTCCATCGTGTCCCTGACCTCGCTGCATGCAGCCACGTCCTCAGTCGGGTCATCTGTATCCCGGGGTCCTTCCGTCGTGTCACTGACCCCGCTGCATGCGGCCGCGTCCTCACTGGGGTCATCTACATCCCGGGGTCCTTCCATCGTGTCACTGACCCCGCTGCATGCGGCCACGTCCTCAGTCGGGTCATCTGCATCCCGGGGTCCTTCCGTCGTGTCACTGCCCCAGCTGCATGCGGCCGCGTCCTCACTGGGGTCATCTACATCCCGGGGTCCTTCCATCGTGTCACTGACCCCGCTGCATGCGACCACGTCCTCAGTCGGGTCATCTGCATCCTGGGGTCCTTCCATCGTGTCACTGACCCCGATGCATGCGGCCGCGTCCTCACTGGGGTCATCTACATCCCGGGGTCCTTCCATCGTGTCACTGACCCCGCTGCATGCGGCCGCGTCCTCACTGGGGTCATCTACATCCCGGGGTCCTTCCATCGTGTCACTGACCCCGCTGCATGCGGCCACGTCCTCAGTCGGGTCATCTGCATCCCGGGGTCCTTCCGCCGTGTCACTGACTCCGCTGCATGCGGCCGCGTCCTCACTGGGGTCATCTACATCCCGGGGTCCTTCCATCGTGTCACTGACCCCGCTGCATGCGGCCACGTCCTCAGTCGGGTCATCTGCATCCCGGGGGTCCTTCCATCGTGTCACTGACCCCACTGCATGCGGCCGCGCCCTCACTGAGGTCATCGCACTCCTCTCCTGTGACCGCCCACTTGTCGCCCTCATCACCATCATTGTTAAACCCAATCCTGAACTTGGTAACATCATGGCAGGAGCAGACAGGATCCTTCCTGCAATGGTATCCTGCACAGCGGCGCCAATTGCTGTCTCAGCTGCCCGTCTACAGGACCCCAGAAAGCTGTGGGTCGCCACCCCGCCAGTAATTAATTTTTACCAGTCGGCTGGGATGCAACGCGAAAGGCATTCCACTCACCCAGGGCACCCTATTGCTGAGTCTGAGACGCCTGACCTCTCCCCTGTGGCATCTGCATGTGTTTCTCAGTGCAGACACAGGGGGCAGAGGGGTGTCAGGGGTCTCAGTCTCAGTAGTGGCCGCCGGAGGGGAGTATCAGACTGGGTAAGTGGAATGCCTGTTGCGTTACATCCCGGCCAATAATAGTATTAGAGCCACTATGGGGGTCACTGTTTTTACTGGGGCTCCTAATAGGAGCACTATTACTATTGGGGTCACTATTCATACTGAGACCATTATGGGGGTCACTATTATTACTGGGGCTACTAATGGGAGCACTATTACTATCAGGGATACTATGGGGGTCACTATTATTACTGGGGCTACTAATGGGGGTCACTATTACTATCAGGGCTACTATGGGGGTCACTATTACTATCAGGACTACTATGGGGGGTCACTATTCATACTGAGACCACTATGGGGGTCACTATTATTACTGGGGCTACTAATAGGCACACTTACTATTGAACCACTACTGGGGGTACTATTATTACTGAGACCATTATGGGGGTCACTGTTTTTACTGGGGCTCCTAATAGGAGCACTATTACTATTGGGGTCACTATTCATACTGAGACAATTATGGGGGTCACTATTAATTGTGAACCCACCATTACTATTGGGACTACTGTGGAGGGTCACTATTATTACTGGGGCTACTAATGGGGGTCACTATTACTATCAGGGCTACTATGGGGGTCACTATTAATACTGAGACCACTATGGGGGTCACTATTACTATCAGGGCTACTATGGGGGTCACTATTATTACTGGGGCTACTATGGAGGTCACTATTACTATCAGGGCTACTATGGGGGTCACTATTAATACTGAGACCACTATGGGGGTCACTATTACTATCAGGGCTACTATGGGGGTCACTATTATTACTGGGGCTACTATGGGGGTCACTATTATTACTGGGACTACTATGGGGGTCAGTATTATTACTGGGGCTACTAATGGGGGTCAGTATTACTATCAGGGCTACTATGGGGGTCACTATTAATACTGAGACCACTATGGGGGTCACTATTACTATCAGGGCTACTATGGGGGTCACTATTATTACTGGGGCTACTATGGGGGTCACTATTATTACTGGGGCTACTATGGGGGTCACTATTACTATCAGGGCTACTATGGGGGTCATTATTATTACTGGGGCTACTAATGGGGGTCACTATTACTATCAGGGCTACTATGGGGGTCACTGTTCATACTGAGACCACTATGGGGGTCACTATTATTACTGGGGCTACTAAGGGGCACACTTACTATTGAACCACTACTGGGGGTACTATTATTATTAATGCCTGTGACATTAGTTGTCTTTCGCTGGGAAGGGGGTCATTTCACACCTCAGGCAGCATACAGGCTTGAGGCGCCCTGCTCCTTCCGATCTTGATATGCTGAAATACTCTGTGCTGCCCGGAACGCTGCGTCTCTTCTTTTTTGAAGCATTGCTTCCTCTGGCATTTGTAAGAGATTTGGTGCAGTTTGGACAACCTGAAGCTGGCCCTTCTTGCAGTGTAAAGTGTAGACGAGGGTCCGCGCAGGCCAAGACCCTGATGAGACACCACACTGATGACCGGCTACCAGGCAGCCATTATTATGGAATCATGTTGAGGTAAGCTCATGTCTGTGACATACTATTCAGCGAAGTACCTTGGCCCCCTTTAATTAGGAAATGGGTGGGGCCCTAACTCTCGGATCCCACCTTTGACACCATCGCCATCATCTTGAACCTACCAGTGAATGAGAAGTGATGACAGAAGACGCGCTCCCAGGAGCCAGCAAGGAGTTCACAGCGGCGTTCACCTTCTCGGGTCCTATCACCGAAGAGAACGGAATTTCCAAGTCCTTTGGCTTCCTTCCTTTAACTGGCTGTCCTGCTTCTGAAGAGGACACCAGAGGAGACGTGTCCTTCTTTGCCTCCTCCTGAGAATCCGTCTTCACCTTTACCTCCTCCTCCTCCTTCTCAGGTGAGTTGATGACCACCAAAATCTCTTGGGCAAGTGGCTGCTCAGAAGTTGGGGTCTTCAAATCCGGGAGTGAAGCTAGAAAGACCTGGGGTTCCGAGAGGTCTTCAACATCTGTTGAGGGGTCTTCAAGAGAGTCCTCCACCTTAATGTCTGGAATTGGTGGGTCAACTGTGACCTAATTAGAAGAGGAGAAACATACTGGATGACACAACAGGATTCCTTTCTTCAAGTTCTCTAAATCCCTAAATCCCCGGGCCGTTAATTACGTTTTAAGGCCAGTGCCGGGATTTATTTTTTACTGGCCTTATTGATGGCCAATATAAACCTATTGCCCCTTGTGAGAACGGCCGGCAGCAGCCATGGCAGCAGCAGCTTTACTCATGAAGCAGTTCCGGTTCGTCCACCACGGCTTCTGTAGGCAGAGACCCTTCTTCCTCCCCTCGGCATCTGCACTGTGTGATGTCATAGGGAACATAGCTGCTTCGGTGAGTAAAACGACGGCCATGATTGTTGCTCAAGGGTGCGCACTATTACCATGGGGGCCACTACCACCACTGTTGGCACTATTACCATTGGGGGGCATTACTAGGGGTGCACCATTTATGTTGGGGCCACAATAGTATTTCTGGGGCCACTATCAGACTACTATTACCATTGGGGCCACTATCCGAGGTGCACTATTACCACTGTAGGCACTATTACTATTGAGGCCATTAAGGGGGTGCACCATTATTATTATTTGGGCCACTATTACTATTGGGGTCACTATTGAGGGCACTATTACAAATGTCGCCACTAAGGGGGTGCACTATTACTATTGAAACCACTAAGGGGGTGCACTATTACTATTGAGACCACTAAGGGGGTGCACTATTACTATTGAGACCACTATCGGAGGGGCACTATTATTTTTGAGGCCACTATCGAAGGGGCACTATTATTTTTGAGGCCACTATCGAAGGGGCACTATTATTTTTGAGGCCACTATCGGTGGGGCACTATTATTTTTGAGGCCACTATCGGAGGGGCACTATTATTTTTGAGGCCACTATGGGGGCACTATTACTATTGAGACCACTATCGGAAGGGCACTATTATTTTTGAGGCCACTATCGGAGGGGCACTATTATTTTTGAGGCCACTATTGAAGGGGCACTATTATTTTTGAGGCCACTATGGGGGCACTATTACCTTTGGGGCCACTACTGGGGGTGCACCGTTACTATTCTTGCTACAGTAATGGGGTGCAATATGATCACTTGGGCCACTGAGAAAAGCATTATTATTATAGGGGCCACTGAGAGGTAAAATCTTATGTTGTGATAAGCCACACCCCTAGCCACGCCCCTGACCCTACCCTCATTTTTACTTTTACTTTGGGGCCCCTATATCTACCATCCATATGTGCTCTATGGCCATTACATGCAGCTGCAGTTCCTTGGAGCTATGGATGTTGACTTCCAAGGAGAGATCGCCGTCATCCTGCTCCATGGTCTCATACGATGGGATGCTGATACTTTGATCTTTGGCCTTCGGTAGGGAAGAAGCTTCAGCTGGAGGCGAGAGATCCAGTTTGTTAGCCTTGGGCTGCGCAGTGGGCGGAGCTTGCAGTGACTGGATGGTAAATGTGGAGTAGAGTCCGGAGCGCATGTACTCGTTGCGGCTGGTCTTGGGGCTGCTCCTCACCATCTTGGGGACAAAAGGGGAGTTCTCTCCAGGTTTTGGGGTCTGGGTCGGCTCGTTCACAGAGTCCCTACATTTGGCGTCCTCCTTGGAGGCTTCGCCGCTGCCAGGATCCGGGTAACACACGAATTTGTACACAAACTTCTGCCCGCTGACTTTTTTGATGATGTTCTGTAGAGACAAAAATACATTGGATAAAGATTTTCTTCTTTTTTTTTTAAATCTTACAAGATCTGGAGGGTCCGCCGCCGAGGGTCCGCCGCCGAGGGTCCGCCGCCGAGGGTCCGCCGCCGAGGGTCCGCCACCGAGGGTTCGCCGCCGAGGGTCCGCCGCCGAGGGTCCGCCGCCGAGGGTCCGCCGCCGAGCGTCCGCTACAGCTGCATCCTCTGGGAGCCCAGTGGAGACCACTGAAACAAACCCTCAGCCGCATTCTATCGCACAGCCTGTTTCTATTCACTGACATTCAGCAGAGATCTTGAGAATAGTGAGGAGCTAATCTCAGATATGGAAGGGAGTTGCAGAAGGAATGTTTCCTCTACATGAGCCCCCCGCCCATGTGACCGTTGTATTTACACAGTGAGAGCTGCGTCACATTGTGTCATTAGCTGCAGCCATGATTCCGCAGGCGGTTGGGGTGCAGCCAATGGGAGCGATCCGCGCATGGCTCTATTTTAACATGAAGCAGATTTAAAATATGCGCACAGAAAAATTTGTAACGTTCGCATCCGAGCGCAGAAAGCCACGAAATCAAGGATATTAGGGATGCGAAATCTGCGACATCTGTGGCAAAATCCTGCGTGTGGCCAAGGCCTGAGGGGAGCAGCAGACCGTACGGCGCTGCTGGGTCCACTGATCCAGCCCTGCTGGTCCTCGCTGCGGTCATGTGGGTCAGCAGAAACCTCGAGACCCCCAGGCTAGTAATCAGTAGGGGGCTCAGTAGATTTATCACCTATGGTGGGAAACCTCCACTAATGGGCTTTACGCCTGCACACATCTCTTCAAGGCGGGGATGGCGAGCTACTGATGGCACGGCTCCTGCTCTAACCGCCAATCCTGCCAGTTTAACCCCATACAGGCCACAATCAATAGTAACTGCAGCCTGTAAGCAGAGGCCAGGGGGCTCCTTCTGTCACCCATCGGACCCCACGAGGCAATCACAAGGTACCAGTGGCTTCTCATGGCAGCCTGATAAATGCCTCCATGTCTGCCGTGTAACTCAGCCTATTATGCCCCGCTTCCGGCAGAGTCTCACAGGCTTGGCAGAGTGCAGTACTTAAGTAATACATTGTACTATTCTAGAGATCCAACAATCACATCTTCAAGTTGCCTTCAGGGGCCAAAAATAGTGAAAAAAGTTCAAAAAAGTTTAAATGAAAAAAAATATCCAGTTTAAAAAATGAACACATTTTTCCCATCAAAAAACATTTACAATGGATAAAATACCAACAATTTCTTAAAGCAGCAGCACATATTTGGTACTGGCTGATGTACCCCGCTGATGTACCCCGCCTCGCCCCAGTTAGTGTGATACAGGTGTTTACATATTGTTCACACATAAAATTATATGAAGTGGTTGTTACTTTAGAGTAACCGAGGAATATAATGTGTCTTCACATGGAGGAGTGTTAGATTCTCCTCAGACTGCATGTACTGATGTCCCTCTGCAGAATGTACCGCCCCCCCTCCCTCCACTCATTCAGGACCTAAAGAATGCTTGTGCCAAATTTCATGCTTGTACGACACTGGGAAGTTACATTACATAGGGGTGCCAATACTTTTGCCCTTAGCATTGAATAATCAAGCTGACACCCCTTCACTTTTCCTGTTTGCATTTGTTTGTTCTTCTGTTGGTTTCGTCCAGACCCACGTAGGGTTACTAAGGGCCCAGGAACGAGTGCAGGCCCGCACCTATCGATGCGATCAGTCTGCCGTGCTATGCAGGGCTCTCTCCCTGCTGTCACGTAGTTGGGGAAGGATTATCCGTTCATTTTACGTTGGTTGTAGGTGCATATCTGCAGGCTACAGCTCCTTGGCAGATGTAACAAATACTTTTGCACTTAGCAATGAATAATCAAGCTGTGACCCCTTTACTTTTCCTATATAGGACCTAAAGAATGGTCTTGCCAAATATCATGTTTGTATGACATGGGGAAGTTAGAGAATTAGATTTTGTACATTACACAGGGGCGCTTATACTGATATACCCGGCGTCATCGGAGTTAATTTGATACAAGGTGTTTATGTGTTGTTCATATGAAAAATTTCATGAAGTCGTGGCTACTTATGGGAATAAAATATGTATACACATAGAGGAGTGATAGATTCTCCTCAGGCTGCATGTACCGATGTCCCTTTGCAGAATGTGCCGCCCCTCCCACTCTCCTCACTTAGGCCTAAAGGATGCTCGCAGCAAATTTAATGTTTGTACGACACCGAGAGGTTAGAGAATTAGTGGCCAGTCAGTCATGAATATAGAGTGCAGCCAGTAACAGCTCCAACACATTATATGTCCCCCAGAGTGCAGCCAGTAACATCTCCAACACATTATAAGTCCTCCAGAGTGCAGCCAGTAACATCTCCAACACATTATATGTCCCCCAGAGTGCAGCCAGTAACATCTCCAACACATTATATGTCCCCCAGAGTGCGGCCAGTAACATCTCCAACACATTATATGTCCCCCAGAGAGCAGCCAGTAACATCTCCAACACATTATATGTCCCCCAGAGTGTGGCCAGTAACATCTCCAACACATTATATGTCCCCCAGAGCGCAGCCAGTAACATCTCCAACACATTATATGTCCCCCAGAGTGCAGCCAGTAACATCCCCAACACATTATATTTCCCCTAGAGTATGGACAGTAACATCTACAACACATTATATGTCCCCAGAGTGCGGCCAGTAACATCTCCAACACATTATATGACCCCCAGAGTGCAGCCAGTAACATCTCCAACACATTATATGTCCCCCAGAGTGTGGCCAGTAACATCTCCACCACATTATATGTCCCCAGAGTGCAGCCAGTAACATCTCCAACACATTATATGCCCCCCAGAGTGCGGCAAGTAACATCTCCAACACATTATATGTCTCCCAGAGTGTGGCCAGTAACATCTCCAACACATTATATGTCCCCTAGAGGGCAACCAGTAACATCTCCAACACATTATATGTCCCCCAGAGTGCAGCCAGTAGCATCTCCAACGCATTATATGTCCCCCAGAGTGCGGCCAATAACATCTCCAAAACATTATATGTCCCCCGGATTGTGGCCAGTAACATCTCCAACACATTATATGTCCCCCAGAGTGCAGCCAGTAACATCTCCAACACATTATATGTTCCCCAGAGAGCGGCCAGTAACATCTACAACACATTATATGTCCCCCAGAGTGCAGCCAGTAACATCTCCAACACATTATATGTCCCCCAGAATGCAACCAGTAACATCTCCAACACATTATATGTCCCCCAGAGTGCGGCCAGTAACATCTCCAACACATTATATGTCCCACAGAGTGCAGCCAGTAACATCTATTACACATTATATGTCCCCCAGAGTACGGCCAGTAACATCTCATACACATTATATGTCCCCAAGAGTGCAGCCAGTAACATCTCCAATACATTATATGTCCCCCAAAGTGCGGCCAGTAACATCTCCAACACATTATATGTTCCCCAGAGTGCAGCCAGTAACATCTCCAACACACTATATGTCCCCCAGAGTTCAGCCAGTAACATCTCCATCACATTATATGTCCCCCAGAGTGCAGCCAGTAACAACTCCAACACATTATATGTCCCCAGAGTACGGCCAGTAACATCTCATACACATTATATGTCACCCAGAGTACGGCCAGTAACATCTCATACACATTATATGTCCCCAAGAGTACAGCCAGTAACATCTCATACACATTATATGTCCCCAAGAGTGCAGCCAGTAACATCTTCAACACATTATATGTCCCCCCAGAGTGCAGCCAGCAACATCTCCAACACATTATATGTTCCCCAGAGTGCGGCCAGTAACATCTCCAACACATTATATGTCCCCCAGAGTGCAGCCAGTAACATCTATTACACATTATATGTCCCCCAGAGTGCAACCAGTAACATCTCCAACACATTATATGTCCTCCAGAGTGCAATCAGTAACATCTACAACACATTATATGTCCCCCAGAGTACGGCCAGTAACATCTCCAACACATTATATGTCCCCCAGAGTACGGCCAGTAACATCTCCAACACATTATATGTCCCCCAGAGTACGGCCAGTAACATCTCATACACATTATATGTCTCGAAGAGTGCGGCCAGTAACATTTCCAACACATATGTCCCACGGAGTGCAGCCAGTAACAACTCCAATACATTATATGTCCCCCAGAGTGCGGCCAGTAACATCTCCAACACACTATATGTCCCCCAGAGTGCAGCCAGTAACATCTCCAACACATTATATGTCCCCCAGAGTGCGGCCAGTAACATCTCCAACACATTATATGTCCCCCAGAGAGCAGCCAGCAACATCTCCAACACATTATATGTCCCCCAGAGTGCAGCCAGTAACATCCCCAACGCATTATATGTCCCCCAGAGTGCAGCAAGTAACATCTCCAACACATTATATGGCCCCCAGAGTACGGACAGTAACATCTACAACACATTATATGTCCCCAGAGTGCGGCCAGTAACATCTCCAACACATTTTAAGGCCCCCAGAGTGCAGCCAGTAACATTCCCAACACATTATATGTCCCCTAGAGTACGGACAGTAACATCTCATACACATTATATGTCCCCAGAGTGCGGCCAGTAACCTCTCCAGCACATTATATGACCCCCAGAGTGCAGCCAGTAACATCTCCAACACATTATATGTCCCCCAGAGTGCAGCCAGTAACATCTATAACACATTATATGTCCCCCAGAGTGCAGCCAGTAACATCTCCAACACATTATATGTCCCCCAGAGTGCAGCCAGTAACATCTATAACACATTATATGTCCCCCAGAGTGCAGCCAGTAACATCTCCAACACATTATATGTCCCCCAGAGTGCAGCCAGTAACATCTCCAACACATATGTCCCACGGAGTGCAGCCAGTAACATCTCCAATACATTATATGTCCCCCAGAGTGCGGCCAGTAACATCTCCAACACATTCTATATCCCCCCAGAGTGCAGCCAGTAACAACTCCAATACATTATATGTCCCCCAGAGTGTGGCCAGTAACATCTCCAACACACTATATGTCCCCCAGAGTGCAGCCAGTAACATCTCCAACACATTATATGTCCCCCAGAGTGCGGCCAGTAATATCTCCAACACATTATATGTCCCCCAGAGAGCAGCCAGCAACATCTCCAACACATTATATGTCCCCCAGAGTGCAGCCAGTAACATCCCCAACGCATTATATGTCCCCCAGAGTGCAGCCAGTAACATCTCCAACACATTATATGGCCCCCAGAGTCTGGCCAGTAACATCTCCAACACATTATATGTCCCCTAGAGTGCAGCCAGTAACATCCCCAACACATTATATGTCCCCTAGAGTACGGACAGTAACATCTCCAACACATTATATGTCCCCTAGAGTACGGACAGTAACATCTACAACACATTATATGTCCCCAGAGTGCGGCCAGTAACCTCTCCAACACATTATATGTCCCCCAGAGTGCAGCCAGTAACATCTATAACACATTATATGTCCCCCAGAGTGCAGCCAGTAACATCTCCAACACATTATATGTCCCCCAGAGTGCAGCCAGTAACATCTCCAACACATTATATGTCCTCCAGAGTGCAGCCAGTAACATCTACAACACATTATATGTCCCCCAGAGTGCAGCCAGTAATATCTCCAACCCATTATATGTCCCCCAGAGTGCAGCCAGTAACATCTCCAACGCATTATATGTTCCCCAGAGTGCAGCCAGTAACAACTCCAACACATTATATGTCCCCCAGAGTATGGCCAGTAACATCTCATACACATTTTATGTCCCCCAGAGTACGGCCAGTAACATCTCATACACATTATATGTCCCCAAGAGTGCAGCCAGTAACATCTCCAACACATTATATGTCCCCCAGAGTGCGGCCAGTAACATCTGCAACACATTCTATATCCCCCCAGAGTGCAGCCAGTAACAACTCCAATACCTTATATGTCCCCCAGAGTGCGGCCAGTAACATCTCCAACACACTATATGTCCCCCAGAGTGCAGCCAGTAACATCTCCAACACATTATATGTCCCCCAGAGTGCGGCCAGTAACATCTCCAACACATTATATGTCCCCCAGAGAGCAGCCAGTAACATCTCCAACACATTATATGTCCCCCAGAGTGCAGCCAGTAACATCCCCAACACATTATATGTCCCCCAGAGTGCAGCCAGTAACATCTCCAACACATTATATGGCCCCCAGAGTCCGGCCAGTAACATCCCCAACACATTATATGTCCCCTAGGGTATGGACAGAAACATCTACAACACATTATATGTCCCCCAGAGTGCAGCCAGTAACATCCCCAACACATTATATGTCCCCTAGGGTATGGACAGAAACATCTACAACACATTATATGTCCCCAGGATTGCGGCCAGTAACATCTACAACACATTATATGTCCCCCAGAGTGCAGCCAGTAACACCTCCAACAAATTATAATTCCCCCTGAATGCAGCCAGTAACATCTCCAACACATTATATGTCCCCCAGAGTGCAGCCAGTAACATCTCCAACACATTATATGTCCCCCAGAGTGCGGCCAGCAACATCTCCAACACATTATATGTCCCCAAGAGTGCAGCCAGTAACATCTCCAACACATTATATGTCCCCCTGAGTGCAGCCAATAACATCTCCAACACATTATATGTCCCCCAGAGTGCAGCCAATAACATCTACAACACATTATATGTCCCCAGAGTGCGGCCAGTAACCTCTCCAACACATTATATGACCCCCAGAGTGCAGCTAGTAACATCTCCAACACATTATATGTCCCCCAGAGTGCAGCCAGTAACATCTATAACACATTATATGTCCCCCAGAGTGCAGCCAGTAACATCTCCAACACATTATATGTCCCCCAGAGTGCAGCCAGTAACATCTCCAACACATTATATGTCCTCCAGAGTGCAGCCAGTAACATCTACAACACATTATATGTCCCCCAGAGTGCAGCCAGTAATATCTCCAACCCATTATATGTCCCCCAGAGTGCAGCCAGTAACATCTCCAACACATTATATGTTCCCCAGAGTGCAGCCAGTAACAACTCCAACACATTATATGTCCCCCAGAGTATGGCCAGTAACATCTCATACACATTTTATGTCCCCCACAGTACGGCCAGTAACATCTCCAACACATTATATGTCCCCCAGAGTGCAGCCAGTAACAACTCCAATACCTTATATGTCCCCCAGAGTGCGGCCAGTAACATCTCCAACACACTATATGTCCCCCAGAGTGCAGCCAGTAACATCTTCAACACATCATATGTCCCCCAGAGTGCGGCCAGTAACATCTCCAACACATTATATGTCCCCCAGAGAGCAGCCAGTAACATCTCCAACACATTATATGTCCCCCAGAGTGCAGCCAGTAACATCCCCAACACATTATATGTCCCCCAGAGTGCAGCCAGTAACATCTCCAACACATTATATGGCCCCCAGAGTCCGGCCAGTAACATCTCCATCACATTATATGTCCCCCAGAGTGCAGCCAGTAACATCTCCAACACATTATATGGCCCCAAGAGTGCAGCCAGTAACATCCCCAACACATTATATGTCCCCTAGAGTACGGACAGTAACATCTACAACACATTATATGTCCCCCAGAGTGCGGCCAGTAACATCTCCAACACATTATATGTCCCCCAGAGTGCGGCCAGTAACATCTCCAACACATTATATGTCCCCCAGAGTGCGGCCAGTAACCTCTCCAACACATTATATGACCCCCAGAGTGCAGCCAGTAACATCTCCAACACATTATATGTCCCCTAGAGTACGGACAGTAACATCTACAACACATTATATGTCCTCCAGAGTGCGGCCAGTGACCTCTCTAACACATTATATGTCCCCCAGAGTGCAGCCAGTAACATCTCCAAGACATTATATGTCTCCCAGAGTGCGGCCAGTAACATCTCCAACACATTATAAGTCTCCCAGAGTGCAGGCAGTAACATCTCCAACACATTATATGTCCCCGAGAGTGCAGCCAGTAACATCTCCAACGCATTATATGTCCCCCAGAGTGCGGCCAGTAACATCTCCAACACATTATATGTCCCCCGGATTGCGGCCAGTAACATCTCCAACACATTATATGTCCCCTGGATTGCGGCCAGTAACATCTCCAACACATTATATGTCCCCCAGAGTGCAGCCAGTAACATCTCCAACACATTATATGTCCCCCAGAGTGCAGCCAGTAACATCTATAACACATTATATGTCCCCCAGGGGCAGCCAGTAACATCTCCAACACATTATATGTGCCCCAGAGTGCAGCCAGTAACATCTATTACACATTATATGTCCCCCAGAGTGCAACCAGTAACATCTCCAACACATTATATGTCCCCCAGAGTACGGACAGTAACATCTCCAACACATTATATGTCCCCCAGAGTGCAGCCACTAACATCCCCAACACATTATATGTCCCCTAGGGTATGGACAGTAACATCTACAACACATTATATGTCCCCCAGAGTGCAGCCAGTAACATCTCCAACACAGTATATGTCCCCTAGGGTATGGACAGTAACATCTCCAACAAATTAAAAGTCCCCCAGAATGCAGCCAGTAACATCTCCAACACATTATATGTCCCCCAGAGTGCAGCCAGTAACATCTCCAACACATTATATGTCCTCCAGAGTGCAACCAGTAACATCTCCAACACATTATATGTCCCCCAGAGTGCAGCCAGTAACATCCCCAACGCATTATATGTCCCCCAGAGTACGGCCAGTAACATCTCCAACACATTATATGTCCCCCAGAGTACGGCCAGTAACATCTCCAACACATTATATGGCCCCCAGAGTCCGGCCAGTAACATCTCCAACACATTATATGTCCCCCAGAGTGCGGCCAGTAACATCTCCAACACATTATATGTCCTCCAGAGTGCAGCCAGTAACATCTCATACACATTATATGTCTCGAAGAGTGCGGCCAGTATCATTTCCAACACATATGTCCCACGGAGTGCAGCCAGTAACATCTCCAACACACTATATGTCCCCCAGAGTGCAGCCAGTAACATCTCCAACACATTATATGTCCCCCAGAGTGCGGCCAGTAACATCTCCAACACATTATATGTCCCCCAGAGAGCAGCCAGCAACATCTCCAACACATTATATGTCCCCCAGAGTGCAGCCAGTAACATACCCAACGCATTATATGTCCCCCAGAGTGCAGCCAGTAACATCTCCAACACATTATATGGCCCCCAGAGTACGGACAGTAACATCTACAACACATTATATGTCCCCAGAGTGCGGCCAGTAACATCTCCAACACATTTTAAGGCCCCCAGAGTGCGGCCAGTAACATCCCCAACACATTATATGTCCCCTAGAGTGCAGCCAGTAACATCTTCAACACATTATATGTCCCCCAGAGTGCAGCCAGTAACATCTATAACACATTATATGTCCCCCAGAGTGCAGCCAGTAACATCTCCAACACATTATATGTCCCCCAGAGTGCAGCCAGTAACATCTCCAACACAGTATATGTCCCCTAGGGTATGGACAGTAACATCTCCAACAAATTATAAGTCCCCCAGAATGCAGCCAGTAACATCTCCAACACATTATATGTCCCCCAGAGTGCAGCCAGTAACATCTCCAACACATTATATGTCCTCCAGAGTGCAACCAGTAACATCTCCAACACATTATATGTCCCCCAGAGTGCAGCCAGTAACATCCCCAACGCATTATATGTCCCCCAGAGTGCGGCCAGTAACATCTCCAACACATTATATGTCCCCCAGAGTACGGCCAGTAACATCTCATACACATTATATGTCTCGAAGAGTGCGGCCAGTAACATTTCCAACACATATGTCCCACGGAGTGCAGCCAGTAACAACTCCAATACATTATATGTCCCCCAGAGTGCAGCCAGTAACATCTATAACACATTATATGTCCCCCAGAGTGCAGCCAGTAACATCTCCAACACATTATATGTCCCCCAGAGTGCAGCCAGTAACATCTCCAACACATTATATGTCCTCCAGAGTGCAGCCAGTAACATCTCCAACACATTATATGTCCTCCAGAGTGCAGCCAGTAACATCTACAACACATTATATGTCCCCCAGAGTGCAGCCAGTAATATCTCCAACCCATTATATGTCCCCCAGAGTGCAGCCAGTAACATCTCCAACACATTATATGTTCCCCAGAGTGCAGCCAGTAACAACTCCAACACATTATATGTCCCCCAGAGTATGGCCAGTAACATCTCATACACATTTTATGTCCCCCAGAGTACGGCCAGTAACATCTCATACACATTATATGTCCCCAAGAGTGCAGCCAGTAACATCTCCAACACATTATATGTCCCCCAGAGTGCGGCCAGTAACATCTGCAACACATTCTATATCCCCCCAGAGTGCAGCCAGTAACAACTCCAACACCTTATATGTCCCCCAGAGTGCGGCCAGTAACATCTCCAACACACTGTATGTCCCACAGAGTTCAGCCAGTAACATCTCCAACACATTATATGTCCCCCAGAGTGCGGCCAGTAACATCTCCAACACATTATATGTCCCCCAGAGAGCAGCCAGTAACATCTCCAACACATTATATGTCCCCCAGAGTGCAGCCAGTAACATCCCCAACACATTATATGTCCCCCAGAGTGCAGCCAGTAACATCTCCAACACATTATATGGCCCCCGGATTGCGGCCAGTAACATCTCCAACACATTATATGTCCCCTGGATTGCGGCCAGTAACATCTCCAACACATTATATGTCCCCCAGAGTGCAGCCAGTAACATCTCCAACACATTATATGTCCCCCAGAGTGCAGCCAGTAACATCTATAACACATTATATGTCCCCCAGGGGCAGCCAGTAACATCTCCAACACATTATATGTGCCCCAGAGTGCAGCCAGTAACATCTATTACACATTATATGTCCCCCAGAGTGCAACCAGTAACATCTCCAACACATTATATGTCCCCCAGAGTACGGACAGTAACATCTCCAACACATTATATGTCCCCCAGAGTGCAGCCAGTAACATCCCCAACACATTATATGTCCCCTAGGGTATGGACAGTAACATCTACAACACATTATATGTCCCCCAGAGTGCAGCCAGTAACATCTCCAACACAGTATATGTCCCCTAGGGTATGGACAGTAACATCTCCAACAAATTAAAAGTCCCCCAGAATGCAGCCAGTAACATCTCCAACACATTATATGTCCCCCAGAGTGCAGCCAGTAACATCTCCAACACATTATATGTCCTCCAGAGTGCAGCCAGTAACATCCCCAACGCATTATATGTCCCCCAGAGTACGGCCAGTAACATCTCCAACACATTATATGTCCCCCAGAGTACGGCCAGTAACATCTCCAACACATTATATGTCCTCCAGAGTGCAGCCAGTAACATCTCATACACATTATATGTCTCGAAGAGTGCGGCCAGTATCATTTCCAACACATATGTCCCACGGAGTGCAGCCAGTAACATCTCCAACACACTATATGTCCCCCAGAGTGCAGCCAGTAACATCTCCAACACATTATATGTCCCCCAGAGTGCGGCCAGTAACATCTCCAACACATTATATGTCCCCCAGAGTGCAGCCAGTAACATCTATAACACATTATATGTCCCCCAGAGTGCAGCCAGTAACATCTCCAACACATTATATGTCCCCCAGAGTGCAGCCAGTAACATCTCCAACACATTATATGTCCTCCAGAGTGCAGCCAGTAACATCTCCAACACATTATATGTCCTCCAGAGTGCAGCCAGTAACATCTCCAACCCATTATATGTCCCCCAGAGTGCAGCCAGTAACATCTCCAACACATTATATGTTCCCCAGAGTGCAGCCAGTAACAACTCCAACACATTATATGTCCCCCAGAGTATGGCCAGTAACATCTCATACACATTTTATGTCCCCCAGAGTACGGCCAGTAACATCTCCAACACATTATATGTCCCCCAGAGTGCGGCCAGTAACATCTGCAACACATTCTATATCCCCCCAGAGTGCAGCCAGTAACAACTCCAACACCTTATATGTCCCCCAGAGTGCGGCCAGTAACATCTCCAACACACTGTATGTCCCACAGAGTTCAGCCAGTAACATCTCCAACACATTATATGTCCCCCAGAGTGCGGCCAGTAACATCTCCAACACATTATATGTCCCCCAGAGAGCAGCCAGTAACATCTCCAACACATTATATGTCCCCCAGAGTGCAGCCAGTAACATCCCCAACACATTATATGTCCCCCAGAGTGCAGCCAGTAACATCTCCAACACATTATATGGCCCCCAGAGTCCGGCCAGTAACATCCCCAACACATTATATGTCCCCTAGGGTATGGACAGAAACATCTACAACACATTATATGTCCCCCAGAGTGCAGCCAGTAACATCCCCAACACATTATATGTCCCCTAGGGTATGGACAGAAACATCTACAACACATTATATGTCCCCAGGATTGCGGCCAGTAACATCTACAACACATTATATGTCCCCCAGAGTGCAGCCAGTAACACCTCCAACAAATTATAAGTCCCCCTGAATGCAGCCAGTAACATCTCCAACACATTATATGTCCCCCAGAGTGCAGCCAGTAACATCTCCAACACATTATATGTCCCCCAGAGTGCGGCCAGCAACATCTCCAACACATTATATGTCCCCAAGAGTGCAGCCAGTAACATCTCCAACACATTATATGTCCCCCTGAGTGCAGCCAATAACATCTCCAACACATTATATGTCCCCCAGAGTGCAGCCAATAACATCTACAACACATTATATGTCCCCAGAGTGCGGCCAGTAACCTCTCCAACACATTATATGACCCCCAGAGTGCAGCAAGTAACATCTCCAACACATTATATGTCCCCCAGAGTGCAGCCAGTAACATCAATAACACATTATATGTCCCCCAGAGTGCAGCCAGTAAAAGCTCCAACACATTATATGTCCCCCAGAGTGCAGCCAGTAACATCTCCAACACATTATATGTCCTCCAGAGTGCAGCCAGTAACATCTACAACACATTATATGTCCCCCAGAGTGCAGCCAGTAATATCTCCAACCCATTATATGTCCCCCAGAGTGCAGCCAGTAACATCTCCAACACATTATATGTTCCCCAGAGTGCAGCCAGTAACAACTCCAACACATTATATGTCCCCCAGAGTATGGCCAGTAACATCTCATACACATTTTATGTCCCCCACAGTACGGCCAGTAACATCTCCAACACATTATATGTCCCCCAGAGTGCGGCCAGTAACATCTGCAACACATTCTATATCCCCCCAGAGTGCAGCCAGTAACAACTCCAATACCTTATATGTCCCCCAGAGTGCGGCCAGTAACATCTCCAACACATTATATGTCCTCCAGAGTGCGGCCAGTAACATCTCCAACACACTATATGTCCCCCAGAGTGCAGCCAGTAACATCTTCAACACATCATATGTTCCCCAGAGTGCGGCCAGTAACATCTCCAACACACTATATGTCCCCCAGAGAGCAGCCAGTAACATCTCCAACACATTATATGTCCCCCAGAGTGCAGCCAGTAACATCCTCAACACATTATATGTCCCCCAGAGTGCTGCCAGTAACATCTCCAACACATTATATGGCCCCCAGAGTCCGGCCAGTAACATCCCCAACACATTATATGTCCCCTAGAGTGCAGCCAGTAACATCTCCAACACATTATATGTCTCCCAGAGTGCAGCCAGTAACATCTCCAACACATTATATGTCCCCAGAGTGCGGCCAGTAACCTCTCCAACACATTATATGACCCCCAGAGTGCAGCCAGTAACATCTCCAACACATTATATGTCCCCTAGAGTACGGACAGTAACATCTACAACACATTATATGTCCTCCAGAGTGCGGCCAGTAACCTCTCTAACACATTATATGTCCCCCAGAGTGCAGCCAGTAACATCTCCAAGACATTATATGTCTCCCAGAGTGCGGCCAGTAACATCTCCAACACATTATAAGTCTCCCAGAGTGCAGGCAGTAACATCTCCAACACATTATATGTCCCCTAGAGGGCAACCAGTAACATCTCCAACACATTATATGTCCCCGAGAGTGCAGCCAGTAACATCTCCAACGCATTATATGTCCCCCAGAGTGCGGCCAGTAACATCTCCAACACATTATATGTCCCCCGGATTGCGGCCAGTAACATCTCCAACACATTATATGTCCCCCGGATTGCGGCCAGTAACATCTCCAACACATTATATGTCCCCCAGAGTGCAGCCAGTAACATCTCCAACACATTATATGTCCCCCCGAGTGCGGCCAGTAACATCTCCAACACATTATATGTCCCCCAGAGTGCAGCCAGTAACATCTCGAACACATTATATGTCCCCCAGAGTGCAGCCAGTAACATCTATAACACATTATATGTCCCCCAGAGTGCGGCCAGTAACATCTCCAACACATTATATGTGCCCCAGAGTGCAGCCAGTAACATCTATTACACATTATATGTCCCCCAGAGAGCAACCAGTAACATCTCCAACACATTATATGTCCCCCAGAGTGCGGCCAGTAACATCTCCAACACATTATATGTCTCCCAGAGTGCAGGCAGTAACATCTCCAACACATTATATGTCCCCCAGAGTGCAGCCAGTAACATCCCCAACACATTATATGTCCCCTAGGGTATGGACAGTAACATCTACAACACATTATATGTCCCCCAGAGTGCAGCCAGTAACATCTCCAACACAGTATATGTCCCCTAGGGTATGGACAGTAACATCTCCAACAAATTATAAGTCCCCCAGAATGCAGCCAGTAAGATCTCCAACACATTATATGTCCCCCAGAGTGCAGCCAGTAACATCTCCAACACATTATATGTCCTCCAGAGTGCAACCAGTAACATCTCCAACACATTATATGTCCCCCAGAGTGCAGCCAGTAACATCCCCAACGCATTATATGTCCCCCAGAGTGCAGCCAGTAACATCTCCAACACATTATATGTCCCCCAGAGTACGGCCAGTAACATCTCCAACACATTATATGTCCCCCAGAGTACGGCCAGTAACATCTCCAACACATTATATGGCCCCCAGAGTCCGGCCAGTAACATCTCCAACACATTATATGTCCTCCAGAGTGCAGCCAGTAACATCTCATACACATTATATGTCTCGAAGAGTGCGGCCAGTAACATTTCCAACACATATGTCCCACGGAGTGCAGCCAGTAACAACTCCAATACATTGTATGTCCCCCAGAGTGCGGCCAGTAACATCTCCAACACACTATATGTCCCCCAGAGTGCAGCCAGTAACATCTCCAACACATTATATGTCCCCCAGAGTGCGGCCAGTAACATCTCCAACACATTATATGTCCCCCAGAGAGCAGCCAGCAACATCTCCAACACATTATATGTCCCCCAGAGTGCAGCCAGTAACATACCCAACGCATTATATGTCCCCCAGAGTGCAGCCAGTAACATCTCCAACACATTATATGGCCCCCAGAGTACGGACAGTAACATCTACAACACATTATATGTCCCCAGAGTGCGGCCAGTAACATCTCCAACACATTTTAAGGCCCCCAGAGTGCGGCCAGTAACATCCCCAACACATTATATGTCCCCTAGAGTGCAGCCAGTAACATCTTCAACACATTATATGTCCCCCAGAGTGCAGCCAGTAACATCTCGAACACATTATATGTCCCCCAGAGTGCAGCCAGTAACATCTATAACACATTATATGTCCCCCAGAGTGCAGCCAGTAACATCTCCAACACATTATATGTGCCCCAGAGTGCAGCCAGTAACATCTATTACACATTATATGTCCCCCAGAGAGCAACCAGTAACATCTCCAACACATTATATGTCCCCCAGAGTGCGGCCAGTAACATCTCCAACACATTATATGTCTCCCAGAGTGCAGGCAGTAACATCTCCAACACATTATATGTCCCCCAGAGTGCAGCCAGTAACATCCCCAACACATTATATGTCCCCTAGGGTATGGACAGTAACATCTACAACACATTATATGTCCCCCAGAGTGCAGCCAGTAACATCTCCAACACAGTATATGTCCCCTAGGGTATGGACAGTAACATCTCCAACAAATTATAAGTCCCCCAGAATGCAGCCAGTAACATCTCCAACACATTATATGTCCCCCAGAGTGCAGCCAGTAACATCTCCAACACATTATATGTCCTCCAGAGTGCAACCAGTAACATCTCCAACACATTATATGTCCCCCAGAGTGCAGCCAGTAACATCCCCAACGCATTATATCTCCCCCAGAGTGCAGCCAGTAACATCTCCAACACATTATATGTCCCCCAGAGTACGGCCAGTAACATCTCCAACACATTATATGTCCCCCAGAGTACGGCCAGTAACATCTCCAACACATTATATGGCCCCCAGAGTCCGGCCAGTAACATCTCCAACACATTATATGTCCCCCAGAGTGCAGCCAGTAACATCTCCAACACATTATATGTCCCCTAGAGTACGGACAGTAACATCTACAACACATTATATGTCCTCCAGAGTGCGGCCAGTAACCTCTCTAACACATTATATGTCCCCCAGAGTGCAGCCAGTAACATCTCCAAGACATTATATGTCTCCCAGAGTGCGGCCAGTAACATCTCCAACACATTATAAGTCTCCCAGAGTGCAGGCAGTAACATCCCCAACACATTATATGTCCCCAGAGTGCAGCCAGTAACATCTCCAACACATTATATGTCCCCCAGAGTGCGGCCAGTAACATCTCCAACACATTATATGTCCCCTAGAGGGCAACCAGTAACATCTCCAACACATTATATGTCCCCGAGAGTGCAGCCAGTAACATCTCCAACGCATTATATGTCCCCCAGAGTGCGGCCAGTAACATCTCCAACACATTATATGTCCCCCGGATTGCGGCCAGTAACATCTCCAACACATTATATGTCCCCCGGATTGCGGCCAGTAACATCTCCAACACATTATATATCCCCCAGAGTGCAGCCAGTAACATCTCCAACACATTATATGTCCCCCCGAGTGCGGCCAGTAACATCTCCAACACATTATATATCCCCCAGAGTGCAGCCAGTAACATCTCCAACACATTATATGTCCCCCAGAGTGCAGCCAGTAACATCTCGAACACATTATATGTCCCCCAGAGTGCAGCCAGTAACATCTATAACACATTATATGTCCCCCAGAGTGCAGCCAGTAACATCTCCAACACATTATATGTGCCCCAGAGTGCAGCCAGTAACATCTATTACACATTATATGTCCCCCAGAGAGCAACCAGTAACATCTCCAACACATTATATGTCCCCCAGAGTGCGGCCAGTAACATCTCCAACACATTATATGTCTCCCAGAGTGCAGGCAGTAACATCTCCAACACATTATATGTCCCCCAGAGTGCAGCCAGTAACATCCCCAACACATTATATGTCCCCTAGGGTATGGACAGTAACATCTACAACACATTATATGTCCCCCAGAGTGCAGCCAGTAACATCTCCAACACATTATATGTCCCCCAGAGTACGGCCAGTAACATCTCCAACACATTATATGTCCCCCAGAGTACGGCCAGTAACATCTCCAACACATTATATGGCCCCCAGAGTCCGGCCAGTAACATCTCCAACACATTATATGTCCTCCAGAGTGCAGCCAGTAACATCTCATACACATTATATGTCTCGAAGAGTGCGGCCAGTAACATTTCCAACACATATGTCCCACGGAGTGCAGCCAGTAACAACTCCAATACATTGTATGTCCCCCAGAGTGCGGCCAGTAACATCTCCAACACACTATATGTCCCCCAGAGTGCAGCCAGTAACATCTCCAACACATTATATGTCCCCCAGAGTGCGGCCAGTAACATCTCCAACACATTATATGTCCCCCAGAGAGCAGCCAGCAACATCTCCAACACATTATATGTCCCCCAGAGTGCAGCCAGTAACATACCCAACGCATTATATGTCCCCCAGAGTGCAGCCAGTAACATCTCCAACACATTATATGGCCCCCAGAGTACGGACAGTAACATCTACAACACATTATATGTCCCCAGAGTGCGGCCAGTAACATCTCCAACACATTTTAAGGCCCCCAGAGTGCGGCCAGTAACATCCCCAACACATTATATGTCCCCTAGAGTGCAGCCAGTAACATCTTCAACACATTATATGTCCCCCAGAGTGCAGCCAGTAACATCTCCAACACATTATATGTCCCCCAGAGTGCAGCCAGTAACATCTATAACACATTATATGTCCCCCAGAGTGCAGCCAGTAACATCTCCAACACATTATATGTCCCCCAGAGTGCAGCCAGTAACATCTCCAACACAGTATATGTCCCCTAGGGTATGGACAGTAACATCTCCAACAAATTATAAGTCCCCCAGAATGCAGCCAGTAACATCTCCAACACATTATATGTCCCCCAGAGTGCAGCCAGTAACATCTCCAACACATTATATGTCCTCCAGAGTGCAACCAGTAACATCTCCAACACATTATATGTCCCCCAGAGTGCAGCCAGTAACATCCCCAACGCATTATATGTCCCCCAGAGTGCAGCCAGTAACATCTCGAACACATTATATGTCCCCCAGAGTGCAGCCAGTAACATCTATAACACATTATATGTCCCCCAGAGTGCAGCCAGTAACATCTCCAACACATTATATGTGCCCCAGAGTGCAGCCAGTAACATCTATTACACATTATATGTCCCCCAGAGTGCAACCAGTAACATCTCCAACACATTATATGTCCCCCAGAGTGCGGCCAGTAACATCTCCAACACATTATATGTCTCCCAGAGTGCAGGCAGTAACATCTCCAACACATTATATGTCCCCCAGAGTGCAGCCAGTAACATCCCCAACACATTATATGTCCCCTAGGGTATGGACAGTAACATCTACAACACATTATATGTCCCCCAGAGTGCAGCCAGTAACATCTCCAACACAGTATATGTCCCCTAGGGTATGGACAGTAACATCTCCAACAAATTATAAGTCCCCCAGAATGCAGCCAGTAACATCTCCAACACATTATATGTCCCCCAGAGTGCAGCCAGTAACATCTCCAACACATTATATGTCCTCCAGAGTGCAACCAGTAACATCTCCAGCACATTATATGTCCCCCAGAGTGCAGCCAGTAACATCCCCAACGCATTATATGTCCCCCAGAGTGCAGCCAGTAACATCTCCAACACATTATATGTCCCCCAGAGTACGGCCAGTAACATCTCCAACACATTATATGTCCCCCAGAGTACGGCCAGTAACATCTCCAACACATTATATGGCCCCCAGAGTCCGGCCAGTAACATCTCCAACACATTATATGTCCTCCAGAGTGCAGCCAGTAACATCTCATACACATTATATGTCTCGAAGAGTGCGGCCAGTAACATTTCCAACACATATGTCCCACGGAGTGCAGCCAGTAACAACTCCAACACACTATATGTCCCCCAGAGTGCAGACAGTCACATCTCCAACACATTATATGTCCCCCAGAGTGCGGCCAGTAACATCTCCAACACATTATATGTCCCCCAGAGAGCAGCCAGCAACATCTCCAATACATTACATGTTCCCCAGAGTGCGGCCAGTAACATCTCCAACACATTATATGTCCCCCAGAGTGCAGCCAGTAACATCTCCAACACATTATATGTCCCCCAGAGTGCGGCCAGTAACATCTCCAACACATTATATGTCCCCCAGAGAGCAGCCAGCAACATCTCCAACACATTATATGTCCCCCAGAGTGCAGCCAGTAACATACCCAACGCATTATATGTCCCCCAGAGTGCAGCCAGTAACATCTCCAACACATTATATGGCCCCCAGAGTACGGACAGTAACATCTCCAACACATTTTAAGGCCCCCAGAGTGCGGCCAGTAACATCCCCAACACATTATATGTCCCCTAGAGTGCAGCCAGTAACATCTCCAACACATTATATGTCCCCCAGAGTGCAGCCAGTAACATCTATAACACATTATATGTCCCCCAGAGTGCAGCCAGTAACATCTCCAACACATTATATGTCCCCCAGAGTGCAGCCAGTAACATCTCCAACACAGTATATGTCCCCTAGGGTATGGACAGTAACATCTCCAACAAATTATAAGTCCCCCAGAATGCAGCCAGTAACATCTCCAACACATTATATGTCCCCCAGAGTGCAGCCAGTAACATCTCCAACACATTATATGTCCCCCAGAGTGCAGCCAGTAACATCCCCAACGCATTATATGTCCCCCAGAGTGCAGCCAGTAACATTTCCAACACATTATATGTCCCCCAGAGTACAGCCAGTAACATCTCCAACACATTATATGTCCCCCAGAGTACGGCTAGTAACATCTCATACACATTATATGTCTCGAAGAGTGCGGCCAGTAACATCTCCAACACATATGTCCCACGGAGTGCAGCCAGTAACAACTCCAATACATTGTATGTCCCCCAGAGTGCGGCCAGTAACATCTCCAACACACTATATGTCCCCCAGAGTGCAGCCAGTAACATCTCCAACACATTATATGTCCCCCAGAGTGCGGCCAGTAACATCTCCAACACATTATATGTCCCCCAGAGAGCAGCCAGCAACATCTCCAACACATTATATGTCCCCCAGAGTGCAGCCAGTAACATACCCAACGCATTATATGTCCCCCAGAGTGCAGCCAGTAACATCTCCAACACATTATATGTCCCCCAGAGTGCGGCCAGTAACATCTCCAACACATTATATGTCCCCCAGAGAGCAGCCGGCAACATCTCCAACACATTATATGTCCCCCAGAGTGCAGCCAGTAACATACCCAACGCATTATATGTCCCCCAGAGTGCAACCAGTAACATCTACAACACATCATATGTCCCCCAGAGTGCAACCAGTAACATCTCCAACCCATTATATGTCCCCCAGAGTGCAGCCAGTAACATCTCCAACACATTATATGTCCCCCAGAGAGCGGCCAGTAACATCTCCAAAACATTATATGTCCCCCGGATTGCGGCCAATAACATCTCCAACACATTATATGTCCCCCAGTGTGCAGCCAGTAATATCTCCAACACATTATATGTCCCCCAGAGTGCAGCCAGTAACATCTATAACACATTATATATCCCCCAGAATGCAGCCAGTAACATCTACAACACATTATATGTCCCCCAGAGTGCAGCCGGTAACATCTCCAACACATTATATGTCCCACAGAGTGCAGCCAGTAACATCTATTACACATTATATGTCCCCCACAGTGCAAACAGTAACATCTCCAACACATTATATGCCCCGCAGAGTGCGGCCAGTAACATCTCCGACACATTATATGTCCCCCAGAGTGCAGGCAGTAACATCTCCAACACATTATATGTCCCACAGAGTGCAGCCAGAAACATCTCCAATACATTATATGTCCCCCAGAGTGCGGCCAGTAACGTCTCCAACAGATATGTTCCCCAGAGTGCGGCCAGTAACATCTCCAACACATTATATGTCCCCCAGAGTGCAGCCAGTAACATCTCCAACACATTATATGTCCCCCAGAGTGCAGCCAGTAACATCTCCAACACATTATATGTCCCCCAGAGTGCGGCCCGTAACATCTCCAACATACTATATGTCCCCCAGAGTGCAGCCAGTAACATCTCCAACACATTATATGTCCCCCAGAGTGCAGCCAATAACATCTCCAACACATTATATGTCTCCGAGAGTGCGGCCAGTAACATCTCCAACACATTATATGTCCCCCAGAGTGCAGCCAGTAACATCTCCAACACATTATATGTCCCCAGAGTGCGGCCAGTAACATCCCCAACACATTATATGTCCCCCAGAGTGCGGCCAGTAACATCTCCAACACATTATATGTCCCCCAGAGTGCGGCCAGTAACATCTCCAACACATTATATGTCCCCCAGAGTGCAGGCAGTAACATCTCCAACACATTATGTCTCCCAGAGTGCAGGCAGTAACATCTCCAACACATTATATGTCCCCTAGAGGGCAACCAGTAACATCTCCAACACATTATATGTCCCCTAGAGTGCAGCCAGTAACATCTACAACACATTATATGTCCCTAGAGTGCGGCCAGTAACCTCTCCAACACATTATATGACCCCCAGAATGCAGCCAGTAACATCTCCAACACATTATATGACCCCCAGAGTGCAGCCAGTAACATCTCCAACACATTATATGTCCCCCAGAGTGCAGCCAGTAGCATCTATTACACATTACATGTCCCCCAGAGTGCAACCAGTAACATCTGCAACACATTATATGTCCCCCAGAGTGCAGCCAGTAACATCTCCAACACATTATATGTCCACCAGAGTGCGGCCAGTAACATCACCAACACATTATATGTCCCCCAGAGTGCGGCCAGTAACATCTCCAGCACATTATATGTCCCCCAGAGTGCGTCCAGTAACATCTCCAACACATTATATGACCCCCAGAGTGCAGCCAGTAACATCTCCAACACATTATATGTCCCCCAGAGTGCGGCCAGTAACATCTCCAACACATTATATGACCCCCAGAGTGCAGCCAGTAACATCTCCAACACATTATATGTCCCCCAGAGTGCAGCCAGTAACATCTCCAACACATTATATGTCCCCCAGAGTGCAGCCAGTAACATCTCCAACACATTATATGTCCCCCAGAGTGCAGCCAGTAACATCCCCAACACATTATAAGTCCCCCAGAGTGCAGCCAGTAACATCTATTACACATTATATGTCCCCCAGAGGGCAACCAGTAACATCTCCAACACATTATATGTTCCCCAGAGTGCAGCCAGTAACATCTACAACACATCATATGTCCCCCAGAGTGCAGCCAGTAACATCTCCAACCCATTATATGTCCCCCAGAGAGCAGCCAGTAACATCTCCAACACATTATATGTCCCCCAGAGTGCAGCCAGTAACATCTCCAACACATTATATGTCCCCCAGAGTGCGGCCAGTAACATCTCCAAAACATTATATGTCCCCCGGATTGCGGCCAATAACATCTCCAACACATTATATGTCCCCCAGTGTGCAGCCAGTAATATCTCCAACACATTATATGTCCCCCAGAGTGCGGCCAGTAACATCTCCAACACATTATATGTCCCCCAGAGTGCGGCCAGTAACATCTATAACACATTATATATCCCCCAGAATGCAGCCAGTAACATCTACAACACATTATATGTCCCCCATAGTGCAGCCGGTAACATCTCCAACACATTATATGTCCCACAGAGTGCAGCCAGTAACATCTATTACACATTATATGTCCCCCACAGTGCAAACAGTAACATCTCCAACACATTATATGTCCCCCAGAGTGCGGCCAGTAACATCTCCGACACATTATATGTCCCCCAGAGTGCAGGCAGTAACATCTCCAACACATTATATGTCCCACAGAGTGCAGCCAGAAACATCTCCAATACATTATATGTCCCCCAGAGTGCGGCCAGTAACGTCTCCAACAGATATGTTCCCCAGAGTGCGGCCAGTAACATCTCCAACACATTATATGTCCCCCAGAGTGCAGCCAGTAACATCTCCAACACATTATATGTACCCCAGAGTGCGGCCCGTAACATCTCCAACATATTATATGTCCCCCAGAGTGCAGCCAGTAACATCTCCAACACATTATATGTCCCCCAGAGTGCGGCCAGTAACATCTCCAACACATTATATGTCCCCAGGATTGCGGCCAGTAACATCTACAACACATTATATGTCCCCCAGAGTGCAGCCAGTAACACCTCCAACACATTATATGTCCCCCAGAGTGCAGCCAGTAACATCTCCAACACATTATATGTCCCCCAGAGTGCAACCAGTAACATCTCCAACACATTATATGTCCCCCAGAGTGCAGCCAATAACATCTCGAACACATTATATGTCCCCAGAGTGCGGCCAGTAACATCCCCAACACATTATATGTCCCCCAGAGTGCGGCCAGTAACATCTCATACACATTATATGTCCCCCAGAGTGCGGCCAGTAACATCTCCAACACATTATATGTCCCCCAGAGTGCAGGCAGTAACATCTCCAACACATTATATGTCTCCCAGAGTGCAGGCAGTAACATCTCCAACACATTATATGTCCCCCAGAGTGCAGCCAGTAACATCTCCAACACATTATATGTCCCTAGAGTGCATCCAGTAACATCTCCAACACATTATATGTCCCCCAGAATGCAGCCAATAACATCTCCAACACATTATATGTCTCCCAGAGTGCGGCCAGTAACATCTCCAACACATTATATGTCCCCCAGAGTGCAGCCAGTAACATCTATAACACATTACATGTCCCCCAGAGTGCAGCCAATAACATCTCCAACACATTATATGTCCCCCAGAGTGCATCCAGTAACATCTCCAACACATTATATGTCCCCCAGAGTGCAGCCAATAACATCTCCAACACATTATATGTCTCCCAGAGTGCAGGCAGTAACATCTCCAACACATTATATGTCCCCTAGAGGGCAACCAGTAACATCTCCAACACATTATATGTCCCCCAGAGTGCAGCCAGTAACATCTATTACACATTATGTGTCCCCCAGAGTGCAACCAGTAACATCTCCAACACATTATATGTCCCCCAGAGTGCAGCCAGTAACATCTATTACACATTACATGTCCCCCAGAGTGCAACCAGTAACATCTCCAACACATTATATGTCCCCCAGAGTGCAGCCAGTAACATCTCCAACACATTATATGTCCCCCAGAGTGCGGCCAGTAACATCACCAACACATTATATGTCCCCCAGAGTGCGGCCAGTAACATCTCCAGCACATTATATGTCCCCCAGAGTGCGGCCAGTAACATCTCCAACACATTATATGACCCCCAGAGTGCAGCCAGTAACATCTTCAACACATTATATGTCCCCCAGAGTGCGGCCAGTAACATCTCCAACACATTATATGACCCCCAGAGTGCAGCCAGTAACATCTCCAACACATTATATGTCCCCCAGAGTGCAACCAGTAACATCTCCAACACATAATATGTCCTCCAGACTGCAACCAGTAACATCACCAACACATTATATGTCCCCCAGAGTGCGGCCAGTAACATCTCCAACCCATTATATGTCCCCCAGGGTGCAGCCAGTAACATCTCCAAAACATTATATGTCCCCCAGAGTGCAGCCAGTAACATCTCCAACACATTATATGTCCCCCAGAGTGCGGCCAGTAACATCTCCAACACATTATATGTCCCCCAGAGTGCAGCCAGTAACATCTCCAACACATTATATGTCCCCCAGAGTTGCGGCCAGTAACATCTCCAACACATTATATGTCCCCCAGAGTACGGCCAGTAACATCTCATACACATTATATGTCCCCCAGAGTGCAGCCAGTAACATCCCCAACACATTATATGTCCCCTAGAGTATGGACAGTAACATGTACAACACATTATATGTCCCCTAGAGCAGTGATCCCCAACTCCAGTCCTCAGGGACCGTCAACAGGTCATGTTTTCAGAATCTCCTCAGTGCTGCACAGGTGATGTAATTATTGTCAGTGCCTGAGCCATTGCCATGGGTGTTCTTACCATAGGAGATCCTGAAAACATGACCTGTTGGTGGTCCCTGAGGACTGGACTTGGGGACCCCTGCCCTAGAGGGCAGCCAGTAACATCTCCCACACATTATATGTCCCCCAGAGTGCAGCCAGTAACATCTCCAACCCATTATGTGTCCCCAGAGTGCAGCCAGTAACATCTCCAACACATTATATGTCCCGCAGAGTGCGGCCAGTAACATCTCCAACACATTATATGACCCCCAGAGTGCAGCCAGTAACATCTCCAACACATTATATGTCCCCCAGAGTGCGGCCAGTAACATCTCCAACACATTATATGTCCCCCAGAGTGCGGCCAGTAACATCTCCAACACATTATATGTCCCCCAGAGTGCAGCCAGTAACATCTCCAACACATTATATGTCCCCCAGAGTGCAGCCAATAACATCTCCAATACATTATATGTCTCCCAGAGTGCGGCCAGTAACATCTCCAACATATTATATGTCCTCCAGAGTGCAGCCAGTAACATCTATTACACATTATATGTCCCCCAGAGTGCAACCAGTAACATCTCCAACACATTATATGTCTCCCAGAGTGCAGCCAGTAACATCTCCAACACATTATATGTCCCCCAGAGTGCGGCCAGTAACATCTCCAACACATTATATGTCCCACAGAGTGCAGCCAGAAACAACTCCAATACATTATATGTCCCCCAGAGTGCGACCAGTAACGTCTCCAACACATTATATGTCCCCCAGAGTGCGGCCAGTAACATCTCCAACACATTATATGTTCTCCAGAGTGCGGCCAGTGACATCTCCAACACATTATATGTCCCCCAGAGTGCAGCCAGTAACATCTCCAACACATTATATGTCCCCCAGAGTGCAGCCAATAACATCTCCAACACACTATATGTCCCCAGAATGCAACCAGTAACATCTCCAACACATTATATGTCCCCCAGAGTGCAGCCAGTAACATCTCCAACACATTATATGTCCCCCCAGAGTGCAGCCAGTAACATCTCCAACACATTATATGTCCCCCAGATGGCAGCCAGTAACATCTCCAACACATTATATGTCCCCCAGAGGGCAGCCAGTAACATCTCCAACACATTATATGTCCCCCAGAGTGCAGCCAGTAACATCTCCAACACATTATATGTCCCCCAGAGTGCAGCCAGTAACATCTCCAACACATTATATGACCCCCAGAGTGCAGCCAGTAACATCTCCAACACATTATATGTCCCCTAGAGTGCAGCCAGTAACATCTCCAAGACATTATATGTCCCCCAGAGTGCAGCCAATAACATCTCCAATACATTATATGTCTCCCAGAGTGCGGCCAGTAACATCTCCAACATATTATATGTCCTCCAGAGTGCAGCCAGTAACATCTATTACACATTATATGTCCCCCAGAGTGCAACCAGTAACATCTCCAACACATTATATGTCTCCCAGAGTGCAGCCAGTAACATCTCCAACACATTATATGTCCCCCAGAGTGCGGCCAGTAACATCTCCAACACATTATATGTCCCACAGAGTGCAGCCAGAAACAACTCCAATACATTATATGTCCCCCAGAGTGCGACCAGTAACGTCTCCAACACATTATATGTCCCCCAGAGTGCGGCCAGTAACATCTCCAACACATTATATGTTCTCCAGAGTGCGGCCAGTGACATCTCCAACACATTATATGTCCCCCAGAGTGCAGCCAGTAACATCTACAACACATTATATGTCCCCCAGAGTGCGGCCAGTACCATCTCCAACACATTATATGTCCCCCAGAGTGCAGCCAGTAACCTCTCCAACACATTATATGTCCCCCAGAGTGCAGCCAGTAACATCTCCAACACATTATATGTCCCCCAGAGTGCGGCCAGTAACATCTCCAACACATTATATGTCTCCAGGATTGCGGCCAGTAACATCTCCAACACATTATATGTCCCCCAGAGGGCAGCCAGTAACATCTCCAACACATTATATGTCCCCCGGAGTGCAGCCAGTAACATCTACAACACATTATATGTCCCCCAGAGTGCAGCCAGTAATATCTCCAACCCATTATAGGTCCCCCAGAGTGCAGCCAGTAACATCTCCAACACATTATATGTTCCCCAGAGTGCAGCCAGTAACAACTCCAACACATTATATGTCCCCCAGAGTGCGGCCAGTAACATCTCCAACACATTATATGTCCCCCAGAGTGCGGCCAGTAACATCTCCAATACATTATATGTCCCCTAGAGTATGGACAGTAACATCTCCAACACATTATATGTCCCCCAGAGTGCGGCCAGTAACATCTCCAACACATTATATGTCCCCCAGAATGCAACCAGTAACATCTCCAACACATTATATGTCCCCCAGAGTGCGGCCAGTAACATCTCCAACACATTATATGTCCCACAGAGTGCAGCCAGTAACATCTATTACACATTATATGTCCCCCAGAGTACGGCCAGTAACATCTCGTACACATTATATGTCCCCCAGAGTACGGCCAGTAACATCTCATACACATTATATGTCCCCCAGAGTACGGCCAGTAACATCTCATACACATTATATGTCCCCAAGAGTGCAGCCAGTAACATCTCCAATACATTATATGTCCCCCAGAGTGCGGCCAGTAACATCTCCCGCTTGTCCGGCAAACAGCGAGTCTTCATGCGGTTGTGAACGTGTTTTGTCTCTTGTCATGTGACCTTATAAATCGTTTGTTCTTTAGGGCATAAGATCTGTTGCATCAATCACGATTGGCGATAAGTTTCTCGTTGGCGGTTGAGCGTCGGTTCCGCTCCGGTCCTGAAGTGCCCAAATACAGGAAGCGGTGGTTGAGCCAGAACGATGGCTGCTCCATTGCTTTCAGTGGAGGGACGCTGATTGGTCAGGCGTTTGGCGCCGCTGCCAACCAACCTTTGATTCCATAATACTGTAACTCTCTTTAAGGCCGAATCGCACGGAAATTCCGCCTTCATTTTTAAACCTGAAACTAAGCAGAAAAGTGGACGAGATTTACAAAAATTCAGGCGGAAGAGCCGCTTCAAACCCGCGCCGAATGATGTCGGTTTGAAGCAATCTTTCCGTGCATACATTCCGCGAGATTTCCGTCCGGTGGGAGCGCGGCGTAAGACTTCATATCAGTTTTAAAGTGGAACTCAAATCCAAATAATCCACTGAAAAAAAACGTCACTGACAGACATGAGCATCTCCAACGTATCCGCAGCGTTGTCCGTAGCAACCAGGCTCCTCCCATCCTCCAGTGCCGTTTTGGAAATGACAGCCGTTGTCCCTTTAGTTGCTATGGACAACGGCTCCATTTTATCCTCAAATTGGCTTTGTGTTCGGGGCCTGGTGTCATTAGGAAGCGTTTGATTTACTATGACTATTCGTGACCACCCAACCATCTGTTACCAACAAACCATCCATTACCACCCATGTCCACCTGTGACAACCGTGACCACCCAGCCATTCGTTACCACTCATGTCCACCAGTGACTACCGTGACCACCCAACCATCCATTACCACCCAATCACCTGTGACTATCGTGCCCACCCAACCATCTTTGACCACCCAACTATCCATTACCATCCATGTCCACCTGTGGCTACCGTGACCACCCAGCCATCCATTACCACCCAACTATCTGTGACAACCCATGTCCACCTGTGACTACCGTGGCCACCCAGCCATCCATTACCACCCATGTCCACCAGTGACAACCGTGACCACCCAGCCATTCATTAACACCCATGTCCATCTGTAACTACTATGACCACCCAACCATCTGTGACCACCTGTGACTACCGTGACCACCCAACGTTCCATTCATCTGTGACCACTCAACCATCCATTACCACCCGTGTCCACCTGTGACTACCGTGACCACCCAACCATCTGTGACCACCCAACCATCCACTACCACCCATGTCCACCTGTGACTACTGTGACCACCAACCATCCATTACCACTCAACCATCTGTGACCACCCAACCATCCATTACTACCGTGACCTCCCAACCATCCATTACCACCCGTGTCCACCCAACCATCTGTGACCACCGAACCATCCACTACCACCTGTGACTACCATGAACACCCAACCATCCATTCCTAGCCGTGTCCACCTGTGACTATTCCGTGACTACCGTGAACACACAACCATCCATTACCACCCAACCATCCACTACCACCCGTGTCCACCTGTGACTACCGTGAACACCCAACTATCCATTACTAGCCGTGTCCACCTGTGACTATTCCGTGACCATCTGTGACCACACAACCATCTGTTACCACCAAACTATTCATTATTACCTGTGTCCACCTGCGACTACCGTAACCACCCATTCATCGATTACCATCCAACTATCCATTACCACCCGTGTGCACTTGTGACTACCGTGACAACCCAGACATCTGTGCCCATCCAACCATCCATTACTACCCGTGTCCACCTGTGACTACCATGACCACCCAGTCATCCATTACCACCCAACCATCTGTGACCACCCAAGTCCACCTGTGACTACCGTGATCACTCAACCATCTGTGACCACCCAACCATCCATTACCACCCGTGTCCAGCTGTGACTACCGTAACCACCCAACCATCCGTTACCACCCAACCATCTGACTACCCAAGCATCCATTACCACCCATGTCCACTTGTGACTACCGTGACCACCCGACCATCCATTACCACCCATGTCCACCTGTTACCACCCAACCATCCATTACAATCCGGGTCCACCTGTGACTATCCGCTACTACCGTGACCACCCAACCATCTGTGACCACCGAACCATCCACTACCACCCGTGTACACCAGTGACTACCGTGAACACCCAACCATCCATTACTAGCCGTGTCCACCTATGACCTATAACTATTCCGTGACTACCGTGACCACACAACCATCCGTTACCACCGGTGTCCACCTGTGACTATCCGCTGCTAGTGTGACCACCCAAAAATCCCCGTGTATCACCCTTGTCCACCCAACCATCTGTGACCACCCAACCATCCATTACCACCTGTGTCCACCTGTGACTACTATGACCACCCAGCCATCCATGACCACGTGTGTCCACCTGTGACTACCGTGAACACCCAACCATCCATTACTAGCCGTGTCCACCTGTGACTATTCCGTGACTACCGTGAACACACAACCATCCATTACCACCCAACCATCCACTACCACCCGTGTCCACCTGTGACTACCGTGAACACCCAACTATCCATTACTAGCTGTGTCCACCTGTGACTATTCCGTGACCATCTGTGACCACACAACCATCTGTTACCACCAAACTATTCATTATTACCTGTGTCCACCTGTGACTACCGTAACCACCCATTCATCGATTACCATCCAACTATCCATTACCACCCGTGTGCACTTGTGACTACCGTGACAACCCAGACATCTGTGCCCATCCAACCATCCATTACTACCCGTGTCCACCTGTGACTACCATGACCACCCAGTCATCCATTACCACCCAACCATCTGTGACCACCTGTGTCCACCTTTGACTACCGTGACCACCCAACCATCCATTACCACCCATTCATCTATGACCACCCAAGTCCACCTGTGACTACCGTGATCACCCAACCATCTGTGACCACCCAACCATCCATTACCACCCATGTCCAGCTGTGACTACCGTAACCACCCAACCATCCATTACCACCCAACCATCTGACTACCCAAGCATCCATTACCACCCATGTCCACTTGTGACTACCGTGACCACCCGACCATCCATTACCACCCATGTCCACCTGTGACCACCCAACCATCCATTACAATCCGGGTCCACCTGTGACTATCCGCTACTACCGTGACCACCCAACCATCTGTGACCACCGAACCATCCACTACCACCCGTGTACACCAGTGACTACCATGAACACCCAACCATCCATTACTAGCCGTGTCCACCTATGACCTATAACTATTCCGTGACTACCGTGACCACACAACCATCCGTTACCACCGGTGTCCACCTGTGACTATCCGCTGCTAGTGTGACCACCCAAAAATCCCCGTGTATCACCCTTGTCCACCCAACCATCTGTGACCACCCAACCATCCATTACCACCTGTGTCCACCTGTGACTACTATGACCACCCAGCCATCCATGAACACGTGTGTCCACCTGTGACTACCGTGACCACCCAGCCATCCGTGACCGCCCAGCCGTCTGTGACCGCCCGTGTCCACCTGTGACCACCCGTGTTCACCTGTGACTACCGTGACCACACAGCCATCAATTACCACCCAACCATCCATTACCACCCATGTCCACCTGTGACTACGGTGACCACCCAATCATTTGTGACCACCCAACCATCTATTACCAGCCATGTCCACATGTGACTACTGTGGCCACCCAACCATCCATTACCACACAACCATCTGTGACCTCAAAACCATCCATTACTACTGTTACCACCCAACCATCTGTGACCAGCCAGCTATCCATTACCACCCAGCCATCCATAACTAGCTGTGTCCACCTGTGACTATTCCATGACTACCGTGACCACCCAACCATCCATTACTACCTGTGACTATTCCGTGACCAACCAACCATCCATTACCACCTGTGTGCACCTGTGACTACCGTAACCACCCAGCCATCCATTACCACCCATGTCCACCAGTGACTACCGTGACCACCCAGCCATCCATTACCACTCATGTCCACCTGTGACTACCATGACCACCCAGTCATGCATTACCACCCAACCATCTGTGACCACCTGTGTCAACCTGTGACTACCGTGACCACCCAACCATCACCACCCATTCATCTGTGACCTCCCAACCATGCATTACCACCCGTCTCCTCCTGTGACTACCGTGACCACCCAACCATCCATTACTACCTGTGACTATTCCGTGACCACCCAACCATCCATTACCACCTGTGTGCACCTGTGACTACCGTAACCACCCATCCATCCATTACCACTCAACCATCCATTACCACCTGTGTCCACTTGTGACTACTGTGACAACTCAACCATCTGTTACCACCCAACCATCTGGGACCACCCGTATCCACCTGTGACTACTGTGACCACCCAGCCATCCATTACCACCCATGTCCACCAGTGACTACCGTGACCACCCAGCCATCCATTACCACTCATGTCCACCTGTGACTACCATGACCACCCAGCCATCCATTACCACTCATGTCCACCTGTGACTACCATGACCACCCAGTCATGCATTACCACCCAACCATCTGTGACCACCTGTGTCAACCTGTGACTACCGTGACCACCCAACCATCCATTACCACCCATTCATCTGTGACCTCCCAACCATGCATTACCACCCGTCTCCTCCTGTGACTACCGTGACCACCGAACCATCCATTACCACCCGTGTCCAGCTGTGACTACCGTAACCACCCAACCATCTGTTACCACCTATCCATCTGACTACCCAAGCATCCATTACCACCCATGTCCACTTGTGACTACCGTGACCACCCGACCATCCATTACCACCCATGTCCACCTGTGACCACCCAACCATCCATTACCACCCGTGTCCACCTGTGACTATCCGCTAATACCGTGACCACCCAACCATCTGTGACCACCGAACCATCCACTACCACCCATGTACACCTGTGACTACCGTGAACACCCAACCATCCATTACTAGCTGTGTCCACCTATGACTATTCCGTGACTACTGTGACCACACAACCATCCGTTACCACCAGTGTCCACCTGTAACTATCCACTGCTAGTGTGACCACCCAACCATCTGTGACCACCCAAAAATCCACAATCACCCGTGTCCACCCAACCATCTGTGACCACCCAACCATCCATTACCACTTGTGTCCACCTGTGACTACTATGACCACCCAGACATCCATGACCACGTGTGTCCACCTGTGATTACCGTGACCATCCAGCCATCTGTGACCACCCAACCATCCGTGATCATCCATGATCATCCATGACCACCCGTGTCCACCCGTGTCCACCTGTGACTACCGTGACCACACAGCCATCCATTACCACCCATGTCCATCTGTGACTACCGTGACCACCCAGCCATCCATTACCACCTGTGACTACCGTGACCACACAACCATCTGTGACCACCCAACCATCTATTACCAGCCGTGTCCACATGTGACTACTGTGACCACCCAACCATCCATTACCACACAACCCTCTGTGACCTCCCAACCATCCATTAATACTTTGGACACCCAACCATCTCTGACCACCGAACCATCGATTACCACCAATGTCCACCTGTGATTATCCGCTACTACCGTGACCACCAAATCATCTGTGACCACCGAACTATCCACTACCACCCGTGTCCACCTGAGATTACCGTGACCACCCAACCATCCATTACCACCCGTGTCCACCTGTGACCACCCAACCATCTGTGACCACCCAGCCATCCACTACCATCCGTGTCAATCTGTGACTACTGTTACTACCCAACCATCTGTGACCACCCAACTATCCATTACCACCCAACCATCCATAACTAGCTGTGTCCTCCTGTGACTATTCCATGACTACCGTAACCACTCAACCATCCATTACCACACAACCATCTGTGACCGCACAACCTTCTGTGACCACCCAACCATCTGTGACCACCCAACCATCCATTACCACCCGTGTCCACCTGTGACTATTGTGACCACCCAACCATCCATTGCTAGCCGTGTCCACCTGTGACAATTCCATGACTACCATGACCATCCAACCATTCATTACCACCCATTTCCACCTGTGACTATCAGCTACTACCATGACCACCCAACCATCTGTGACCACCGAACCATCCACTACCACCCATGTCCACCTGTGCCTACCGTGAACACCCAACCATTCATTACTAGCCGTGTCCGTCTGTGACTATTCCGTGACTACCGTGACCACACAACCATCCATTACCACCCGTGTCTACCTGTGACTATCCACTACTAGTGTGACCACCCAACCATCTGTGACCACCCAACCAACCATTACCACCCATGTTCACCTGTGATTATTCACTACTACCGTGACCACCCAGCCATGCATTAGCACCCAACCATCTGAATACCCAACCATCCATTACCACTCGTGTCCACTTGTGACTACCGTGACCACCCAACCATCTGTTACCACCAGACCATCCATTACCACCCATGTCCACCTGTGACTACTGTGACCAGCCAACCATCCATTACTACCGTGACCACCTAACCATCTGTGACCACCCAACCATCCACTACCACCTGTGTCAACCTGTCACTACTGTTACCACCCAACTATCCATTACCACCCAACCATCCATAACTAGTTGTGTCCACCTGTGACTATTCCATGATTACCGTGACCACTGAACTATCCATTACCACACAACCATCTGTGACCACCCATGTCCACCTGTGACTATCCGCTACTACCGTGACCACCCAACCATCTGTTACCACCAGACCATCCACTACCACCCATGTCCACCTGTGAATACTGTTACCACCCAACCATCCATTACCACCCGTGTCCACTTGTGACTATCCCGCTACTATTGTGACCACCCAACCATCCATTATCACCCATGTTCACCTGTGCCTACCGTGACCACCCAGCCATCCATTACCAACCAACCTCCATTACCACCCATGTCCACCTGTGACTACCGTGACCACCCAGCCATCCATTACCATCGGCTATTACCGTGACCACTCAACCGTCTGTGACCACTCAACCGTCTGTGACCACTCAACCGTCTGTGACCACTCAACCGTCTGTGACCACTCAACCGTCTGTGACCACTCAACCGTCTGTGACCACACTACCGTCTGTGACCACACAACCGTCTGTGACCACACAACCATCCATTACCACCCATGTCCACCTGTGACTATCCACTACTACCATGACCACCCAACCATCTGTGACCACTGAGCCATGCACTACCACCCATGTCCACCTGTGCCTACCGTGAACACCCAACCATCCATTACTAGCCGTGTCCATCTGTGACTATTCCGTGACTACCGTGACCACACAACCATCCACTATCACCCGTGTCCACCTGTAACTATCCGGTACTAGTGTGACCACCCAACCATCTGTGACCACCTAACCATCCATTACCACCCATGTCCACCTGTGATTACCGTGACCACCCAGCCATTCATTACCACCCAACCATCCATTACCACCCATGTCCACCTGTGACTACCGTGACCACCCAGCCATCCATTACCACCCAACTATCTGTGTCCACCTGTGAGCACCCAACCATCCATTACCACCCAACCATCTGACTACCCAAGCATCAATTACCACTCGTGTCCACTTGTGACTACCGTTACCCCACTACCATCTGTTACCACCAGACCATCCATTACCACCCATGTCCACCTGTGACTACTGTGACCAGCCAACCATCCATTACCACCCAACCATCTGTGACCACCCAACCATCAATTACTACCGTGACTACCGAACCATCCATTACCACCCGTGTCCACCTATGACTATCGGCTACTGCCGTGCCCACTCAACCATCTGTGACCACACAACCATCCATTACCACCCATGTCCACCTGTGACTATCCGCTACTACCATGACCACCCAACCATCTGTGACCACCGAACCATGCACTACCACCCATGTCCACCTGTGCCTACCGTGAACACCCAACCATCCATTACTAGCCGTGTCCACCTATGACTATTCCGTGACTACCGTGACCACACAACCATCCATTACCATCCGTGTCCACCTGTGACTACTGAGACCACCCAACCATCCATTACCACCCATGTCCACCTGTGATTACCGTGACCACCCAGCCATCCATTAGCACCCAACCATCTGACTTCCCAACTATCCATTACCACTCGTGTCCACTTGTGACTACCGTGACCACCCAACCATCTGTTACCACCAGACCATCCATTACCACCCATGTCCACCTGTGACTACTGTGACCCGCCAACCATCCATTACCACCCAACCATCCATTACTACTTTGACCACCCAACCATCCACTACCACCCATGTCAACCTGTGACTACTGTTACGACCCAACTATCCATAACTAGCAGTGTCCACCTGTGACTATTCCATGACTACCGTGACCACACAACCATCCATTACCACCCAACCATCTGTGTCCACCCAACCATAAATTACTACCGTGACCACCCAACCATCTGTGACCACCCAACCGTCCATTACCACCCGTGTCCGCCTATGACTATCGGCTACTACCGTGACCACACAACCATCCGTGACCACACAACCATCCGTGACCACACAACCATCCGTGACCACACAACCATCCGTGACCACCCATGTCCACCTGTGACTATCCGCTACTACCATGACCACCCAACCATCTGTGACCACCGAACCATGCACTACCACCCATGTCCACCTGTGCCTACCGTGACCACACAACCATCCATTACCACCCAACCATCTGTGATCACCCAACTGTCCATTACAACCCGTGTCCACCTGTGACTATCCGCTACTACCGTGACCGCCCAACCATCTGTGACCACCCAAAAATCTACTACCACCAGTGTCCAACCATCCATTACCACCCAACCATCCATTACCATCAGTGACTATCGTAACCACCCAACCATCCATTACCACCTGTGTCCACCTGTTACTACCGAAACCACCAAACCATCCATTACCATCCAACCATCTGACCACCCAACCATCCATTACCACCTGTGTCCACCTATGACTACTCCATGACTACCGTAACCACCCAACTATCTGTGACCACCTAACCAACAATTACCACCTGTGTCCACCTGCGACTACCGTAACCACCCAACCATCTTACCACCCAACCATCCATTACTACCCGTGTCCACCAGTGACTATTCCATGAATACTGTGACCACCCAACCATTCATTACCACCTAACCATCTGTGACCACCAAACCATCCATTACCATGTGTCCACCTGTGACTACCTTAACCACCCAACCTTCCCTTACCACCCAACCATCTGTGACCACCCAACCATCCATTACCACCAGTGACTACCGTAACCACCCGACCATCCATTACCACCTGTGTCCACCTGTTACTACCGTAACCACCCAACCATCCATTACCACCCAACCATCTGTGACCACCTAACCAACCATTACCACCTGTGTCCAACTGTGACTACCATAACCACCCAACCATCTGACCACCCAACCATCCATTACCACCCGTGTCCACCTGTGACTACTGTGACCACCCAACCATCCATTACTACCCGTGTCCACCTGTGACTATTCCGTGACTACCATGACCACCCAACTATCCATTACCACCCAACCATCTGTGTCCACCTAACCATCCATTAGCACCCATGCCCACCTGTGACTATCGTGTCTACCTTGACCACCCAACCATCAGTGACCACCCGACCATCCATTACCACCTTTAACTATCCTGACCACCCAACCATCTATTCCCACTCGTGTCCACCTAACCTTCAGTGACCACCCAAACATCTACCGTGACCACCCAACCAGTGACCACCTGACCATCCATTACCACCCGTGTCGACCTGTGACTATCGTGTCTACCTTGACCACCCAACCATCAGTGACCACCCGACCATCCATTACCACCTGTAACTATCCTGACCACCCAACCAGCTATTCCCACTGGTGTCCACCTAACCTTCAGTGACCACCCAAACATCCATTATCATCTGTGACTACTGTGACCACCCAACAATCCATTACCACCCGTGTCCACTTGTGACTATCCGTGACTAATGTCAACTACCATGACCACCCAACTATCTACAACCATTTTCTTAACCACCTGTGATTTCCTGTGACCACATGCGACTATCTGTGACCACCCACGACTACTCCTGACCACCCATGACTACTTGTGTTCAACCATGACTACCCCCGATTACCGGTGACTACCCGTGATCACCTGTGACCTCCCGGGACTACCGATGACGACTTGTGACCTCCTTTGACTACCAGTAATTACCTGTGACTATCCTTGACTTCCCGAGACTACCTGTAACTACAAGAGACTAAATATGACCACCTGTGAGTAAAGGTTGCCACCTGTTATTACCTGTGACCTCCCGTGATTACTTGTGACCTCCTGTGGCTAAATGGGACCTCCCGTGACTACCTGTGACTACACGTGACCATCTGTTATTACTTGTGACCTCCCGAGACTACCTATGACTACCTGTGACCTCCTGTGACTGACATGCTGTTGTCCTTTAGTCCGATGGCTGGATAATCAGATTTCATGCGCTCGGTTACCCCGATCCCCACCTGGATGCCACCATGCTGCACTCACCTTGTCGTAGTAGTATCTCAGCGCCCGGCTCAGCTTGTCGTAGTTCATGTTGGTCTTGTTCTTGCGCAGACCCCACAGCCGCGCCACCTCCTCGGCGTCCAGCAGCTTGAACTCGCCGTCGTTGGAGGTCCAGGAGATGAGGTGCCGGTGGCTCTGCTCCTCCAACAGCTGCAGCAGGAACTGCCAGAGCGTCCCAGATGGGTCCATCTAGTGGAGGGGCAGAGAAGGGACAGGCGTGGGAGGAGGACTACGGGTGCAGGTAGAGCAGCCAATGGATTGACAGCCTTCCTGCAGCAGCCCCACCACCACCACCTATTTTGGGTCTGGCGGCCACCTACCTGTCTGCAGTCTCAGGCGCCTCTCCTGTCCACACAACTCTGGCGGATCTGCTCGACTTTGCTCTTGAAGGGTCTTTGAGTGGCGCTGCGCCGCTGCTGCAACCATGAGGCTGCGGAGGAATCAGCCTGGCGCATGGTCCCGGGTCCTGGGAGGCGAGAGGGAGAGGAGTCCTGGCCTGCTTCACGCAGCAGCGCTCAGCTTTCCTGCCTCCATCGTTCTCCTCCGCCTCCTGCTTGTTTTTTTCGCTGTCTGCCCCTCTTCCCTGCAGCCAGCAGACACAGGAGAGAATCCTGCTCTACGTCAGAGGGAAGGAGAAGGGGAGGCGACAGGGGAGGGCGATGGATGCCCAGGCTGCGCACGCCCCTGCCAGGCACTGGGAGAGGAAAAGCTGGGTGCCAACCACTCTGGCCCCAGCAATGCTTATCGCAGCATACTCAGGGCTGTGGGAAAGCTGAGCGACAACCAACACAACTGCTGACTGAGACTGCCCAGTTATGCCGCCATCATCTTCCGCTACTGTGGTACTGCAGATTTGCTATTCAGGGCTCTAGGAAAGCTGGGTGCCAACCAATATGGCTGCCGTTATGGCTCTCGCAGCGAAGGTGCCGAAGAACAGATCTGACGAGTTTAGCAGTGATGCAGTTTGCTCTTCTTTTGCACTCTATAACAAGGCATGCTTGTATTTCAGGGCTCTAGGAAAGCTGGGTGACAACCAATTTGGCCACCATTATAGCTCTCACAACGCCAATCTTAAATATTGCCTAGCTGATGATTCTGCTCTCTCTCTGAGGGTGTCTGCGTAGATAGCTATGCTATTCAGGGCACTGGGAAAGCTGGGTGACCATCATTGTAACACCCCAAGGTGGGTTCTGAATATCCTACCTGCCAAGTTACACAGTAATTTGCCTCCCTCCCGGGTACGGCTGCCCTTAGCAGACAGCTGTGGTCTTCTGGATACTAGGAAAGCTGGGTGCTAACCAATATGGCTGATGTTACGGGTGCCGAACAACAGATCTGACGAGTTTAGTAGTGATGGAATTTGCTCTCCCTTTGCACTTTCTAAGGAGGCATGCTTGCCTTTCAGGGCTGTGGGAAAGCTGGATGACAACAAACACAAGCAGTTCTGTCAGGCCTGAGTATATACATATATGCCGCCATCATCTCCTGTATCGTGTATTTGCTATTTAGGGCTCTGGAAAGCTGGGTGACAACCAATATGGCCGCTGGCGGAGCCCCTGATTACTGATCTGGTACTGTAAGCGATGACGCGGCTTCCTTTCACTAGGCAGCTCTGTCGTTCAGGGTTTCTGGAAAGCTGGGTGGAAAGCAACATGGTGGCCATGCTGTCGCCTCCTCGCTGATATTAGACAGATGTGCCTCTCAGGATGCTGGGAAAGCCGATAACATTTCCTGACACATCAGTAATTGGAGCCGGATTACCGGGCGTTCTGCAGTCACCGCCATATGCTGGACTATCAGATGCCAGACTACTGGATACAGCGCCATCAATGGAGAAAACCAGCGGTGCCCACAAGACCGAAGCAGCCAATCACAGCGCAGATGTCCTTTCTTAAACGACTGTGGTAAACTAAAAGCTGCGCCGTGATTGGCTGCTGGGGCGGAAGTTTTACAGACCGCATGGACCGGCGGCTGCTCCCTACACATTGCACTCATTTAACCCCTTGTCTCCCTCATGGCTGTTATCGTCCACAGCCCTGGAGCAGCGTGCGACCTGATTGGTTGCTAAGGCAACGCCATCTTCCCCTTACAGCAGCTTAGATAAATCGCCTCCGTTATTTACGCGGGTCGACAACTGCGAGTGAACCTTTGCAGGAACGCTATCTGTTCTCCTTAGGGAGAGCGAGGAGACGGATGAGGCCATGCAGGCGCTTCTGGGTAATATATGCAAATAAGGGAGATGGAACAATCCCTCGGCAGCGCCACCTGCTGGAAGTCATTGTTGCAAGGCTTGTACAAAGAGTTTGACATTGACTTGCAGGAATGCCGCCCTCCAGCAGGTGGCGCTGCAGAGGGATTGTCCCATATCCCTTACTTGAACCTTTTGCAGTAACGCTTGTTTGCCGCCTGTGAAGCCGCTCGTCGGGTCGCATCCTATGTCATCGGCCGCCCTGTGATGGCGGGGCACTGCGGGGGATGAACGATCGTGTGAGTCGGACTGGGACCGCATAAAGGACAGGTAAATACGCGCCAATGTGCGTCTTCAGCGCTCATCGACCGCAGCAGATCGCTCCATACGTGCTGCACACCTCTGCTTGCTGTCAGTGAATGAGAGCATCCTTGTTTACATCCAGAAACTGACAACCTGTCCTGACCCCATACTCCTCGGGGGCGCACATCCATCTACTGACAGCAAGCAGAGGTCCTGCAGGTGCTGACGAATTGGAACACAAAGTACATGAGAGCCGGGCAGCACTCCGCTCTACTACGAGTCTGGAAGCTGAAGCGCCCCTTAAATTTGCCTGCCCCGCAGGTGTTGTAGGAGAGTAGTGGTGAAGGGGTTATGGCGCAGCACCGGCCCCGCAGGTATCAGAGGAGTGCAGCGGTTACGACGCAGCACCCGCCCCACAGCGGCGATGGGTCTACGCGCAGAGCCCACCCCGCAGGTGTTGTAGGAGCGCAACGGTGAAGGGGTTACGGCGCAGCGCCCGCCTCACAGCGGTGAAGGGGTTACGGCGCAGCGCCCGCCTCACAGCGGTGAAGGGGTTACGGCGCAGCGCCCGCCCCGCAGGTGTCGTAGGAGCGCAGCGGTGAAGGGGTTACGGCGCAGCGCCCGCCTCACAGCGGTGAAGGGGTTACGGCGCAGCGCCCGCCCCGCAGGTGTCGTAGGAGCGCAGCGGTGAAGGGGTTACGGCGCAGCGCCCGCCCCGCAGCGGTGAAGGGGTTACGGCGCAGCGCCCGCCTCGCAGCGGTGAAGGGGTTACGGCGCAGCGCCCGCCCCGCAGGTGCCGTAGGAGCGCAGCGGTGAAGGGGTTACAGCGCAGCGCCCGCCTCGCAGCGGTGAAGGGGTTACGGCGCAGCGCCCGCCCCGCAGGTGCCGTAGGAGCGCAGCGGTGTAGGGGTTACAGCGCAGCGCCCGCCTCGCAGCGGTGAAGGGGTTACGGCGCAGCGCCCGCCTCGCAGCGGTGAAGGGGTTACTGCGCAGCGCCCGCCTCGCAGCGGTGAAGGGGTTACGGCGCAGCGCCCGCCTCGCAGCGGTGAAGGGGTTACGGCGCAGCGCCCGCCTCGCAGCGGTGAAGGGGTTACGGCGCAGCGCCCGCCTCGCAGCGGTGAAGGGGTTACGGCGCAGCGCCCGCCTCGCAGCGGTGAAGGGATTACGGCGCAGCGCCCGCCTCGCAGCGGTGAAGGGGTTACGGCGCAGCGCCCGCCCGCAGCGGTGAAGGGGTTACGGCGCAGCGCCCGCCTCGCAGCGGTGAAGGGGTTACGGCGCAGCGCCCGCCCGCAGGTGTCGTAGGAGCGCAGCGGTGAAGGGGTTACGGCGCAGCGCCCGCCTCGCAGCGGTGAAGGGGTTACGGCGCAGCGCCCGCCTCGCAGCGGTGAAGGGGTTACGGCGCAGCGCCCGCCCCGCAGCGGTGAAGGGGTTACGGCGCAGCGCCCGCCTCGCAGCGGTGAAGGGGTTACGGCGCAGCGCCCGCCTCGCAGCGGTGAAGGGGTTACGGCGCAGCGCCCGCCTCGCAGCGGTGAAGGGGTTGCGGCGCAGCGCCCGCCCCGCAGCGGTGAAGGGGTTACGGCGCAGCGCCCGCCTCGCAGCGGTGAAGGGGTTACGGCGCAGCGCCCGCCTCGCAGCGGTGAAGGGGTTACGGCGCAGCGCCCGCCTCGCAGCGGTGAAGGGGTTACGGCGCAGCGCCCGCCCGCAGGTGTCGTAGGAGGTGCGCCACTGACTTGTTTGTGTGGAGGTGACTCTCTGTTGGCGCCCCGTTCTGAGCAGCGACAAGGCCGTGTTGTCACGGTAACAGAGAGAAAGCAGCGCCAATGGAGAGACAGTCGCAGATTAACCCTTCTCCTGCTGGCGCCCCTCTTCAAATAGCAAAACATTATTTAACCTCTTTGATGCCGCACAACAAACTCCACCGGAGAGCGCGGCCATGCGACGGCCAACGCTTCTGCTCCAGCGGTCTGAACGGCATTCCTCGCCTCCTCCGACAGGATCAATCCAGAACTTGGGGTGAGCCGAGGCGCGACTGCTGGGACCCCCGTAAGGTTTGGCGCCACTCTGTACCCGCCAGGGAAAGCCATGCGACTGCTGTACACAGCACAACACGGAGCGCCTCCAGCTGCCCGCAGCGCCCCCGTACGGTCCAGCCGAGCTCGCTCTTTGGGTCACTCCTATTGACTTCTATGGGAGTTATAGAAGCTCGGCTGTTCTAAGCATACTGAGTGCGACGGCCATCACATCCACAGCACCCGGCAGCAGGACCGGCAGAGAGCAGCCGCTCAGAGCAATGAGAAAGCTGAGTAACCATCTGTGCTAGAGCGGCCGAACTAGAACAGGACGGGCTTATTACATAGTGAAGAGAGAGCACCAGCAGAATAGTGAGCGCAGCTCTGGAGTATAATACAGGATGTAACGCAGGATCAGTACAGGATAAGTAATGTATGTACACAGTGACTCCACCACCAGCAGAATAGTGAGTGCAGCTCTGGGGTATAATACAGGATGTAACTCAGGATCAGTACAGGATAAGTAATGTATGTACACAGTGACTCCACCAGCAGAATAGTGAGTGCAGCTCTGTAGTATAATACAGGATGTAACGCAGGATCAGTACAGGATAAGTAATGTATGTACACAGTGACTCCACCACCAGCAGAATAGTGAGTGCAGCTCTGGGGTATAATACAGGATGTAACTCAGGATCAGTACAGGATAAGTAATGTATGTACACAGTGACTCCACCAGCAGAATAGTGAGTGCAGCTCTGCAGTATAATACAGGATGTAACTCAGGATCAGTACAGGATAAGTAATGTATGTACACAGTAACTCCACCAGCAGAATAGTGAGTGCAGCTCTGGGGTATAATACAGGATGTAACTCAGGATCAGTACAGGATAAGTAATGTATGTACACAGTGACCACCAGCAGAATAGTGAGTGCAGCTCTGGTGTATAATACAGGATGTAACTCAGGATCAGTACAGGATAAGTAATGTATGTACACTGTGACTCCACCAGCAGAATAGTGAGTGCAGCTCTGGGGTATAATACAGGATGTAACTCAGCATCAGTACAGGATAAGTAATGTATGTACACAGTGACTCCACCAGCAGAATAGTGAGTGCAGCTCTGGAGTATAATACAGGATGTAACTCAGGAGGAGTACAGGATAAGTAATGTATGTACGCAGTGACTCCACCAGCAGAATAGTGAGTGCAGCTCTGGAGTATAATACAGGATGTAACTCAGGATCAGTACAGGATAAGTAATGTATGTACACAGTGACTCCACCAGCAGAATAGTGAGTGCAGCTCTGGAGTATAATACAGGATGCAACTCAGGATCAGTACAGGATAAGTAATGTATGTACACAGTGACTCCACCAGCAGAATAGTGAGCACAGCTCTGGGGTATGATATAGGATGTAACTCAGGATCAGTACAGGATAAGTAATGTATGTACACAGTGACTCCACCAGCAGAATAGTGAGTGCAGCTCTGGAGTATAATACAAGATGTAACTCAGGATCAGTACAGGATAAGTAATGCATGTACACAGTGACTCCACCAGCAGAATAGTGAGTGCAGCTCTGGGGTATAATACAGGATGTAACTGAGGATCAGTACAGGATAAGTAATGTATGTACACAGTGACTCCACCAGCAGAATAGTGAGTGCAGCTCTGGAGTATAATACAGGATGTAACTCAGGGTCAGTACAGGATAAGTAATGTATGTACACAGTGACTCCACCAGCAGAATAGTGAGTGCAGCTCTGGGGTATAATACAGGATGTAACTGAGGATCAGTACAGGATAAGTAATGTATGTACACAGTGACTCCACCAGCAGAATAGTGAGTGCAGCTCTTGGGTATAATACAGGATGTAACTCAGGAGCAGTACAGGATAAGTAATGCATGTACACAGTGACTCCACCAGCAGAATAGTGAGTGCAGCTCTGGAGGATAATACAGGATGTAACTCAGGATCAGTACAGGATAAGTAATGTATGTACACAGTGACTCCAGCAGAATAGTGAGTGCAGCTCTGGGGTATAATATACAGGATGTAACTGAGGATCAGTACAGGATAAGTAATGTATGCACACAATGACTCCACCAGCAGAATAGCGAGTGCAGCTCTGGAGTATAATACAGATGTAACTCAGGAGCAGTACAGGATAAGTAATGTATGTACACAGTGACTCCACCAGCAGAATAGTGAGTGCAGCTCTGGGGTATAATACAAGATGTAACTCAGGATCAGTACAGGATAAGTAATGCATGTACACAGTGACTCCACCAGCAGAATAGTGAGTGCAGCTCTGGAGTATAATACAGGATGTAACTCAGGATCAGTACAGGATAAGTAATGTATGTACACAGTGACTCCACTAGCAGAATAGTGAGTGCAGCTCTGGGGTATAATACAAGATGTAACTCAGGATCAGTACAGGATAAGTAATGCATGTACACAGTGACTCCACCAGCAGAATAGTGAGTGCAGCTCTGGAGTATAATACAGGATGTAACTCAGGATCAGTACAGGATAAGTAATGTATGTACACAGTGACTCCACCAGCAGAATAGTGAGTGCAGCTCTAGAGTATAATACAGGATGTAACTCAGGATCTGTACAGGATAAGTAATGTATGTACACAGTGACTCCACCAGCAGAATAGTGAGTGCAGCTCTGGGGTATAGTACAAGATGTAACTCAGGATCAGTACAGGATAAGTAATGTATGTACACAGTGACTCCACCAGCAGAATAGTGAGTGCAGCTCTAGAGTATAATACAGGATGTAACTCAGGATCTGTACAGGATAAGTAATGTATGTACACAGTGACTCCACCAGCAGAATAGTGAGTGCAGCTCTGGGGTATAATACAGGATGTAACTCAGGGTCAGTACAGGATAAGTAATGTATGTACACAGTGACTCCACCAGCAGAATAGTGAGTGCAGCTCTGGAGTATAATACAGGATATAACTCAGGGTCAGTACAGGATAAGTAATGTATGTACACAGTGACTCCACCAGCAGAATAGTGAGTGCAGCTCTGGAGTATAATACAGGATGTAACTCAGGATCAGTACAGGATAAGTAATGTGTGTACACAGTGACTCCACCAGCAGAATAGTGAGTGCAGCTCTGGAGTATAATACAGGATGTAACTCAGGATCACTACAGGATAAGTAATGTATGTACACAGTGACTCCACCAGCAGAATAGTGAGTGCAGCTCTGGGGTATAATACAGGATAAGTAATGTATGTATGCCGTGCTCCCAAACCTGACTAGTAAATAATTCTTCCATCACACATTTGCACATTGCTACTGATAAAGCTTTATTTGCAACGATTTCCTAACAATCCTTTATTGCTGCCCCCTGCACACAAGTACCGGACCTGTCCGTGTAATGTAACACACGTATGTGCTCGTTCGCTTATGCTTTCCGCCACTACTTGGACTCCCTCATGGTGGGAGCCGGAAGACCCCTCGGCTTCTGTCACTGATTCACTGGCTCGTTAGGCAGATCCTGTAATTCCCGCAGACCCTGCAGAAACATCCAAAGTCCATCCATTTAATGACGATAAGACGAGCTGTGCCCCCTTCATGTGCCCCTATATGCCCTCATCGGGCTTATGGAGGGTAACGGGGTCCCCCTATAACATTGACATATCCGTGTGGGCAGCCCGGGGGTCTCACCTCTAGGACCAGCCTGATGTGGGCCCTGATGTTTGAGGCGTCGTCCGTCAGATGTTCACTAATGCTAAAGAAAAGCAAAGACATTACTTGGCGATGGGACGGAGGCTGGACTAGACATGGCCGCACCCGTCCGCAGGATCCAGATTGGATGAGTTTAGGCCTGACTAGCAGGTTAGGTAAGAGTAACCAGATAATAACGATGTCAGAGACCGCCGGGCGGCCCGGTCATACCAGCAGGCGACGGAACGATTAGTCAACGAGCCAACGATGTCAGAGACCGCCGGGCGGCCCGGTCATACCAGCAGGCGACGGAGCGATTAGTCAACGAGCCAACGATGTCAGAGACCGCCGGGCGGCCCGGTCATACCAGCAGGCGACGGAGCGATTAGTCAACGAGCCAACGATGTCAGAGACCGCCGGGGGGCCCGGTTATACCAGCAGGCGACGGAACGATTAGTCAACGAGCCAACGATGTCAGAGACCGCCAGGCGGCCCGGTCATACCGGCAGGCAACGGAACGATTAGTCAACGAGCCAACGAAGTCAGAGACCGCCGGGTGGCCCGGTCATACCAGCAGGCAACGGAACGATCAGTCAACGGGCCAACGAAGTCAGAGACCGCCGGGCAGCCCGGTCATACCGGCAGGCAACGGAACGATTAGTCAACGAGCCAACTATGTCAGAGACCGCCGGGCGGCCCGGTCATACCAGCAGGCAACGGAACGATTAGTCAACGGGCCAACGAAGTCAGAGACCGCCGTGCAGCCCGGTCATACCGGCAGGCAACGGAACGATTAGTCAACGAGCCAACTATGTCAGAGACCGCCGGGTGGCCCGGTCATACCAGCAGGCAACGGAACGATCAGTCAACGGGCCAACGAAGTCAGAGACCGCCGGGCGGCCCGGTCATACCGGCAGGCAACGGAACGATTAGTCAACGAGCCAACGATGTCAGAGACCGCCGGGCGGCCCGGTCATACCGGCAGGCAACGGAACGATTAGTCAACGGGCCAACTATGTCAGAGACCGCCGGGCGGCCCGGTCATACCAGCAGGCGACGGAACGATTAGTCAACGAGCCAACGATGTCAGAGACTGCCGGGGAGCCCGGTCATACCAGCAGGCAATGGAACGATTAGTCAACGAGCCAACGATGTCAGAGACTGCCGGGCGGCCCGGTCATACCAGCAGGCAACGGAACGATTAGTCAACGATGTCAGAGACCGCCGGGTGGCCCGGTCATACCAGCAGGCGACGGAACGATTAGTCAACGATGTCAGAGACCGCCGGGCGGCCCGGTCATACCAGCAGGCGATCGAACGATTAGTCAACGAGCCAACGATGACAGAGACCGCCAGGTGGCCCGGTCATACCAGCAGGCAATGGAACGATTAGTCAACGATGTCAGAGACCGCCGGGCGGCCCGGTCATACCAGCAGGCAATGGAACGATTAGTCAACGATGTCAGAGACCGCCGGGTGGCCCGGTCATACCAGCAGGCAATGGAACGATTAGTCAACGATGTCAGAGACCGCCGGGCGGCCCGGTCATACCAGCAGGCAATGGAACGATTAGTCAACGATGTCAGAGACCGCCGGGCGGCCCGGTCATACCAGCAGGCAATGGAACGATTAGTCAACGATGTCAGAGACCGCCGGGCGGCCCGGTCATACCAGCAGGCAATGGAACGATTAGTCAACGATGTCAGAGACCGCCGGGCGGCCCGGTCATACCAGCAGGCAATGGAACGATTAGTCAACGATGTCAGAGACCGCCGGGCGGCCCGGTCATACCAGCAGGCAATGGAACGATTAGTCAACGATGTCAGAGACCGCCGGGCGGCCCGGTCATACCAGCAGGTAACGGAACGATTAGTCAACGAGCCAACGATGTTAGAGACCGCCGGGCTGCCCGGTCATACCAGCAGGCGACAGAACGATTAGTCTACGAGCCAAGGATGTCAGAGACCGCCGGGCGGCCCGGTCATACCAGCAGGCGATCGAACGATTAGTCAACGAGCCAACGATGTCAGAGACCGCCGGACGGCCCGGTCATACCAGCAGGCAATGGAACGATTAGTCAACGAGCCAACGAAGTCAGAGACCGCCAGGCGGCCCGGTCATACCAGCAGGCAATGGAACGATTAGTCAACGAGCCAACGATGTCAGAGACCGCCGGGTGGCCCGGTCATACCAGCAGGCAATGGAACGATTAGTCAACGAGCCAACGAAGTCAGAGACCGCCAGGCGGCCCGGTCATACCAGCAGGCAACGGAACGATCAGTCAACGAGCCAACGATGTCAGAGACCGCCGGGCGGCCCGGTCATACCAGCAGGCGACAGAACGAGCCAACGATGTCAGAGACCGCCGGGCGGCCCGGTCATACCAGCAGGCGACGGAACGATTAGTCAACGAGCCAACGATGGCTTTCAAAGACTTTAAGGACAGACTGATACCCTGATACCATCCCCATTGCCCCCCGGGAGCGCCCACTCCCCACCGATCTCAGAAGACCCAGTGCTAGCCTCTGAAGCCTTGGGCTGCCAGTGCTTCCTTCACCGGCAGCCTGTACAGAGCATGGCACCCATCACATGACCGGCGGTGCTGCCGGACGACCCATGTCCAGTCACTAAACAACTAGTCAAGCAGTAAGTAGTCCGTGAGCCGTAATCCAAGCTGTGTCTAGATTGGTTGTCTAGGTCAGAGTTTCCCACTGAAGTCCTCAGGGACCCCAACAGGATTGCACCGGTGTTCATACTATAGGACATCCTGACAACGTGACCTGCTGGGGGTCCCTGAGGACTGGAGCTCGGAATCACTGGCCTAGGTCACCCCAGAGCAGCCAAGACAGACTAGAGGAGACGATAGAACAATGGAGGGCCGAGGTGCCGCGGGCTCCTTACTCCGTCAGCATCCTGTTCTTCTTCTCGATAAACCTGAGAGCTTCCTCCAGCGTCAGCTCCGCAAAGAACCCGAAGCCCAAAGCCACAAATATCTTCGAGGAGTCAGGGCTGAAGAGGAAACAATCAGCAGGGTGTAAATACACAGAGCAGGAAACAATCAGCCGGGGGGGGGGGGGGGGGCAGGAGCGAGGGGAGCGCCGCACAGAGGAGGGGGGGGGGCAGGAGCGAGGGGAGCGGCGCACAGAGGAGGGGGGGGGCAGGAGCGAGGGGAGCGCCGCACAGAGGAGGGGGGGGGGGGGCAGGAGCGAGGGGAGCGCCGCACAGAGGAGGGGGGGGGGCAGGAGCGAGGGAAGCGCCGCACAGAGGAGGGGGGGGGGGCAGGAGCGAGGGGAGCGCCGCACAGAGGAGGGGGGGGGGCAGGAGCGAGGGGAGCGCCGCACAGAGAAGGGGGGGGGGGGCAGGAGCGAGGGGAGCGCCGCACAGAGGAGGGGGGGGGCAGGAGCGAGGGGAGCGCCGCACAGAGGAGGGGGGGGGCAGGAGCGAGGGGAGCGCCGCACAGAGGAGGGGGGGGGCAGGAGCGAGGGGAGCGCCGCACAGAGGAGGGGGGGGGGCAGGAGCGAGGGGAGCGCCGCACAGAGGAGGGGGGGGGCAGGAGCGAGGGGAGCGCCGCACAGAGGAGGGGGGGGCAGGAGCGAGGGGAGCGCCGCACAGAGGAGGTGGGGGGGGCAGGAGCGAGGGGAGCGCCGCACAGAGGAGGGGGGGGGCAGGAGCGAGGGGAGCGCCGCACAGAGGGGGGGGGGGCAGGAGCGAGGGGAGCGCCGCACAGAGGAGGGGGGGGGCAGGAGCGAGGGGAGCGCCGCGCAGAGGAGGGGGGGGGGGCAGGAGCGAGGGGAGCGCCGCACAGAGGAGGGGGGGGGGCAGGAGCGAGGGGAGCGCCGCACAGAGGAGGGGGGGGGGGCAGGAGCGAGGGGAGCGCCGCACAGAGGGGGGGGGGGGGCAGGAGCGAGGGGAGCGCCGCGCAGAGGAGGGGGGGGGGCAGGAGCGAGGGGAGCGCCGCACAGAGGAGGGGGGGGGCAGGAGCGAGGGGAGCGCCGCACAGAGGAGGGGGGGGGGGCAGGAGCGAGGGGAGCGCCGCACAGAGGGGGGGGGGCAGGAGCGAGGGGAGCGCCGTGCAAAGGAGGGGGGGGGGGCAGGAGCGAGGGGAGCGCCGCACAGAGGAGGGGGGGGGGGCAGGAGCGAGGGGAGCGCCGCACAGAGGAGGGGGGGGCAGGAGTGAGGGGAGCGCCGCACAGAGGAGGGGGGGGGGGCAGGAGCGAGGGGAGCGCCGCACAGAGGAGGGGGGGGGGCAGGAGCGAGGGGAGCGCCGCGCAGAGGAGGGAGGGCAGGAGCGAGGGGAGCGCCGCGCAGAGGAGGGAGGGCAGGAGCGAGGGGAGCGCCGCGCAGAGGACGGGCGACGGGAGCGCCGCGCAGAGGACGGGCGACGGGAGCGCCGCGCAGAGGACGGGCGACGGGAGCGCCGCGCAGAGGAAGGTGGGAGGGAACGAAGGGGAGTGCCGCACAGAAAACAGAAGGGGAAGGGACCGAGGGGAGCTCCACATAGAGGAATAGAGGAAGTTGGGGGGGACCGAGGGGAGCGCCACATAGAGGAGGAGGAGGAGGGGGCGCGCGCCACACAGAGGGGATCGAGCAGATTAATCACTCACACCTCCGCATTGACGTAGAAGTTGCAGCCCAGGTCCACCTGCGTCTGGAGGGCTCCCGACTCCAACTCCTGTAGAACATAAAGGAGTCTTATGAACAGCAGGAAGTGCCTGCAGGCAGAGGGCTGACAGCATCTCCTGAAGGCCCATTTACACGAAACAATTAGCGCTCAAAATTCGTTCAAACGATGCAGTCGTTCAGACAGAGAGAGAGAGAGATAACAGGGACCGCACGCTGTGTTCTGCACAGAAGTCGGAGATTACATTGTATTCTGCCAACGGCCCTTGTGAGGACAATGGAGCTGTGTGCAGAGCTCAGAACACATGCTGTGCTCTGCAAACAGCTGCAGGAGACCCTTTTACATGCAAACAAAGCTAACAAAGTGTTAACACTTATTGCAAAACAATCACTAAGGCCTCCTTCCCACGAACGGATTTCCGCCGCGTAATTCGTTTTCTGCGGGTGAGGACGGGCTGTACGCACTGACGGCTTCCATTGCAGTCAATGGAAGCCGTCCGTTCACGCTATCTCCCGCTGTAACCAGCGGGAGATAGCGTGAAAAAACGCTTTCCCGCCCACCGCCGCGCGTCATCTGACGCCAAATGACGCGGCCGGCCGCGTCACGTGACACGCTCGGTGACGCGGCGGTGGTGGGCGGGGAAGCGATTTCACGCTATCTCCCGCAGGTAAGTATAGGGGCTCTGGGGGGCGCCGTGACGGGCTTCACTGCGTAATATTACGCGGCGGACCCCGTCACGCTCGTGGGAAGGAGGCCTAATACTGTCAACCATTTGAAAGATGTGATTTGTGTGTAAATGGGCCTCCTGCCTATAGGGGGCGCCCTGCAGACACCACACTGCTATGGGGGCTCACCTGGAGTCTCTGGATGAGGCTCTTCAGCTGCAGGTACTGGCTGATCTTCTCATACACACTGTCACGACTCTCCAGCACTCGCCTGCAAGAAGAACATGCTCTACAGTGACTGATATCAGGGGCCGTTATGGAAACTGGTGCTCAACGCAGACACCGCAGACCAGCCGACGGCGCTGCGCAGACACCGCAGACCAGCCGACGGCGCTGCGCAGACACCGCAGACCAGCCGACGGCGCTGCGCAGACACCGCAGACCAGCCGACGGCGCTGCGCAGACACCGCAGACCAGCCGACGGCGCTGCGCAGACACCGCAGACCAGCCGACGGCGCTGCGCAGACACCGCAGACCAGCCGACGGCGCTGCGCAGACACCGCAGACCAGCCGACGGCGCTGCGCAGACACCGCAGACCAGCCGACGGCGCTGCGCAGACACCGCAGACCAGCCGACGGCGCTGCGCAGACACCGCAGACCAGCCGACGGCGCTGCGCAGACACCGCAGACCAGCCACCGGCGCTGCGCAGACACCGCAGACCAGCCACCGGCGCTGCGCAGACACCGCAGACCAGCCACCGGCGCTGCGCAGACACCGCAGACCAGCCACCGGCGCTGCGCAGACACCGCAGACCAGCCACCGGCGCTGCGCAGACACCGCAGACCAGCCACCGGCGCTGCGCAGACACCGCAGACCAGCCAACGGCGCTGCGCAGACACCGCAGACCAGCCACCGGCGCTGCGCAGACACCGCAGACCAGCCACCGGCGCTGCGCAGACACCGCAGACCAGCCACCGGCGCTGCGCAGACACCGCAGACCAGCCACCGGCGCTGCGCAGACACCGCAGACCGCCCAACGGCGCTGCGCAGACACCGCAGACCGCCCAACGGCGCTGCGCAGACACCGCAGACCGCCCAACGGCGCTGCGCAGACACCGCAGACCGCCCAACGGCGCTGCGCAGACACCGCAGACCGCCCAACGGCGCTGCGCAGACACCGCAGACCGCCCAACGGCGCTGCGCAGACACCGCAGACCGCCCAACGGCGCTGCGCAGACACCGCAGACCGCCCAACGGCGCTGCGCAGACACCGCAGACCGCCCAACGGCGCTGCGCAGACACCGCAGACCGCCCAACGGCGCTGCGCAGACACCGCAGACCAGCCAACGACGCTGCGCAGTCACCGCAGACCCCCCGACGGCGCTGCGCAGACACCGCAGACCAGCCGACGGCGCTGCGCAGACACCGCAGACCAGCCGACGGCGCTGCGCAGACACCGCAGACCAGCCGACGGCGCTGCGCAGACACCGCAGACCAGCCGACGGCGCTGCGCAGACACCGCAGACCAGCCGACGGCGCTGCGCAGACACCGCAGACCAGCCGACGGCGCTGCGCAGACACCGCAGACCAGCCGACGGCGCTGCGCAGACACCGCAGACCAGCCGACGGCGCTGCGCAGACACCGCAGACCAGCCGACGGCGCTGCGCAGACACCGCAGACCAGCCGACGGCGCTGCGCAGACACCGCAGACCAGCCGACGGCGCTGCGCAGACACCGCAGACCAGCCGACGGCGCTGCGCAGACACCGCAGACCAGCCGACGGCGCTGCGCAGACACCGCAGACCAGCCACCGGCGCTGCGCAGACACCGCAGACCAGCCACCGGCGCTGCGCAGACACCGCAGACCAGCCACCGGCGCTGCGCAGACACCGCAGACCAGCCACCGGCGCTGCGCAGACACCGCAGACCAGCCAACGGCGCTGCGCAGACACCGCAGACCAGCCACCGGCGCTGCGCAGACACCGCAGACCAGCCACCGGCGCTGCGCAGACACCGCAGACCAGCCACCGGCGCTGCGCAGACACCGCAGACCAGCCGACGGCGCTGCGCAGACACCGCAGACCAGCCGACGGCGCTGCGCAGACACCGCAGACCAGCCACCGGCGCTGCGCAGACACCGCAGACCAGCCACCGGCGCTGCGCAGACACCGCAGACCAGCCAACGGCGCTGCGCAGACACCGCAGACCGCCCAACGGCGCTGCGCAGACACCGCAGACCGCCCAACGGCGCTGCGCAGACACCGCAGACCGCCCAACGGCGCTGCGCAGACACCGCAGACCGCCCAACGGCGCTGCGCAGACACCGCAGACCGCCCAACGGCGCTGCGCAGACACCGCAGACCAGCCAACGGCGCTGCGCAGTCACCGCAGACCCCCCAACGGCGCTGCGCAGACACCGCAGACCAGCCAACGGCGCTGCGCAGACACCGCAGACCAGCCAACGGCGCTGCGCAGACACCGCAGACCAGCCAACGGCGCTGCGCAGACACCCCAGACCGCCCGCGCTGCGCAGACAGAGACCGCGCCATTATTGGGAGTCTGTACATGGAGGTCTCTGCAGGTATATTGGGGGTCCCTGTAGGTATATGAGGGGTGTCTGTATATGGGGGGGGGGTCTCTGTAGGTATATTGGGGGTCTCTGCAGGTATATTGAGGGTCCCTGTAGGTATATTGGGGGTCTCTGCAGGTATATTGGGGGTCTCTGCAGGTATATTGGGGGTCCCTGTAGGTATGAGGGGTGGCTGTATATGGGGGGGGGGGGTCTCTGTACACTTTCTGCACGAGCTGCCCCCACAATCCTCTCCGTCACACGTGCCCCCCTCGCCGGTGACGTCACGGCTGCCGCAGGTCACGTGGGCCGCACCTGAGGTCCCTCTGCAGGGTGTCCGTCACGAACGCCTCGTACCGCAGCACCTTCTCCTCCATGTCCGTCCGGCAGCCTCTGGCCGCGCAGCTCTGACGTCACGGCGCGCTCCGCTGGTCACATGACTAGTAGGACCCACGAGGCGCCGCCATGTTTGTTCCTGGCGGATGTGCCGGTGTCCATCCGCTTTGGTCTCCCGGGCAGCAGGATAGCAGTATGGCGAGTCCGGAGCTGTTGCTGGACTCCAGTATCCGGCTGTGGGTGGTGTTACCCATCGTCTTTATCACCTTCCTCAGCGGCCTCCTCAGGCACCACGTGACCCGCCTGCTGCAGGGCGAGAAGAGGGCGGAGCTGGAGCCCCTCAGCGACAGGTGGGGCCCCTAGGCACATGGCTTCATGGGGCCCCTGGGTTGTGGCCCCTCCCCCGCTCACCGGTTTTCCTTCTTCCTCCCTCAGTCAGATCCTCATCCGAAGCCGAATCCTCAGAGAAAATGGGAAGTACATCCCGCGTCAGGTGAGAGCCGGGCGGAGAGTGGCGAGCTGTACTGCTGGGGCGGACCAGGGGCGGGGCGAGCTGTACTGCTGGGGCGGACCAGGGGCGGGGCGAGCTGTACTGCTGGGGCGGACCGGGGGGGCGGGGTGAGCTGTACTGCTGGGGCGGACCAGGGGCGGGGCGAGCTGTACTGCTGGGGCGGACCAGGGGCGGGGCGAGCTGTACTGCTGGGGCGGACCAGGGGCGGGGCGAGCTGTACTGCTGGGGCGGACCGGGGGGCGGGGTGAGCTGTACTGCTGGGGCGGACCGGGGGGCGGGGTGAGCTGTACTGCTGGGGCGGAGCGGGGGCGGACCGGGGGGCGGGGTGAGCTGTACTGCTGGGGCGGACCGGGGGCGGGGCGACGTGGCGAGCTGTACTGCTGGGGCGGACTGGGGGCGGGGCGATGTGGCGAGCTGTACTGCTGGGGGGGGGGGCGGGCGAGCTGTACTGCGGGGGCGGGGCGACGTGGCGAGCTGTACTGCTGGGGCGGAGCGGCGGCGGGGCAACGTGGCGAGCTGTACTGCTGGGGCGGAACGGGGGCGGGGCGACGTGGCGAGCTGTACTGCTGGGGTGGAGCGGGGGCGGGGCGACGTGGCGAGCTGTACTGCTAGGGCGGAGCGGGGGCGGGGCGACGTGGCGAGCTGTACTGCTGGAGCGGGGGCGGGGCGACGTGGCGAGCTGTACTGCTGGGGCGGAGCGGGGGTGGACCGGGGGGCGGGGCGAGCTGTACTGCTGGGGCGGACTGGGGGGGGCGGGGCGACGTTGTGAGCTGTACTGCTGGGGCGGACTGGGGGGGGCGGGGCGACGTTGTGAGCTGTACTGCTGGGGCGGACCGGGGGGGCGGGGCGACGTGGCGAGCTGTACTGCTGGGGCGGACCGGGGGCGGGGCGACGTGGCGAGCTGTACTGCTGGGGCGGACCGGGGGCGGGGCGACGTGGTGAGCTGTACTGGCGGGGCGGACCGGGGGCGGGGCGACGTGGCGAGCTGTACTGCGGGGGCGGGGCGACGTGGCGAGCTGTACTGCGGGGGCGGGGCGACGTGGCGAGCTGTACTGCTGGGGCGGACGGGGGGCGGGGCGACGTGGCGAGCTGTACTGCTGGGGCGGACGGGGGGCGGGGCGACGTGGCGAGCTGTACTGCTGGGGCGGACCGGGGGCGGGGCGACGTGGCGAGCTGTACTGCTGGGGCGGACCGTCAGTAGTGTGGCCTCGGGCCCCGCGGCGAACCGTCAGTAGTGTGGCCCCGGGTGAACCATCGGTAGTGCGGCCTCGGGCCCCACGGCGAACCATCGGTAGTGCAGCCTCGGGTCCCGTGGCGAATTGTCAGTAGTGCGGCCCAGGGTGAACCGTCGGCAGTGCGGCCTCGGGCCCCGCGGCGGACCGTCGGCAGTGCGGCCTCGGGCCCCGCGGCGGACCGTCGGCAGTGCGGCCTCGGGCCCCGCGGCGGACCGTCGGCAGTGCGGCCTCGGGCCCCGCGGCGGACCGTCGGCAGTGCGGCCTCGGGCCCCGCGGCGGACCGTCGGCAGTGCGGCCTCGGGCCCCGCGGCGGACCGTCGGCAGTGCGGCCTCGGGCCCCGCGGCGGACCGTCGGCAGTGCGGCCTCGGGCCCCGCGGCGGACCGTCGGCAGTGCGGCCTCGGGCCCCGCGGCGGACCGTCGGCAGTGCGGCCTCGGGCCCCGCGGCGGACCGTCGGCAGTGCGGCCTCGGGCCCCGCGGCGGACCGTCGGCAGTGCGGCCTCGGGCCCCGCGGCGGACCGTCGGCAGTGCGGCCTCGGGCCCCGCGGCGGACCGTCGGCAGTGCGGCCTCGGGCCCCGCGGCGGACCGTCGGCAGTGCGGCCTCGGGCCCCGCGGCGGACCGTCGGCAGTGCGGCCTCGGGCCCCGCGGCGGACCGTCGGCAGTGCGGCCTCGGGCCCCGCGGCGGACCGTCGGCAGTGCGGCCTCGGGCCCCGCGGCGGACCGTCGGCAGTGCGGCCTCGGGCCCCGCGGCGGACCGTCGGCAGTGCGGCCTCGGGCCCCGCGGCGGACCGTCGGCAGTGCGGCCTCGGGCCCCGCGGCGGACCGTCGGCAGTGCGGCCTCGGGCCCCGCGGCGGACCGTCGGCAGTGCGGCCTCGGGCCCCGCGGCGGACCGTCGGCAGTGCGGCCTCGGGCCCCGCGGCGGACCGTCGGCAGTGCGGCCTCGGGCCCCGCGGCGGACCGTCGGCAGTGCGGCCTCGGGCCCCGCGGCGGACCGTCGGCAGTGCGGCCTCGGGCCCCGCGGCGGACCGTCGGCAGTGCGGCCTCGGGCCCCGCGGCGGACCGTCGGCAGTGCGGCCTCGGGCCCCGCGGCGGACCGTCGGCAGTGCGGCCTCGGGCCCCGCGGCGGACCGTCGGCAGTGCGGCCTCGGGCCCCGCGGCGGACCGTCGGCAGTGCGGCCTCGGGCCCCGCGGCGGACCGTCGGCAGTGCGGCCTCGGGCCCCGCGGCGGACCGTCGGCAGTGCGGCCTCGGGCCCCGCGGCGGACCGTCGGCAGTGCGGCCTCGGGCCCCGCGGCGGACCGTCGGCAGTGCGGCCTCGGGCCCCGCGGCGGACCGTCGGCAGTGCGGCCTCGGGCCCCGCGGCGGACCGTCGGCAGTGCGGCCTCGGGCCCCGCGGCGGACCGTCGGCAGTGCGGCCTCGGGCCCCGCGGCGGACCGTCGGCAGTGCGGCCTCGGGCCCCGCGGCGGACCGTCGGCAGTGCGGCCTCGGGCCCCGCGGCGGACCGTCGGCAGTGCGGCCTCGGGCCCCGCGGCGGACCGTCGGCAGTGCGGCCTCGGGCCCCGCGGCGGACCGTCGGCAGTGCGGCCTCGGGCCCCGCGGCGGACCGTCGGCAGTGCGGCCTCGGGCCCCGCGGCGGACCGTCGGCAGTGCGGCCTCGGGCCCCGCGGCGGACCGTCGGCAGTGCGGCCTCGGGCCCCGCGGCGGACCGTCGGCAGTGCGGCCTCGGGCCCCGCGGCGGACCGTCGGCAGTGCGGCCTCGGGCCCCGCGGCGGACCGTCGGCAGTGCGGCCTCGGGTGGACCGTCGGCAGTGCGGCCCCGGGCGGACCGTCGGCAGTGCGGCCCCGGGCGGACCGTCGGCAGTGCGGCCCCGGGCGGACCGTCGGCAGTGCGGCCCTGGGCGGACCGTCGGCAGTGCGGCCTCGGGCGGACCGTCAGTAGTGCGGCCTCGGGCGGACCGTCAGTAGTGCGGCCTCGGGCGGACCGTCAGTAGTGCGGCCCCGGGCGGACCGTCAGTAGTGCGGCCTCGGGCGGACCGTCAGTAGTGCGGCCTCGGGTGGACCGTCAGTAGTGCGGCCCCGGGTGGACCGTCAGTAGTGCGGCCCCGGGTGGACCGTCAGTAGTGCGGCCTCGGGCGGACCGTCAGTAGTGCGGCCTCGGGCGGACCGTCAGTAGTGCGGCCTCGGGGGGACCGTCAGTAGTGCGGCCTCGGGCGGACCGTCAGTAGTGCGGCCTCGGGCGGACCGTCAGTAGTGCGGCCTCGGGCGGACCGTCAGTAGTGCGGCCCCGGGCGGACCGTCAGTAGTGCGGCCTCGGGCGGACCGTCAGTAGTGCGGCCCCGGGTGGACCGTCAGTAGTGCGGCCTCGGGCGGACCGTCAGTAGTGCGGCCTCGGGCGGACCGTCAGTAGTGCGGCCCTGGGCGGACCGTCAGCAGTGCGGCCCGGGGCGGACCGTCAGTAGTGCGGCCTCGGGCGGACCGTCAGTAGTGCGGCCTCGGGCGGACCGTCAGTAGTGCGGCCCTGGGCGGACCGTCAGCAGTGCGGCCCCGGGTGGACCGTCAGTAGTGCGGCCCCGGGTGGACCGTCAGTAGTGCGGCCCCGGGTGGACCGTCAGTAGTGCGGCCCCGGGTGGACCGTCAGCAGTGCGGCCTCGGGCGGACCGTCAGCAGTGCGGCCTCGGGCGGACCGTCAGCAGTGCGGCCTCGGGCGGACCGTCAGCAGTGCGGCCTCGGGCGGACCGTCAGCAGTGCGGCCTCGGGCGGACCGTCAGCAGTGCGGCCCCGGGCGGACCGTCAGTAGTGCGGCCCCGGGCGGACCGTCAGTAGTGCGGCCTCGGGCGGACCGTCAGTAGTGCGGCCTCGGGTGGACCGTCAGTAGTGCGGCCCCGGGTGGACCGTCAGTAGTGCGGCCCCGGGTGGACCGTCAGTAGTGCGGCCTCGGGCGGACCGTCAGTAGTGCGGCCTCGGGCGGACCGTCAGTAGTGCGGCCTCGGGCGGACCGTCAGTAGTGCGGCCTCGGGGGGACCGTCAGTAGTGCGGCCTCGGGCGGACCGTCAGTAGTGCGGCCTCGGGCGGACCGTCAGTAGTGCGGCCTCGGGCGGACCGTCAGTAGTGCGGCCTCGGGCGGACCGTCAGTAGTGCGGCCTCGGGCGGACCGTCAGTAGTGCGGCCTCGGGCGGACCGTCAGTAGTGCGGCCTCGGGCGGACCGTCAGTAGTGCGGCCCCGGGTGGACCGTCAGTAGTGCGGCCTCGGGCGGACCGTCAGTAGTGCGGCCTCGGGCGGACCGTCAGTAGTGCGGCCCTGGGCGGACCGTCAGCAGTGCGGCCCGGGGCGGACCGTCAGTAGTGCGGCCTCGGGCGGACCGTCAGTAGTGCGGCCTCGGGCGGACCGTCAGTAGTGCGGCCCTGGGCGGACCGTCAGCAGTGCGGCCCCGGGTGGACCGTCAGTAGTGCGGCCCCGGGTGGACCGTCAGCAGTGCGGCCCCGGGTGGACCGTCAGCAGTGCGGCCTCGGGCGGACCGTCAGCAGTGCGGCCTCGGGCGGACCGTCAGCAGTGCGGCCTCGGGCGGACCGTCAGTAGTGCGGCCTCGGGCGGACCGTCAGTAGTGCGGCCTCGGGCGGACCGTCAGTAGTGCGGCCCCGGGCGGACCGTCAGTAGTGCGGCCTCGGGCGGACCGTCAGTAGTGCGGCCCCGGGTGGACCGTCAGTAGTGCGGCCTCGGGCGGACCGTCAGTAGTGCGGCCTCGGGCGGACCGTCAGTAGTGCGGCCCTGGGCGGACCGTCAGCAGTGCGGCCCGGGGCGGACCGTCAGTAGTGCGGCCTCGGGCGGACCGTCAGTAGTGCGGCCTCGGGCGGACCGTCAGTAGTGCGGCCCTGGGCGGACCGTCAGCAGTGCGGCCCCGGGTGGACCGTCAGTAGTGCGGCCCCGGGTGGACCGTCAGTAGTGCGGCCCCGGGTGGACCGTCAGCAGTGCGGCCTCGGGCGGACCGTCAGCAGTGCGGCCTCGGGCGGACCGTCAGCAGTGCGGCCTCGGGCGGACCGTCAGCAGTGCGGCCCCGGGCGGACCGTCAGTAGTGCGGCCCTGGGTGGACCCATCATCCGCTGAGCCCCCCCAAGGTGAAGTCACCAATAATCAGAACTGAGTGACTAATTCAGATAAGGGGGTCTGGGCACCCCATACGATGTGTCTGCTCATAGCCCACTCTACAATGCGGCAGCCCGCCCCGATAGGTGATATCAGCGGTCTGTCTGCGGCGCTGAGGAACAACAGTGGGGCAACAAATGTTTTATTCACTCCGTAAAAAAGAATGATTACAAAGTAAGTGAATATTATGGAAGCTGATCCGAATCATGTGACCTCTGGGGGCGGAGCCGTGCGAGACGCTGCGCCAGGGACACTGGGGGGCCGCGGAAAAGACAAAACCAACACAAGGAAGCGGATGAGTTCAGCAAACCCCCCGATAGCGTCAGCCAGCCCCTAATGTAGGAGGACCCTTCTGCGTGCGGCAGCGCCTGCTCCTCCAGATGTCGCCCGTCGGGCTGTGGGGCGTGCAGCTCAGACATCCGCTTTAGCCCCTTCAGTCTTCTCCCACTGCCTGTGCTCTGGTACCGTACATGATCAGTGATCCTACAGCGGAGCTGACCGATGCCAGTAGTGCTCGGCCCCGGGACCTCCGTCTCACGCCATCCCCAATCGTGTTGGTTTCGCCGACGCACATAAGCCCGCAGCGGCGGGAGGCATTGCTTCCTATAGCCGGTATCGGTCTGATCCTGCAGGGTCCGCCTGTACGGGCTGCGGCTCCTCGCGGTGGGTATTGCGGCTCGCACAGCCAGGGCAGGGATCATTGCCCGGTTTACCATCTCCGGTGTTTGGTAGTGCGCCATCCAGGGTGGCATGCATCAGCTTATCACAGATTACTGCCCCTCCGGTACGCCATCGGGGGGAGATGGAAGTCCAGTAATATTAGTGGCCGATGCCTGCGTATGCCCCACGATCCCCCTGGGCAGAACGGGCTCACAGATGGCACCCTGTGACCTACCAGTAAGTAGACTCTCAGGGCCGTGTAGTCCGCCACCAGCACATTGTTGTTCGACCAAAGCTGTGGGGCAGCGATGGCGAAGCTTTAAGAGACCGAGCGCCCGAATGTACCCCAACACCCACTTACTTACCGCAGAGTGCCAACATGGCAGCGTGCCCGGAAGGGTCTCAGAGGAGTTTGGACTCTGTAGTGGCGGGCACAGTTGCACATCTGGCCGTCCGTTTTAACCCTTAGGGGTAGTGTTTAGGCGGACGCGGTTCCCCCCCTTCTGCGGCTGCAATAACCACGGCGGTATAGCGGGACAGATGAGCGCTGCAGCCGATGGAGCTCAGAGCTTTGGTATAACTTGGGCTTCACTTGGCCTTTAATACTTGGCCTGCCCTGTGGTGAGCGCCTCCAGCGGGGGAGCGGCGGCACCTATTGGCCCGCAGTCTTCTTCCATCTCCGGTGCGGAGTGTGAGCGCCCGGCAAAGGGCAAGAGATGCCCTCATTCAGGCTCACCTGCGCCCCCTGCTGGTGAGTGGAGCTGCGCATACAGCCATCGGTCCTCACCCTAAAGGGCCCACGCTGGTCTGCAGAGATGAGGGGGGCTCACGGCGCACACTGGGGGGTTTATCGCGGCGATTGTCAACGGGACTTTCTGATGTTAAAACCGCATGGCGCAAACATCACAGCGCGGCGACGGGCTGAATTACATTAGAGGGTCCCGCTGACAGTCGCAGCGATATAGGGGGGGGGGGGGGGGCCCTCAGTGAGAGGGTGAACGCTGCAGCGAAGACCGCCATAAAGTTGACCGGTCGCGGTTACATTCCGCACCACAAGTCGGTCTCACATGTTTTTGGGTTTTCCCGCAGCTTGTGGATGACATTTTCACAATCTTGTTCCCATCGCCAATACTGTGAATGTTGCAGATTATCACTCCGGTGACCCCCCCCCCCCCAATATGGTTACTGCTCGCTTATTAACCCCTTCCTGCTATGTAACGTACATTTAGGTCATGCAGGTGCGGGTATGTATGAAGAGCGATCGCGGGGCCACCTCTCTTCATACAGCGTGGGTGAAAGTGGTTTACTACAGCTGACACCCACGGGCAATAGCTGCAATCGGCAGCGTTATTTAAATTCCTGCGAACGATGTTTGGGGGTCCCGTACGCCCACCCCCCGTGTGAGATGGCTTGATAGGCTGCCTGTCAGATCGCAGTATGATGTAATGCTGGGGCATCAGAGCATCGCTGGTTGTGGTCCCCCGGGGGGACTTAAAGTACAAATAAGATCAATAAAGTTTTATTAATTGTAAAAAAAATAATCACAAAAGTTTAATCCCGCCTTCTGCCAAATCTATAATAAAAAAATCTAAATCCTAAAACAAAAATACATGTTTGGTATCGCCGCGTCCGTAAAAGTTCGATCTATCAAAGTAGCGCAATATTTACCCCGTACGGTGAACGCTGTCCGGAAAAAAAATAAAGAACGCCAGAAATGCGCTTTTTCAGTCCCCCTGTCTGCCAGAAACAGTCAAAAAGTTCTACGCATTCCAAAAGGATACCAAAATAAACTGCAGGACGTCCCGCAAACAACGAGCCGCGCACAACTGTGTGGACGGAGAAATGACCGCGTTATTGTGCGCAGAAGACGGCGGCAGGAAGGAATATTAAAAATAAGATGTCTTAGAAAAAAAATAAAAGCAGCGCAGAAAAAATAAACTCTTCGTTGGGCATCGCAGCAATCGCACCGAAGTTATCGGGTGTTGGTGCAGTTTGTGCGCCGTAGAATTAAGACGCGCACAAAGATGGCGGAGTGTACGTTTTTTTTTTTTCATTTTACTCCACTTAGAATTATTTTACAGTTTTTCAGCACATTATATTAAATAACACCAGCGAAAAACACAACTCGTCCCGCAAAAACCAACCGCAGACCGCGGCGGCGATGGAGAAATAAAGGGCGGAGGAAAAAACGAAAATGGAAAAAAAAGGGTCCGCGTCCTGAAGGGGTAAAATCAGATCCCGCAGCAGTATCCAACCCTGTGCCCGGCCGGTGCCCCCGCGTACCCCAGCACGTATGCGCAGTACAGATTATACCGCGCGGACACGGGTCCTGGGGCCACTCTGCAATCATGACTGCGGAATAGCCGCAGGACAAGCTGCTTCCATTGACTTCACCGGGAGCCGTCCGTGCGTGGCCCTCACAGATCTGCTGCGGGCTGCGATTTATCCTCTGCGAGCAGAACATCGCAATCGATTTCTGCTCACGGAAGTATAACCACGTATTTCCCAGCATGCCATGGGGCGGTATGTGCTGTGGGGTCCGGAGGTGGACGCCCGCTGTGGACTCCGCAGTGCAGATCCGCTGTGTGCCTTCGGCCAAAATAGAACCTGCTGTGATTTTCCATCCGCGAGCGAGAAGTCGCAGTTGATTTCCGCTCGTGGGCTTGGAGACGTGATTTCCCTCCGCGTGTCGGTGCAGTATTTGCCGTGGACTACGGCCGCCCGTCTGCAGCGGGCAGCTGGTGAGCTGAGGGGTGGTCAGCAGTGAGACCCTTCTGTCCGTTCCTTCTTACTAATGATGCCGCTGTCTTCGCAGTAATGGCCGCTTGCTTCTTCTATTGCCCAGGCAGCTCTGGTCTTCCTCTTACCCTCCGCCCAGGTTTTCCTTACGGCTGCCCTCCAGCTCCGCTCCACCCGCTCACAGGGCAATCACACTGAGTGCCGGCTGCCATCGGCTCCGCATATGAACTGCCCGCCTTCCTTCTGACAGGGGAGGAAGCGCTCTGATTGGCTGCTGTGCGGAGGGGCGGGGGAAGGAGGAGCCGCTAGACAACAGTGTGTGCTGCCATCCCCTTCACCTCCGGCTGCCGTCAGCGCTGGATTTGGACTGCCCGCCTATACTTCTGACAGGGGAGGAAGCTCTGCCATTGAGCTGCAGTGCGGAGGAGCGGGTGACACTAGCGAACAGCATGCGTGCCGGCAGAAGGGGCTTGGGTGCCCTCCCCGACACGCTTGCCATGGGTTCGCCAACACTGCTGTAGGGTAACCCCTCTCAATAAATCTCTCGCCCATCTGGCGAAGACGTTTGTCAATGAATTGGTTGGCAACAACCCGCCGGCCCCTCGAGCTGGCTCCACGGGAGCGGTGTAGTCATTGGAGGCGGCTGACCGCTGTCCTAGCGTAGCATGTCATTGCCAGCTGTGCCTCTGGTAAGTAGTTCGGCAGTGAGCCTGTCCCCATCTTTGTGATCATCAGAATGAGTCCAGGTGAATTCCAGTTCCGGATGCCTATTATGGAGTCCAGTATAGAATGTCTGAAGAGACCCTCCTGTGCCGGGCAGATAACGACCATGTGGGCAATATACCCTGGTCCGGACTGGGGAGGTGTAAAGGGACGACTCTACACTTGCCACATATGTAGGGGCCACGTTTGACCCCATTGCCGTACCTGTAATTGTCGAGGACGTCCTCAAGCAGTGCCATGATGAAGATAACCAACGACTGGACAGATCTGTATTCAGTAGTGTACCCCTGCCCAGTCCGGGCTCCATGCTGGTATAAAGTGACCCGATGCCCGGTGTACCCAGATCGCACGATTCTCCACCTTAAGAGCTTTAATTTTAAATAAAGTGTCGGAGGTGTCAGGAATGTGCGGTTTGGTGTCCATTACATGTTACCGTAAATCAGCATCGAGAAATCTGGAGGGGTCGTTGTACAATGACCCCCGACCGGACACTATGGGGCGTCCTGGTGGATGATAGAGGGTTGTGTACCTTGGGGACCATGTGCAGTACGGGTGTGATGGGACACTTGGCATCATCGAGGAGAAACTGAAGGCCCCTCTGAAAACCGAGGTCGGATCTCCTGTCAACACCTCACAAGGGTCATGATCATCCACCTGCCTCATTACCTGAGCGTTATATCTGGGGGTGTCTGCACCCCCTTGTCAGTAGACGGTGTTCTCAGCGCAGACCTTTCCCTTCTGTCAAACCTACATTTGTAAGAAGCTTCCACCCATTAATATCCCTTCTGACCATATTTTCAAAACTATCAATTCTGCAGTCAACAATAGGGGGAATAAAGGAACTTCTGTTGCGCGGTCCAACTTCACTCGACGTGAAACCATCATGGGAGTTGGACTGCGCACGGGAGTAGTGTGGCCTTGGGCGGACCGTCAGTAGTGGGGCCTCGGGCCCCGCGGCAAACCGTCGGCAGTGCGGCCCCGCTGAGGACTGTCAGCACTGCGGCCTCGGGCAGACTGTTGGCAGTGCGGCCCCGTTGGGGACCGTGGGCAGTGCGGCCTCGGGCTCTAGCCTGTCAATGCTCATGTTAGGAGAGGACAGGACGTCGTCACGGTTTGGGGTGCAGCCCCACCTTATGAACCGCTGGGACCCCGCTCTCTGCACAGGGGTATTGTCTGCTCCGGGGTGCGTCAGACTCTGAATGTACAGCAACGGCTCACCTGACGCCATGGAGATGCTGCTGCGACGGGTGAGGGGACTGCCAGCTTTTAGATGGGTCGTTACTGCACCCCCTGTGACCCTTGTTCTTCTCTTCGCCCCAAGTCATTCCTCATGAGGAAGTTCTATTTCAACGACGCGGAGACCGGCTTCTTCAAGAAGACCAAGAGGAAGGTGGTGCAGAAGAACCCGATGACAGGTAGGTACAGACCTCCCCTCCCGCAGCACCAGCCCCTTCCCCCAGCGCCGGCCCCTGCTCCCCGGGGACCTCCCCTTCCTCCAGCGCTGGCCCCTGCTCTCCCAGGACCTCCCCTTCCCCCAGCGCCGGCCCCTGCTCTCTGGGGACCTCCCCTTCCCCCAGCGCTGGCCCCTGTTCTCCCAGGACCTCCCCTTCCCCCAGCGCCGGCCCCTGCTCTCTGGGGACCTCCCCTTCCCCCAGCGCCGGCCCCTGTTCTCTGGGGACCTCCCCTTCCCCCAGCGCCGGCCCCTGCTCTCTGGAGACCTCCCCTTCCCCCAGCGCCGGCCCCTGCTTCATGTTGTCCTTTTGCCCCTCTGCAGATCCCTCCATGATGACAGAGATGATGAAGGGTAACCTCACCAACGTCCTCCCCATGATCCTCATCGGCGGTTGGATCAACTGGGCCTTCTCCGGCTTCCTCACCAGTAAGACTCGCCACATTCTTTGCTTCTTAAAGGTCCTTTCAGGCAGAAAAAGATGTAGAAACTGTCTGTTTATTGTCCTTCTCCTACACCGAGACAGGATCGCTGGAAGCCTGAGGCTGCCCTACTGAAGCCTTCCGTTGTCATGGAGACGCTGTCCCGAGCTGATGGTAGTGCAGCCTCAGGCTTTGGGCCTGGAGCCAGATGTGCTCATATCTCTGTAGGGGAGGCAGATATTAAGGACCAGTTCACACTGTTATTCTTGCCTGAAGGGCGGCGCTAGTGAGGGCTCTCTCAGAGCACAAGTGACGTTTCTTGTCTTTCCAGCGAAGGTTCCTTTCCCCCTGACGCTGCGGTTCAAGCCCATGTTACAGCGGGGCATTGAGCTTGTGTCTCTGGACGCATCTTGGTGAGTACATCTCCTGCTGGACTCCCTGTGGCGGGGCTCGACCCTCGGCCTGACCTGTGGTTGCGGGGCTCGGCCTGACCTGTGGTGGGGTGTGTGGCCGGGCCTGCGGTTGGGGGGCTCGGCCTGACCTGTGGTGGGGTGTGTGGCCGGGCCTGCGGTTGGGGGGCTCGGCCTGACCTGTGGTTGGGGTGTGTGGCCGGACCTGTGGTTGCGGGGCTCGGCCTGACCTGTGGCTCTCTTGTAGGGTCAGCTCTGCCTCTTGGTATTTCCTCAACGTCTTCGGCCTGCGGAGTATGTACACGCTGATTCTGGGACAGGACAACGGTGAGTCACAGAACCACCCCCAGCCTAAACTGCCCTCCTGCTGGCGACAGTTGAAGGGATCTGTGAGGGTCCAACAGCTGAGACCACCTACCGAACCCCAAGGAATGGTGGTCCAGCATACTTTATTTCAATAGGACTGCTGCCAGTGGCCGATGTGATATGCCTGATTGTAGAAGCAGCCAGAGGGATCTGGCAATGTCAGACCCTCCTTCCATCAACCAAAAGACTCGCACACTTTTTAGCAAGATTTTTTTTGTTTTTTATTGTTAAAAAGTGTCTTTAGTCCAGAAAATCCAGTAGTTTCATGGGACGACCCCTTCAAGGTTTACAACTTCTGACTCCAGCAGTCAAAGTACAACTCTTAGCAGCCCAAGGCCCCTAGAGCATGCTGGGAGTTGTAGTCTTGCATCAGCTGGAGAGCCGCAGGCTGTCCACCACCCAGTATAGGGCCATCTGTTAACCCTTTTAGGGTAAAGTTAACTTCTTGGGCTTGTTTGTCCCATTCAGCTGCAGACCAGAGCCGCATCATGCAGGACCAGATGACAGGAGCTGCGATGGCCGCACCCCAAGACACCAACAAAGCCTTCAAAGTAAGTGAGGTCTTCCCAACCCCCGTCGGCCACGTGGAGGGGGCAGAGAATAGTTCTTGATCAGCTGCTTGTTATAAAGGCACTCTCCAGGTTGTCCTTGCTTCTGGAAGTCTCATGTATGTCGCCCCCTGCTGCCCACCTTTAGAAGTACCCAAGAGGCTGTGTCCACTTAACCCTTTCCAATCCACTGTCGGGGCTGCCCTGACATCATCATTTTCCTCTATAGCTCCGATGTCGGGGCAGGCCCGACATGCTGTTTCCTCCCCCGCTCTGCTGACAGAGGCCACCCGACACACTTATGTGAATAAGTGAGATGCAAACAGCACTGAACAGCGCTGGATTCTTCATTTACTGAAAGCCAGATGTTCCTTCTCCTCTGCCCTGCTGCCCTGTATTCTCCGACAATACAGGAGGGGAGAAAGAACATGAGTGCAGTCAGTAAATGAGGAGCCCAGCGCTTATCAGTGCTGATAGTGAATGCCCGAATGTGCTTCCCTCCCCCGCTCTGCTGCCAGAGGACACCCGACACACTTTTATGTCAGTAAGTGAACTGGGAACAGGGGGGCATTCAGTAAATGCAGAATGGAGCGCTGATCAGTGCTGTTTGCAGCTCGCTTATTCACATAATAGTGAGCAAAAGAAATGAGAAAGTGGGAAGGAGAGAAACCACCTTTTAGGGCACCTGCACACGGGCGAAAATTCCGCGGTGGGATTTCCTGCTGAATTTCCGCCCCTGGAAGCTGCCATAGGATTGCGTTAACAAACACAATCCTAGGCAGACGGCCGCGCGGCAAACAAATCGCGGCATGCTCTATTTCTGTGCAGGGCTCGCAGAGCCCCGCATAGAAACGTCACTCACCGCCGCCGGCCCCGCCCTGTGCATGCGCCGACTGCCCAGCAGCTGGCACATGAGAGAGCCGGGGCCGCGGGAGAGGTGAGTGTCCGCGCTGCTCTCTGCAGACACTCGGGTCGGGTCCCGCTGTGAGAATTCTCGCAGCCGGATCCGACCCGGCCGTCTGCAGGCGGCCTTACTGTGAAACATGTACTAGGAAGCCGTGACTTCATCCTGCAATTTGTTTCAAAAAGTATCACGCGCTAAAAAATTATAAGTCAAAATAAATAAAAACCTTTTAATTTATCTAAAAGTGCTAATAAAATCATCAAAGCGCTGCGGAATAAGTTGGCGCTATACAAATAAAGATTATGATTAGGTAATTTATTTGTGTGGTTTTCTATGTTGTTCCAAGTAATCCACCAACCTCTTTCCCGCACAAAATAAATTGGAGCTGAGAAAAATGAGCGTGGCAAAAAAATTGGATTGGAAAGGGTTAAAGGGGTCTAGTCATTAAAAAAAAAAATTCTATACTCAGACCCCCCCTTCCCCCCCCAGACTGCAGGAGACAGGAGAAGATCGGCAGGGAGAAGAGGAGGTAAGTTTAGAATCTTTTTGTTTTTTAATGACTGAACCCCTTTAAGGCCGGAGCTCTCTTGCAGCCGCCTCCATTCACAGTGGGCAGTTGGCCGATGCAGAGCGGTGATGCTTGGGTCTTCTCTCGTTGCCCTGTTTACCCCTCAGTTATCGCGTGGCGCCCCTCAATGCCGACAAGTAAACATCACACTTTAATATTTTCCGTCCTGTTCAGGCTGAATGGGAAGCCATGGAGATCACGGAGCATCACTGGGCGCTGGAGAACGTGGAGGAAGATCTGGTCTCCAAGGACCTGAACCTGGAGTAGCCGCACAGCCTGTTCTTACGGATCGCCATATTAAAGTCCTGTACTCTATTCTGGTGCCTCCTGGGGTTCATTCTAGAAGTGCTGGGGGGGGGGGGTCTGGTGGTCTTTGTACCCCGGGGGACTAGAGAACACCGGTGCATTGCTTTCATTCCACATAGAAGCATCTTATGAAGGTACCTGTTACACGGGGTAATTAGCACTGGTAGCGGCTCGCCGCTGCTGAGCAACAAATCACTTGCCGGAGCCGCTTGGTTGTTAGCAGAACTCAACCCTCAGCCACTGGAGGCGGTCGGGCCGGAAGAAATCTCCAGCACCTCCACAGAATGGCTGTGGCTCCTGACCAGGCCTGATAGTCTGTGTGACGGCACTTGGCCAGGGGAAGATCCCCTTTATCTCTGGGCTGGAGGGCCAAGATGGAGATGTTCTTCTAAATCCACAACTGTTCGGTAAGTTGGATAATTGCACGACCTGCAGCTCTGCAGCTGCTGGCTGCTCTGGAGGAAGGAGTGGGGTATTACACAGTGGCCTGTGGGTATACAGGGAAGATGATCCACCGCTCAGGGATGTCACAACATATAATCTGAGTGCTCGGTGGAGGCCTTCACACCGCACATCAGTGGTGGTCCGAGGTCCTAGCCACCAACAGTGTGATGCCCTAGAGAATGGAGCTTCCTCTTTAACCCCCAAGCCGTTTAGGGAGAACGGTGTTCATTCTTACAGTTTTGGACAAACTGAGCTTGTTCTACCTTTAAGATTCTTGGGTTTAAAACCAAAAGCACGTCCGCCCTTATAGAACCAGAGTTATAGCCGTTTGAAGTGGGGCCGGGAATACTGAATTTACAGCCAGGGTGTGCAGAGCAAAGCTGGAGGGGAGACGAGCTGCGATTCTCCCTCTCACAGGCAGGGGGCATGTTATCACCTTCCCAGCAAGCAGAGAGAATATTTGCTCTCCAATTATGACAGATGAGCCCCCCCGCCCCCCAAAAGAGTGAAATATTGACTAATCACTGCTCTCCACTGTTTAAGTCTGCAGAATTTTTTTTTACATTTTTTCCCTTTTACATAAAGCTTTAAATATTGAAAAAGATAAAAGCAAAAAAAAAGGTCTATAGGTATCAGATCCGTAACGCCGCGGACGGCGGAATATTACGTTTATCCAGTGCAGGGAATGCCAGAAACAGACGGCATCATGGCGAGGGTGTGCAAAACGCTGAAAAATAGAGCAGACCGCTCAAAATCGCTGGAAAGCGCCATCTTGTGCTGCGATCGATCGCATGTCTGCAGGGCCCCATTGTGTAAGAGAGCCCTAAAGGTAACCTTCATACTGCGCTGCGAGCAACACAACAAGACATTGCAAAACCAGCGGGGAAATGATTTTATTTTTTGTGGGTAGAAAGTACTTTTCTCATAAGTTACATTAGAATTCTGCCTCATTCGGAGTTTTTTGCCTTCCTCTGGATCAACAATGGGGGTAGAAACAGTCTGAGCTAGATGGACATGGTCTCCCTTCAGCCTAACATACTATGTAGACTGCGGGGTATAGCTGCTGCCACTAGGGGGCGAACACTAAGCAGGAGCTGCCACTTTTTCTGCTACCAGCTCTACTACCCCTGCAGGCACCAAGCTAAATCAGTTGTAGCTTAGTGTCCGTAGGCCTTCAAATAGAAAAAAGCTCTTTCCGCGCTCCTGCTGGAGCTCCTCTTCGGAAAAAATGAACTGTCGTGGCGGACAGGATTTATATAAATTAATCATAAATGTATTTCCGAATAAAAGATTGCATGCAAGTGGAGATCTTGCAGCGATAGTTCTACAACGCGTTTCGGCGTTCTTAAGACGCCTTTCTCAAGTATACAGATAGATTAAAATGCAACCTTTAAATAGCATGTCTTACCTTTTTGGAGGTGGGAGTTACAGGTAAGACATGCTATTTAAAGGTTGCATTTTGATCTATCTGTATACTTGAGAAAGGCGTCTTAAAGGGGTTGTCCCGCGCCGAAACGGTTTTTTTTTTTTTCAAACCCCCCACCCGTTCGGCGCGAGACAACCCCGATGCAGGGACGTAAAAAAAAACCGCTCAGCGCTTACCTTAATCCCGTGCTCCGGTGACTTCTATACTTACCGGCTGAAGATGGCCGCCGGGATCCTCTTCCTCCGTGGACCGCAGCTCTTCTGTGCGGTCCATTGCCGATTCCAGCCTCCTGATTGGCTGGAATCGGCACGTGACGGGGCGGAGCTACACGGAGACGGCATTCTGCACGAGCGGCCCCATTGAAGACAGCAGAAGACCCGGACTGCGCAAGCGCGGCTAATTTGGCCATCGGAGGGCGAAAATTAGTCGGCTCCATGGAAACGAGGACGCCAGCAACGGAGCAGGTAAGTATAAAACTTTTTATAACTTCTGTATGGCTCATATTTAATGCACAATGTACATTACAAAGTGCATTATTATGGCCATACAGAAGTGTATAGACCCACTTGCTGCCGCGAGACCACCCCTTTAAGAACGCCGAAACGCGTTGTATAACTATCGCTGCAAGATCTCCACTTGCATGCAATCTTTTATTCGGAAATACATTTATGATTAATTTATATAAATCCTGTCCGCCACGACAGTTCATTTTTTCCGAAGAGGAGCTCCAGCAGGAGCGCGGAAAGAGCTTTTTCTATTTGAAGATTTACCCGTTTTAACCCATTGAGGGAAGTTTTCTCTCCTTGGGATTCCTTTCATTCCGGCGGCTCTCCTTCCCCATCGAAGGATATCTGAAGTCTCTTCGTATATTACTACAGGCACACTCGGATCACAGGTGCAGGCGGGGTGTTCCCCAAGGATTTAACGGTCTACGGGAACCCCGCTGGGCACCAGGTGAGTCACTCTCATTATTTATTATATGGTGGCGCGGATCATTACTCTGAAGTGTCCGTAGGCAGCAGACCTCTCTGTTACCAGTCTTCAGTCCGGTTTCTAGGACTTCCTTTAGCACTGTATGGCAGGCACTAGCCTCCTACTGTTTGCCCACCATGGACGGCTATCACAGAGAAACCAACCACCCTGTTGTATGCCCCGAACCTCTGAAGAAAAGGAGGGTTAACACCAGTTTAACTGTGACCCACCAGCCATAGCTGCCCTCCACAAAGGGTAGGCAAGCCCTGGGGCGCACTCTGCTGGACTACAGGAGTCATTCTAAAGATGGGCGAGTGTCCTTCTCCATGATGTCATTATTCTCCCCCCTTCGTTGTCACGGTGATGATATTACAAGGCCTTTTAGGATGGACAACTCCTCTAGTCCCCCTAGTGGTGGAGGTTGAAGCAGTGCTGAGGGCTCGGGATTTTACTGAACCGGTCATCCCGACTATGATGAAAGCTAGCTCCTCCTCCGATTCCACCATGGGACCTTAACCTGATCCGAGATGCACTTCTATCACGTCCCTTCGAACCTATGCAAGATCTCCCAGCTCACCTTTAGGCACACAAGGTGGTGTTCTTGGTGGCAGTTGGCTCCATTCGTCGAGTCTCAGAGCTTGCCACCTTCTCCGCTACGCTTCACTGTAGTGCAGCAGGACAAGGTGGTGGCATTCCACGTCAATGAGGAGATGGTGCTACTATCCAGCCTCGCTGCCGATGGCAGCCCTCCAGCCTCGCTGCGCTCCCCGTAGGCTCCATTTTGTTCGTGCTCCGAGAATCTATTCCGCTTTCAGGCACTCAGACTCCATTTTTGTGTTTCCGGGCAGTCCTAGAAAGGCCTTGTGGCTTCCATGGTCGGCACCCGCATTGTATGGAGTGCTATCAACCTCCAATCCTCCTCCATACAAACCTTGCACCCCCCAGGACATAAATGTACATCCTAGGGAGTGAAGGGGTTAAAGAGAAGCTCCAGCACCCCCATCTCACCTCCGATATAACAATGTTCTTCGCCCCGTGGCTTTCACAGGTGTTTTAGGGGGGTTGGCGTCGCCCCTTCAAGGTCATAAGGCAAGCACAGACCAGGCAGAACTTGGTTCACGGTTTTATTAGTTGTTCATACATCTGATATGTAGCAGGAGGAGGGGGCGGAGCCCTTTCCTTGCTCCTCCCCTGGGTGGCAAACTAAAAAGGGATGAGAGTAGGGAAGGGCCGCTCGTGTATACATTACATATAGTTCACGCTCATCCTTTCCGTTCTCTACAGAATGCAAAGCTTTGGTACCTGCACGCAGCTGCGAGGGCGCTCGAGCCCCTCTGTAATACTGACTCCTGCCTCAGGCACAGTCCTGCATCCGGCTTCCTGAGAAAAGCGAATTGACACCTCGTTCCTCCTTCTACAAGTGCGGGATAAGTCAACCACCGCTCACCCAGGCCAACTGTAACAAGTCCTCCTCACTTCCCACCACATTCTTCCTGCAGCCCCACCTTGCTCTAACACTAGAGTCTGGCCAGAGCATCGGTTTCCCCCTTTTCCTGGTTCTTAATGGCCATTTTCAGACCCCCCTTCAGCCAGAGCCATACAGAGGAGTCTGGGCCTTGAGTTAAGTCATCGGCTCTCCTCAGGATGGAGATGTCACCTCTGGGCCAAATCTTCATGTAGAGAAACTAAGCACATCCTAGTGCGGCTGGGAGTAGAGTAGGAGGGGCGGCACACAAGGGAGAGCAAGGAGAGGACGTTCAGCAGGGGCGGGACACACGGCGGGGGTGTGGCAAAGACGTCCCCAGAGGAACAGCAGCAGATCAGCACATAGTGTCCGCACGGCAACGGGAAAGATAATATGGGTATTGGAGATGCCACATGCTGGCACTGCTTAATGTCCACTTGTCCACCTACTGCAGGCTCAAAGAGCAGTCAAGTCAGACTCTGCCCGGCCTCGGGCTCCTTCAGCTGTAGGGCCAAATTTTTGCTTCAACAACAGACCCTCCAAGTATTCAACCAAGAACAAGGCTGAGCCTCCGAGACTGGATGTGAACTGCAAACAGAAACAAAGAGTCACTATTATGTCACTTGTCATTGTGTTCCAGACCTCTGCTTGCCTTCACTGAATGGCTCTTCTGGAATACTTAAAGGGGATGTTCAGTTGTAAAATACTGATGGCCTATCCTCAGAATAGGCCATCAATAGTAGATCGGCACAGCTCAGTCACCTAAGACCAATGCTTATTGGCTGTTCTATGGACCAATGCACAGAGCTGATGTTGCAGGAAGCAGACAGCACCATTCCCACTGCAGTGGCCAGGCTTGGTATTACATCCATACACTTTAATGGGAACGTAAACCTGCAATACCAAGCCTGGCCACTGTAGTGGGAATGGAGCTGTCTGCTTTCTGCAGAAATCAGCGCAGTGGATAAGTGCACAAGCCCAGCCAACAGTTCAATGGTGGGAGTCAGATGTACAGATCTACTATTGATGGCCTACTTTGAGGATAGGCTATCAATAGTTTACAACCCCTTTAAAACAGCTGAGCATATGTTAATTGCATCCAGGCTACAGTATGCAACTACAAGTCTCAGCAAACCCCTTTAAGAATATAAACCTTTATTCACAGATACTTTAAAACCATTATTAGCCCAATATTCACACAAAACGAGATTAAACAAGAAATACACACGTGTCGTCCGAGGTGAAGGGTCAGACGGCCGGCATTACTGCGGCACTCGCCGCTTGTCGACTCAGATGTTGCTGGTACTACACACAGATACCGGACGGCCTATATGTTCTGATAGCACACTGACCATATACAGGACCTACCATCGCCCTGACAAGTGCGCCCCCACGCAGCAGATGCCAACCCTGCTGGAACCCTACACATCCCTGATGAGCGTCCACATCGTGGGGGATAGGGGACTTTCCTGCTCTCCAAGTCCGTCCTTACGAATCTTCCCCGATGACTCCAACAACTACCTATGGGAGAAGTGCGTTGGGTTTGGGTCTTATGGTTTTGTAGGGTTACAGCAGGGTTAGTACCATCAGCACCAGCGTCTGCGGCCCGTATGACCCCTCACCCTGGGACGGCACGCGTGTACTGCTGGTTTACTCGCATGTAGCGTGTATGCTGGGGTAGGAACGGATGCTGTTCTTCTTGGGTGTCCTTTAGCAGCTGTCCGGTCCCTGCCCTTATACAGCCTGGGTACAAGTCCCAGCAGGCTTGTATTTGCACAATGGTCTAGCCAGTCCTGGAAGGGGTCTTACCAGATTCCGTGGCCGCCCGAATCTTGTTCTCTTCCTCCAGATGGATGTCTTTCAGTGCAAAGATGGAAGTAGCTGGAAATAAACGGCAAGAATTTAGACTTTCTGGGTGACCTCGTGGCACATCTACCTTCTAAGCAACGATCTGGTCCCACTGTGCAGCAGTAGGCTGCAGGGACAGTCAGGACTCCAGGAAAGCTGGGTGCTCATACTGACTGTCGCCCAGCCCTCCCAGATGGTGATACACACTGACCCCCTTTATTACCCCCATCTAGTAGCATTGGGCTCCAGAGTTCATCATGGAGTAGATCCCACTCGGTGATGAAATCCTCCTGCAGGAATATCGGCCTAGTAAAGGGGACGGGGTCTAGTAAAGGGGATGGGGTCTAGTAAAGGGGATGGGGGGGCAGTAAAGGGGACGGGGATGGGGTATAGTAAAGGGGATGGGGGGGGGGGGGCAGGTTGCAGCACTTACTGTCTGGGAGTTTGTGAACCCTCTCGCCCAGTTCCTGGAAGTAGGAGTGTTTCATGGCTTCCTCGGCGGAGATCCGTTTCCTTCCTTCCAGCTGTAGAAAAACAGATTCCATGAACATAAGCGTCCACGAGGGCCGCACAGCAGCGGTCAGCAGCCTGGGGCACTACAACGCCATGCTGAGAGTAGTAGTTGCATGCCTGCCAGGCGATCGGTGGCTCCGCCTACCTGAAGGAACTTGGAGAGAAGGTTGGCTCCGTCTGTATCCAGCCTGCAGGAGATAAAGCATGGCATTAGAGGAGGAGGAGCGAGGAAGGGCAGCGGGTGGCGGCGGTGCCCGTACCTGGCAGCATGTTTCTGGATGGGGTCTGGATAATATTTGGGGTAGTTGTAGGATTTAAATTCTTCATTCGAGAGGATCCCGGGCCACGTCTCCTCCGTGGGCGTGCCTAAGGAATAACAGGAAGGAGAGGGAACAATTCCTTTCATCCGGCAACTTGCTACTCCCTGTCAGGATTCTGTATCCATTCTATCACTGATAATCCAGAATATCTGGTAATCCGGCAGCTACCCAACCCCACTGGTGCCGGATTAGGAGGAGCCTTGCCATATATTATTACATAGAACAATAATCTTTATTTACAAGACGGGGAACAGATACAAACCCGGGTCTATGTAGAGATGAGCTGATGGAGACAGTAGGGGTGCGGGGCTCCAACGAGCTGACATACTACAGGTAATACGGGGATGGGCACGGTATGGTGGGATGACTGCAGGGGGCGGTATATGACGGCTGGCAGGGAGCAGGTTATCGGAGTACAGAGGGGTTTGTTTAGGGAATATGGTGAGCCCGCCTGAAGCTGTGTGTGTCGGGGATTGTGCGGATAGTTTTGGTAGTGCGTTCCAGAGGACCGGTGCTGCTCTGGAGAAGTCTTGGAGGTGGGAATGAGAGATTTGGGTTAAAGGGGCGCCCAGTCCAATTTAGTTAGTGGAGCGGAGGGCGCAGGCTGAGTGGTAGATTGAGATGAGGGATACAATGTAGGGCAGATTGGAGAGGGTAGAGCCAATCAGCAGCGAGTTCTAATAATCGATCCGAGAGTAGAGGAGGGTGACAGTGAGAAAAGGGCGGATTCTCATATTAAAATTCACTTGCACCTCTTGATGCTTTTGGGTGTACGCCCTCCAGCAGCCGGGCTTGTATGGAGCCGGCCGCTCCACATGGCAGGTACCGGCTGTTTTCGACAGTTGACACTCGCCTGAAACAGCTGTGATCAGTATGAGCAACAGATCACGACCGTCGGTGCATTTAGGCTGCAAAGATGATTGCTCCAAAAGGGCTTTTGAGTGATCATTTTGCATAAACTACTACTTGCTACTAATGCCTATTAGTACTAAGTAGCAGCGTGCGAGCCGCCGGTAGCTGTAGTCAGGAAACAGACCTCCCGCTGTTTCCTCATTACTGTCGCTTTGATCTGCCGGCAGTGCTGACAGCTGAGAACAGCTGATACAATGTTATCGGTTCTCCGTGGGCAGAGCACAGCGTGCGGTGCGTCTTACCGGCCCTGCAGGCAGAGCACAGCGTGCGGTGCGTCTTACCGGCTCTGCAGGCAGAGCACAGCGTGCGGTGCGTCTTACCGGCTCTGCAGGCAGAGCACAGCGTGCGGTGCGTCTTACCGGCTCTGCAGGCAGAGCACAGCGTGCGGTGCGTCTTACCGGCTCTGCAGGCAGAACTGAAAACCGTCGTTCGGCAGAAAACTGAAAGATGGGCACATTTACACACACAGATTATTGCTCAACAGACTGCTTTTGAGCAGAAAAAAAAATAGTGCAATTCTGGCGTTGTGTTATTTGTGGACAAGAAAAAATGTAATAGGAAGCGATCAAAAAGTCGTGTTTCAGTACATTAAATACAACTTGTCCCGTGACAACAGCGAGCCTCCGGCCGCGACGGACAGATGAGAGTGGAGGCGACTGAAAGCAGGAAGACAACATTGGGAAAAAAATAGTTGCACCATTAAAGGGTTAATCCAGAGCGAATGAAATCCTCTTCTAAGGCCCCATGTCCACGGGGAAAAGAAGAATTAAAATCCGCAGCGTTTGTCCCGCACGCGGATCCGCGCCCCATAGGGATGCATTGACCACCCGCGGGTAGATAAATACCTGCGGATGGTAATTAACCCCTTAGTGACCACCCTATAGTGTTTTTACGTCCTGCAGCTGCAGGACGTGTATGGAGGCAGATAGCGCTGCTGCCAGGGCTGCCTTAGCAGACTGCCCATCAAGCCATCCACACAGGGTGGCTTCATAGACTGCCTGTAAAAAAGCAGTATGACGTAATGCTATAGCATTACGTCATACTGCAGGAGCCATCAAAGCATCGCATGTTAAAGTCCCCCAGGGGGACTTCAAAGTAAAGTAAAAAAAAGATCAATAAAGTTTTTTAAATTGTAAAAAAAAAAAAAAAAAAGTTATAAAAGTTTAAATCACCCCCCTTTTGCCATATCAATTATTAAAAAATCTAAATCATAAAATAAAAATATGTATTTGGTATCGTCGCGTCCGTAAAAGTCCGATCTATCAAAGTAGCACATTATTTTTTCTGCACGGTGAACGTCGTCCGAAAAAGAAAATAAAGAACGCCAGAAATGCATATTTTTAGTTACCCTGTCTCCCAGAAAAAAACGCAATAAAAAGCGATCAAAAAGTCGTATGTATTCCAAATTGATACTATCGGAAACTACAGGACATCCCGCAAAAAATGAGCCCTTGCTCAACTACGTCGACGAAAAAATTAAAAAGTTATCGCGCGCACAAAATGACCGCAGAAAATGATTGAAAAAAATTAAATATCTTAAAAAAAAAAAATACAAGTACTACAGCAAAAACAATACTATATAAGTTTGGTATCGTAGTAATCGTACCGACCCATAGAATAAAAATATCAGGTCGCTATTGTTGCAGTTTGTGCGCCGTAGAAACAGGACGCACCGAAAGATGGTGGAATGTCGTTTTTTTTCCATTTCTCTCCGCTAAGAATTTTTGAAAAGTTTTTCAGTACATTATAGGGTACAATAAATAGTGCCATTGAAAAATACAACTCGTCCCGCAAAAAACAAGCCCTCATACAGCGACGGCGATCGATAAATAAAGGAGCTACGATTTTTTAAAAGGAAGTAGGAAAAAATAAAAATGGAAAAAAGCAAAAAAGCTCCGTCACTAAGGGGTTAAAAAATTTCTGGAGCATGAAAAAAAATGGCCATGCTCCGTGTATGTGCGGATCACGCGTGCGGAGCTCACAGAGCACAGGGCTACATGGCAAATAAAAGACAATTACAGGGCATCCGCGGCCCAAATCCACAGCGGATCGGATCTTCCCCGTGGACATGAGGCCTGAGGCCGACACATCACAGTGCAGCTTGAATCACATTAGTGGGCCGTTCATCAGCAGTACAGGCGCCCCACCCCGTTGTCATTCTATCAGACCACTCCCATCAAATGCAAATTGACAATTACCGAGTATCCGAAATATAAAGTGCAGCTGTTCCTCCACAGTGGATCCTGGGAAGAGCGGTCGCCCCGTAACCATCTCGTAAAAGATGCAGCCGACGCCCCTAGAGGATACGGGAAGTCACGTGCATAAGTAATCACACCTCATCGAATCAACTACATTGTATCTACATGTCGCTGCAAGAGGTTACAGACTTCTAATGGTGCAGGAGTGTTATAAGAGGAGCATCTGGTCGCAGCACTGGAGGATCAGGCGACGGCTCCAGGAACCCTACATTCAGCTTCTTCCCTGCTGAGAATGGCTGACAACACTGGGCAATAGCTTGCATTAGACTACAGGTTTAGTGTCCCATTACAATCACTCGGCCTAATAGATCCCCTGCTGCTCTCTCTCCTTCGGCGCGGCTTTCTAGATTACTTACCACATGTCGATCTGGGTGGAGTATTCCGTGGACCCCAGAAGGATGTCTGGGGGCCGGTACCACAAGGTCACCACTTCATTGGAGTAGGTTTTTGTGGGGATGGATTTAGCACGAGCCAGACCTGCAAAGACACAACGACAATGAGGCGCTGGGACGACACCAACGGCCCTCTACCACCTACTGACCGCACTTACCAAAGTCGGCAAGTTTAAGCTCCCCCTTCTCATTGATCAGCAAGTTCTGCGGTTTGAGGTCTCGGTGCAGAACCTTACGGCGGTGACAGTACGAAAGTCCTCGAAGCAGCTGGAAAAGAAAAAGCTATGGAAAGAGGACACGGTTACGTAACGCCAACACCCGGTCATCACATAAGGAGGAATAGTCCTCGTAAGAAACATCCTACATACATGTGATATATGGTCTATGTGATATATGGTTACAGACTACAAACCCTGTGTAGTCAGATCCGGCATCTAGCTCCCCCCTCACCAAGGAAGGCAAGAAACAAAGAAAGAGCAGCTGCACCGGGAACCCCCACTGAGCTCTGAACCTGCAGCTGCACCGGGAACCCCCACTGAGCTCTGAACCTGCAGCTGCACCGGGAACTCCCACTGAGCTCTGAACCTGCAGCTGCACGGGGAACGCCCACTGAGCTCTGAACCTGCAGCTGCAACGGGAGCCCCCACTGAGCTCTGAACCTGCAGCTGCAGCGGGAACCCCCACTGAGCTCTGAACCTGCAGCTGCACCGGGAACTCCCACTGAGCTCTGAACCTGCAGCTGCAGCGGGAACCCCCACTGAGCTCTGAACCTGCAGCTGCACCGGGAACCCCCACTGAGCTCTGAACTTGCAGCTGCATCGGGAACCCCCACTGAGCTCTGAACCTGCAGCTGCACCGTGAACCCCCCCTGAGCTCTGAACCTGCAGCTGCACCGGGAACCCCCCCTGAGCTCTGAACCTGCAGCTGCACCGGGAACCCCCCCTGAGCTCTGAACCTGCAGCTGCACCGGGAACCCCCCCTGAGCTCTGAACCTGCAGCTGCATCGGGAACCCCCCCTGAGCTCTGAACCTGCAGCTGCACCGGGAACCCCCCCTGAGCTCTGAACCTGCAGCTGCACCGGGAACCCCCCCTGAGCTCTGAACCTGCAGCTGCACCGGGAACCCCCCCTGAGCTCTGAACCTGCAGCTGCACTGGGAACCCCCCCTGAGCTCTGAACCTGCAGCTGCACTGGGAACCCCCCCTGAGCTCTGAACCTGCAGCTGCATCGGGAACCCCCCCTGAGCTCTGAACCTGCAGCTGCACCGGGAACCCCCCCTGAGCTCTGAACCTGCAGCTGCATCGGGAACCCCCCCTGAGCTCTGAACCTGCAGCTGCACCGGGAACCCCCCCTGAGCTCTGAACCTGCAGCTGCACCGGGAACCCCCCCTGAGCTCTGAACCTGCAGCTGCACCGGGAACCCCCACTGAGCTCTGAACCTGCAGCTGCACCGGGAACCCCCACTGAGCTCTGAACCTGCAGCTGCATCGGGAACCCCCACTGAGCTCTGAACCTGCAGGTGATTAGCATGTGGCTGGTTGCTATGGACAACAGATAATAAATGATGCTACCTCTGATATTTCATCATATACGGTCACCCGATGTGCTGTGTACAGTATATATGGGAGAAGTATTTGGGGGCAGTGAGATAAATCTTTGCACCATGCGCTGTGTGAACAGGAGCGGCGCTCACCTTGACATTGTGCAGGTTTATTAGGTTCCCACAGTCGTCCAGATACTGTTTTAAATCTTTGTCCTGATTGGAGGAACAACAAAACATAAGATAAATGGGTGAGCGCAGCGAGCAGCAGCGCCGACCTCAACAACGGCCTGAAGACAGCTTTTATTATTGCTCCACCGCGTCTACAATAATCATCTCTGCCGTGTTGTGTACGCAGCTCCCACGCAGACCTGCTACGTGTATGGATGGGTTTGTTATGCAGCTTGTACGTGGCATGTAGCGGTGGATGTTTGGAGTATCCTAATAAGGGGTTAATGCTGCGGGCGTGCGGTCAGTCGTGGAGGGTCGGGGTTTGTACACCGCTCGCACAATGCGGTGACCTCTGTCTGTAAACTACTGAGGTCGGGGCCCCAACACCCCCACCCCGTGAGGACGTCCCCGGGGGCCGCTCAGTCGCCGTGGCAGTGTAAGTCACCACAAAAAAACAAGTCACTCCGTCTCCAAAAAAGAAAGATTTAATAGAAAGCGATCAAAAAGTCTTCAGTGCTGCAAAATAGTATCACCCCACGACTCAGGGACGTCCCACAAGACGAGCCCCGCCCACAGGACGAGCCCCGCCCACAAGACGAGCCCCGCCCACAAGACGAGCCCCGCCCACAGGACGAGCCCCGCCCACAGGACGAGCCCCGCCCACAGGACGAGCCCCGCCCACAGGACGAGCCCCGCCCACAGGACGAGCCCCGCCCACAGGACGAGCCCCGCCCACGAGGTCAACGGAAAGACGTTACGGCCGGCAGAAGAGAATGTAATTCAAAAGATACCGTACTGCAGAAAAAAACCCAAACCAGCATTTATCATAAACGTGCGGCCGCAGAATGCCGCGATCGCGTCGTTCTTGTCGCCATAGAAACAAGACACAAAGATGGCGGAACTGCATTTAGGTTCCATTTTACTTCACATAAAATTTTTTAAACCTCTGTCAGTACATTAACCCCCTCAGGGCGGCCCGCGTCAGGGGCGCTCCCCCTCAGGGCGGCCCACGTCAGGGGCGCTCCCCCACAGGGCGGCCCGCGTCAGGGGCGCTCCCCCACAGGGCGGTCCGCGTCAGGGGCGCTCCCCCACAGGGCGGTCCGCGTCAGGGGCGCTCCCCCTCAGGGCAGTCCGCGTATGGGGCGCTCCCCCCCTCAGGGCGGCCCGCGTATGGGGCGCTCCCCCCCTCAGGGCGGCCCGCGTATGGGGCGCTCCCCCCCTCAGGGCGGCCCGCGTATGGGGCGCTCCCCCCCTCAGGGCGGCCCGCGTATGGGGCGCTCCCCCCCTCAGGGCGGCCCGCGTATGGGGCGCTCCCCCCCTCAGGGCGGCCCGCGTATGGGGCGCTCCCCCCCTCAGGGCGGCCCGCGTATGGGGCGCTCCCCCCCTCAGGGCGGTCCGCGTATGGGGCGCTCCCCCCCTCAGGGCGATCCGCGTCAGGGGCGCTCCCCCCCTCAGGGCGGTCCGCGTCAGGGGCGCTCCCCCTCAGGGCGGTCCGCGTCAGGGGCGCTCCCCCTCAGGGCGGTCCGCGTCAGGGGCGCTCCCCCTCAGGGCGGTCCGCGTCAGGGGCGCTCCCCCTCAGGGCGGTCCGCGTCAGGGGCGCTCCCCCCTCAGGGCGGTCCGCGTCAGGGGCGCTCCCCCCTCAGGGCGGTCCGCGTCAGGGGCGCTCCCCCCTCAGGGCGGTCCGCGTCAGGGGCGCTCCCCCCTCAGGGCGGTCCGCGTCAGGGGCGCTCCCCCCTCAGGGCGGTCCGCGTCAGGGGCGCTCCCCCCTCAGGGCGGTCCGCGTCAGGGGCGCTCCCCCCTCAGGGCGGTCCGCGTCAGGGGCGCTCCCCCCTCAGGGCGGTCCGCGTCAGGGGCGCTCCCCCCTCAGGGCGGTCCGCGTCAGGGGCGCTCCCCCCTCAGGGCGGTCCGCGTCAGGGGCGCTCCCCCCTCAGGGCGGTCCGCGTCAGGGGCGCTCCCCCCTCAGGGCGGTCCGCGTCAGGGGCGCTCCCCCCTCAGGGCGGCCCGCGTCAGGGGCGCTCCCCCCTCAGGGCGGCCCGCGTCAGGGGCGCTCCCCCCTCAGGGCGGCCCGCGTCAGGGGCGCTCCCCCCTCAGGGCGGCCCGCGTCAGGGGCGCTCCCCCCTCAGGGCGGCCCGCGTCAGGGGCGCTCCCCCCTCAGGGCGGCCCGCGTCAGGGGCGCTCCCCCCTCAGGTCGGCCCGCGTCAGGGGCTCTCCCCCCTCAGGGCGGCCCGCGTCAGGGGCGCTCCCCCCTCAGGGCGGCCCGCGTCAGGGGCGCTCCCCCCTCAGGGCGGCCCGCGTCAGGGGCGCTCCCCCCTCAGGGCGGCCCGCGTCAGGGGCGCTCCCCCCTCAGGGCAGCCTGCGTCAGGGGCGCTCCCCCTTCGCTGCTTTTACTGGCCGATTCTTTCTCAGCGACCACAACTATCTCTGCTGCCTTTTTATAGATTTTCTCCCACTGACTTTTTTCTGCGTTTTAGTTTTATTGAAAGATAAAAAGACGACTTTTTCATATATTTAGGATAAAATGAAGCGCAGGAACGTCAGAGCTGTTAACCTTTTAAATGCCGCAGCCCATTCTGACAGCAGCATTTAAATGCCCTGACCGATGTTCCGGGGTCCCGTACAGCGCCCCCACGATGACATCACAGGTTGCTGTGTGGTTGTCATGGCAGACAAGGCCCCAGGGTTGCCATTGCAGAGCGGCTATCAAGCCGTGTCTGTGGGGTGGCTTGATAGAATGCCTGTTAGAACGCGGTACGATGTAATGCTGTAGCATCGCAAGAACTTGTACCCCTCAGGGGGCTAAAAAATAAGATCACTTTTAAAAAGTTTTACTACTCATTAAAAAACACAACAAAAAACACAACAAAAAACACAACAAAAAACACAACAAAAAACACAACAAAAAACACAACAAAAAACACAACAAAAAACACAACCTTATAATAAAAGAATCCAAATAATAAAACAAAAATCCATATTCGGTACCGCCGCGTCCGTAAAAGTCCGATCTACCAAAGTGATGCATTCTGTACCCCGCACAGTGAAGGTCGTCCGGAAAAAAATAAAGAACACCAGAAATGCGCTTTTTCAGTCACTTTCATCTAAAAAAAAAATGTATCCAAAATGGCTCCAATAGAATCTACGGGACGTCCCGCAAAAAACGAGCCTCACAAGTAGAAATAAACAGTTATGGCGGCAGAAAATAATTCAAAAAGATGAAATATCTCTGACTAAAATAAATGAAACAGACCCAAACCGTGCGAGCCGGGTAACGACCGCCCGACCCACGGAATAACGTTAGCAGGTCGTTCTTGTTGCAGTTTGTGCGCCGTAGAAACAAGATGCCACAAAGATGGCGGAATGTCCTTTTTTTCCATTTCACTCCACTTTTTTTAAAGGTTTTTCAGGACATAAAAAAATACAACTCGTCCTGCAAAAAACAGCAACATCCACCACAACCCTCGGACGGCGACGGAGGATGGGGGGGGGGGGAGAGAAAAACCAAAAATTGAAAAAAAAATCCTGGGCCCCGTTTTTTTAGTAGCAGGGTAACACCACCCCCATCCACAGGAGATCCACAGTATCGGAGTGACTTACCGATTGATGGGGGTCTCGCTGCTGTTCTCCCATGTCCCACCCTCCTCTCTCTACGGGGGGGGCTGCTTCTCTCCTCTGCAGGGACTTCACTCTGAATGGAGCGCTGGCCCAGCATGTCCGTTCTGGAGATGAGCGGGGATCTCGGGGATGACCCCCACCAATCAGCACCCCTCTCCTGTGGATATCTCGGGTCGGGGAAGAACTGGTTCTGTCCATTTGTAGGCTTCTGGATCTGGGGGCACCCATGACGGCACGGCTCCTCGACATTGCACCACATTCCATGGATGACCAGGATCTGCGGCCACCTACCTCTGAGGTCTCTACCAAGACTTCTCCCAACTCACCAGATACTCGAAGACGAGGGTCAGCGTCCTCTCCGTGTGGATAATATCGTGCAGGGTAACAATATTTGCGTGTTTCAAGTCCTTGAGTAGGGAAACTAAGACGAGAGAGAAGATCCGTCAGCGATCACAGTAACTGCCCGAGAGCGTTGGTGGAGGGTCCGGCGGGGAACACAACACTCCAAGGCCCTAATCCAAAGTCTATAACAGGACCCCCAACTATAATGCTTTACTTATAGTACTGGGCTCCCTACATGGAGAAGAGAGGCCTTATGGGGCCCCCAAGGCTCCTGGGCCCTGGGGCAACCGCATCCTCTGCATCCCTATAGTTATGGCCCTGCAAGGTAGCAATGGGTTCACATGGCAGCCAGAAGCCTGCAAAGACCTCCATGTCTGTATGTAACTCAGACCATTAAGGCCCGCCTCCATCAGAGTCCAATAGGCTGCTGTAATAGGCTTAGTGATGCAGTGCATTAATGCCAGTAACATCTCCAACACATTATATGTCCCCCAGAGTGCAGCCAGTAACCTCTACAACACATTATATGTCCCCCAGAGTGCAGCCAGTAACATCTCCAACACATTATATGTCCCCCAGAGTGCGGCCAGTAACCTCTACAACACATTATATGTCCCCCAGAGTGCAGCCAGTAACATCTCCAACACATTATATGTCCCCCAGAGTGCGGCCAGTAACATCTCCAACACATTATATGTCCCCCAGAGTGCGGCCAGTAACATCTCCAACACATTATATGTCCCCCAGAGTGCGGCCAGTAACATCTCCAACACATGATATGTCCCCCAGAGTGCAGCCAGTAACATCTCCAACACATTATATGTCCCCCAGAGTGCGGCCAGTAACATCTCCAACACATTATATGTCCCCCAGAGTGCAGCCAGTAACATCTCCAACACATTATATGTCCCCCAGAGTGCGGCCAGTAACCTCTACAACACATTATATGTCCCCCAGAGTGCAGCCAGTAACATCTCCAACACATTATATGTCCCCCAGAGTGCGGCCAGTAACCTCTACAACACATTATATGTCCCCCAGAGTGCGGCCAGTAACATCTCCAACACATTATATGTCCCCCAGAGTGCAGGCAGTAACATCTCCAACACATTATATGTCCCCCAGAGTGCAGCCAGTAACATCTCCAACACATTATATGTTCCCCAGAGTGCGGCCAGTAACATCTCCAACACATTATATGTCCCCCAGAGTGCGGCCAGTAACATCTCCAACACATTATATGTCCTCCAGAGTGCAACCAGTAACATCTCCAACACATTATATGTCCCCCAGAGTGCAGCCAGTAACATCTATTACACATTATATGTCCCCCAGAGTGCAGCCAGTAACATCTCCAACACATTATATGTCCCACAGAGTGCGGCTAGTAACATCTCCAACACATTATATGTACCCCAGAGTGCGGCCAGTAACATCTCCAACACATTATATGTCCCCCAGAGTGCGGCCAGTAACCTCTCCAACACATTATATGTCCCCCAGAGTGCAGCCAGTAACATCTCCAACACATTATATGTACCCCAGAGTACAGCCAGTAACATCTCCAACACATTATATGTCCCCCAGAGTGCGGCCAGTGACATCTCCAACACATTATATGTCCCCCAGAGTGCGGCCAGTAATATCTCCAACACATTATATGTCCCCCAGAGTGCGGCCAGTAACCTCTCCAACACATTATATGTCCCCCAGAGTGCGGCCAGTAACATCTCCAACACATTATATGTCCCCCAGAGTGCAGCCAGTAACATCTGCAACACATTATATGTCCCCCCAGAGTGCGGCCCGTAACATTGACTACTCATTCTACAAACCACAAGCCCCCAGACGTTTACTGGCCCTTTTACACGCAACAATTATTGCTCTAAATTCGCTCAAATGATCGAATGTGAGCGATAATTGTATGTTTGAACGCGGGCAGTCGTGCGCTATTCGCTCAGTTGTCATTAGCTGCGGGTGAAGCAGCTCAAAAGACGTTACATTTGGATGGAGTTCGTTCCGTCCTTGGAGCGGCTGCAGGATGGCTTCTCTTTGCCTGGCCTACACAATGAGCACACGGTTTACTCCTGCCGGAAAGATAATCCTCGCATAAACACATGCCAGCTGAGCAAACAGCAGCTGCTGAGTTTGGCCGCTTGCAGACGGCCGGGTCGGATCTGGCTGCGAGAATTCTCGAGCGGGACCCGACCCGAGCCCCTGCAGGGACCAGCGCGGCACTCACCTGCTCCCGCGGCTCCGGCTCTGTGACGTGCCAGCTGCCACCCAGCCGGCGCATGAGCAGAGCCAGCGGCCAGGGAGTGACATTCCTGTGCGGGGCTTTGCGGTTTGTTTTCCCCGCGGCCGTCTGCACAGGATGGCGTTTTCTAACAGGATCCTATGGCAGCTTCCAGGGGTGGAAATTCTGCGGCAAATCCCGCTGCGGAATTTCCGCCCGTGTGCAGGGGGCCAATACTTTAGTTAATGAGGGACATGCAGAGGATTAGAAGCCTGGGAAGCTGAGGTGGAGCGGCACGAGGTGAACCTACTGCTTGAGCAGTCCTGGACAGCCGTGGCTCTGTCCCTGGTACCTACCTTCCCGAATGGCTGTACATGGGGCTCCTTCTTCATGTTCCAGACGAATCTCCTTAAGAGCCACCAGGTTCTCCGTCAGCTTACTGCGGCCCTTGTAAACAGTAGCATAAGTGCCCTGAGGAGACAGGTGGGGCGCAGTTAAAGGGACGCCGGCGTCCATCTTGTCCCGCTGTCCTCACCAGTACTGACCAGTCCACTCACCTCTCCCAGCTTGTCTAACTTGACGTACGTCTCCAACTTCCCGAAACCGATCTCTGACTGCGAGAGAAGATATGGAGATCCAGGAATCAGCATGGAGGTTGGGGGTGTCAAACTATTGGGGGGTGCGGGGTGCCGGGGTCACTCACCAGAGAGACTCTCCTCAGTCGCCTGCTCAGTGGCTTATCAAACGGGGGGCTACTCAGAGCCAACTTCTCCAGGTAGCCCTCTGGAAGACGGATATCAGCCGGGAGGGACAGGCGCTTATTTACATCCTGCGGGAGGGAAAACACCGAGAATTAAGGCCTCAACTGGGAGCCAAAGAGCCCGTAAGGGCGGCAGTCCGGAGAGAACGGGTCCGACCGCAGCAACCGGCTAGGAGACCCCCGTAGGGAGCGCTCACACAGCCGACAAAATCTGCACCCTTCTTGTGTATTTGGACTCGGATCCACAGTCGATATGAGCCCCGACAGAGGATCCCCAATCCCCAGGAGCCGCAACAGATGATCCCCCGTCCCCAGGAGCCCCGACAGAGGATCCCCAATCCCCAGGAGCCCCAACAGATGATCCCCCGTCCCCAGGAGCCCCAACAGAGGATCCCCCCCAGGAGCCCCGACAGAGGATCCCCAATCCCCAGGAGCCCCAACAGATGATCCTCCGTCCCCAGGAGCCCCAACAGATGATCCTCCGTCCCCAGGAGCCCCGACAGATGATCCCCCCCAGGAGCCCCGACAGATGATCCCCCCCAGGAGCCCCGACAGAGGATCCCCCCCAGGAGCCCCGACAGAGGATCCCCCCCAGCAGCCCCCGCTGCAGCGGACCACAGACTGAAGCTTCCTCCAGCAGCTAGCGGTCATAGGCAGGTGCCAAGGACCACCGGCGACGCTACTCCCTGCCCCGGCATCCCTTCCCCGGTGACAGGCGGCTCACATTCGCATCACCTGACCAGCGGTGGCTCTGGGTGGCGCCAGTGAGCAGCGCCTTGTTAAGCATCTGTTCCTGCGCCTGTGTAGCGGAGCTGAAGGCCGATATCACCCGGGGATCCGACCTTGATGCAGAGATGCTACGGTTTTCGATGTGGATCTGCAGCATCTCAGCTAGGCGCCCTTAAAGGGATTGGCGACTGTTAAGTTCTAACAAGGAACCTGCAAAATTCTTAACTTTGGCAACAAACTCCTTGTTGGCAATGACATTCTTGTTTACGTCCGGAGACCTGATACTTCTCACAGCTGAGGGTTCGCTACAATTGTACCCAGTCGAGCCAAGACCGCAGCACCACAAGTGTCTGCTTTGTTACAGTGTATCAGTGTGGAGTCCAGATGGTTTCGCTCCCAGAGGATCGTCTAGACTGGATACAATTGTAACAAAACCTCCGCTCTAAGAAGTATCAGGTCTCTACAAGATGTTCATTCACTGTCAGCAAGCAGAGATCTTGAATGGTGAAGAAAGGTAATGGAATAAAATATTAGAGAAGTGCCGACCTGTTCATTATGAAGCCACACATCGTACATGCGAGGGGCCCGGCGAGACCCGCCCTGCCCGCTAATCGCAAGCGGTAATGGTGCCCGTATACCGCGGTTGTCTGCGCGGCTTCCAGAAGCCGATAGAACTGAGACACGACTAACCAGACAGAAGTGACGGCACGGTTACCTCGGTGGAGATTTTGCGCGCGGCGTTGTTCCTCATCCGGACCCGGACTGGCGACTGAACTTCATCCGAAGAGCCCGAGGCCTGGTCGCTCTCCCCGTCGGAGCCCATCTTCAGGTCTTCATGTACAATCTCTAAACAGAGGGAGCCCATTTGTCACGGAAGATCCGACAGCGACCGACGCAAGTTACAGGGAAATATGTTGGGGCCACCTGGGGCCCCCACCTGTCCGCGGGGCCTCAGAATGGCGCTGGAAGCCACCCGGACCTTAGTCCCTATTCATTGGGCCAGAAAAAACGAAACTGCCAGCAGCGAGCCGACCGGCAGCAACCGACAGCCTGCAGCTCCGGCCGCCACTGTGGTACTCTGCGACCCCCTGAGGGGCCGCGCACTATTGGGGCCACTGATGGAGCTACTAAAAGGGCCGCGCACTATTGGGGCAACTGATGGAGCTACTAGAGGGGGCCGCTCACTATTGGGGCCACTGATGGAGCTACTAGAGGGGCCGCGCACTATTGGGGCCACTGATGGAGCTACTAGAGGGGCCGCGCACTATTGGGGCCACTGATGGAGCTACTAGAGGGGCCGCTCACTATTGGGGCCACTGATGGAGCTACTAGAGGGGCCGCGCACTATTGGGGCCACTGATGGAGCTACTAGAGGGGGCCGCTCACTATTGGGGCCACTGATGGAGCTACTAGAGGGGCCGCTCACTATTGGGGCCACTGATGGAGCTACTAGAGGGGCCACGCACTATAGGGGCCACTGATGGAGCTACTAGAGGGGCCGCTCACTATAGGGGCCACTGATGGAGCTACTAGAGGGGCCACGCACTATAGGGGCCACTGATGGAGCTACTAGAGGGGCCGCGCACTATTGGGGCCACTGATGGAGCTACTAGAGGGGGCCGCTCACTATTGGGGCCACTGATGGAGCTACTAGAGGGGCCGCTCACTATTGGGGCCACTGATGGAGCTACTAGAGGGGCCACGCACTATAGGGGCCACTGATGGAGCTACTAGAGGGGCCGCTCACTATAGGGGCCACTGATGGAGCTACTAGAGGGGCCACGCACTATAGGGGCCACTGATGGAGCTACTAGAGGGGCCACGCACTATAGGGGCCACTGATGGAGCTACTAGAGGGGCCACGCACTATAGGGGCCACTGATGGAGCTACTAGAGGGGCCGCGCACTATTGGGGCCACTGATGGAGCTACTAGAGGGGCCGCTCACTATTGGGGCTACTGATGGAGCTACTAGAGGGGCCGCTCACTATTGGGGCCACTGATGGAGCTACTAGAGGGGCCGCTCACTATTGGGGCCACTGATGGAGCTACTAGAGGGGCCGCTCACTATTGGGGCCACTGATGGAGCTACTAGAGGGGCCGCTCACTATTGGGGCCACTGATGGAGCTACTAGAGGGGCCGCGCACTATTGGGGCCACTGATGGAGCTACTAGAGGGGCCGCGCACTATTGGGGCCACTGATGGAGCTACTAGAGGGGCCGCGCACTATAGGGGCCACTGATGGAGCTACTAGAGGGGCCGCTCACTATTGGGGCTACTGATGGAGCTACTAGAGGGGCCGCTCACTATTGGGGCCACTGATGGAGCTACTAGAGGGGCCGCGCACTATAGGGGCCACTGATGGAGCTACTAGAGGGGCCGCTCACTATTGGGGCTACTGATGGAGCTACTAGAGGGGCCGCTCACTATAGGGGACACTGATGGAGCTACTAGAGGGGCCGCGCACTATAGGGGCCACTGATGGAGCTACTAGAGGGGCCGCTCACTATTGGGGCCACTGATGGAGCTACTAGAGGGGCCGCTCACTATTGGGGCCACTGATGGAGCTACTAGAGGGGCCGCTCACTATTGGGGCCACTGATGGAGCTACTAGAGGGGCCGCGCACTATTGGGGCCACTGATGGAGCTACTAGAGGGGCCGCTCATGGAGCTACTAGAGGGGCCACGCACTATTACCCTGCAGACAAGTCTCCGTGGTTCTGATGCATGTTGGGTAGTTTGTGTTTTGGCGCTTTCAATGCCTGTAAAATAAGTGGGTTTTCAGCAGGGGGGGGGGGGGGGGGGGGGGGTCACACTTTGCCTCGGGAGCAGAAAGGCTTGGGGTCCCCCTGGGCAACCAGAGTGCTATATTTGAGAGTGGCGCTCCCCTTTATACCTGGCACCACGACTCCAGAGTAACAGTTTGGCGCTGGTATGATCGGGCCGCGATAACGGCAGCGTCCAAAGTGAGTTTATGGTACTGATGCGTCGTGTAATGATGGGGGACGCCGGGCCAGCGGGGGGCGATGGTAACGACAGGGTTAACCGTAGAAGGTGCCCAGCCTCTCCAGGAGGGGGCACTACAATACAGATAGTGAGGGGTCTCATGGGGGGCACCCGCAGACCCTGCTGATCATTAGCGGAGGGGGATAGTCCGGGATCGGTCACGAGCTCCTTGCTGACGGTTTCCAACCATTCGTTTGTTCCCCATCTCTGATCACTCTTCACACAATATTCTGTTAGTAACAAGCGGTGAAGCCAAGAGAAGGCGGCTGGGAGAGCAGATCCCCGCATCGGACCGCCGCTCCTCACATCACGGGGGTCTGGAAGCTGAGGTAGCACCAGAGCGCTGCAGCATGCAGGTGGTTTCCACTGATCGCCTCTGTAGGTCATCAGGTCCTGCGGCTTGGGGGCCCCCAGACCCCATTTAATTCTGGAGACAGTATATATATAACATTTCCCGCCAGCCTGACTACACTGATACATTGTAACAAACCCTCTGCTGTGTGACAGTAGGAAGAGCCCAGGACCAGTTTTCAGCCCCAAGTTGATACATGTTACCTGCACTGATACATTGTAACAAACTGCTTTATGTAGCTGGCAGAGGATTCTCTACAATTGTAACAAACCCCCAGCTCTGAGATTTCGGAGATCCAATAGGCTCTGGATGTAAAAAATAAGCACTTAAGTACCCTGACAGCAAGCAGAGGTAGTGAGCCCGGGCTCCCTGCGCGCTCGGTCTGCTGGTGCGCACACGTACCTAGTCGGCTGCTCCGGTTCAGGTAAGAGCTGAGGCTCCGGCAGACGGCACTGTGCGGCCGGGGGATGGGCGGCTTTTGGAAGGAGCTGGCGGTGTAGTGGTGCAGGAAGGATTGCATGCTGTGGGACGAAAGGCTTCTCCCATTTCGGACGATGGGCTCTGAGGGGAGGGGGAGGGGATCAGGACAACAGGTAGGGTGAAGGCAGGGCAAGAATGGCGCAGAATGGGCAGAGATCCAGAATAAGAACCACAGGTAGATGGGGGAGGGGACAGGTAATATGGAAACCAAAAGGAAGCACATGGCAAAGGCACAGAGAGAGGAGGAGGAGGAGGATGGGGAGAAGGTGCCGGAGAAGAAGGGAAAAGACAGCAAGGGAAGAAGAAATTAACGGAAAAGGAAAATAAATCATACAGATTCAACATAAAGTAAAAAGCCAAAAAGAAAATCCCCCGATCTCAACCCAAAAACCAGCAGCATGCAAAGCGGGCACTCACCAGCGAGAAGTGTGCGAGCTCCACCTCCGTGGTGCCAAAGACCCTCACCTACCTGGCGCCATCACCTGGCCAGACCCCCCACCCCCCTCCTGATAGAGCCTCTAATTTACCTCTCTGCAGCCAAGGGGTCCCAAGCCATCTCAAGGTCAAGATGGCTGGAAGACCACCTCAAGAGAGTGCCCAGCGCTGCCACAGGGTCCGCTGCCACCTCCCCCACTGGCGCATTACTGGGAAGCGTCCGTCTAACCCTAAAGGGACTACAACTCTGGACAGTCCCAAGAACAGACAAAGGTGGGCTTCTTCCTTATATCTTAGAGCAAACATGGGGGGTAGTTGGCCCCGCCCCCATCCTCACCGCACGTCTCTCTTCCTACCAAACATCTTAAGATCCCGAGACCGTTCACATGGCTGGCATCTAGCGCCCACTCACCTGCCTCCGCTCACCCAACGGCTCCTTCGTGTGGGCACCTTCCTGGGCGGTGGTACTCACCATTATCACTGCTGCCGTTGTCCTCCATGGTGATCTGCTCGGAGTGGTCTCCAGGGCTCTTCTCTGCAGTTCTTCCACCCCGGAGGGTCATAGAAAGCTGCCGCTTGATTTTCTTCATCCGGTCCATGGCTGCCAGCTGAAAGTGGAGAAGACAAGTTATTGACTAGATGGGGGAGCAGGTCCTACAAGTCCCATTAGGTGGGCTTCACGGGCCCCCCCTAGTGACCGGAGGGGCCGCACAGCAGGCGTCCTGGGATCTCGCTGCCCCAGAGGGTTAGGGATATATGTTAGGACTTCTTCACACGGGTGACTGCGATATCGATGCCGCACCCACCAGAACACGCATCGCATCTCCGCAACACGGGATTCTCATGCCAGGGAAATCTGCTGCTGCTTCAATAGGAAAAACGGAAAAATCGTATCTACGTGCAAACGCGACACACGTGGTCTCTGCCACAGGAGATAATGGGCAACTCTGAAACAGTCGCCCAAAAATAGGCCGCGCCGCGATTCCTCTTCGATATCAGCGCTCGGGAACAAACACGATCAGCCGGTCCTTGCCACACGGGATACCTGAGCGAATCGTTCAGCTGTCGCCCGTGACGCTCGCCGCACCCGAGGCCGTGTTTACTCAGACCAGTATCGCCCTCCTAAACCCGTGATTTTTACTGTAGGTACAATGCATTTTGGGAGATTATCGCACCGCGGTCGTGCGTGGAAGTTTCATGATTTCTCAAAAGGGAAATTAAGGAAAAACCACGCCGTCCTCACGTGCGCACGCCAGTGCGGGGCGATCCTCAGCTGGCGCACAGCAGCACACCTTGGCGTCGCTGCGAGAGACAAACCGCACGTGTAAAGAGGCGCCATTAAAATAACGACTTCTATTTCTGTACGACTTTCGTGCGTTTTGCGGTATAAATGCGGACGCAGCCCGGGCCCTCGCCGTAGAGCTGTCAGCGCCACTTCATGCTTTCTCTGCGGATAGGAGCGGCAGTTGCTCCAGAGTCGCCGCCTTCCGTTCGGAGGGACAATCCGCGAGCGCAGCTCATAAAGCCGCAACACGATCTTTACTTCTATGCATTTTTAATGAATCGTTATAGTTTGCAGCATAATATCCATCGCCGCCATGGAGAAGGGCGACCGCGGGGAGGCGGGGGATGAGAGGGGTATTAGGGATGTCTCCAATATCCTACACTGCCCCCATCATCCTAAGCATAAAGCTCTACAGATCACCATCTATTGAGTTTATATTCTGGAATTGCCTTTAAGCGATTCTCCAGTCGGACATGATGAGATTGTCCCGACGCGGACGCCTCTTTGTTTGCACTCTGGCTTCCAGAAATGAGGTATCTGTGGAATCTATAGGTGCCCATATAGTGCCGAGCCCTCCAGCTGCGCCCCTTTAGTAGATGGGGGTCCTGTGCAACTTTCCTCACGATACACAAATGACGCTAACTAGTAGTCGTTGGCTTGTGTGCGGACGCAGGGACTGGTCAGCCGTATACACAGCTGACCGGAGCCGGGAAGGGGGCCAATTCTCCGGACCCCGACCCTCCGCAGCGGAGCGTATATGGGGATCCATTGGAGAATTGCTTGACAAGTAACTCCATGACAATGCTATTATACGTAGCGTCCCACCATGACACTCTCTCCGCAGCTCGTCCCTCCACTGAATCCCACACTGAGCTCTGCCACTACATCGTCTCTGCTGTTCCTGTCACAGCTAGCGGTCAGCGACCGTTGATCACAGCCCGTTAGCCCCCAGCTCTGCTATTCCTGCACCCCTTCCCACGTCTACAACATCCTAATCCTGCAATCCTTCCCCCACAATGCACTGCGCTGCTTGCAAGGAATGGCTGCAGCGCTCCTGAGCACCGCAGCCAGGCCCCTGCAGCACCAGGGCCCCGCTTACCCTGTGTCTGGAGGGCAGAGAGTCAGGGACATGAAGCAGGCAGTCAATGACAGAGAGCAGGCCCAGCCAGGTCCCTGGAATCCTCAGCCATTGTTCCTGTGCAGTCCTCCCCCTCCAGCTGCCTCCTCCTCTTCCTGTCCCCCCTCCACCATATGCTCCATCCAGGGCCACCCACTGCCACAATGTGACAAGCCGCAGGCGGTGGACAGAAGAGCAAGAAGCCTTCCCAGATAGTGCAAGAATCCGCTGCCAATGTAGCAAATGTTATCAATCTGTTTACAGTAACAGCTCAGTGCTGGATACAATGTAACAACCCTCCATGATGTGTAATAACAACCATCCAGATACAATGTAACAACCCTCCATGATGTGTAATAACAATCATCCAGATACAATGTAACAACCCTCCATGATGTGTAATAACAATCATCCAGATACAATGTAACAACCCTCCATGCTGTATAATAACAATCATCCAGATACAATGTAACAACCCTCCATGATGTGTAATAACAATCATCCAGATACAATGTAACAACCCGCCATGCCGTATAATAACAATCATCCAGATACAATGTAACAACCCTCCATGATGTATAATAACAATCATCCAGATACAATGTAACAACCCTCCATGGTGTATAATAACAATCATCCAGATACAATCTAACAACCCTCCATGATGTATAATAACAATCATCCAGATACAATGTAACAACCCTCCATGCCGTATAATAACAGTCATCCAGATACAATGTAACAACCCTCCATGCTGTATAATAACAATCATCTGTAAACAATGTAACAACCCTCCATGATGTGTAATAACAATCATCTGTAAACAATGTAACAACCCTCCATGCCATATAATAACAATCATCCAGATACAATGTAACAACCCTCCATGCTGTATAATAACAATCATCCAGATACAATGTAACAACCCTCCATGATGTATAATAACAGTCATCCAGATACAATGTAACAACCCTCCATGATGTATAATAACAATCATGCAGATACAATGTAACAACCCTCCATGATGTATAATAACAGTCATTCAGATACAATGTAACAACTAGAGATGAGCGAGTACCAAAATGCTCGGGTGCTCGTTACTCGGGACGAATTTATCGCGATGCTCGAGGGTTCGTTTCGAGTAACGAACCCCATTGAAGTCAATGGGCGACCCGAGCATTTTTGTATTTCGCCGATGCTCGCTAAGGTTTTCGTGTGTGAAAATCTGGGCAATTCAAGAAAGTGATGGGAACGACACAGCAACGGATAGGGCAGGCGAGGGGCTACATGTTGGGCTGCATCTCAAGTTCCCAGGTCCCACTATTAAGCCACAATAGCGGCAAGAGTGCCCCCCCCTCCCAACAACTTTTACTTCTGAAAAGCCCTCATTAGCAATGGATACCTTAGCTAAGCACCACACTACCTCCAACAAAGCACAATCACTGCCTGCATGACACTCCGCTGCCACTTCTCCTGGGTTACATGCTGACCAACCGCCCCCCCTCCCCCCCACAGCGCACACCAAAGTGTCCCTGCGCAGCCTTCAGCTGCCCTCATGCCACACCACCCTCATGTCTATTTAGAATTGCGTCTGCCATGACGAGGGACCGCAGGCACACACTGCAGAGGTTGGCACGGCTAGGCAGCGACCCTCTTTAAAAGTGGTGGGGCGATAGCCCACAATGCTGTACAGAAGCAATGAGAAATCCAATCCTGTGCCACCGCCATCAGGAGCTGCACACGTGGGCATAGCAATGGGGAACCTATGTGCCACACACTATTCATTCTGTCAAGGTGTCTGTATGCCCCAGTCAGACTGGTAATATGTACCTTAACAGTAACCGCGTTGGTGGGAATGTGGTGGCGACTGCGGACCTAGTAGCGCGGTTTTATTTAGTTGGTTTTCGGAATGTGGCCAGGATTAAGTGGGCCGTGGCGGGGGGATGGTGGGGGGGCTCTCTTGTTGTGTCGGTAAAGGTGAAATTCTTGGACTGCCACCAGACGGACCAATGCAAAGGCATTTGCCAAGAATGTTTTCATTGTTGGAGGAGGAGGGGGATGTTTTTGAGGCACTACGTGTCCTCTCCACGTGTCCGTGGTTATAGGCACCTTAACAGTAACCGCGTTGGTGGGAAATGGCCTCGCCGCCATCATGTCTTTGGGAAGCCTCTGTTTCCACACCCCAGAGACATACCATTAGCAGCAGTATAGGCAGAGCCCATAATTCGTAACATTTCAGCCGTAGCATTAGGACAGGCCCCACTAACATATCACTAGCAGCATTATAGGGGGAGCACAGTATTAGTTCCATTTCAGTAATAGTAGCACTGAAGACAGGCCCCAGTAACAATTCCGAAGCAGCAGTATAGGAGGAGCATACTCTAAGTTCCATTTAAGTAATAGTAGCAGCCTACACAGGCCCCAGGAACAATTCTGAAGCAGCAGTATAGTGGGAGCGCAGTCTTAGTTCCATTTCAGTAGCTGCAGTATAGCCAAGGCCCAAGTTACATTTATGTAGCTAAAGTGTAGGCCAACCCCACACACCTTTCTGTACCATGAGTGCAGGCGAAGAACATAGAAATTGCTATGATTACACTGTAGGTGAGGGCCCAAAAAAATTGGTGTACCAACAGTACTAATGTACCTCAGTAAAAATTGGCCATGCCCAACCAAGATGGCAGGTGAAACCCATTAATCGCTTTGGTTAATGTGGCTTAAGTGGTAACTAGGCCTGGAGGCAGCCCAGTTTAACGAAAAATTGGTTCAAGTTAAAGTTCCAACGCTTTTAAGAGCATTGAAACGTATAAAAAATTTTTAGAAAAATTATATGAGTGAGCCTTGTGGCCCTAAGAAAAATTGCCCGTTCAGCGTGATTACGTGAGGTTTCAGGAGGAGGAGCAGGAGGAGGAGGAGGAATATTATACACAGATTGATGAAGCAGAAATGTCCCCGTTTTGGATGGTGAGAGAGAACTATGCTTCCATCCGCGGGTGCAGCCTACGTATTGCTTAGGTATCGCTGCTGTCCGCTGGTGGGGAAGAGAAGTCTGGGGAAATCCAGGCTTTGTTCATCTTGATGAGTGTAAGCCTGTCGGCACTGTCGGTTGACAGGCGGGTACGCTTATCTGTGATGATTCCCCTAGCCGCACTAAACACCCTCTCTGACAAGACGCTATCCGCAGGGCAAGCAAGCACCTCCAGGGCATACAGCGCTAGTTCAGGCCACGTGTCCAGCTTCGACACCCAGTAGTTGTAGGTGGCAGAGGCGTCACGGAGGACGGTCGTGCGATCGGCTACGTACTCCCTCACCATCCTTTTACAATGCTCCCGCCGACTCAGCCTTGACTGGGGAGCGGTGACACAGTCTTGCTGGGGAGCCATAAAGCTGTCCAGGCCCTTAAAGACTGTTGCACTGCCTGTGCTGTACATGCTGCTCGATCTCCGCACCTCCCCTGCTACCTGGCGCTCGGAACTGCGCCTTCGGCCACTAGCGCTGTCGGATAGGAATTTTACCATCAGTTTGTCCGCCAGGGTCCTGTGGTATAGCATCACTCTCGAACCCCTTTCCTCTTCGGGAATGAGAGTGGGAAGGTTCTCCTTATAGCGTGGATCGAGCAGTGTGTACACCCAGTAATCCGTAGTGGCCAGAATGCGTTGAATGCGAGGGTCACGAGAAAGGCATCCTAACATGAAGTCATGCAACACATGGCTGTCCGCACTAGGAAGATCACTTTCAGGATCCTCCTCCTCCTCCTCCTCCTCCTCCTCCTCAGGCCATACACGCTGAAATGATGACAGGCAAGCAGCATGGGTACCGTCAGCAGTGGGCCAAGCTGTCTCTTCCCCCTCCTCCTCATCCTCCTCATGCTCCTCCTCCTCCTCCTCAACACGCTGACATATAGACAGGAGGGTGCTCTGACTATCCAGCGACATACTGTCTTCCCCCGGCTCTGTTTCCGAGCGCAAAGCGGCTGCCTTTATGGTTTGCAGGGAACTTCTCAAGATGCATAGCAGAGGAATGGTGACGCTAATGATTGCAGCATCGCCGCTCACCATCTGGGTAGACTGCTCAATGTTTCGAAGGACCTGGCAGATGTCTGCCAACCAGGCCCACTCTTCTGAAAAGAATTGAGGAGGCTGACTCCCACTGCGCCGCCCATGTTGGAGTTGGTATTCCACTATAGCTCTACGCTGCTCATAGAGCCTAGCCAACATGTGGAGCGTAGAGTTCCACCGTGTGGGCACGTCGCACAGCAGTCGGTGCACTGGCAGATGAAACCGATGTTGCAGGGTGCGCAGGGTGGCAGCGTCCGTGTGGGACTTGCGGAAATGTGCGCAGAGCTGGCGCACCTTTACGAGCAGGTCTGACAAGCGTGGGTAGCTTTTCAGAAAGCGCTGAACCACCAAATTAAAGACGTGGGCCAGGCATGGCACGTGCGTGAGGCTGCCGAGCTGCAGAGCCACCACCAGGTTACGGCCGTTGTCACACACGACCATGCCCGGTTGGAGGCTCAGCGGCGCAAGCCAGCGGTCGGTCTGCTCTGTCAGACCCTGCAGCAGTTCGTGGACCGTGTGCCTCTTATCTCCTAAGCTGAGTAGTTTCAGCACGGCCTGCTGACGCTTGCCCACCGCTGTGCTGCCACGCCGCGCGACACCGACTGCTGGCGACGTCCTGCTGCTGCTGACACATCTAGATTGCGAGACAGAGGTTGAGGAGGAGGAGGAGGAGGGTGCTTTAGTGGAGGAACCATACACCGCCGCAGATACCACCACCGAGCTGGGGCCCGCAATTCGGGGGGTGGGTAGGACGTGAGCGGTCCCAGGCTCTGACTCTGTCCCAGCCTCCACTAAATTCACCAAATGTGCCGTCAGGGAGATATAGTGGCCCTGCCCGCCTGTGCTTGCCCACGTGTCCGTAGTTAAGTGGACCTTGCCACTAACCGCGTTGGTGAGGGCGCGTACAATGTTGCGGGAGACGTGGTCGTGCAGGGCTGGGACGGCATATCGGGAAAAGTAGTGGCGACTGGGAACTGAGTAGCGCGGGGCCGCCGCCGCCATCATAGCTTTGAAAGCCTCCGTTTCCACAACCCTATACGGCAGCATCTCAAGGCTGATAAATTTGGCTACGTGGACAGTTAACGGTTGAGCGTGCGGGTGCGTGGCGGCGTACTTGCGCTTGCGCTCCAACACTTGCGCTAGCGACGGCTGGACTGTGCGCTGACAGACATTGGTGGATGGGGCCGAGGACAGCGGAGGTGAGGGTGTGGGTGCAGGCCAGGAGACGGTAGTGCCTGTGTCCTGAGAGGGGGGTTGGATCTCAGTGGCAGGTTGGGGCACAGGGGGAGAGGCAGCGGTGCCAACCGGAGGCGGTGAACGGCCTTCGTCCCACCTTGTGGGGTGCTTGGCCATCATATGTCTGCGCATGCCTGTGGTGGTGAGGCTGGTGGTGGTGGCTCCCCTGCTGATCTTGGCGCGACAAAGGTTGCACACCACTGTTCGTCGGTCGTCAGGCGTCTCTGTGAAAAACTGCCAGACCTTAGAGCACCTCGGCCTCTGCAGGGTGGCATGGCGCGAGGGGGCGCTTTGGGAAACAGTTGGTGGATTATTCGGTCTGGTCCTGCCTCTACCCCTGGACACCGCACTGCCTCTTGCAACCTGCCCTGCTGCTGCCTGTGCCTCCCCCTCTGAAGACCTGTCCTCAGTAGGCGTTGCACACCAGGTGGGGTCAGTCACCTCATCGTCCTGCTGCTCTTCCTCCGAATCCTCCGTGCGCTCCTCCCTCGGACTTACTGCCCTTACTACTACCTCACTGCAAGACAACTGTGTCTCATCGTCATCGTCCTCCTCACCCACTGAAAGGTCTTGAGACAGTTGCCGGAAGTCCCCAGCCTCATCCCCCGGACCCCGGGAACTTTCCAATGGTTGGGCATCAGTGACGATAAACTCCTCTGGTGGGAGAGGAACCACTGCTGCCCAATCTGAGCAGGGGCCCGAGAACAGTTCCTGGGAGTGTTCCCGCTCCTGAGCAGGTGTCATTGTAATGGAGTGAGGAGGCTGGGAGGAAGGAGGAGCAGCAGACAGAGGATTCGGATTTGCAGCAGTGGACGGCGCCGAACTGTGGATGGACGATAGCTTGCTCGAAGCACTTTCTGCCATCCAGGACAGGACCTGCTCACACTGCTCATTTTCTAATAAAGGTCTCCCGCGTGGACCCATTAATTGGGCGATGAATGTGGGGACGCCAGAAACGTGCCTCTCTCCTAATCGCGCAGCAGTCGGCTGCGATACACCTGGATCAGGAGCTCGGCCTGTGCCCACACCCTCACTTGGGCCTCCGCGTCCTCGGCCGCGTCCACGTCCTCTAGCCCTACCCCTACCCCTCAGCATGCTGTATTACCAGTGATTTCCCAGCCAGGAAATAAATTGGCGCAAGCCTGCAGGACAAATAGAATCTTTTCCCCCTTTTTTTTAAAAAGGAAAGGCCCACTGACTATATTCAATCAAGTGACAAATGTGTTCTGTGGCCCTGCAGTGTGTCACAGAAGTGCAGTGTTATTAACTGCAGCAGAGCGGTGATTTCCCAGCCAGGAAATAAATTGGCGCAAGCCTGCTGCTAACTTAGCTGGCTGCGTATGATTTTTTTACGTTCTCCACCCACCACACACGTACCCAGAACGCTGAGGACTGTCAGAGGCAGGCCAAATAGAATTTTTCCCTTTTTTTTTTAAAGGGAAGGCCCACTGACTATATTCAATCAATAAAATATGTCTTCTGGCCCTGCCTACACAATTCTGTCCCTGGAGTATTACTGCAGGGCGCAATGCTCTGCACGGCCGATTTGGGGAAAAAAAAAATGTGCAACACTGCTAACAGCAGCCTGCACAGTACTGCACACGGATAGATGTGGCCCTAAGAAGGACCGTTGGGGTTCTTGAAGCCTACACTCACTCCTAACGCTCTCCCTATAGCAGCTCCGGCACCAACAGCACTGTCCCTCAGCTAACTCACAAGGCATGTGTGGCGAGCCGCGGGAGGGGCCGACTTTTATACTCGGGTGACATCTGATCTCCCCAGCCACTCACAGCAGGGGGGTGGTATAGGGCTTGAACGTCGCAGGGGGAAGTTGTAATGCCTTCCCTGTCTTTCAATTGGCCAGAAAAGCGCGCTAACGTCTCAGAGAGGAAACTGAAAGTAACCGGAACACCGCGTGGTGCTCGTTACGAGTAACGAGCATCTCGAACACGCTCATACTCGAACGAGTATCAAGCTCGGACGAGTACGTTCGCTCATCTCTAAATGTAAGTCAGTCTTGAGGCTAGAGAATTACAGACACTACAGAGAGGTTGTCAGGTTGGTCTGTCGTGGCATGGTGGCCTCAACACAGGCCAAAGACCTGAGTACTGGTTAAGCAGGTTAATGGTTAATGCATCATGTGCGGAGTCTGCTGGTGCTGTCTGTCATTGCTGCATGGATGCAGGCTGGATTAGCCATGCCTGGAAGGACAGTGGAGGAGTGGTTTTCTATTCATTCTGCCAGTGTTCAGGTATTATAGTAGTTATAGTCTTGTACATAGGGGGCAGTATTATAGTAGTTATATTCTTGTACATAGGGGGCAGTATTATAGTAGTTGTATTCTTGTACATAGGAGCAGTATTATAGTAGTTATATTCTTGTACATAGGGGGCAGTATTATAGTAGTTATATTCTTGTACATAGGAGGCAGTATTATAGTAGTTATAGTCATGTACATAGGAGGCAGTATTATAGTAGTTATATTCTTGTACATAGGGGGCAGTATTATAGTAGTTATATTCTTGTACATAGGGGGCAGTATTATAGTAGTTATATTCTTGTACATAGGGGGCAGTATTGTAGTAGTTATATTCTTGTACATAGGGGACAGTATTATAGTAGTTATATTCTTGTACATAGGGAGCAGTATTATAGTAGTTATATTCTTGTACATAGGGGGCAGTATTATAGTAGTTATATTCTTGTACATAGGGGGCAGTATTGTAGTAGTTATATTCTTGTACATAGGGGGCAGTATTATAGTAGTTATATTCTTGTACATAGGGGGCAGTATTATAGTAGTTATATTCTTGTACATAGGGGACAGTATTATAGTAGTTATATTCTTGTACATAGGGGGCAGTATTATAGTAGTTATATTCTTGTACATAGGGGGCAGTATTATAGTAGTTATATTCTTGTACATAGGGGACAGTATTATAGTAGTTATATTCTTGTACATAGGGAGCAGTATTATAGTAGTTATATTCTTGTACATAGGGGGCAGTATTATAGTAGTTATATTCTTGTACATAGGGGGCAGTATTGTAGTAGTTATATTCTTGTACATAGGGGGCAGTATTATAGTAGTTATATTCTTGTACATAGGGGGCAGTATTATAGTAGTTATATTCTTGTACATAGGGAGGCAGTATTATAGTAGTTATATTCTTGTACATAGGGGGCAGTATTATAGTAGTTATATTCTTGTACATAGGAGCAGTATTATAGTAGTTATATTTTTGTACATAGGGGGCAGTATTATAGTAGTTATATTCTTGTCCATAGGGGGCAGTATTATAATAGTTATATTCTTGTACATAGGGAGCAGTATTATAGTAGTTATATTCTTGTACATAGGGAGCAGTCTTATAGTAGTTATATTCTTGTACATAGGGGACAGTATTATAGTAGTTATATTCTTGTACATAGGAGGCAGTATTATAGTAGTTATATTCTTGTACATAGGAGCAGTATTATAGTAGTTATATTCTTGTACATAGGGGGCAGTATTATAGTAGTTATATTCTTGTACATAGGGGGCAGTATTATAGTAGTTATATTCTTGTACATAGGAGGCAGTATTATAGTAGTTATATTGTTGTACATAGGGGGCAGTATTATAGTAGTTATATTCTTGTACATAGGGGGCAGTATTATAGTAGTTATATTCTTGTACATAGGGGCAGTATTATAGTAGTTATATTCTTGTACATAGGGGCAGTATTATAGTAATTATATTCTTGTACATAGGAGGCAGTATTATAGTAGTTATATTCTTGTACATAGGAGCAGTATTATAGTAGTTATATTCTTGTACATAGGAGCAGTATTATAGTAGTTATATTTTTGTACATAGGGGGCAGTATTATAGTAGTTATATTCTTGTCCATAGGGGGCAGTATTATAATAGTTATATTCTTGTACATAGGGAGCAGTATTATAGTAGTTATATTCTTGTACATAGGGAGCAGTCTTATAGTAGTTATATTCTTGTACATAGGGAGCAGTCTTATAGTAGTTATATTCTTGTACATAGGGGGCAGTATTATAGTAGTTATATTCTTGTACATAGGGGACAGTATTATAGTAGTTATATTCTTGTACATAGGGGGCAGTATTATAATAGTTATATTCTTGTACATAGGAGGCAGTATTATAGTAGTTATATTCTTGTACATAGGGGGCAGTATTATAGTAGTTATATTCTTGTACATAGGGGGCAGTATTATAGTAGTTATATTCTTGTACATCGGGAGCAGTCTTATAGCAGTTATATTCTTGTACATCGGGAGCAGTATTATAGTAGTTATATTCTTATACATAGGGGGCAGTATTATAGTAGTTATATTCTTGTACATAGGGGGCAGTATTATAGTAGTTATATTCTTGTACATAGGAGGCAGTATTATAGTAGTTATATTCTTGTACATAGGGAGCAGTCTTATAGTAGTTATATTCTTGTACATCGGGAGCAGTATTATTGTAGTTATATTCTTATACATAGGGGGCAGTATTATAGTAGTTATATTCTTGTACATAGGGGGCAGTATTATAGTAGTTATATTCTTGTACATAGGAGGCAGTATTATAGTAGTTATATTCTTGTACATAGGGGGCAGTATTATAGTAGTTATATTCTTGTACATAGGGGACAGTATTATAGTAGTTATATTCTTGTACATAGGGGACAGTATTATAGTAGTTATATTCTTGTACATAGGGGGCAGTATTATAGTAGTTATATTCTTGTACATAGGGGACAGTATTATAGTAGTTATATTCTTGTACATAGGGGACAGTATTATAGTAGTTATATTCTTGTACATAGGGGGCAGTATTATAGTAGTTATATTCTTGTACATAGGAGCAGTATTATAGTAGTTATATTTTTGTACATAGGGGGCAGAATTATAGTAGTTATATTTTTGTACATAGGGAGCAGTATTATAGTAGTTATATTCTTGTACATAGGGGCAGTATTATAGTAGTTATATTCTTGTCCATAGGGGGCAGTATTATAATAGTTATATTCTTGTACATAGGGGGCAGTATTATAGTAGTTATATTCTTGTACATAGGAGGCAGTATTATAGTAGTTATATTCTTGTACATGGGGGGCAGTATTATAGTAGTTATATTCTTGTACATAGGGGGCAGTATTATAGTAGTTATATTCTTGTACATAGGGGGCAGTATTATAGTAGTTATATTCTTGTACATAGGGGGCAGTATTATAGTAGTTATATTCTTGTACATAGGGGACAGTATTATAGTAGTCATATTCTTGTACATAGGGGGCAGTATTATAGTAGTTATATTCTTGTACATAGGAGCAGTATTATAGTAGTTATATTTTTGTACATAGGGGGCAGTATTATAGTAGTTATATACTTGTACATAGGGGGCAGTATTATAGTAGTTATATTCTTGTACATAGTAGTATTATAGTAGTTATATTCTTGTACATAGGGGGCAGTATTATAGTAGTTATATTCTTGTCCATAGGGGGCAGTATTATAATAGTTATATTCTTGTACATAGGGGGCAGTATTATAGTAGTTATATTCTTGTACATAGGAGGCAGTATTATAGTAGTTATATTTTTGTACATAGGGGGCAGTATTATAGTAGTTATATTCTTGTACATAGAGGGCAGTATTATAGTAGTTATATTCTTGTACATTGGGGGCAGTATTATAGTAGTTATATTCTTGTATATAGGGAGCAGTATTATAGTAGTTATATTCTTGTACATTGGGGGCAGTATTATAATAGTTATATTCTTGTACATAGGGGGAAGTATTATAGTAGTTATATTCCTGTACATAGGAGGCAGTATTATAGTAGTTATATTCTTGTACATAGGGAGCAGTATTATAGTAGTTATATTCTTGTACATAGGAGGCAGTATTATAGTAGTTATATTCTTGTACATAGGGAGCAGTATTATAGTAGTTATATTCTTGTACATAGGGAGCAGTATTATAGTAGTTATATTCTTGTACATAGGAGGCAGTATTATAGTAGTTATATTCTTGTACATAGGAGGCAGTATTATAGTAGTTATATTCTTGTACATAGGGGGCAGTATTATAGTAGGTATATTCTTGTACATAGGGGGCAGTATTATAGTAGTTATATTCTTGTACATAGGGGGCAGTATTATAGTAGTTATATTCTTGTACATAGGGGGCAGTATTATAGTAGTTATATTCTTGTACATAGGGACAGTATTATAGTAGTTATATTCTTGTATATAGGGAGCAGTATTATAGTAGTTATATTCTTGTACATAGGAGGCAGTATTATAGTAGTTATATTCTTGTACATGGGGGGCAGTATTATAGTAGTTATATTCTTGCACATAGGGGGCAGTATTATAGTAGTTATATTCTTGTACATGGGGGGCAGTATTATAGTAGTTATATTCTTGCACATAGGGGGCAGTATTATAGTAGGTATATTCTTGTACATAGGGGGTAGTATTATAGTAGTTATATTCTTGTACATAGGGGGCAGTATTATAGTAGTTATATTCTTGTACATAGGGGGCAGTATTATAGTAGTTATATTCTTGTACATAGCGGGCAGTATTATAGTAGTTATATTCTTGTACATAGGAGGCAGTATTATAGTACTTATATTCTTGTACATAGGGGGCAGTATTATAGTAGTTATATTCTTGTACATAGGGGGCAGTATTATAGTAGTTATATTCTTGTACATAGGGAGCAGTATTATAGTAGTTATATTCTTGTACATAGGGAGCAGTATTATAGTAGTTATATTCGTGTACATAGGGAGCAGTATTATAGTAGTTATATTCTTGTGCATAGGAGGCAGTATTATAGTAGTTATATTCGTGTACATAGGGAGCAGTATTATAGTAGTTATATTCTTGTACATAGGGAGCAGTATTATAGTAGTTATATTCGTGTACATAGGGGGCGGTATTATAGTAGTTATATTCTTGTACATAGGAGCAGTATTATAGTAGTTATATTCTTGTACATAGGGGCAGTATTATAGTAGTTATTAGAGATGAGCGAACGTACTCGTCCAAGCTTGATACTCGTTCGAGTATTAGCGTGTTCGAGATGCTCGTTACTCGTGACGAGTACCACGCGGTGTTCCGGTTACTTTCACTTCCTTCCCTGAGACGTTAGCGCGCTTTTCTGGCCAATAGAAAGACAGGGAAGGCATTACAACTTCCCCCTGCGACGTTCAAGCCCTATACCACCCCCCTGCAGTGAGTGGCTGGCGAGATCAGGTGTCAACCGAGTATATAATTCGGCCCCTCCCCTGGCTCGCCACAGATGCATTCTGACAGAGATCAGGGAAAGTGCTGCTGATGCCGGAGCTGCTATAGGGAGATTGGTTTTAGGATTGATTTTAGGCTTCAAGAACCCCAACGGTCCTTCTTAGGCCCACATCTGACCGTGTGCAGTACTGTTGAGGCTGCTGGGAGCAGTGTTGCGCTTTTTTTTTTTTTTGTATATCGGCCGTGCAGAGCATTGCGTCCTGCAGTAATTTTACATAGTCCAGGGCCAGTAGTGGTGAGGCAGGGACAGTGAAAGACATATCCAGTCTATATAGGCAGTGGGCTTTTCCAAAAAAATTTGGGAAAAAAAATCTATTTGGGCTGCCTGTGACCGTCCTGACTGTACTGCGTCTCTGCTGGGGGTAGTTGTCCTAATTCATACGCAGCCAGCTAAGTGTTACAGCAGGCTTGCGCAAAATTCTTTCCTGCCTCTGCTATGCGTTCTGTAAGCGAAGTCAGCCTCCAACCACAGGCCAATAAGCGGCACATTGAATTACAGCGTTCTGTTTCTGCACTACTGGTAATACACCATGCTGAGGGGTAGGCCTAGAGGACGTGGACGCGGGCGAGGACGCGGAGGCCCAAGTCAGGGTGTGGGCACAGGCCGAGCTCCTGATCCAGGTGTATCGCAGCCGACTGCTGCGGGATTAGGAGAGAGGCACGTTTCTGGCGTCCCCACATTCATCTCACAATTAATGGGTCCACGCGGTAGACCTTTATTAGAAAATGAGCAGTGTGAGCAGTTCCTGTCGTGGATGGCAGAAAGTGCATCCAGCAATCTATCGACCACCCAGAGTTCTGCGCCGTCCACTGCTGCAACTCTGAATCCTCTGGCTGCTGCTCCTCCTTCCCCCCAGCCTCCTCACTCCATTACAATGACACATTCTGAGGAGCAGGCAGACTCCCAGGAACTGTTCCCGGGCCCCTGCCCAGAATGGGCAGCAATGGTTCAGAATCCTCTCCCACTGGAGGAGTTTGTCGTGACCGATGCCCAACCTTTGGAAAGTTCCCGGGCTCCGGGGGATGAGGCTGGGGACTTCCGGCAACTTTCTCAAGAGCTTTCAGTGGGTGAGGAGGACGATGACGATGAGACACAGTTGTCTATCACTCAGGTAGTAGTAATTGGAGTAAGTCCGAGGGAGGAGCGCACAGAGGATTCGGAGGAAGAGCAGCAGGACGATGAGGTGACTGACCCCACCTGGTTTGCTACGCCTACTGAGGACAGGTCTTCAGAGGGGGAGGCAAGTGCAGCAGCAGGGCAGGTTGGAAGAGGCAGTGCGGTGGCCAGGGGTAGAGGCAGGGCCAGACCGAATAATCCACCAACTGTTTCCCAAAGCGCCCCCTCACGCCATGCCACCCTGCAGAGGCCAAGGTGCTCAAAAGTCTGGCAGCTTTTCACTGAGAGTGCAGACGACCGACGAACAGTGGTGTGCAACCTTTGTCGCGCCAAGATCAGCCGTGGAGCCACCACCACCAGCATGCGCAGACATATGATGGCCAAGCACCCCACAAGGTGGGACGAAGGCCGTTCACCGCCTCCAGTTTGCACCAGTGCCTCTCCCCCTGTGCCCCAACCTGCCACTGAGATCCAACCCACCTCTCAGGACACAGGCACTACCGTCTCCTGGCCTGCACCCACACCCTCACCTCCGCTGTCCTCGGCCCCATCCACCAATGTCTCTCAGCGCAGCGTCCAGCTGTCGCTAGCGCAAGTGTTGGAGCGCAAGCGCAAGTACGCCGCCACGCACCCGCACGCTCAAGTGTTAAACGTGCACATAGCCAAATTTATCAGCCTGGAGATGCTGCCGTATAGGGTTGTGGAAACGGAGGCTTTCAAAGGTATGATGGCGGCGGCGGCCCCGCGCTACTCGGTTCCCAGTCGACACTACTTTTCCCGATGTGCCGTCCCAGCCCTGCACGACCACGTCTCCCGCAACATTGTACGCGCCCTCACCAACGCGGTTACTGCCAAGGTCCACTTAACAACGGACACGTGGACAAGCACAGGCGGGCAGGGCCACTATATCACCCCTGACGGCACATTGGGTGAATTTAGTGGAGGCTGGGACAGAGTCAGAGCCTGGGACCGCTCACGTCCTACCCACCCCCAGAATTGCGGGCCCCAGCTCAGTGGTGGTATCTGCGGCGGTGTATGCTTCCTCCACTAAAGCACCTTCCTCCTCCTCCTCCTCCGCAACCTCTGTCTCGCAATCAAGATGTGTTAGCAGCAGCATGTCGCCAGCAGTCGGTGTCGCGCGGCGTGGCAGCACAGCGGTGGGCAAGCGTCAGCAGGCCGTGCTGAAACTACTCAGCTTAGGAGAGAAGAGGCACACGGCCCACGAACTGCTGCAGGGTCTGACAGAGCAGACCGACCGCTGGCTTGCACCGCTGAGCCTCCAACCGGGCATGGTCGTGTGTGACAACGGCCGTAACCTGGTGGCGGCTCTGCAGCTCGGCAGCCTCACGCACGTGCCATGCCTGGCCCACGTCTTTAATTTGGTGGTTCAGTGCTTTCTGAAAAGCTACCCACGCTTGTCAGACCTGCTCGGAAAGGTGCGCCGGCTCTGCGCACATTTCCGCAAGTCCCACACGGACGCTGCCACCCTGCGCACCCTGCAACATCGGTTTCATCTGCCAGTGCACCGACAGCTGTGCGACGTGCCCACACGGTGGAACTCTACGCTCCACATGTTGGCCAGGCTCTATGAGCAGCGTAGAGCTATAGTGGAATACCAACTCCAACATAGGCGGCGTAGTGGGAGTCAGCCTCCTCAATTCTTTTCAGAAGAGTGGGCCTGGTTGGCAGACATCTGCCATGTCCTTGGAAACTTTGAGGAGTCTACCCAGATGGTGAGCGGCGATGCTACAATCATTAGCGTCACCATTCCTCTGCTATGCCTCTTGAGAAGTTCCCTGCAAAGCATAAAGGCAGACGCTTTGCGCTCGGAAACAGAGGCGGGGGAAGACAGTATGTCGCTGGATAGTCAGAGCACCCTCCTGTCTATATCTCAGCGCGTTGAGGAGGAGGAGGAGGAGCATGAGGAGGAGGGGGAAGAGACAGCTTGGCCCACTGCTGAGGGTACCCATGCTGCTTGCCTGTCATCCTTTCAGCGTGTATGGCCTGAGGAGGAGGAGGAGGAGGAGGATCCTGAAAGTGATCTTCCTAGTGAGGACAGCCATGTGTTGCATACAGGTACCCTGGCACACATGGCTGACTTCATGTTAGGATGCCTTTTCTCGTGACCCTCACGTTCCACGCATTCTGGCCACTACGGATTACTGGGTGTACACACTGCTCGACCCACGGTATAAGGAGAACCTTTCCACTCTCATACCCGAAGAGGAAAGGGGTTCGAGAGTGATGCTATACCACAGGACCCTGGCGGACAAACTGATGGTAAAATTCCTATCCGACAGCGCTAGTGGCCGAAGGCGCAGTTCCGAGGGCCAGGTAGCAGGGGAGGCGCGGAGATCAGGCAGCATGTACAGCACAGGCAGGGGAACACTCTCTAAGACCTTTGCCAGCTTTCTGGCTCCCCAGCAAGACTGTGTCACCGCTCCCCAGTCAAGGCTGAGTCGGCGGGAGCACTGTAAAAGGATGGTGAGGGAGTACGTAGCCGATCGCACGACCGTCCTCCGTGACGCCTCTGCCCCCTACAACTACTGGGTGTCGAAGCTGGACACGTGGCCTGAACTCGCGCTGTATGCCCTGGAGGTGCTTGCTTGCCCTGCGGCTAGCGTCTTGTCAGAGAGGGTGTTTAGTGCGGCTGGGGGAATCATCACAGATAAGCGTACCCGCCTGTCAACCAACAGTGCCGACAGGCTAACACTCATCAAGATGAACAAAGCCTGGATTTCTCCAGACTTCTCTTCTCCACCAGCGGAGAGCAGCGATATCTAAACAATACGTAGGCTGCACCCGCGGATGGAAGCATCGTTCTCTATCACCATCAAAAACGGGGACCTTTTTGCTTCATCAATCTGTGTATAATATTCCTCCTCCTCCTGAAACCTCATGTAATCACGCCGAACGGGCAATTTTTCTTAGGCCCACAAGGCTCAGTCATATAACTTTTGTAAACAATGTTTATACGTTTCAATGCTCATTAAAGCGTTGAAACTTTCACCTCCACCAATTTTTATTTTAACTGGGCTGCCTTCAGGCCTAGTTACAAATTAAGCCACATTAACCAAAGCGATTAATGGGTTTCACCTGCCCTCTTGGTTGGGCATGGGCAATTTTTCTGAAGTACATTAGTACTGTTGGTACACCAATTTTTTGGGGCCCTCGCCTACAGTGTAATCCAATACATTTTTTGCCCACCTGCATTAAAGCTGACGTTACATCAGCTGTGCTGGGCACTGCAATGGGATATATTTATGTACCGCCGGTGGCTTCCTGGCACCCACCCATGCTGTCGGTTCTCACGGAGTTGTAACTGCATGTGTCCACTTCTAAAGAACCCCAGTCTGACTGGGGCATGCAGTGTGGGCCGAAGCCCACCTGCATTAAACATCACATTACCTCAGCTGTGATGGGCACTGCAATGGGATATATTTATGTACCGCCGGTGGGTTCCAGGGAGCCACCCATGCTGTCGGTCCACACAGAGTTGTAACTGCATGTGTCCACTTCTAAAGAACCCCAGTCTGACTGGGGCATGCAGTATGGGCCGAAGCCCACCTGCATTAAACCTGACGTTACCTCAGCTGTGCTGGGCAATGCAATGGGATTTATTTATGTACCGCCTGTGGCTTCCTGGGACCCTCCCATGCTGTCGGTCCACACGGACTTCACAATAGGGAGTTGTACCTGCCTGTGTCTACTTCTAAAGAACCCCAATCTGACTGGGGCATGCAGTGTGGGCCGAAGCCCACCTGTATTAAACCTGACGTTACCTCAGCTGTGATGGGCACTGCAATGGGATATATTTATGTACCGCCGGTGGGTTCCAGGGAGCCACCCATGCTGTCGGTCCACACAGAGTTGTAACTGCATGTGTCCACTTCTAAAGAACCCTAGTCTGACTGGGGCATGCAGTGTGGGCCGAAGCCCACCTGCATTAAACCTGACGTTACCTCAGCTGTGATGGGCAATGCAATGGGATATATTTATGCACCGCCGGTGGCTTCCTGGCACCCACCCATGCTGTCGGTCCACACGGAGTTGTAACTGCATGTGTCCACTTCTAAAGAACCCTAGTCTGACTGGGGCATGCAGTGTGGGCCGAAGCCCACCTGCATTTAATCTGACGTTAGCTCTGCTGTCCAGGGCACTGCAATGGGATACATTTATGTACAGCTGGTGGGTTCCAGGGAGCCACCCATGCTGTGGGTGCACACGGAATTCCCATTGCAGAGTTGTACCTGCCTGTGACTATTTATAAAAAAACGCGGTCTGACTAGGGCATGCAGACACCTTGACAGAATGAATGCGGTTCCTCCTCATGGCAGACGCACTTATAAATAGACATGAGGGTGGTGTGGCATGAGGGCAGCTGAAGGCTGCGCAGGGACACTTTGGTGTGCGCTGTGGACACTGGGTCGTGCGGGGGGGGGGGGGGTTGGGCAGCATGTAACACAGGAGAAGTGGCAGCGGAGTGTCATGCAGGCAGTGATTGTGCTTTGTTGGAGGTAGTGTGGTGCTTAGCTAAGGTATGCCATGCTAATGAGGGCTTTTCAGAAGTAAAAATTGTTGGGAGGGGGGGGCACTCTTAATAGTGGGACCTGGGAACTTGAGATGCAGCCCAACATGTAGCCCCTCGCCTGCCCTATCCGTTGCTGTGTCGTTCCCATCACTTTCTTGAATTGCCCAGATTTTCACAAATGGAAACCTTAGCGAGCATCGGCGATATACAAAAATGCTCGGGTCGCCCATTGACTTCAATGGGGTTCGTTACTCGAAACGAACCCTCGAGCATCGCGAAAATTTCGTCCCGAGTAACGAGCACCGGAGCATTTTGGTGCTCGCTCATCTCTAGTAGTTATATTCCTATTACATAGGAGGCGGTATTATAGTAGTTATAGTCTTGTACATACGGGGCAGTATTATAGTAGTTATATTCTTGTACACAGGAAGCAGTATTATAGTAGTTATATTCTTGTACATAGGAGGCAGTATTATAGTAGTTATATTCTTGTTCATAGCTGGCAGTATTATAGTAGTTATATTCTTGTACATAGGGGCAGTATTATAGTAGTTATACTCTTGTACATAGGGCGCAGTATTATAGTAGTTATATTCTTGTACATAGGGGCAGTATTATAGTAGTTATATTCTTGTACATAGGGGGCAGTATTATAGTAGTTATATTCTTGTACATAGGGGGGCTGTATTATAGTAGTTATATTCTTGTACATAGGGGGCAGTATTATAGTAGTTATATTCTTGTACATAGGCGGCAGTATTATATTAGTTATATTCTTGTACATAGGGGACAGTATTATAGTAGTTATATTCTTGTTCATAGCTGGCAGTATTATAGTAGTTATATTCTTGTACATAGGGGCAGTATTATAGTAGTTATATTCTTGTACATAGGGGGCAGTAATATAGTAGTTATATTCTTGTACATAGGAGGCAGTATTATAGTAGTTATATTCTTGTTCATAGCTGGCAGTATTATAGTAGTTATATTCTTGTTCATAGAGGGCAGTATTATAGTAGTTATATTCTTGTACATAGGGGGCAGTATTATACTAGTTATATTCTTGTACATAGGGGGCAGTATTATGGTAGTTATATTCTTGTACATAGGGGGCAGTATTATACTAGTTATATTCTTGTACATAGGGGGCAGTATTATAGTAGTTATATTCTTGTACATAGGGGGCAGTATTATAGTAGTTATATTCTTGTACATAGGAGGCAGTATTATAGTAGTTATATTCTTGTACATAGGAGGCAGTATTATAGTAGTTATATTCTTGTACATAGGGGGCAGTATTATAGTAGTTATATCCTTGTACATAGGGAGCAGTATTATAGTAGTTATATTCTTGTACATAGGGGGCAGTATTATAGTAGTTATATTCTTGTACATAGGGGGCAGTATTATAGTAGTTATATCCTTGTACATAGGGAGCAGTATTATAGTAGTTATATTCGTGTACATAGGGAGCAGTATTATAGTAGTTATATTGCTGTACATAGGGGGCAGTATTATAGTAGTTATATTCTAGTACATAGGGGGCAGTATTATAGTAGTTATATTCTTGTACATAGGGGACAGTATTATAGTAGTTATATTCTTGTACATAGGGAGCAGTATTATAGTAGTTATATTCTTGTACATAGGGGGCAGTATTATACTAGTTATATTCTTGTACATAGGGGGCAGTATTATGGTAGTTATATTCTTGTTCATAGCTGGCAGTATTATAGTAGTTATATTCTTGTACATAGGAGGCAGTATTATAGTAGTTATATTCTTGTACATAGGGGGCAGTATTATAGTAGTTATATTCTTGTACATAGGAGGCAGTATTATAGTAGTTATATTCTTGTACATAGGAGGCAGTATTATAGTAGTTATATTCTTGTTCATAGCTGGCAGTATTATAGTAGTTATATTCTTGTTCATAGAGGGCAGTATTATAGTAGTTATATTCTTGTACATAGGGGGCAGTATTATAGTAGTTTTATTCTTGTACATAGGAGCAGTATTATACTAGTTATATTCTTGTACATAGGAGCAGTATTATAGTAGTTATATTCTTGTACATAGGTGGCAGTATTATAGTAGTTATATTCTTGTACATAGGAGCACTATTATAGTAGTTATATTCTTGTACATAGGGGGCAGTATTATAGTAGTTATATTCTTGTACATAGGGGGGCAGTATTATAGTAGTTATATTCTTGTACATAGGAGGCAGTATTATAGTAGTTATATTCTTGTACATAGGGGGCAGTATTATAGTAGTTATATTCTTGTACATAGGGGGCAGTATTATAGTAGTTATATTCTTGTATATAGGGGGCAGTATTATAGTAGTTATATTCTTGTATATAGGGGGCAGTATTATAATAGTTATATTCTTGTACATAAGAGGCAGTATTATAGTAGTTATATTCTTGTGCATAGGAGCAGTATTATAGTAGTTATATTCTTGTACATAGGAGGCAGTATTATAGTAGTTATATTCTTGTTCATAGCTGGCAGTATTATAGTAGTTATATTCTTGTACATAGGGGGCAGTATTATAGTAGTTATATTCTTGTACATAGGGGGCAGTATTATAGTAGTTATATTCTTGTACATAGGGGGCAGTATTATAGTAGTTATATTCTTGGACATAGGGGGCAGTTTTATAGTAGTTATATTCTTGGACATAGGGGGCAGTATTATAGTAGTTATATTCTTGTACTTAGGGGGCAGTATTATAGTAGTTATATTCTTGTACATAGGAGTAGTATTATAGTAGTTATATTCTTGTACATAGGAGTAGTATTATAGTAGTTATATTCTTGTACATAGGGGGCAGTATTATAGTAGTTATATTCTTGTACATAGGAGGCAGTATTATAGTAGTTATATTCTGGTACATAGGGGGCAGTATTATAGTAGTTATATTCGGGTACATAGGGGGCAGTATTATAGTAGTTATATTCTTGTACATAGGAGGCAGTATTATAGTAGTTATATTCTGGTACATAGGGGGCAGTATTATAGTAGTTATATTCGGGTACATAGGGGGCAGTATTATAGTAGTTATATTCTGGTACATAGGGGGCAGTATTATAGTAGTTATATTCTTGTACATAGGAGGTAGTATTATAGTAGTTATATTCTTGTACATAGGGGGCAGTAATATAGAAGTTATATTCTTGTACATAGGAGGCAGTATTATAGTAGTTATATTCTTGTACATAGGGGGCAGTATTATAGTACTTATATTCGTGTACATAGGGGGCAGTATTATAGTAGTTATATTCTTGTACATAGGGGGCAGTATTATAGTAGTTATATTCTTGTACATAGGGGCAGTATTATAGTAGTTATATTCTTGTACATAGGAGGCAGTATTATATTAGTTATATTCTTGTACATAGGAGCAGTATTATAGTAGTTATATTCTTGTACATAGGGGCAGTATTATAGTAGTTATATTCTTGTACATAGGGGGCAGTATTATAGTACTTATATTCGTGTACATAGGGGGGCAGTATTATAGTAGTTATATTCTTGTACATAGGGGGCAGTAATATAGAAGTTATATTCTTGTACATAGGAATAGCGGCCAGCAGGGTGCCGCTGCAGAAGATTCCTCTCCTCGCTCTCCCCCGCCCTTCTCTCTTGACTACTGAGGGGGAGAGCGAGGAGAGAAATCTCCTGCAGCCGCCCTGCTGTGAGCCAGTGATACTACCTTCCCTGCATCAGCCTGAGAGCAAGTGTGTGCCGGGAGGAGTGTCGGGCATCATTTGCCCAACATTCATCCCGTCTAAATGGGCCTTAACACAGAGTCTCTTTTAACACCCATTTATCTTTTGGTCAAACAGTCACAACATAAGTGGTTTTATTTACCATGTTAATATAATACTGTTGTTGTATTCTAGAATGGAACACAAGGAAATTTATGTTCAGAGATTAGGGACACGTCTACTCAGCCTGTTGTCTCCTGTGCTATACATAGTGAAACAGGGTAAAGAAGTCTGTAATAAACTACCTAGTTTTCAGAACTATAATGCCCTTTAATTAATCATTACTCTCTTTACCTGATAGTGCAGTCACTTGACATGTTACTGATGTTTAATGAGACAGTATTTCTGTTAGGGGTTATGTTCGGACCCATGGCTGTACCCTAAATTTATTTCACACCTTCCACTATAGGTCCTCTATTAAACACAGGAGTGGGCCCATAAATTGGAGTTATCAGGGGATGGCACTTTCTGGCCCTTAGGCCCTTATGACTGAGCTAATACAAAGTACCTCAGCTATATAAGAAGACACCAGTATTTTAATTGGCAGATGGCAAGTGGGGCCCTCTTACAGATTTTACATTGGGGCACTGAGTCATGTGTGAAATCTTGTCACAGTTGGAGATATTTAAAGCAAAGCAATAACCATAGAAGAAGATATTCTGTCAGGATCTCCTGCAATAAATACATTGATGGTCTAGGAAAGTCCTGTTTCTCCATGTGGAGGCTGCCAGGTTGATATAAGGAGACTTATAGACCATGCAAAGCTCTCTGGGAAATGAGGTGTATAGATGGGAGATAGAAAAATGCCTGTGTAGCACCACCAATGGAAAAGATTGTGGTTTGGCTTATATCTTTAGTCAGGCTGCAAGGCCTGTAAAAATGTTGGACCTTGAGTTGTAATGAAGCCGCCTTCTATTAGCGGCACCGCAGGAACATTTTTCATTCTCCTATATTAATTCATTCAATTCAACTTCTCTCAAGCCTGAAGAGGAAGAGGAGATTTCTTAGAGGAAACAATAAACTGCATTCACCTACATAGCAAATTGAGATAAGGAAAACCTTTGGTTTAATGGATCTTTGTGCTATGATTATATATAGTTCCTGTCAGGGGTCATTGTGGGATCCATAGCGGAACTCTAAATTTATACTGCACTTTGCAAGTCCATCTCATTAATCAGTCTTGGGTTACAAGCAATCAAAAGTTGCAACAAATGGAAATATTTAACATGAAACAAGTCCAATAAAAGAAGGCATCCTGTCTCGAACCCCATTAAAGAACTCTACATCAAGTTGTCCCAAATCTGAAATTAGTTCTTAAGGGAGCAATTAACTGATTCACATCACTGAGGTAAGAAAAGGTACTTTAGCTATTGTCAGGGGTAATGGTAAACCACATCGCCACACCCTAAAAGTATCTTGTATCTTGCAGGCCCATGAACCTAAGCTGCACTCTGGTCATAAACTCAGTTGTGGCTCTCTAGACTGGTGTCAGTCATCAATAATAGTTAGAGGTGGACATAAAGGTCCAATGTGAAACCTAAGTCATACGTAATCACTAGCGGATGATTCTAGGTGTTCCTGTAGCAGTTATGTAGTTCTTTGTGGATGAAAGTCTTTGAAGAATCATGGCGCACTTCACAAACAACGGATGACAGATTTCTTCGGCTTTCTGAGGTGAGCTCTATAATACTTATTACACTGTATGCATTGTCTCCTTCTTCTAGAAACGGTCCTGAAAAAATGTTCTCGTGGAAAGGTTCCCCTTTAGACTTCCATGTGATTTCTATCACTGAAGGATAGAAGCCAGTGGCTAGACAGACGGCATAGAGAAGGCCAGAGTCATCCGGAGATTCTTGACTACTTAAGAGAGACACAATAGGGGCCCGAACTTCTTTACCTGCAAAATATGGGAGATGAGACTGAATTAGCTACGAGTACAATGTAACAACTATGAGCCCATTATATGTGTGTACATAGGAGTATATAATTACACTCTGTCATAAACACTCCTGTGCACCCAGCAGAAGTTGTCATTTTGCTAAAAGACTTGGAATGCAGTTCCATATCAGGCAGATAAGTGAATGATGAGAGTTGTGGTGATTAGATGAACGGTCTTATCACCTGAGACCCTAAAACTGGTTCCCCCCTTGTCCTATAAGAGGCTCTCGGAGGCTCCTTGTGTGCAGTGACCTCTTCTTCCGCTTGTAGAGCTTGTTGACCACTAGACACCTCTACGACACAGGGAAGAGATGTCACCCCGTTACCAGAGTCTGAGAGTGGCGCATTATTGGGCTGTGAGAAGTTGGAGGGTCATATCCATGAATTGTCCCCCACCGGCCATTCTGACTAGACTGTTAGGAGGCGTTCGGACCAGTGGATGGGGGCATACAAAGTAATCGGGCTCAGGACACCCCATACAGACCACCAGTAGAGAGGAGCGTCTGACCAGACTATTAGGAGGTGTTGGGATCAGTGGATGAGGACACACAAGGTGACTGGGCTCAGGACCCCCCTACGGACCACCAGTAGGGAGGAGCATCTGACTAGACTGTTAGGAGGTGTTGTGACCAGTGGATGGGGGCACACAAGGTGACCGAGCTCAGGATGCCCCCTATGGATCACCAGTAGAGAGGAGCATCTGACCACAATGTTAGGAGGTGTTGGGACCAGTGGATGTGTGAGGACACACAAGGTGACCAGACTCAGGACCCCCCTACAGGCCACCATTCGAGAGGAACGTCTGACCAGACTGTTAGGAGGTGTTGGGACCAGTGGATGGGAGTACACAAGGTAACCGGGCTCAGGATGCCCCCTATGGATCACCAGTAGAGAGGAGCATCTGACCACAATGTTAGGAGGTGTTGGGACCAGTGGATGAGGGCACACAAGGTGACTGGGCTCAGGACGCCCCCTACAGACCACCAGTAGAGAGTAGCGTCTGACCAGCTAGCACATTAACTTTGCTGAGGTTCCGTTCTGCTGCCGCCACCTGCTGTGGTCACACAGGACCCCGGATTCCTTCCCCCAGAATTAGCACTGTATATAGTACATTGATGAACACTAACACCCAGGGAGAAGTACGGTGCCTGTGTGAGTACAGCGGAACAAAACCTCAGTGAAGAGAATGTGCTGGTTGGTTGGCTGAAGCTACTCAGTACAGGTGATTATTTATTAACTCCAATTGGCTTACACTGTGGGGTCACTATTAGTACGGAGGCCACTGTGGGGGACGCTATTACTACTAGGGCCACTGTGGGGGTCACTATGACTACTGAAGCCACTGTGGAGGAGAGTATTACTACTGGGGCCATTGTGGAAGTCAATATTAATACTGGTGCCACTATGGGGGTCATTATGACTACTGAAGCCACTGTGGGGGACACTATTACTACTAGGGCCACTGTGGCAGTCACTATTACTACTGGGGCCACTGTGGGGGTCAATATCACTAATGGGGACACCAATACTACTGGGGCAACTGTGGGGGTCACTGTGACTACTGAAGCCACTGTGGGGGACACTATTTCTACTTGGGCCACTGTGTGAGTCACTATTACTACTAGGGCCACTGTGGCGGACACTATTATTACTAGAGTTACTGTGGGGGGTCACTATTACTACTAGGGCTACTATGGGGGTCACTATTGCTAGTGTAGCTACTATAGGGGGTCACTATTTCTACTGGGGCCACTGCAGGGGTCATTATTACTACTAAGACCCCTGAGAGAGACACTATTACTGCTTGGGCCACTGTGGGGTTCACTATCACTACTGGGGCTACTGTGGGGGACACTATTACTAATGGGGCCACTGAGGGGGACAGTATTACTTCTGGGGACACTGAGGGGTTCACTACTACCACTGGGGCCACTGTGGGGGACACAATTACTACTGAGACCACTGTGGGGGGGTCACCATAACTACTGATGGCCACTGTGCTGAACACTATGACTACTGGGGCCAATGTGGGGGTCACTATGACTACTAGGGCCAATGTGGTGGTCACTATGATTACTAAACCACTGAAAGGGTTACCATTACTACTGAGGGCCACTGTCAGGGTCACTATTACTACTTGGGCCACTGTTCAGGTCACTGTGACTTCTGAAGCCACTGTGGGGGACAGTATTACTACTGGGGCCACTGTGGGGGTTACTATGAGCACTGGGGCCACTGTGAGGGAAACTATTACTACTGAAGCCACTGTGGGGGACACTTGCTACTGAGGCCACTGTGGGAGTCACTATGACCACTAGGGACACTATGGGGGACACCATTACTACTGGGGCCATTCGGGTCACTATGACTACTGAATCCACTGTGGGGGACACTATTTCTACTGGGGCCACTGCAGGGGTCACTATTACTACTAAGGCTACTGTGGGTGTCACTTTTACTACTGGAGCTGTGTGGGACACTATTACTACTGGGGCCACTATGGGGGTCACTATTACTACTGAATCCACTGTGGGGGACACTATTACTACTGGGGCCACTGCAGGGGTCACTATTACTACTAGGGCTACTGTGGGTGTCACTATTACTACTGGAGCTGTGTGGGACACTATTACTACTGGGGCCACTGTGGGGGTCACTATTACTACTGGGGCCACTGTAGCGGTCACTATGACTACTGTGGCCACTGTGAGGTACACTATGACTACTGGAGCCACTGCAAGGTACACTATGACTACTGGGGCCACTGTGGGGGACACTATTACTACTGCGGCAACTGCGGGGGTCACTATTACTACTGAGGCAACAGTGGGGTCACTATGAATACTGAAGGCACTGTAGAGTACACTATTACTATTGGGGACACTGCAGTAATCACTATTACTACTGTGGCCACTGTGGGGGTCACTATCACTACTGGAGCCACTGTGGGGGACACTATTACTAATAGGGCCACTGTGGGGGTAACAAATAATATTAGGGCTACTGTGGGCATCACTGTTATTACTACTAGCTACTGTGGGGGACACTGTTGCTACTGGGGCCACTATTGGGATCACTATTATGACTGGGGCCACTGTGGGGGACACTATTATTACTGGAGCCACTCTGGGGGTCAATATTACTACTAGGGTCACTGTTGTGGACACTATTACTACTGGAGCTACAATGGGGGACACTATTACTTCTGAGGCCACTGTGGGTGTCACTATTACTACTGGGGCCATTGTGGGGGGTCACTATGACTACCGAAGCCACTGTGGGGGGCAATAATACTACTGGAGCCACTGTGGGAGGCACTAATACTACTAGTGAGACACTACTAGGGGGACACTACTAGGAGGACACTACTAGGGGGACACTACTAGGGGGCCACTATTACTACTGAAACCATTTAGTGGACAGTATTACTACTGGGGCCACTATTGAGGTCCTTATTACTACAGAAGCCACTGTGGTTGTCAATATGACCACTGAAGGTACTGTGGAGGACACTATTACAACTGGGGCCACTGTGGGGGTCACTATGACTACTGAAGCCATTGTGAGGGACACTAATACTACTAGGGCCACCGTGGGAGTCACTATTACTACTAGGTCCACTATGGGGGATACTATTACCACTGAAGCCACTGTGGGGACAGTATTACTACTGGGGCCACTATGGGGGTCACTATGACCACTGAAGTTACTGTGGAGGACACTGTTACTACTGTGGCCACTGTGGGAGTCACAATTACTAGTGGGGCCACTGACTATTGAAACAACTATGATGGACAATATTACTACTGGGGCCACTGTGGGAGTCACTATGACTATTTGGGCCACCGTGAGGGTCACTATGACTACTGGAGCCATTGTGGGGGACACTATTATTTTTGGGGCCACTGGGGGAAACTATTACTACTGGGTCCACTGTGGGGGCACTAGGACTACTGAAGCCACTGAGGGGGACGCTTTCACTACTGAGGCCACTGTGGGTGTCACTATGACCACTCAAGGTATTGTGGAGGACACTATTACAACTGGGGCCACTGTGGGAGTCACTATGACTACTGAAGCCACTGTGAGGGACACTATTACTACTGCGGCCACTGTGGGAGTCACTATTACTACTTGGGCCACTGTGGGGGACACTATTACTACTGAGGCCACTGCGGGGGACAATACTACTACTGGGGCCACTGTGGGAGGCACTATTACTACTGGCGACACTATTACTACTGGGGCTACTGTGGGGGTCACTATTACTGCTCAGGCCACTGTGGGGGTTACTATGACTACTGGAGCCACTGCGGGAGTCACTATGACTACTGAAGCCACTGTGGGGGACACGAGTACTACTGGGGCCACTGTGGGAGTCATTATGACTACTGAAGCCACTGTGGGGTCCACTAATACTACAGGGGCCACTGTGGGGGTCACTTTGACTACTGAGGCTACTGCGGGGGTCACTATGACTACTGAGGCCACTGCAAGGGACAATACTACTACTGGGGCCACCGTGGGAGTCACTATTACTACTGGGGACACTATTACTACTGGGGCTACTGTGGGGGTCACTATTACTGCTCAGGCCACTGTGGGGGTCACTATGACTACTGGAGCCACTGCGGGGGTCACTATGACTACTGAAGCCACTGTGGGGGACACGAGTACTACTGGGGCCACTGTGGGAGTCACTATTACTATTGGAGCCGCTGGGAGACACTATTACTACTAGAACCACTGTGGGGACACTATTACTACTGTGGCCACTGTGGGAGTCACTATTACTAGTGTGGCCCCTGTGGGGGTCACTATGACTACTGAAGCAACTGTGATGGACACTATTACTACTGGCGCCACTGTGGGAATCACTATTACTACTAGGGCACTGTGGGGGTCACTATGACTACTGAAGCAACTGTGATGGACACTATTACTACTGGGGCCATGGAGGGAATCACTATTACTACTAGGGCACTGTGGGGGTCACTATGAGTATTTGGGCTACTGTGAGGGTCACTATATCTACTGGAGCCATTGTGTGGGACACTATTATTACTGGGGCCACTGGGGGACAGTATTACTACTGGGGACACTGTGGGGGCACTATGACTACTGAAGCCACTGTGGGGGACACTTTTACTACTTGGGCCACTGTGGGAGTCACTATTACTACTAGGACCACTATGGGCGTCACTGTTGCTACTGGGGCCACTGTGGGGGTGACTATTACTACTGAAGCCACTGTGGGGGACACGAATACTACTGGGGCCATTGGGGGACACTATTACTACTGGGGCCACTGTGGGGGTCACTATGACTACTGAAGCCACTGTGAGGGACACTATTACTACTTGGGCCACTGTGGGAGTCACTATTACTACTAGGGCACTGTGGGGGTCACTATGACTATTTGGAGCACTGTAAGGGTCACTATGACTACTGGAGCCATTGTGGGGGACACTTACTACTGGGGCCACTGGGGGACATTATTACTACTGGGGACACTGTGGGGACACTAGGACTACTGAAGCCACTGTGGGGGACACTTTTACTACTTGGGTAACTGTGGGGGACACTTTTCCTTCTAAGGCCACTGTAGGAGACATTGTTACTACTGAGGCCACTGTGGGGGACATTGTTACTACTGAGACCACTGTGGGGGTCACAATGACTACTGAAGGCACTGTGAAGGACAATATTAGTACTGGGGCCACTGTGGGAGTCACTATTACTACTGGGACCACTGTGGGGGTCACTATTACTACTTTGACCGCTCTGGGGGTCACTATTACTGCTGGGGCCACTGTGGGGGTCACTATGAGTAGTGAACCCACTATGAGGGACACTATTACTACTAGGCCCACTGTGGAAGTCACTATTACTATTAGGGCCACTGTGGGGGTCACTATTACTACTAGGGCACTGTGGGGGTCACTATTACTACTGAAGCTACTGTCGGGGACACTATTACAATCTGGACCACTGAGTGGGTCACTATTACTTCTGAAGTAATTATTTGGGACACTTTTAATACATTAATACTGGGGTCACTACTAAGGGTACCAAAATAATGGAGTTAAAGACAAATGTTGTTGGGGACCACGCCTCCACACCACACCCCCTTTTATCTTGGCCTGTACTTTTTGTGACAAAGGTGCAACCTTAGTGTCTACTAGGTCTGTCGTATGTGATACTGTATGCTAAGCTTATATATCTAAGATTGTCATGTGCAATACAATGCTGATGAACTGGTGTATCTAAGCCCGATATGTGTGATACTGTCTGCTGAGATGCTGTATCTAAACCTATCATGTGTGATCCTATTGTTACGTGTCGCTCCTGGGACCTGTAGTTCTATGGGTTTCCTGGAGCACACTTCCACAGGTGAGGATTTGGTTGGCTGGGAGTGGGGATACTCCAATCACCACTGGTCTGTGCAGGTAAGTTGCAGCCCCCTTGGGTGCCGGTCATTCATCCCTCCCTTCTCAGTCCCTGGTGGCTTGTGTCATGCATGCTGCTTGTTTGAGTTGCTGCCCCAGCTTCCCTGAAGATGGTGTGGACCCCTGATCTGCGGCCCCCAGACATGGCCTGTAGGTTGTCTGGTGGGTGAGATCCGACACGGTTCGTGTTTCCCTGTGTTTGTATGCCCGTCCGGTCTATGTTTGCGGTTGGTGTCCGGTATGTCTGCACGTCCCAACTCCCCCTTCTCCTCACCTTTCATACAATTCCATTGCGCTCCCGTAGGTCATTGTTCCTACGGCCAGCACAGATGTAGCAACTATGTATCTAATTCGAGGTGTATCTAAGCCTATGATGTGTGATACTCACCACCATACACACTGAGCTGCATTCCATCCCCCCAGACTGGATAGGAGCCATTCCTTGTGAGGAGACACCAGTAGAGGGCGCTGTCCTGCACAGTGACATTTGTGACCTGCAGTAAATGAACATGGCTGCCATTCCTGATTGACTGGTAGCGTGGTGGAGATGCACCAGACCAGCGGACGCTGGAGTCATTCAAGTGGGAGAGAAGGTAGACGGGCGCAGCACTTGGCAACTGCTTGAACCAGTGAATACTGACATCCTGAATCTCCCCGCTGCCGTCCAGCAGACATCCCAGAACTGCCGTGCTGCCCTCCGACACAGAGGTGTGCTTGTACTGGTGAGGTCCAATGGGGGTGGTGCCTTCAATACAGTAAGCAACAATAAAGTGTCATCAGAGAGGCGACAATCACAGGCTCATCTATTTTAAGTTTTAGGTGAAAAATCTAGATAAAACTTCCAGAAATATTCCAGTTTTCACAAGGGCCACTGCAGCAGATCTAGGAGCTCACTTGTTAGCTTTGCTGTGTAGACTGGGACAGAGTAAGCAGAGTCATTTTGTTACAATTAGAATTATGGGTAGCGTCGGGGCCGGTGTCAGCACTTTCCAAAACCGGGCAGATGCTGGAACTCACTGAGCCAGAGGAATGGGGCCACTCCACTTGCTGACCAAAGATGGGTTACAAAGGGGCCCGCGCTCGGCGGTCAGGCACAGTAGTCGGGGCCCCTGATTTTAATTTGAAGTGTGTTTAATTAATTAAAATAAAGTCCATCCCACACTCCTGTGTTGCTCCCCGCAGCTGTAATGTGTATTCAGTCCGCTGCTGTACGATCATGTGCTAATCACATGACCAGCGTAGTCCATTCCTGGCCTCAGTGTTACCGATCATGTGTTTGTCACATGACCGCACAATATGGAAGTAGTGGGGGACAGTGCCCCCAGTACAGCTGCTGGGGAGTGACACAGGGGGTGGTGGTATGGACTTTAAAAAATTTTTTTTACATCCACGGGGACATTAGGAGCATTATTACTAAGTGAGGCATTTTTACCGTGTGAGGGTCACTATAAGCAGTATTTATTGTGTGGGGTCTACAGGAGGCACATAAATGGGGCCAGTAATGCTGTGTGGGGTACCACAGGTGGCATTATTATTATCTTGGGTGCCATAGAAGGGGGTGGGGGCTGTAAAGCAGTGGATAACTTAGGGAGCCAAAGATACCAACGACAGAGGAAGAAGTCTCCAGGCTCCTTTCCGCTGCCCGCCCTACCACCTGCACTAGCGACCCTCTCCCCTCTCACCTCCTCCACTCCCTTTCCCCAGCTCTCATCACTCACCTTACCACAATCTGCGACCTCTCCCTAACCTCTGGCACTTTTCCCTCCTCATTCAAACACTCCATTATATCCCCTCTGCTTAAAAAACCAACCCTGGACCCGACTAATGCTGCTAACTACCGACCCGTCTCAAACCTCCCCTTTATCTCCAAATTACTGGAACGCCTGGTCTACTCCCGGCTTACTCGCTTTCTCTCTGACAACTCGCTCCTCGACCCCCTCCAGTCTGGTTTCCGCTCTCTACACTCCACCGAAACTGCCCTTACAAAAGTAACAAATGACCTGATGACTGCAAAGTCGAGAGGTGACTACTCCCTACTAATCCTCCTTGACCTGTCTGCTGCATTTGACACTGTCGACCATAATCTCCTTCTCACTATGCTCCAATCTATTGGTCTAAAGGATACTGCTCTCTCCTGGTTCTCCTCCTACCTCTCTGACCGCTCTTTCAGTGTTTCCTTTGCTGGTTCTATCTCTGATCCACTTCCTCTCGCTGTCGGGGTACCCCAGGGCTCGGTCCTTGGTCCCCTTCTTTTCTCTATCTATACTGCCCCAATTGGACAAACCATCCACAGATTCAGCCTCCAATACCATCTCTATGCTGACGACACCCAACTATACACCTCCTCTCGTGAGATCTCTGGACCATTCCTCCAAAATATCACCGACTGTCTGTCCGCTGTCTCTAACACTATGTCCTCCTCTTTTCTCAAACTAAACCTCTCTAAAACTGACCTCCTTGTCTTTCAACCTTCTAACCGACCTCCCCTCAACATCTCCATTCCAGTGTCTGGCACCATCAAAACCCTCAGACGGCATGCCCGATGCCTTGGGGTCACACTGGACTCTGACCTCTCCTTTGCCCCCCATATCCAATCTCTGGCCCAAACATGCCACATGCACCTCAGAAATATTGCTAAAATCCGTCCGTTCCTAACCACGGACACGCTAAAGACGCTCGTGGTTGCCCTCATCCACTCCCGGCTTGACTACTGCAACTCGGTACTCATCGGCCTCCCCCGCACTAGACTCGCTCCGCTCCAATCCATACTAAATGCAGCAGCTAGGCTCATTTTTCTATCCAGCCGTTACTCAGACGCCTCTGCATTATGCCAGTCGCTGCATTATGCCAGTCGCTGCATTATGCCAGTCGCTGCATTGGCTGCCCATCCACTGCAGAACTAAATTTAAACTCCTCTACCTCACCCACAAAGCTCTGCATGGTGCTGCGCCACCATACATCGCCTCCCTCCTGTCAGTACACCACCATACATCGCCTCCCTCCGGTCAGTACACCACCATACATCGCCTCCCTACTGTCAGTATACCACCATACATCACCTCCCTACTGTCAGTACACCACCATACATCGCCTCCCTACTGTCAGTACACCACCATACATCGCCTCCCTACTGTCAGTACACCAGCATACATCGCCTCCCTACTGTCAGTACACCACCATACATCGCCCCCCTCCTGTCAGTACACCACCATACATCACCTCCCTCCTGTCAGTACACCACCATACATCGCCTCCCTCCTGTCAGTACACCACCATACATCGCCTCCCTCCTGTCAGTACACCACCATACATCGCCTCCCTCCTGTCAGTACACCACCATACATCGCCTCCCTCCTGTCAGTACACCACCATACATCGCCTCCCTCCTGTCAGTACACCACCATACATCGCCTCCCTCCTGTCAGTACACCACCATACATCGCCTCCCTCCTGTCAGTACACCACCATACATCACCCCCCTCCTGTCAGTACACCACCATACATCGCCTCCCTCCTGTCAGTACACCACCATACATCGCCTCCCTCCTGTCAGTACACCACCATACATCGCCTCCCTCCTGTCAGTACACCACCATACATCGCCTCCCTACTGTCAGTACACCACCATACATCGCCTCCCTCCTGTCAGTACACCACCATACATCGCCTCCCTCCTGTCAGTACACCAGCATACATCGCCTCCCTACTGTCAGTACACCACCATACATCGCCTCCCTACTGTCAGTACACCACCATACATTGCCTCCCTACTGTCAGTACACCACCATACATCGCCTCCCTACTGTCAGTACACCACCATACATTGCCTCCCTACTGTCAGTACACCACCATACATCGCCTCCCTACTGTCAGTACACCACCATACATCTCCTCCCTACTGTCAGTACACCACCATACATCGTCTCCCTACTGTCAGTACACCACCATACATCGCCTCCCTCCTGTCAGTACACCACCATACATCGCCTCCCTACTGTCAGTACACCAGCATACATCGCCTCCCTACTGTCAGTACACCACCATACATCGCCTCCCTACTGTCAGTACACCACCATACATCGCCTCCCTACTGTCAGTACACCACCATACATCGCCTCCCTACTGTCAGTACACCACCATACATCGCCTCCCTCCTGTCAGTACACCACCATACATCGCCTCCCTACTGTCAGTACACCACCATACATCGCCTCCCTACTGTCAGTACACCACCATACATCGCCTCCCTCCTGTCAGTACACCAGCATACATCGCCTCCCTACTGTCAGTACACCACCATACATCGCCTCCCTACTGTCAGTACACCACCATACATCGCCTCCCTACTGTCAGTACACCACCATACATCGCCTCCCTCCTGTCAGTATACCACCATACATCGCCTCCCTACTGTCAGTACACCACCATACATCGCCTCCCTACTGTCAGTACACCACCATACATCACCTCCCTACTGTCAGTACACCACCATACATCGCCTCCCTCCTGTCAGTACACCACCATACATCGCCTCCCTACTGTCAGTACACCACCATACATCGCCTCCCTACTGTCAGTACACCACCATACATCACCTCCCTACTGTCAGTACACCACCATACATCGCCTCCCTCCTGTCAGTACACCACCATACATCACCTCCCTCCTGTCAGTACACCACCATACATTACCTCCCTCCTGTCAGTACACCACCATACATCGCCTCCCTACTGTCCGTACACCACCCAGCCCGCTCACTCCGATCGGCTAACACACTCAGACTAAACGCCCCTGTAATACGAACCTCTCATGCTCGCCTACAGGACTTCACCAGAGCAGCACCCATCCTCTGGAACGCTCTACCCCAAGGCATCCCGACAATTCCCAATGCACGAAATTTCAGACGTGCCTTAAAAACGCACCTCTTCAGGGAAGCATACCAAATCCCCTGACCTAGTCCCTCGCCCCTCCCTATGGTGCTCCACCTGTTTGCCTTCTAATAATTGATCTGCACATGAAATCCCCTATTGCCTGTGTTCCCCACCCCCTGCATCTCCTGTACCACCCTCAACCCATTTGTGTCTAACCCAATGTACCTTATATTGTAATTGTATTGTTTGCATTTATCCAGGCCTGAAAGCGCTGCGGAATAAGTTGGCGCCATACAAATAAAGATTATTATATTATTATTATTATTATATCTGTGCCAAATTCCACAGAGACAAGTTGTGGCCAGGAGAAGTCATCATGGTGGTCTGGGCTGGATACAGAAGAAAAGGGAAACTGAACAACTCCAGTCAGAGAGGATATCACCTGAGATTACTGTATATAATGGTACTGTAATCACTTCCTAGGGCTGCAGAGCGCCTTTGTAGAGCTGCTATCTACCGCTATATGGTCACTGTATGCGGTGCTGAAGAGCGGCCACTGAGACTATGTTGTCCAAGGGCCCGCATGAACCTGGAGCCGGCCCTGGGTAGAGTGCATGCAGTGTCCTTGCAGAGGTGTTGGCAGCAATTGATGACCGTATTCTGTACGCAGCCCCCTTCTGAGAAGGTCGGCTCCACCGGACGCAGCGTCAGCCACTGGTAGATGGGCGCGGTGCTAGAAGTGACACCCTGGAGGTCGTGGGAGAAGACGCCGTGCAGCGAGGAAGAGCCTGAGTGACACAGATGTTGGGGAGCGCTCTCACCACAAGTGGCCCTGCGAACCCGGCGGGGGGCTAGTGACCCTGGGGGGACGGCTGCCATTTACTGTGCCAACCATTCTACCAACGTGTGACCGTGACCGGTCTGCAACGTGCGCTCTACATTCCCTCACAGCGCCGCTCTCATGGGAGTCAGGCTCTAACGATGGGAGGGATGGCAGGACTTACCTGGAAGCAGCAGCCACGTCAGCAGGCAGGCAGCGGCGGCGGTGGCGGACCTCATGGCGTGGAGTTAGCTGGATGTCGGTTGGTTCTTTAGATCGGATACAAAAATCTGGAGTCCGGAAACCTATAAAGAGAGCGGCATTATCACCCCCATCCGCAGACCTCTCCAGCAGGGGGCGCTCTTCTGTCAGACAGGCGGGCTCCCCAAACCGCAGTAAGCAAGTGAGGGGCGAAATCCCCTATAGGACATGTTGTCTCCCTTAAAGGGGTGGCTGGGGGGGGGGGGGGAGGGGGGAGAAGGCAGCGCCCCCCGCTGCTCGGATGATGTCATTGAATGACCCACCAACGTAGGGTCTCAGAGGTCCCATCCTGCAGTGTCTGTAGGGTGACCCCAGCAGCAGGACCTCGTCAGGGGACCCCAGATTGTGGACCACAGGCCAATGTCCCTAAATCCAGGGGTGCCGTCTGCAGGGTCCGAGCTGTCCAGCAGGGGGCATAAGACCCAGCACAGAATATGGGAAGCTGTGACCCCCAACCACACAGCAAACACATCCGCAGGAACGCGGGAAACTCTGCTGCACTGCAGGAAATACCACGTAGACAGGGTGATACGGAGCCGCCCGCTGTATCTAAGCCCACTGTGTGTGATACTATGTGGGTGCATGCTGGGGGTTGTAGTCCTCTATACAGAGTATAGTAGTATAGCGTTACAGCATGCTGGGGGTTGTAGTCCCCCATGTACAGAGTATAGTAGTATAACGTTACAGCATGCTGGGGGTTGTAGTCCCCCATGTACAGAGTATAGTAGTATAGCCTTACAGCATGCTGGGGGTTGTAGTTCTCCATGTACAGAGTATAGTAGTATAGCATTACAGCATGCTGGGGGTTGTACTCCTCCATATACAGAGTATAGTAGTATAGCATTACAGCATGCTGGGGGTTGTAGTCCCCCATGTACAGAGTATAGTAGTATAGCGTTACAGCATGCTGGGGGTTGTAGTCCCCCATGTACAGAGTATAGTAGTATAGCGTTACAGCATGCTGGGGGTTGTAGTCCCCCATGTACAGAGTATAATAGTATAGCGGTACAGCATGCTGGGGGTTGTAGTTCTCCATGTACAGAGTATAGTAGTATAGCATTACAGCATGCTGGGGGTTGTAGTCCCCCATGTACAGAGTATAATAGTATAGCGGTACAGCATGCTGGGGGTTGTAGTTCTCCATGTACAGAGTATAGTAGTATAGTGTTACATCATGCTGGGGGTTGTAGTCCTCTATATAGAGTATAGTAGTATAGCATTACAGCATGCTGGGGGTTGTACTCCTCCATATACAGAGTATAGTAGTATAGCATTACAGCATGCTGGGGGTTGTAGTCCCCCATGTACAGAGTATAGTAGTATAGCATTACAGCATGCTGGGGGTTGTAGTGCTCCATATACAGAGTATAGTAGTATAGCATTACAGCATGCTGGGGGTTGTAGTCCTATATACAGAGTATATTAGTATAGCATTACAGCATGCTGGGGGTTGTAGTTCTCCATGTACAGAGTATAGTAGTATAGCATTACAGCATGCTGGGGGTTGTAGTCCTCCATGTACAGAGTATAGTAGTATAGCGTTACATCATGCTGGGGGTTGTAGTCCCCCATATACAGAGTATAGTAGTATAGCATTACAGCATGCTGGGGGTTGTAGTCCTCCATGTACAGAGTATAGTAGTATAGCGGTACAGCATGCTGGGGGTTGTAGTTCTCCATGTACAGAGTATAGTAGTATAGCATTACAGCATGCTGGGGGTTGTAGTCCCCCATGTACAGAGTATAGTAGTATAGTATTACAGCATGCTGGGGGTTGTAGTTCTCCATGTACAGAGTATAGTAGTATAGCATTACAGCATGCTGGGGGTTGTAGTCCCCCATGTACAGAGTATAGTAGTATAGCATTACAGCATGCTGGGGGTTGTAGTTCTCCATGTACAGAGTATAGTAGTATAGCGGTACAGCATGCTGGGGGTTGTAGTTCTCCATGTACAGAGTATAGTAGTATAGCATTACAGCATGCTGGGGGTTGTAGTCCCCATGTACAGAGTATAGTAGTATAGCGTTACAGCATGCTGGGGGTTGTAGTCCCCCATATACAGAGTATAGTAGTATAGCATTACAGCATGCTGGGGGTTGTAGTTCTCCATGTACAGAGTATATTAGTATAGCATTACAGCATGCTGGGGGTTGTAGTTCTCCATGTACAGAGTATAGTAGTATAGCATTACAGCATGCTGGGGGTTGTAGTCCCCCATGTACAGAGTATAGTAGTATAGCATTACAGCATGCTGGGGGTTGTAGTGCTCCATATACAGAGTATAGTAGTATAGCATTACAGCATGCTGGGGGTTGTAGTCCTATATACAGAGTATATTAGTATAGCATTACAGCATGCTGGGGGTTGTAGTTCTCCATGTACAGAGTATAGTAGTATAGCATTACAGCATGCTGGGGGTTGTAGTCCTCCATGTACAGAGTATAGTAGTATAGCGTTACATCATGCTGGGGGTTGTAGTCCCCCATATACAGAGTATAGTAGTATAGCATTACAGCATGCTGGGGGTTGTAGTCCTCCATGTACAGAGTATAGTAGTATAGCGTTACAGCATGCTGGGGGTTGTAGTTCTCCATGTACAGAGTATAGTAGTATAGCATTACAGCATGCTGGGGGTTGTAGTCCTCCATGTACAGAGTATAGTAGTATAGCGGTACAGCATGCTGGGGGTTGTAGTTCTCCATGTACAGAGTATAGTAGTATAGCATTACAGCATGCTGGGGGTTGTAGTCCCCCATGTACAGAGTATAGTAGTATAGTATTACAGCATGCTGGGGGTTGTAGTTCTCCATGTACAGAGTATAGTAGTATAGCATTACAGCATGCTGGGGGTTGTAGTCCCCCATGTACAGAGTATAGTAGTATAGCATTACAGCATGCTGGGGGTTGTAGTCCTCCATGTACAGAGTATAGTAGTATAGCGGTACAGCATGCTGGGGGTTGTAGTTCTCCATGTACAGAGTATAGTAGTATAGCATTACAGCATGCTGGGGGTTGTAGTCCCCATGTACAGAGTATAGTAGTATAGCGTTACAGCATGCTGGGGGTTGTAGTCCCCCATATACAGAGTATAGTAGTATAGCATTACAGCATGCTGGGGGTTGTAGTCCCCCATGTACAGAGTATAGTAGTATAGCGGTACAGCATGCTGGGGGTTGTAGTTCTCCATGTACAGAGTATAGTAGTATAGCATTACAGCATGCTGGGGGTTGTAGTCCCCCATGTACAGAGTATAGTAGTATAGCACTACAGCATGCTGGGGGTTGTAGTTCTCCATGTACAGAGTATAGTAGTATAGCATTACAGCATGCTGGGGGTTGTAGTCCCCCATATACAAAGTATAGTAGTATAGCATTACAGCATGCTGGGGGTTGTAGTGCTCTATATAGAGTATAGTAGTATAGTATTACAGCATGCTGGAGGTTGTAGTCCCCCATGTACAGAGTATAGTAGTATAGCGTTACAGTAAGCTGGGGGTTGTAGTCCTCTATACAGAGTATAGTAGTATAGTATTACAGCATGCTGGGGGTTGTAGTCCTCCATGTACAGAGTATAGTAGTATAGCATTACAGCATGCTGGGGGTTGTACTCCTCCATATACAGAGTATAGTAGTATAGCATTACAGCATGCTGGGGGTTGTAGTCCCCCATGTACAGAGTATAGTAGTATAGCGTTACAGCATGCTGGGGGTTGTAGTCCCCCATGTACAGAGTATAGTAGTATAGCGTTACAGCATGCTGGGGGTTGTAGTCCCCCATGTACAGAGTATAATAGTATAGCGGTACAGCATGCTGGGGGTTGTAGTTCTCCATGTACAGAGTATAGTAGTATAGCATTACAGCATGCTGGGGGTTGTAGTCCCCCATGTACAGAGTATAATAGTATAGCGGTACAGCATGCTGGGGGTTGTAGTTCTCCATGTACAGAGTATAGTAGTATAGTGTTACATCATGCTGGGGGTTGTAGTCCTCTATATAGAGTATAGTAGTATAGCATTACAGCATGCTGGGGGTTGTACTCCTCCATATACAGAGTATAGTAGTATAGCATTACAGCATGCTGGGGGTTGTAGTCCCCCATGTACAGAGTATAGTAGTATAGCATTACAGCATGCTGGGGGTTGTAGTGCTCCATATACAGAGTATAGTAGTATAGCATTACAGCATGCTGGGGGTTGTAGTCCTATATACAGAGTATATTAGTATAGCATTACAGCATGCTGGGGGTTGTAGTTCTCCATGTACAGAGTATAGTAGTATAGCATTACAGCATGCTGGGGGTTGTAGTTCTCCATGTACAGAGTATAGTAGTATAGCGTTACATCATGCTGGGGGTTGTAGTCCCCCATATACAGAGTATAGTAGTATAGCATTACAGCATGCTGGGGGTTGTAGTCCCCCATGTACAGAGTATAGTAGTATAGCGGTACAGCATGCTGGGGGTTGTAGTTCTCCATGTACAGAGTATAGTAGTATAGCATTACAGCATGCTGGGGGTTGTAGTCCCCCATGTACAGAGTATAGTAGTATAGTATTACAGCATGCTGGGGGTTGTAGTTCTCCATGTACAGAGTATAGTAGTATAGCATTACAGCATGCTGGGGGTTGTAGTCCCCCATGTACAGAGTATAGTAGTATAGCATTACAGCATGCTGGGGGTTGTAGTCCTCCATGTACAGAGTATAGTAGTATAGCGGTACAGCATGCTGGGGGTTGTAGTTCTCCATGTACAGAGTATAGTAGTATAGCATTACAGCATGCTGGGGGTTGTAGTCCCCATGTACAGAGTATAGTAGTATAGCGTTACAGCATGCTGGGGGTTGTAGTCCCCCATATACAGAGTATAGTAGTATAGCATTACAGCATGCTGGGGGTTGTAGTCCCCCATGTACAGAGTATAGTAGTATAGCGGTACAGCATGCTGGGGGTTGTAGTTCTCCATGTACAGAGTATAGTAGTATAGCATTACAGCATGCTGGGGGTTGTAGTCCCCCATGTACAGAGTATAGTAGTATAGCACTACAGCATGCTGGGGGTTGTAGTTCTCCATGTACAGAGTATAGTAGTATAGCATTACAGCATGCTGGGGGTTGTAGTCCCCCATATACAAAGTATAGTAGTATAGCATTACAGCATGCTGGGGGTTGTAGTGCTCTATATAGAGTATAGTAGTATAGTATTACAGCATGCTGGAGGTTGTAGTGCTCTATATAGAGTATAGTAGTATAGTATTACAGCATGCTGGGGGTTGTAGTCCTCTATACAGAGTATAGCAGCACTATGTTCTGTCCTGCCCGGCGGTCGGTCATGTTGGGGGTCAGTAGTATAATCGTCTTGTGCCCCGCTGGGAGTTGTAGTGTATATAGGGGCCTGAGGTTTGCTAGTGGTTAATAAGGTGTCCTGCTGGCTCACCCGACCCTCGTGCGTCCTCCTCGCTGCGTCCTCTCCAGACTGATGCCTGTTTCCCCTGCAGCGCGGAGGAGGAAGCGCCCGTCTGCAGCTGCGCCGCTCGGCGGTTACTTGTTTTCTTGTTATGTTGGGATATTTTTATCCAGCAGAAGAACAAAACACGACGGCGAATAACAGAAAATGCCGTCCCATGATAGAGTCAGGAGCTCGGACTATCCTGGTATGTAAGGGTTAATAAAGCCTCCCATTATCCCTCGTAGAGCATTCCCGTAGATCGCTACGGATGCCAGCGAACCCTCCTGCCAGGTCATCTGCGCCATAAATGTATCACGAAACCGCCACAGAATCTATTGGGGAGCAAACTGTAAATCGGGGACATATTCAGATGGGTGGGGGGTTATAAAGACCCCAGAAGTTTGCAAACACCATTTAGCAAAATGAAAGGGGGAGGGAGAGGGGGGAGGGAGAGAGAGGGAGAGAGAGGGGGGGGAGAGGGAGGGAGAGGGAGGGAGAGAGGGGGAGAGGGAGGGAGAGAGGGGGAGAGAGGGGATAGGGGGGGAGAGGGGGGGAGAGAGGGGATAGGGGGGGAGAGGGAGGGAGAGGGAGAGAGAGAGGGGGAGAGGGAGAGAGAGAGGGAGAGAGAGGGGGAGAGGCAGAGGGGGAGAGGGAGAGGGAGAGAGGGGAAGAGGGAGAGAGGGGGAGAGAGAGGGAGGGAGAGGGACTGAGACTCTGATCGGTCCGTGAGTGGATCATGGAGGAGGCCGCGCGATGGTCTGATGCTCAGCTTGGGCTTAGCCTGCTTAGGAAACCTTGGTGCTGCTGAGTGCTGAGAGTGAGACCAACCGCTGCATGGCGAGAAGAGGACAACAAGAGTGAGTGTTTACCGGTAGAGAGTGAGAGAGAGAGTCACCAGGAGAAGAACCCCACAGATAACTGGGACTGTGGATCATCCGAGTTCCCCCAAGAATCCTCCCTGTCAGACCACTCTGGATTGTTGTATCTGTGCCAGGACTGTTGATGTGGTTTGGACTTTGATTCAGTAAATGGACATTACCGACCGTTGCCTGTTTTGTTCAGAAACTTTTCCCTGTGTGTGAACTACTTTATTTCAACAAGTTTCATCGCCGAGGACAGAACGGTGGCGTCACGTGTGACAAATGGACTCAAGGTAACCCCCGGTTACTTCCCCTGTGATCTCCCCCAGCAGTAACAAGGTCGGGCTCTAAGCTACCTGGAGGAGATGGTAGAGCCCCGTGACTAGGTCTTTATCTACCCTTCTATCTTATCGGCTGTGGGCCCGCTCCTCAGACACTGCAACGCAGAGCTATGGCGTCACGGACAGGATGATTCCTCCACGCCTTCACTGCAAAAACGGAGAAGCACCTCCGCCATTCCCAGACACAGAGAAGAGTATGTGCTTGTGCCTGAGTCTATATGGACAATCATGTTGTGTCCAGTTCCAGCCCTCTGAGAATGTCCAGGACAAGAGTTCTCCAAGCCTCTAAGCCTGAGAAAAGCCAGGGAGACAAGGCTGACTTAGCTGCAGGAATGCAGAGTGGACAAAAAGACTCTAAACTTTATTTTTATGTGTCCCGAATGCGTTTTCATCTGGAGAAGGATCGTGTACTACTGGTAGACATGGTGGATTTGCCTAATCTACACTTTGCGCCAGAAAATGTGGAAGACTGTATGGACACTCAAGATGGCGCCCAGTCTTCTACAGTTACTGAACCCGCAAAAATTTCTAGCCACTCAGTTCCCGCCGTGGCTGTGGGAATAGTAGGGGGGGGGATACACCTACCGCGGAACAGCAGCAGAAGAGTGCTGGAGACCGCCCAGGGGAGGAGTCAGATACGCTGGTGAGTGAACCTATGGACTTTTCACGGCAGACCAGCATGAGCACCCCTGCAGGTGAGATGGCTACTAAGACACTCTAGTTTGTTCCTGCTAGGCACCCACCACCTCAGTCCAGATTCTATTGGGGGTGATGAGCTGGAGTTGCTTGAGCTGCTGCCCAGTGCTTCACCTGCTTCTCAGCCATCTGAGGAAAGGATAGTAGAACCGCAGGACCGTGACCCTGTTCCTCCTGAGGCGGCATCTTCTTCCTCCGGCCAGGAAAAGGCCCCCGAAAACTACAGAAATTGAGGACTCGGGGTGGATTTGTGGAACTGCGCTATCCTCTGTGGATCCTGGTCCATTGGGACAATCAGGCAGTAGGGGCTGCGCAGCCATCGTCCTTTCATCGATTCCTCGGGGAGTTTGGGGACTCCAACTTTGCATTTTATTTTGTGGATGACCACCCTAGAGAACCTCTGGCGAGACTGCAACAGCTGTCGGTGATGTTCCTTTATCACGAGTCTGCCCAGAGAAACTCTCTGCTCAGTGGACTTATCTCAAGCTCGGCAGCAGTCAGGAGCCAACTGTTTTGAGCCGGTCAAGGAAGAGCATTACAGAGGAGTCTGAGGTGAGAGCCTTTATGCGAGCCAGTCTGCCCTCTGTTCGTCAGTCGGAATTCGTTCCTGGGAGAGCAACGCTATGCCAACAGGCTTTAGCAGGGGGTCTGAGCCTGAAGAGACCACCATTTCATCAAGCCAAAGACTGTCTTGGTGTTAAGATACTCTATGTGCCTGTGTTGTACTTCTGGACTTTCCTAAGACGGTATTTTTTTTCTTTCATCCCCTGTTATGCCCAAAAGAACTTTAAAGTTATTTATGTCCCTTGCATAGTTAAGCAAGAGGTTTAAACCCTACACCCTACTAATTCACTTAGTGCACCAGTGTCTATCTGTCTTCTTATCTGTCACAGGAGACGCAGCCTCATAACCACTTTTTCTCTAGTCAGCTCAGTTGGGGGTATTGACTTAAGCTACCACCCTTTGTGAGATTCAGGGGAAGTGATAATCATTCCATGTCCTACCAGTCACCCTTTTTCTATTCTTCTGTTTAGCTGCAGTGTCATATTTCTCCTTTAATCTTTGAGAAGAAGAATTCTGTAAGTGCCCCTTAGCAATGTTAGTGTATCCTGGATTCCATCCAGCCTAACCGTTTTTCTCAGTGGGTATGGACTACTTTATTTCATTGTCAAGTTTCACCGCAGAGGATGGAACGGTGGTGTCACGTATGATAAATGGACTCAAAGTAACTCCCAGTTACTTTCCCTGTGATCTCCCCCAGTAGTAACAGGGTCGGGTCCCAAGCTACCCCCGGGGGAGGAGATGTTAGAGCCCAGTGACAAGGTCTTTATCTACCCCGCTATCTCCTCGGCTGCGGGCCCGCTCCTTGAATGCTACAGTAGCCATAGTGGCCCTCACCGTGGCTGCAGTAGCAAGTGACTCACTAAGTGACCCCCATAGTGTAAGCCCGCACCAGGCAACAGCCATACGAACCAGCACATTCACTTCACTGAGGTTCCGTTCTGCTGAACATAGACACCAGCGGGGGAGTCTAGCCCTCTGTGTGAGTACAGCGGGTGGGATCTGGAATGGAACCTCAGTGAAGTGAATGCGTTGGTTGGTTGGCCCAAGCTGCTCAGTATGGGAGATTATTTATTACCTCCAATAGGACCAGTAAAAAGTAAAACAGCGGCCTGCTGGACAGATTACTGGTAGTAACCCTATATGGGACCCCTGGATGATATGGCCCGGTCATGTTGACTTAACTCTCTATTTTACAGCATAGTGAGAATCCGCAGTTATTCTGAAAGGAAATGGGGCAAACAAATCACCTCTACTAGGTGATTCCAGAAGATGACTAGAAGAGAGCCCCAGCAACAACTGGTGAGAGCCCATACTTGGGGCTTTCTTATGGAAGCCCCCAAGCAGTAAACCTATGAAAAGATGGCTGCAAACATGGTAGCAGATAAGGAACCAGATGATGGTCTCACTACCCGTCTCTATTCTAAGTGACATGACCCAGTATTAAAATGATGGGAAACTTCCAGAAGTCTTCAGTGATCACCTTTGTAGTCAGGAATTCCCAACAGGTCAACAAACTGAAGCCATATTGGAAGCTTCCAACCGTTGATGTCGATCACTCACATTCCGACTCTTTATGTCCATACAGTTATTAATATTGCTCCGTACAGACCCTGCACACAACCACCGTATATGTATGTGGAATGGCGCCAAAAAAGAGTTCTACTTTTCACAGATAAGACAATTCTCGGACATCTATAATTGGTGCATTACACAAACACCATATTGATATCAATGAGAATTGTGTAATGCTGCACTTGTCCTGTGGAGGTGCTGCAGGAAAACGGAGTACTTGAAGCTGGCTCCTCCCCCAGGGTATAACAGGAGATCCCAGCAACAAAACGCTCCATGCTCAGCTTCTTATCAGGGGACTTTTCTAACAAAAGCAGATTGTTCAAAGTGGTCGCCCCCTTGAAGGGGAACTTCATGTCATTTTCTGGTTTTCCTGCACCTACTGTCGGCCTTTGGGATGAAGTTGAAGGCAGTTGGTGATTGGCCCCTGTGACTTATAATTATATGTCATGTCTTCTGAAAATAATTATATCAGGAAATTAGCGCAAAATAATGTTCAGAAATGACACAGGTTACAATTAATTACATGGTGGAAGGAAACGAGCGCCATAATTTACAAATCTGACATCATAGAAACTGCCAGGAAGCCCCAGGCGCCTCTCCTTACCAACTGCTGTAGGATAAAGAGCGCCATCACCTGGATTGCATCACAGGCCACACCCTTTATGGGCGGTCCTTCAGTTCATTAATTGTGTCAATCAGTTTTAAATGTTTCTAATCTGATTTTAAATGTATTTCATGGAATGAATGTTCAGCTTCTAACTATTCTAGGTTGCTGTATTGTTTTCCGCTTGACCTTTACCCTCTCAGACATCTTTATGCAATAATAAAAACAAAGTTCTAAGAAATTAAAAACTTTTAAGAGTCCATTTTTAATAAAAAGTTACATTTTAAAAATAAAATGTATTTCTAAACATTTTCCATTTATAATTAGATATTTTTACGGTCCCAGCCACGGCTAATGGTCCTCTCCACACCGTCCCCTCTCACCTTGTCACTGCCATCGGCATCCTTGGGCTTCTGGGCAACGGATGCTGCACTATTCCTTTGGCGGGCTAGTCTGCCCTTAAGTGGTGTGCGGGGTGTGCATGGGCCAGCATGGGCACCCATCGTTTGTATCTGCAGCCTATCCAGATGCTTCATGGGTTATTTAAGGCTCAACTCCCACACTGGAAAGTGCAATAGATTCCTAGTGGTTCTGTGAAGATGCTAAAATGCGTCTGTTCCTCACCACGGACAAGATAAAGACACTCATTGTCACTCTCATCCACTCCCAATTCGACTACTGCAACTCGCTACTCATCGGCCCCCGCACCAGACTCGCTCCACTCCAACCCATCCTGAATTCAGCAGTTAGGCTCATCTACCTGTCTGCACCATGCCGGTCACTGCAGAACCCAATTCAAACTCATCACCCTCACCCACAAAGCTCTCCATGGCACCGTGCCACCATACATTGCCCCCCCCAGTCCATACACCACCTGCCTCGCACCACCATACATCACCTCCATCCTGTCCGTTCATCACCCAGTCTGCACTCTGATACGCTAACACACTCAGACTAAACACCCCTCTAATCCCAACCTCACACACTCGCCTCCAGAACTTCTCTAGAGCAGCACCCATCCTCTGGAATGCTCTACCCCAAAACACCCGTGCGTCGGGAACTGTCCGAAACTTCAAACCCGCCTTAAAGACGCACCTTTTCAGGGAGGCATACCATGCCTTCTGATATAGTCCCCCCACAACATGCTTCTCTCTCCTCCTTATGGCTCCCCACATTTTCCACCTTGTCTATCATGTACTTCTTCTGCCCTTGCACCACATATAAGTTGTGGTAGAGTTTGTGTCCCCCTGTCCTGTGGAATAAGCTGGTGCTATACAAATAAAGATGATTATTTTGCACCACCTTTTGACAGTAGATGGAAGAATAGAATCAGATTCTGCTTCCAGTTTTGTCCTCTGAAGAATTAAGGCGACTCTCTTGTTTTGGGACAAAACTCTGTCCCAGATCTGGAGCGGAGGAGTTTATTACCTGCACTTCTTCTTCTCTGCTGTCCCTCCAATCTGATGTTTCTGGGTCCTGTTCTTGGGCATCCAAGATGGCTGATGCCGCCTTCAGACTACCTAGTGTTAGACTACCAATGCACTACACTTGTTCTTTGGCCAGAGCTGCTCATGTGATCAGCATTGGCCAATCAGAGAGCAGCACACAGTGTGCATTACGTTGTTTGAAAATTGTTGCAGCCATATTGAATAGATGAATACGTACCGGGGTCAAAACTGGCAGATCAGAGGGCCAGCAGAGCAGAACAACTGCTGGCATGACACTGCCCTGTCCTTCCTGTCCTGCAACAGAACTTTATCCCCAAACTGGAGGGTGACTTTAAGAGGTTAAATAGGTTTGATTTTTTAGTTTAGATGATCTGGAATCCTACAATGGTGGAGGTGGACAGGACCTTCGGGGCCATCAGTTCAAACTCCCTGCTCCGTACAGGATCACTAAAACATCCCAGATGTCTGTCCGGCCTCTGAAGACTTCCATTGAAGGAACACTCCCGTGGGTTGTCCAGTTGTAAACTATTGATGGCCTAGCTGTAGTATAGACCATTAATAGTAAATTAGTGGGGGATTTGCCACCTGGGATCCCCCCTGATGAGCTGTACTCTGAGTCGTCCTGTCTCTTGAGTCTCTTTCTGTTTCTTCCAGCATTCACAGGGTTACTCTGTCTAGCTCCTCCACTCAGCTGCTGGGGATTTGCAATCATCCTCCTATTTAACCTCTGCAGATCTTTCCCAGAATGCTTGGTGGTGTCCATGTTTTGTATGACTGCATGCGAGCTGCTGGTGCAGCCATCCTGTCTGTCTTCACTTCTTAGCTGGACTCTTCTGTGTCTTTGGGTCTTCTCGGCTCTGTGTGTTTTTCTGCTGGGTCCTTGTTATCTGTTCCCTGTTTCTGTGGTCTCTGTACTGGACTGCCTTCTGTCCTCACCTTATGTCCACTACTCCATATCAGCTGGGCTCGGTGCAACTGACTCTGGATTCCCATCCTCACCAGGTAGGTAGGGAAGTCTAGGAGTCAGGGATAGGGAAGGCGGCCTGGACCTCCCCACCACTTGGAGTATCTCCAGGAAGGGATATCTAAGTTCAGGGTAAGCTCCGTTCTCATCCTTTTGTACTGAGGTCCCACATTTGCACAGTCTTCGCCTCGGTGTCAGCTGCTTATCCTGCTGGGCGGTTCCACTCGGAAGGACGATGGAGTGGATCCACAAACCCTCCGTAACACCAAGTCTGGCCACTGTGAAAAAACGGAACTGTCTGCTCAGTGCCCAGCGAACAGCTAATCAGAGGGGGTTCAGTCAGCAGACCCTACTGATGGGCAACTATCCTGCAAATAGCTTACAGCTGGACAACCCCTTTAAGTTAGCATGTGAGACAGGATAAGACCTCATGCATGCAGAGTTGTAAGGAGGCCTCATAGGACATCCATCGCAGTCCAGGAGCGCCACTGTAACCTGCAGGAGCCTGACTGCTCCTCAAGGAACACGTGTGCAGCATGCAGGTACCATATGCGGCTGATACTATCCCTGCTGCAGGATACAAAACTAGGCAGAAAATCTATTTAGCCCTTTAAGCAAAAATTTCTTTAAATTAAATTAAACCGAAAATGTAGTTTATTCTCCAATTTACTAAATGCCATAAATATTCCTCACGCGTCCAAACACCAAAGAATAATATCCCAAGGTCTGAAAGTAAAAGATGGCACTTCATTCATGAAATAATGGCAACAAGGACACAAGGACCATCAAAGACGGATCTGAGTCTCCTCCTGTGCGCCTACATGGAGCGCACAGGAGGAGACGGTGACCTGGGGAGACGGTGACCTGCGGACACGGTGGCCTGGGGAGACGGTGACCTGCGGACACGGTGGCCTGGGGAGACGGTGACCTGCGGACACGGTGGCCTGGGGAGACGGTGACCTGCGGACACGGTGGCCTGGGGAGACGGTGACCTGCGGACACGGTGGCCTGGGGAGACGGTGACCTGCGGACACGGTGGCCTGGGGAGACGGTGACCTGGGGAGACGGTGGCCTGGGGAGACGGTGGCATGGGGAGACGGTGGCCTGGGGAGACGGTGACCTGCGGACACGGTGGCCTGCGGACACGGTGACCTGGGGAGACGGTGGCCTGCGGACACGGTGACCTGGGGAGACGGTGGCCTGCGGACACGGTGACCTGGGGAGACGGTTGCCTGCGGACACGGTGACCTGGGGAGACGGTTGCCTGCGGACACGGTGACCTGGGGAGACGGTTGCCTGCGGACACGGTGACCTGGGGAGACGGTTGCCTGCGGACACGGTGACCTGGGGAGACGGTTGCCTGCGGACACGGTGACCTGGGGAGACGGTGGCCTGGGGAGACAGTAACCTGCGGACACGGTGGCCTGGGGAGACGGTGACCTAGGTAGACAATGACCTGACGGTGGCCTGGGGAGACGGTGACCTGCGGAAACGGTGACCTGGGGAGACAGTAACCTGGGGAGACAATGACCTGACGGTAACCTGTGGACTCGGTGGCCTGGGGAGACGGTAACTTGTATGTGCTTTAGTCACAGATCATTTTTTTAACATTTGTTTTTTGTTTTTTTTTCAATGAAAGCATACAATTAATGTCATGAAATAACCCCCCACGAGCCGATTTTGGGGAAGTTTGAAGTTCTAGTTTGTTTTTCACCTGGGGGCTGGACAGGCGCGCACTGAGGATTACAGTTGTCTGTATGCAGTGAACCATGACTACCGAGCCGCAGAGGGCTGGAAGAGGAAACTGGAGAGGTTTTATGTAGAAAACAAAAAATATCAACTTTCCAGATGAATTACAAGCTGGTTTTATCATCACCATCAAGAAGTTGTGAATACAGGGCGTGTCAAAAGTGTGGAAACGCCCATAGAGAATGTAAACGATTTGGCGGATGATGATCCAATCTTACCTACAAGCTGCGGGGGAAACCTGTCAGGCCATGTGACCAACATGACGGCCATTTTGAATGCCACCATCTTGGATTCATCTGGAATGTTTGCAGCGGGACGGTCGGGCTGTGATGCATCAGACTGGAGGAGGAGTTCCCCAGAGAGGACGCCGGCTTCGTTTTACCACAACAGCGGTTGTTCTTTACGGCCATCGGGACTGACTTTTCATTAGAATGCTTATTTCCGTTATTACGGCTTTTATTAGTAGCGTTATCCCAGCCGCACGGTCGGCGACTAAAGACAGTTTTGGTAGCGCAGTTTCCAGTCCTGGAAATATGGGGAGGAGAGGAGAAGGACGTCATCTTCTTCGGATCAAAAAATCAACCGAATAGAGAATCGGGACCCAAAATAAACCAACGAATCCCTCTAGGCCGCAGCGCGGTGATAAGTATGGACGAGATCTGGAGAAACAAAGACATAAGAATTACAATGAAATGCCGGATGGCCAACACCATCATCTTCCCAATCTAACTGATGTATACGGAAAGGAGGAAGTTTGATGCCTTCAAAATTTGGAAGAAACTCCCACAAACTCCTTGGACCGCCAAGATCACAAACAAAACAGTCCAGATCGCATGAAGCCAAACAAGCTAAGTCACTAGAAACCTCCATAATGCTTGGAGTGGTCAGCGGCAAAAGAAGACCCGGCCACCAAAGAACGCGCTGCATTGATACTATGAAAGCTGACACAAAGACAGAACCGCGTGGGGAGGGCCGATCCATAAAGTGATATATTATTACTCTTATTCTTATTATTGCTGCTGTAAGGACCGGCGGTTCGCGGGTCCGTCGTGCCCGCACCGCCGGTCCGATCACACGTGCGGCCGCTGTGCGGCCGCTGTGCGGCGCAGGGGAGCCCCTGTCCTCGTCACCTCCCCTGGCCGCCGGGCTCCGCCTCGCCGCCGGGTTGCTAGGGACGTGGTGGGTGTTGCCCCGCGTCGCGTCCTAGGTATCCGGGCAACCAAATGTGTGTCTCCTGTCCTGCCTCCTGCAGGGCTGGGGGCGGGTTCCCCAGTGCTGCTGGGTGCACTCAGCTGCTGTCAGGCTCCCCGCCCCAATCAGCTGCTGGGGCGGGAGCTCTGACAGCATTTTAACCTGCTGGTGTCTCCTGACCAGTGCCAGTGTTAGATTTGGATTTCCTGCTACACCAGCGTACTGCATACTTCTGACTCCTGTTACTGACCTTCTGCCTTTGGACCTGACGTTGCCTTTGCCTGACCCTCTTGTACCGCGTACCCTCTTGTTGCTGACCCGGATTGTCTGACTCTCCTTGCTGTTGTTTGTTCCAGTGCCTGTCTGTTCGTTAGTCCCCGTGTCCCCCTTCCTTAGTGAGTGTAGGGACCGTCGCCCAGTTGTCGCCCTGGGGCTTAGCCCAGGGGGGCAAGTAGGCAGGGACAGGGGTTGCGGGTATTTTCAGGGATCTCCAGTTTCCCGGACCCCGAGTCCTGACAGTAACACTGGCCGAACGGAAGTCGGATCCCTACATCCGACCAGCAACCTTGAAACCCACTATGGAGGCTGTTGCGGCTTTAGCCAACCAGGTACAGATTCTGACGGACCTGGTCCAGGACCTGACTGCTCGCCTGCAGCATCAGGAGCAGCGAGGGGCTTCTAATATGATGCAGCTCCCTGCCACTCCTGGTACGGTTTCTGAACCCCGAGCTACACCTCCTGACTTCTTTTCCGGGGAGAGAAGTCAGTTTTTTGTGTTCAGAGAAGGCTGCAAGCTTTATTTTGACCTCAGACCCCACACCTCTGGCACAGAATACCAGAAAGTGGGTTTCGTGATAACTCGCCTGAGGGGAGAACCCCAAAATTGGGCCTTCTCCTTACCAGCTGACTCCCCCACCCGACAGTCACTAGACGCCTTTTTTACTGCTTTGGGCCAGCTGTATGACGAGCCTGACCGTGCGGCCTTCGCAGTCTCTAAACTCCTGGCCTTGCGACAGGGGCGGAAGGTGGCTGAGGACTATTGTTCACAATTTCGCCAACACTGCACGGAGTCTGGGTGGAATGACGCGGCCTTAAAGGATCTGTTTTTGACCGGTCTGTCGGAGGGCCTCAAGGACCTCCTGGTGGCACACCCGGAGCCCAGAACCTTGGAGCAAGCCATGTCTCTGGCCATCCGGGCTGACCGACGCTTGAGGGCCAGACGCTCGACTCGGACCAGCCCTGTCCGTACGTCTACTCCTTCGGTGGTTCCGACCTTAACCCCTCCCTCCACAGAACCCATGGAACTGGGAACCATGACCCCGAAGAAACGTCGGGAATATCGTCTCAGAATGAACCTCTGTCTCTACTGTGGGGAGCCGGGTCATCGCATTGTGACCTGTGAGAAAAAGCCGCGGCAGGAAAACTTCCGCTCCTAGGCAGTTGTCGGGAGGACTGTCTAGGAGCTAAGGTACTCCCTGTAAAGTCTAAAATGTTGCTGCCCTGCACCTTAGAATTCCGGTCTTTCTACCGTGCTGGGCAAGCGTTTCTGGATTCTGGAGCTGCTGCTAATTTTGTTAATTTTGAATTTGTTGCTAAACTGTCTGAGTATTTTTTCCGTGTAGACCCCCCTATTCTGGTCTCTGGTGTCGACTCTACTCCCTTGCAGGCTGGTCTTGTAAATCTGGTTACCCCGGAGTTACAGTTCACTATTGGGGCCTTACATACGGAGTCCTGTACATTTTTGGTTATGAAGAACCTGTCTGTGGATGTTGTGCTGGGGCTACCCTGGCTAAGGGAACACAACCCAGTAATTAACTGGGATACGTTGGAACTGGTCAAGTGGGGTTCTCGCTGTGACAGCCACGTGCGCCCAGTGGGGGTGGATGTCTCCACCTGTGAAGGAGTTGAACTACCTGACTACCTCTCCGAGTTTTCGGATGTCTTTTCCAAACAGCTATCAGAAGCCTTGCCTCCCCATAGAGAATGGGATTGTAAGATAGAGTTGATCCCGGGGGCCAAACTTCCTAAAGGTCGCATCTATAATGTTACGGTTCCGGAGAGGGAATCTATGAAGGACTATATCCAGGATAGTTTGTCCCGGGGGCACATCCGGCCCTCCGAGTCTCCAGTAGGGGCTGGTTTCTTCTTTGTGGAGAAAAAGGATGGGGGTCTCAGACCCTGTATTGATTACAGGGAGCTAAACAAAATCACTGTCAGGAACCAGTACGCCCTCCCGCTCATCCCAGACCTCCTCAACCAGGTCACCGGTGCTCAGTGGTTCTCTAAACTCGACCTAAGGGGAGCTTACAACCTCATTCGTATTCAGGAGGGGGATGAGTGGAAGACTGCATTCAATACGCCCCTCGGTCACTTTGAGTACCTGGTCATGCCTTTTGGGTTGTGTAACGCCCCTGCTGTATTTCAAGGTTTCATGAACTCAGTTTTTCAGGACATCATGGGGGTGTTCGTCGTAGTGTATCTAGATGATATTCTGATTTTTTCCCCCGACTGGGAGACACACCAGGTACATGTTCAAACGGTCCTGACTCGACTCAGGGCTAACCAGCTGTTTGCTAAGCTTGAAAAATGTGTTTTTGGGGTGCAGAAGATATCCTTTTTAGGGTATATCATTACTCCATGGGATATCCAGATGGATCCGGGGAAGGTGAAAGCCATCACAGAGTGGGCCCAACCAATCACTCTAAAGGCCCTCCAGCGCTTCTTGGGCTTCGCTAATTATTATCGGAAGTTCATCAAGAACTTTTCTGTAGTGGCTAAACCCTTAACGGATCTCACCCGGAAAGGGGCAGATGTGAGTACCTGGTCTCCAGATGCGCTGGCGGCATTTGCTACCCTGAAAGCTGCCTTTTCCTCCGCACCCGTTCTTGTCCAACCAGACCTGTCGGGCCCGTTTGTGGTGGAGGTGGATGCCTCTGAGTTTGGAGTAGGGGCGGTCCTTTCTCAGGGGCCGTCTACACTCACAAATCCTAGACCATGCGCTTACTTTTCCAGAAAATTTTCCCCTACTGAACAAAATTATGATATAGGCAATCGTGAGTTACTTGCTATAAAATGGGCGTTCGAGGAGTGGAGGCATTTCTTGGAGGGAGCACGCCATCAGATCATGGTGCTCACAGACCATAAGAACCTGATATATTTAGATTCTGCTAAAAGGTTGAATGCTCGACAAGCTCGTTGGGCTCTTTTCTTCTCTCGTTTTAATTTTCTGGTTACTTACCGACCCGGTTCAAAAAATGTTAAGGCTGATGCTCTGTCTAGGAGTTTTGGTATTCCGGAACCTCCCGAGTCGGAGCCTGAGACTATCCTTTCCCCTGGGGTGGTTCTCGCAGCTGTCTCCTCTGACCTCTCACCGCTAATTCAGGCTGCGCAGCAATCAGCTCCTGAAGCACTTCCAGAAGGCAAACTCTTTGTTCCATTACCATTAAGGTTGAAGGTGTTAGAAGAGACGCATGCCTCGGTCCTGGCTGGGCACCCCGGTATCCGAGGAACGCAGGAATTACTTTCCAGAACTTATTGGTGGCCTCATATGAGTAGGGATGCTCGGGCGTTTGTCACTGCTTGTCCGGTGTGCGCCAGGGGGAAGAGTGTCAGGAGACGTCCTGAGGGGCCTCTTCTTCCCTTGCCCATTCCGTCCAGGCCCTGGACACATCTATCAATGGACTTCATCACAGATTTGCCGCCGTCACAGGGGAATACGGTCATTTGGGTCATTGTAGATCGGTTCTCCAAAATGGCACATTTCGTTCCTCTGAGCAAGCTACCAAACGCCAAACTGTTATCTGACATGTTTATTAAGGAGGTGGTGCGGTTGCATGGGGTTCCTGAGGATGTGGTCTCAGATAGAGGTGTACAGTTTGTCGCTCGCTTCTGGCGAGCTTTCTGCAGGAAATTGAATATTGGTCTGTCCTTTTCGTCTGCCTTCCATCCCGAGTCGAATGGGCAAACTGAGAGGATGAATCAAGAATTAATCCAATACCTGCGACTGTTCGTTTCGGACAATCAACATCTGTGGGTTAACTTCCTACCTCTCGCCGAGTTTGCCATTAACAACCATGTAAATTCGTCTTCTCATGTGTCGCCGTTCTTTTGTAATTATGGTTTCCATCCTCTATTTTCTTTTTCTGCGCCCTCATTTTCTGACACGCCATCTGTGGACTCTGCCATTAATGAACTGTGCACAGTTTGGGCCCAGGTTCGTAAGAACCTTCAGGGTTCCCAGGATAAACTGCTTGGTCAAACTAATAAAAGACGCACGATCTCTGCACCATTCGTGGTTGGGGAGCAGGTATTGCTGGCCTCAAAAAATTTGAGACTCAAGGTTCCATCCCTAAAGCTGGCTCCCCGCTTTGTTGGTCCGTTCACCATCTCCCAGGTGGTCAATCCTGTGGCGTATAGATTATCTCTTCCGCAGTCGTGGAAGATTCATGACGTCTTCCACAAGGGGCTGCTGAAAAAATATGTAACCCCAGTTCTGCCCGCCCAGAGCCCGCCCGCTCCGACTCTTGTACAGGGGGAACTGGAGTTTGAGGTAGAGCGTTTGATTGATGCTCGGCGTGTGAGAGGTATTTTGCAATATCTTGTACATTGGAAGGGTTTTGGCCCTGAGGACCGTACTTGGATCCCTGCCCGGGACGTACATGCACCCCTGTTGGTCCGACGGTTCCACAGAGCCTTTCCCCTCAAGCCTGCTCCGGGCCGTGGGGGTCCGGTGTCCCCCCGTAGAAGGGGGGGTACTGTAAGGACTGGCGGTTCGCGGGTCCGTTGTGCCCGCACCGCCGGTCCGATCACACGTGCGGCCGCTGTGCGGCGCAGGGGAGCCCCTGTCCTCGTCACCTCCCCTGGCCGCCGGGCTCCGCCTCGCCGCCGGGTTGCTAGGGACGTGGTGGGTGTTGCCCCGCGTCGCGTCCTAGGTTCCTTGGCAACCAAACATGCGTCTCCTGTCCTGCCTCCTGCAGGGCTGGGGGCGGGTTCCCCAGTGCTGCTGGGTGCACTCAGCTGCTGTCAGGCTCCCCGCCCCAATCAGCTGCTGGGGCGGGAGCTCTGACAGCATTTTAACCTGCTGGTGTCTCCTGACCAGTGCCAGTGTTAGATTTGGATTTCCTGCTACACCAGCGTACTGCATACTTCTGACTCCTGACTCCTGTTACTGACCTTCTGCCTTTGGACCTGACGTTGCCTTTGCCTGACCCTCTTGTACCGCGTACCCTCTTGTTGCTGACCCGGATTGTCTGACTCTCCTTGCTGTTGTTTGTTCCAGTGCCTGTCTGTTCGTCAGTCCCCGTGTCCCCCTTCCTTAGTGAGTGTAGGGACCGTCGCCCAGTTGTCGCCCTGGGGCTTAGCGCAGGGGGGCAAGTAGGAAGGGACAGGGGTTGCGGGTATTTTCAGGGATCTCCAGTTTCCCGGACCCCGAGTCCTGACAGCTGCTCTTATTTATTTGCTCGCTTTGTTGGGGTGGGGACCGGCCGTTGTAGGTGAGACCATGGGGGTTCTCAAAGATGGTTGTCAGGGGTGGCTCTGTGATCTCCTCCAAACAATGGCACAACGTGGCCCAGCTCGGTAGCGTGCAATGCAAAAGAACAAGCAGAAATACACCATATTACTTCGTCCTAACGATCTTGTCACGTGACGCCAGTGCCTCTTCCAAGCAAAACAGTTGCTAGATGTCGAATGAAGGGGTCCACAAACCAAGTGATAATCTTCAAACTGGAGGTCCACGGTTTCCTTTACTTACAGAATCCAGCTTTGATTTTCCAAGTATACAACCAGACAACCGTCTCGGACACAACATTTCTGGCAGGCTGCCTCCTTCTTCCACTTTGTCACACACACGTTCCTCTAGGAGCCACTCTCCTCCCCGTCCTCAGTCCAGGTTATCTGTAAGACGCTCCCCGGGGATTCACTCCTGACATGGTGAGTTCACACACAACTCCTGGCTTCTCTTGCTGGCTGGTTACTTCTCCCGACTTGTTACAGCAGTCTGGGATACATCCCAGCGTACATGAGATCGGCCCACGGCTCTGCGCAGGCAGAAGGTAAAGCGAGCTTCAGCCTCCGGCTGAGACGTCCTCTTCCACCGACTACATCTGCCTAGGCTCCGCCTCCTAACTTCTCCTCCACTACTACACTGCCACAAGCAACCAACACGTTGGGTAAAGTCTATTTACACACAAAGATGATCGCTCAAAATTCCTCAGAAACGGACAGCTGTGAGCGATTATTTTGCATTAGGTAATAATGATATTTAGTTGCTAATGTCCTTTAGCAGTTAATTAACAGCATTTGCATGTTAATCAGCTGCCAGGAGACGTATTTACAGAACAGCAGGTGGTCTGCTCTTTAAATACATGTCCATTGTTCTGCTGCAGGGCTGCTGGCTAATAACTAGCTGATAACTGTTATCAGCGCTGCCCGTGGAGAACTCGGCATGTTGTCCCTCTAAGCGGGACGAGGACTTCATGCTGTAATGGATGAGGACTGCAGGACGGGCGCCATCTACACACAAAGATGATCGCTCAAACCGCTAATTGTTGTGTGCAAATCAGCCTTAGGACAGACTTGGCACCACAAAGCTTGTTAACCCTTGCATGGAATACAAGAAACATGAAGTCCAGAAACTTTTGTTTTCTTGATCATCTATTATTTACTAGGAGAACTTTTAGAAGTAACGAAGCCAAAAGTCTTCTCAGTTACGACTTCTTTTAGTTATTTGCATTATAGCACTTTTTTATTTTATGTCTGACTTTACTATTATATCAGTATTAATGTATTTTCCGGATCTACACTCATTATCAGTAACATCCCCCCCTAGAAGAAGTGTGTGTATATGAGAGAGAGACTGAGAGAGACTCTAGTACCCTGTTGTGCCGCCTCTAGCTTTGATACAGGATGTGATATGGAGACTGTATTTCACCCCCTAACAGTCTGGTCAGACGCCCTTCTCTACTGGTGGTCTGTAGGGGGCGTCCTGAGCTCGGTCACCTTGTGTGCCCCCATCCACTGGTCCCAACACCCCCTAACAGTCTGGTCAGACGCTCCTCTCTACTGGTGGTCTGTAGGGGGCGTCCTGAGCTCGGTCACCTTGTGTGCCCCCATCCACTGGTCCCAACACCCCCTAACAGTCTGGTCAGATGCCCTTCTCTACTGGTGGTCTGTAGGGGGCGTCCTGAGCTCGGTCACCTTGTGTGCCCCCATCCACTGGTCCCAACACCCCCTAACAGTCTGGTCAGACGCTCCTCTCTACTGGTGGTCTGTAGGGGGCGTCCTGAGCTCGGTCACCTTGTGTGCCCCCATCCACTGGTCCCAACACCCCCTAACAGTCTGGTCAGACGCTCCTCTCTACTGGGGGTCTGTAGGGGGCGTCCTGAGCCCGGTCACCATGTGTGCCCCCATGTACTGGTCCCAACATCTCCTAACAGTCTGGTCAGATGCTCCTCTCTATTGTGGGTCTGTAGGGGGCGTCCTGAGCCTGTTCACCTTGTGTGCTCCCATCCACTGGTCCCAACACCACCTAACAGTCTGGTCAGACGCTCCTCTCTACTGGTGGTCTGTAGGAGGCGTCCTGAGCCCAGTCACCTTGTGTGCCCCCATCCATTGGTCCCAACACCTCCTAACAGTCTGATCAGACGCTTCTCTCTACTGGTGGTCTGTAGGGGGCGTCCTGTGCCTGGTCACCTTGTGTGCCCCCATCCACTGGTCCCAACACCTCCTAACAGTCTGGTCAGAACGGCCGGTGGGGGACAATTCATCAATACGACCCTCCAGCTTCTCCCATCCCAATAATGTGCCCCCCTCTCGTAACGGGGTGAAACCTCTTCTCTGCGTCGTAGAGGCGTCAAGTGGCCAACAAGCTCTACAAGCGGAAGAAGAGGGCACTACACACAAGGGGCCTACGAGAGCCTCTTATAGCCCAAGGGGGGGAACCGGTTTTAGGGCCTCCGGTGACCGTCCTTCTAATCACCACAACTCCCATCATTATAGATCTGCCTGAGGTGGAGCCGCATGCCGGGGTGTTACAGCAGAGCGCCAGCTTCTTCAGGGGGCGCCGGAGGGTTTATGACAAAGAGTGTAAAATAAGACTTAATAATCACTATATAAGGGGGGCGTGGCCTAGCTAACAGCGGGAGCGGGCGCCATTTTAGAGGCACCTGAGGGCACAGCGCTTCCGAGGGACATCCCGCCGTCACGAGGCCCCATCCGGGGATAAAAACAGCACCACCGGAACCGCGCTCGTGAGTGCTTTAAAACGAGACCACTCTGGGCCTTCTAGCTGCATTTTCACCGCTGCGGCCTACATCACAAGGCGGATCCCCGGGCTAAATTTGCCGGCCCCGGCCGACCGGAAGTGACTGCGGCGGCCTGACGGCGGCAAAATCGGGCTCCTAACCTGCACACCAGCCTGCAGCTGCTCCCGGCCGGGAGACAGAGAAGACCGGAGCCCTCCAGCAGGAAACCGAAGGTAGAGACAGGGGGCTGAAGCTCCATAGGAAGGAGGTGAGAGCTGGCAGAGGGGAGGGGGCCTGCACACACAAAGCAGCAGAGCCCTCTTGAAAGACAGAGAGACCCCTGAGCATAAAAGGGAGCCTCCATACCAGCCCAGAGGGACTTTTACACATTAATAAGCCCTAAGGCCAGCAGAGCCTTATAGAGAGGCTGAAGCACTCCCCCCCCCCCCCCCCTCACATAGAGGCATGTAGAGAGCCCAGCTCTAATTTTTCTGGAGCCACCATTAGCGTGGCTCTACTAACAGCAACCTCCCCCCCTAAAGCCGTACAGCGACAAAACCGCGAAAACGCACCCTAGTTGCGCCACACTGCTAAGGGGCCCAAAAGAAGGATGGAAGACTAGTTAAAAAAAAATGTAAGGGGATACCCCGAGACCTCCGAACCTTCTCCCTTCCTAATGAAATAACAGACCGAATGAACCAACAATAAGCTAACTGACCCTGAGACTACAGCACAAAACAGCAAGCCGCAGACCTACGAAAAAGGAGGAAAAAAAAAAAAAAAAAAGAAAAAGAGGAAAAAAAAAAAAAAAAAAAGACCATGGTGAAAATTGGTAAAGATAAAAATAAAGAACACATAGATACGCCGAGACCTGCCAAAAATCAAGCTGAAATGGAAAAATACTTAAAAAAAAAGCACAACTCCCCAGCGGCGCATAAACAGAAGGCGCAACAAGAAACTTTCACCGAACACATCTCAGAGGACTCTGACGTAGATAGCGCCTCCATCACCTCAGAACGCAATGACGATACAGACAGAGGCCCGATATCCCGCTCCTTCCTCAAACAATTACTAGCCCACACTATTTCGCCAGTTATGAAGGAGCTAGCTGACATTAAATCAGAAGTAAAACAAATTGGGCATAGAGTGGAGGACCTGGAGAACGCACAACAGGAACTAACGCATCACAACCTGACCCTCCAGTCTAACATGACGGCTCAACAAGAACAGCTGAACCAAGCCATGCTTCTGATAGAGGATCAGGAGAACAGGAGTCGGCGTAAGAATATACGCTTCAGAGGCTTACCAGAGTCCATTCCCACGGAGACACTAAACTCAACCGCGATAAAGATTTTCCAGGACTTACTGGGGGAGGAAAGGGCAAACAAAATAGTTATTGAACGGATCCACAGAGCCCTACGACCCAGACCCTCTCCCACTGAGCCACCTAGAGACGTAATATGCGGACTATTAAGCTACACAGACACCGCCGCTATTTTACACCGAGCCAGAGAGATGAAGGAAGTGATTTTTGAGGATAACACCATCCTCTTATTCCAGGACCTAGCACCTAGCACCCTGGCAAAGAGACGCATACTAAAGCCACTGACTGAGGCTCTACGCTTGAAAAAACTGCCAGTGAGATGGCTCTTTCCGTTTGGCCTCTCTACATACAAAGACGGCCAGCAGATAATAATAAGAACCCCAGAGGATCTCGAAAAAGCTTGGGAGAGACTCAAGATACCCCCTATGGATATACCGCCGTGGCAACCTGCCCAGCTCAAACACCAATTCCCCCCACTAAAGAAACCAGAGAACTGGACATTAGGACGAACCCCGAAAACGCCAAGACACAAGAAAAGGACATTAACGGATGCCTAAACTCTCAGACCCTTTTCTTCCACCCAGTGGGAAGCCACCATATGAGACATTGACACTTCGTCTTTAACTCGGCCCTCTAGCTGATGAGACGCTCAGCAATGTGATGGATGCTGAGAGGGAATTCGAGGAAACACAGAGAGCTTCCTCTGGGACTAGAAGGCCAGGTAAAGGGGTATTACCCCACCACCGTTTTTTTTTTTTTTTTCTCCCAATCCCCGATACAGGGCCACAACCTCATTATCTACAGAGACTCGGTCTGCGGCCACATAGACAATTCTATCCGCACCAAAGACGTTGTAACTTTCACAGTGTCCCCGATTCCCGGGGCCTTATATGCAAATTGAATGTTACTAACTTAGATTTCTACCTTAAATAAGTAAATGTCATTATTACTGCTGTTGGAAAGGTTTGAACGATCCCTCACTCTCAGGGACTATTTTCTTATATTTTCTTATATTTTCGGTCTGTTACTAATAATTTAAATGCTGAATCAGGACCACCTTAAGTGGCCCTAGATATAACTATAGCAATGTCGAACGAGGAGGTCTTGGGAGCTGACCCCACCTTTGCAGGTGAGCGCCCAACCACCCCCCATTTATACGGAGAATGAGGGGAACCATGGGGGCTTAGCCCCAGTCCTAGACCCGATTGAGGAACGGGCTCGGGACCCTTTTAGGCATGAGCCCCTCATTACCCCGTACACACCAAAGTTCCTCACTTTATCACATTTTGTGATATTTATTGTTTACAAATGTTTGTTTAACTGTTTAACTGGCAAGCGTGCACTTAATATTATGGGAGGAGAGAGAGTAACCCAGCGAAAACCTGAAGCTGCCCCGGAGCCGACCCATGGCGGAAATTAAAATTACGTCATTTAACGTGAGAGGCTGGAACATCCCGCAAAAAAGAGCCCAAACTTTTGCTCTCCTGAAAAAACTCGGAACAGAAGTGGTGTTTCTACAAGAGACCCATTTTCGACATAACAGAATCCCCAACCTCCCTACGTATAGATTCAACCACTGGTACCATAGCACTCACTCCTCGGCCTCTAGGGGGGTCTCGATAGCAATAGAAAAAAAGATCCCCTTTACCCATGAGCAGACGGAGATAGATACACAAGGCAGGTACATTTTCTTAAAGGGCACAATAGCCAACAGCAAAATAACCTTCGCTAATTTATACGCCCCAAATAAAAACCAAATTCCATGGTTAGTGCGTATCCTATCCAAATTTAACGAATTTGCCGAGGGCCTACGAGTGGTCGGCGGAGATTTTAATCTGGCCCTAGACCACACACTGGACACTACTTCGAGGACTGAGGCATACACTCGGAAACAAATACATAAAATAAGAAGCCTCCTGTCGGAATTAAACCTACAAGACGCATGGAGAAAACTGAACCCAGACGCGAGAGAATACACGTATTACTCCCATATACACTCTACATACCACAGAATAGATTATATTCTAATATCAGGCAAACACATACAAGCAGTCACCGCAACAGACATAGGCCCAATCACAATCTCGGACCACGCCCCCATTTCCACTAAATTGGTGGTGGACAGCCTGCCCAGGAGAGACTGGCATTGGCGCCTCAATTGTACGCTTATAAATGGCCGAGAAAGATGCGATCTCTTGACGGGAAAGCTGGAGGAATTCTTTAAAATTAATGACACACCAGAGATATCCACACCCATCCTATGGGAGGCCCACAAGGCCTTCATTAGGGGAGAACTAATATCCTTGGGAACTAAAGTCAAACGACAAAGAGAAGAAGAAACAAATAAGCTCCTTGCCCAAATAACCGAGATCGAATCTCAACACAAAAGTAGACCCGACAATGACACCCTAAAAAAACTAAAAAATTTGAGAGATAAGCTTAAACAAGTATTAAACATAAAAACAGCGAAAACGCTCCTCACATCCAGATATAAAATCTACATCCACGGAGATAAAGGCTCAAGGATGATGACGAGACTCATTAAAAAACAAAAAGAAAAAGCCTTCATTTCACAGATAAAAACCCCCACGGGAGGCATAGTGACATGTAACGAAGGAGTGACCAAAGAGTTCGAAAAATACTACACTAAACTATACAACCTACAGACAGAACCGAATATAAACACAGACGAGACTTTAACATTCCTAGATCAATTAGATCTCCCGAGACTGTCTGGGGAGGAAACTTCATCTTTGCTACAACAAGTCACCGAGGACGAAGTGACCAGAGTCCTAACCTCGATCCCTAATGGGAAAAGCCCGGGTCCTGACGGGCTCCCTATCATGTACTATAAAAAATTTGCGAAGATACTTGTTCCATACCTCACAAAACTCTGTAACTCCCTCCTCGCAGGCTCACCCCTACCCAGACAGTCTCTCGAGGCATACATAGCGTTGATTCCCAAAGAAGGGAAAGACCCGACTTCTTGTGGTAATTATCGCCCCATTTCCTTATTAAATACGGATATAAAACTTTGGGCAAAATTGATCGCTCAAAGGCTAGCCCCCTATCTCCCCAAACTGATTAACCCAGATCAGGTAGGCTTCGTCCAAGGAAGAGAAGGAAAATACAATACCACACGGGCGATACACGCTATACACCACGCCAAGATTAATAAGATACCACTGATGTTAATATCTACTGATGCAGAGAAGGCCTTTGACAGGGTCAGTTGGGAATACATGGAACACACCCTCATAAAATTTGGTCTCCCAGCGACCCTAGTCAAGGCCATCTTTACACTCTACTCCGAACCTACAGCGAGGATCCAAATCAACGGCACACTGTCAAAATCCTTTCCTATAAAGAACGGAACCAGACAAGGCTGCCCGCTCTCTCCCACATTATTCACACTAATTATGGAAACCTTACTCCAAAAAATTAGAAAAAATCCAGATATCAAAGGCATCACAATAGGAGACACTGTCCATACCACCGCAGCATTCGCGGACGATCTATTAGTCCTAATGACAAACCCAAAGAAAGCTCTCCCGGCGCTCTTGGAGACGTTTGGTCTTTTCGGCAGGCTGTCCAACTTCAAGATCAATTATGACAAATCAGAAGCCCTCAACATTTCCACACCATCACACATTACCAACTACCTAAAAAAGAAATTCGAATTTAGATGGCCACCCTCAAGCATAAAGTACCTTGGTATATCATTAACTAATAACCCCAGCCACCTATTCGACGCCAATTATATACCTCTACTCCAAAAAATCAAAAACCAACTCAAACAATTTAGCTTACCACTAATATCATGGCTTGGGAGGAAAAACTTAATATCCACCTACATTTTGCCACCAATATTTTATGTACTTAACGCAGTTCCCATAGGGGTCCCCAATTTCTACTTTACACAAATGCACAGATTAATCAGAGAATTCATCTGGGATAAACGAAAGCCGCGCCTGGCATTCTCCTACTTGATCCAGAAGCGCCCCCAAGGAGGCGCCGGGCTACCGAACCTACAAATGTACCATAGAGCGATACATATAGCTAGATGGATCTCCCTGACGGACCCGGGGGTGACCTCTCCCACTTTGAGCGCAGAGAGAAACATGCTAGGCACGACCAACCAAGTTTTGCTTTGGTCAAACGGCCCCCCATTAGGCAAATGCCACACGTACAGCCCTATCACAAAAAGCACAATCAAAACCCTCCGGTTAATACGACAAGAACTGGCAGAGAGGGACTCCCTACCTCCGATGACCCCTGCGACCTTAATTCCAGCTATCCTTGCTAATGGCCCATGCAACAAAAAAGAGGGGATCTGGGATAAGCTCACAGGACTCACGATCTTTGATATCCTAGAAGGACCCAAACTCACTAATCTAGCCCAACTTGATACGAAATTTGCAAACCTCGGCCTGGACTTTTTGGGCAAGGCGGCACTTTACCACTCTCTGTTGAAGCTCCAGAGAACTAATTATGGCAAACTTAGAGAACCACTATGGTTCGAGACATATACCACGCTACGCCTGCGCCCAAGGAGACTGGTCACACAAATATATAAAGGCCTTCTTCTACAAAAAGCACCGGAGAAGCCCTGGTTCCTTAGGGAATGGGAGAGGGAACTGGGGATTAACCTCACCAAAGAGGACACCCTTCGGATATTAAAAAACTCACATGGCTTCTCCAAATGTGTACGAATCCAGGAAAACTCATATAAAATTCTGTCCAAATGGTATAGAACCCCAACAGCCATATGCAAAACAAAACCTGAGACTTCGGACAGATGCTGGAGATGCGAAAGTGAGAAAGGAAATGCATTACACATATGGTGGGACTGCAGGGAGATTAGACCCTTTTGGCAGTCGGTTACAGAATACATTAATAAAATCTGCCATACGTCATTTTCTTTCAGGCCAGAAGAGGTTCTGCTCTGGCTGCCCACAGACAGATTCAGACCCTCCAACAAAAGTCTACCCACTATTCTACTAACAGCGGCTAAGCTACTCATCCCACTTTACTGGAGGGAAAAACAGATACCACAGCTGGCTCAATGGTTAGATAGAATAGCTCAAATATTTTGTTTTGAAGAAATGCTGGCCTGGGAAAACGGAACGAGAGATGAGTTTACATCCCTATGGACGCCGTGGATTGGGTTCCGGGAAAGCAGAAGCGACCTAGCTAACCAATAGAATAAACAGATACCTAAGCATAACTTAGAATACTCTCTCTCCCACCCCCATTGAGTGAACAAACAATATGCTTGCCATGTATTACGTTATTTTGTTGTTGTTACCCCCCCCCCTACTTGCCTAACCCTTCTAACCCCCACTTCACCCGTACTGCACCCTTTCCCCCCACCTACCCTCCCCCCCCAAATCACCCGAACCTTAGCCAGTGAAGGATAAGTGAGAAACGAAATAAACGTGTGAAGAATACAAATACCACGGTATAATCACCAATTTACAACTGCTTATACATCTATGTAGGCCCTGCGTGGCCAATCTGTCACTATATCCTGGCTTTTCTCAAACTTAATAAAAAGAAATTGTTTAAAAAAATAATCACTATATAAAACGGAGTATTTCCTTGATCTTCAGTTATTTTATATATTTTCAGGCGGTCTAGAAAATGTTGAGATTTGTGCGTTTGAATGGGGTCATACAGATGATGCGGGGGGCGTTGTATCTTGGAGCGTTGTATCTTGGGGCGTTGTATCTTGGAGCGTGCTCTCGGATCGCTGCTTCCCTGAAGTGATGCAAGGTGAGATACAAGCTCCTGAGATCTGCGGGAGCGTTGCCTGTTGGCGAGCGTGATATCGGGCCGCGATCCCTGCAGGTGTCCCTGCTCCTCCGATGTTGGATGTCTCTTTAGGTCTCACCGTTGGTCTGGACTCACCCAGTTATAATGCATCTCCTTATATACATTGTTACGATCTCACGTCTTTCTTCTTACGGTTGGCCGCGGTCTCACTGCGCTTATCTGGTCCCAACCAGACATGGAGAATATCATGGAGCCTTGCACCCCTCTGTCCTCCGGGTGAGAGCGGCCCTCTGGGTATTCGGAGCATTACTTCTGCTGTCATAGAACTGGTGATTAATGCAACTAATAATTATAGAAATGGGTCCTTTTTGGGAAATGTATGTCATTAACCCCTTAAGGCTCCCCTGGACCAGACACTTATTGTACCCTACAGCGCTATCTTCCTAAACCCTTAGAGCCAATGAGATTTCCCTCTCGCTCTTCGGTTTTGTCATCCGGTAACTTCACAATCTGCTTGTGAAGTTTTCCTGCGCTGTAATAAAATAAGAGCGTTAGACGTTTCCTTGGCGCGGCGCCTGCTCTTGGTTGGCATGCAGACTGATTTCTCTTCTTCACTGTAATCCCGCGCAGGCGCCGTAGTAAACCCCGCCCCCGCGCCCCTCAACATTGCTCCAACTTCACAGAGCGTACTGCGTATGAACCTTGAGGATCGATACCTCCACAGCGTTTGAGGTCACATGACTGTGGGAGTAACGATCCTCAAGGCGCATGCGCACTACGCCACTGAAGTCTCAGCAGCTAGGGCAGAGCGGAGGCACGGGCGTGGATTACAGCGAAGGAGAGAGGTCAGTATGCATGCCAACCAAGAACAGGGGCGGAGCCTGAGCTGCTCCTGCAGGAACTTTAATCCTGCATTGTATTAACCCCTTAGTGACCAAGCCTGTTTGCGCCTTAATGACCAGAACAAATTTTGGAAATCTGACATGTGTCACTTTGACATAGCATAACTCCATAAAGGTTTTACATATCCAAGTGATTCTGACATTGTTTTTTCACCACATGTTGTACTTCATTTAGGTGGTGAAAATAGTCCGATAGAATTTGGGTATATTTATTAAAAGCACCAAAATTGGGAAAATTTTGAAAAAAAATTCATTTTTTCACATTTTCAACTGCGATATCTCAAATATGTGCAAACAGACTGTACAAATTCTTGATAAGATATATATTTCCATCCGTTTACTTTATTCTGGATGCACATTTGAAAAAGTTTTTTTTAACCATTTAAGAGACGTGCAAATTTAACATTGATTTTCAGCATTTTGAGGAGCACTTTATTTTCCTGCACCAAGCCAAGATTACAAAGGCTCATGAGTGTCAAAATGATAGAGACCCCCACAAATGACCCCATTTTAAAAACTACACCCCTTAATGTATTTACTGAGGGGTCCGGAGGATTTTTACCTCACAGAATTAGATTTTTTCAGGAATTAATGCAATTTAGAGGAGAAAAAATAAAATTTCATGTTTTTGCAAATATGCCATTTAAAAGATTTTTTTTATAGTGCACATGAAAATGCGTATTTGCACCCAAAATGGATCCCTCCGTTTTGTCCTGTGTTCAGAGACACCCCCATTGTGGCCCTAATCTTCTGTCTGTATGCACAACGGGGCCCAAACCGAAAAGAGCAGACTGTGACTTTCAGAACAGTCATTTTGTTTAAGGCCTTTTAGGCCCCATTGCCCACTTGTAGAGCCCTTGATGGACTAAAACGATGGTGAACCCCCACAAATGACCCCATTTTGAAAACTAGACCCCTTAACGAATTTCTCTAGGGGTGTACTGTGTATTTTGACCCCACGGTTTTTGAATGAATCTAAGCAAAGCAGAAGGAAAAAATTACGATTTTCATTTTTTTGGCAATCATGTCACTTTTAAACCTGTTTTTTTTTGTCCAGCACACATATGAATGAAGACATTCACCCCAAAATGGATCCCCCCGTTTATCCCGTGCTCAGAAACATACCCATTGTGGCCCTAAAATTATGTCCGTATTCACAACGGGGCCCAAAACGAAAGGAGCAGCCGGTGGCTTTTAGAACAGACCTTTTGCTTGAAGTTGTTTTAGGCCCCATCGCCCACTTGTAGAACCCTTGAGCGGCCAAAACAACAGAGGACCCCCACAAGTGACCCCATTTTGAAAACTAGACCCCTTAACGCATACACCTAGGGGTGTACTGTATATTTTAACCCCACAGTTTTTGAATGAATCTGAGCAAAGCAGATGGAAAAAATTACGATTTAAATTTTTTGGCAGTTGTGTCATTTTAAAAACATTTTTTTTGTACAGCGTACATAAGAATGAAAAAGTTCACCCCAAAATGGATCCCCCATTTGTCCCGTTTTCAGAGACATACCCATTGTGGCCTTAATATTATGACCGTATGCACAACGGGACTCAAAAGGAAAGGCGCATCAAATTTCAACTGTGTCTTAAATTTTACGTAATCGCCATTATCTATTGGATAACGGCGATCACGTGACCGGGGACCGCTCACTGCGGCCCTCGGTCACTGCTCCAGGCTCTTGGCTACATTTAGTAGCCAGGAGCAAGGAGACCTTGAATTTCCAGGGCCCTCAACAGCTTTTGCGCTTGCGTCCGCCATTTTGCTAATGGGCACATGCGCCAAAGTTGGGGAAAGGTCCGTGGATAAAGATCCCATCGGGGGACATCACCAGAGGCCTTAGGTAAGTAATTTCACCTCCCCTCATGGATCGGATCTGTAATTGGAGGTGAAATTTTCACTTTTTTTACTTTTACGTGATCGCTGTTTTCAATTGGAAAATGTCGATCACGTGACCAGGCCCCGGTGAAATCTCCAGGCTCTCGGCTACATTTGGTAGCCAGGAGCAGAGAGATTTTAAATTACCCTGGCAATCTGTGCCTTTTGCACATGCGTCCGCCATCTTGGCGGCGGGCGCATGCACAGAAGCCGCGGTGACCTCCACGGATAAATGCGGTGCCATAGGTACGTTATTTCATCTCCCCCCACGGATATGATCCATGAGGGGAGATGAAACTTAAACTTTTTTTTCTGTTTTTTTAACTTTTTTAAACTTTTTTTTTACTTTACATGATCGCTGCTATCCATTGGATAGCAGTGATCATGTGACCGGGAACCGCATACAGCAGCTCCCGGTGACATCCCTCTGCTCTCGGCTACACATGGGAGCCAGGAGCAGAAGAATTTTTTTAATTTCCCGGGCCGCGCGCACCTTCTGAGCGAGCTCCCGATGTATGACGTCGGGACCTGGAGGCTGGGACACCGCCGGTCATCGTGGAGAAGGTGGGTGAGTATTTTCAGCTGCCCCGATGGATCCGATCCGCCGGGGCAGCTGAATCTTTCACTTTCTTAAACTTTTTACTAACTTTTATATGATCGCCGGCATTCGGTAAATGCCGGCGATCATGTGACCGGGTGAGGGGACCCGCGGCCCGAAATGGCAGCTCCAGGTTGCCGGCTACCTCCCGGAGCCGGCAGCATGGAGCTGCCACGTCCTCAGCTTGCAGGGCCTTAATCCCTACAGGAAACGTATTTCTACGTCCTCAGGGAATAAGGCCCAGCAAGTGAGGACATAAAAAGACTATGGGCCGGTCATTAAGGAGTTAAAGCCCAGGACCAAGTGCCATATACTGCTGGATCCTTAAGAGGTTGACAATAAAAAGATCACGGCTGCTGAGGATGATGATGATACTCTGTGTATTTGGGGATGAAAAATTTGTTCTGCCGCTATTAAATAACTCCCCAATATACAAGTAATAAGATGACATTGGGAAGCTTTGGAGATGTACCCAGCGTTCCACAGCGTGCGCTTCTGTTGTGGTGTTCTACTAAGTGCAAATCAATGACATCATGTCTGTGCCTGGTCAGACATACATATATACCTCTTCGGATCTATTTAATTTAAGCCTGAAGAAGGTCTGAAAGCTCGCATTACCATCATGTGTTTTTGTCGGCCATTATAAGGTCTCCTATTGACAAGATGACTTGGTTTCTCTCACTGAGAACAATCGCACTTCTATCATCCAACAATAATGCCGATAACGGTTCACGTTATGGTTTGAATAATTGGATTCTCAATCTACCACCGATTCTGGAATAGTTGACTTTATTACACATTTCTGGGGTTTTCTATTGGACGCTGGGCAAAAAAAAATCTAGGTAATTTGTGTTTTTGAGCTAAAATCTCAGACTGTGGTCAATGTAACGGAAAATGTCGATATTAAGCCCTAGAAAGCTCTTCAAGAATGGGAGGACTTTAGTGAATAGTTGCATCTCATCATGTTCTTCACGGCTCCGATGACCTGATGGTTCCTCAGACTATAAATGATGGGGTTCAGCAGAGGAGACACCGTAGAGTAGATCATGGAAACCGCTGTGTTCATCTGTTGCGAAGACCCATCAGTAGGCAGAAGGTACATGAAAATGAGCGCCCCGAAGTGCAGGACGACAACCGTGATGTGTGAGGTGCAGGTGGAGAAGGTTTTGTGTCTGCTGCTTCTACTTCGCATCTTCATAATGGCCACTAGGATAAAGAGATAGGATGTAAGGATGAAGACAAGACCGCCGACTCCAAAATAAGCTGCTGAAACGGTGGCAAGTATGTCGCTGAGGTGGGTGTCGGAGCAGGAGAGACGTATCAGAGGCTGGACTTCACAATAGAGACGCTCTATGGTATTCGAGCCACAGAAATTCAGTTTGGAGGTGACCACGGTATTGATGGTTGAGTTTAGAACCCCACTCAACCAGGCAAATATGGCAAGATATGCACACACCATCCTATTGATTATGACCGTATAACGCAGAGGCCGGCAGATGGCCACATAGCGGTCACAAGCCATGGCGGCCAGCAGGATGCATTCAACAGTGGCCAGTAATGTAAAGAGATAGACTTGGACTATGCAACCCGAGAAGGAGATGGCTCCACTTTCCCTTATGATCCCGTATATGATGTTCGGTACCGTAATGCAGGTAAAGCAGAGTTCGACAAAGGAAAGTTTTGATAGGAAAAAGTACATGGGTGTTTGAAGAGAAATATTCAGTCTGACCACCAAAATAATGACACTGTTCCCAATCATAGTCATGAGGAAGACCACCAAAAAGACTGTCAAAGAGAGAAGCTTCCAATGGGAGACATAGGCAATGCCAAGCAGAACGAATTCTGTAAACTGGGACCGATTGTGTGATGCAATAGACCCGCTATGGAAGATGGGAACCATGCTGAGGAGGCAAAGTGGACTTGTTAGGGCAGAGTAGTTACCACGTCACAGACTTAAAGCAGGGGCCACAGCAGTGGCGGGCTTACTAGCTCTCTCACAAATAGGACTGACAATCTGCATACAAGGTAGATTCCCAGTTGGCTACAATGGTCAGATGGATGGCTGCCATGTGTAAGGGGCTGTGGACTGGAAATATGTCTACAGATGCAATCAGCATTATCTCCCCATTATTAATCTGGTTTATTAGCTACATTAAACAAACTTTCAGCTGTTTGAAACAGTTTTTGGGCCTCTATATCAGTGGAGTGCCTGGAGAAAGAAGCATGAAGTAGACAGTGAAGAGAACCCCCTGAAGCATGGCGGCGTCTGATGATGGAGGACAAGATGGATTCTATCACATATCAGGAAATCTTAGGAGAACGTCATGTCCTCTGTTAGGAATCTGAAGCCCAAGCATCATCGGACCTTCAAACAGGATAAGAAACCCAAGCAGACCTCACAGTCCACCAAGGCTTCAGAAGTCATCCTGGAAGATTGTGGAGTGGCCGTCAAAGTCACCTGACTTGAACCCCATTGAAAGTCTTTGGTGGAAAGTGAAGAAGAAGGCTGCAGCACAGATCCGAGAATACTAGTGAGCTGGAGGCCGTTGTCCATGAGCATGGGGTGAGACCCCTCAGGACCACCGTTAGAAGCTGCTGTCCGGCTGTACATCATGTCTGCAGCCGGTCAGAACAGCAAAAGGGGCTCTAAAGACTAAAAACGCCAGTCACTGGGGATGTAAGAGTCGGACGAACAGAACTCATTCTACCATCTTTATGTAATTCTAAAGTAAAGATTCTTGACCTTAAAATGGCACCATAAGCATGTTGGTAGCTCCCACCGAACCAGAGCTGCAGCCACTGGAATATGGGTTGGGAATACTGAATTTACTGCTGTCACTTTTCAGTCAGTTGTGCAGAGCAGAGGGGGAGTAGGACTAGCCCACAGCAGAGGGGGGGGGGGAGGACTAGCCCACAGCAGAGGGGGAGTAGGACTAGCCCAGAGCAGAGGGGGGGGGGGGGACTAGCCCAGAGCAGAGGGGGGGGGGGACTAGCCCACAGCAGAGGGGGAGTAGGACTAGCCCACAGCAGAGGGGGGGGGAGGACTAGCCCACAGCAGAGGGGGGGGGAGGACTAGCCCACAGCAGAGGGGGAGTAGGACTAGCCCACAGCAGAGGGGGGGGGAGGACTAGCCCACAGCAGAGGGGGAGTAGGACTAGCCCAGAGCAGAGGGGGGGGGGGACTAGCCCAGAGCAGAGGGGGGGGGGACTAGCCCACAGCAGAGGGGGAGTAGGACTAGCCCACAGCAGAGGGGGGGGGGGAGGACTAGCCCACAGCAGAGGGGGGGGGGAGGACTAGCCCACAGCAGAGGGGGAGTAGGACTAGCCCACGGCAGAGGGGGGGGGGGTTGGACTAGCCCACAGCAGAGGGAGAGTAGGACTAGCCCACAACAGAGGGGGGGGACTAGCCCACAGCAGAGGGGGAGTAGGAGTAGCCCAGGGGGGGGGGGGGTTAGACTAGCCCACGGCAGGGGGGGGGGGAATCGGACAAGCCCACGGCAGAGGGGGGGAGTAGAACTAGCCCACGGCAGAGGGGGGGGGGAGTCGGACTAGCCCACGGCAGAGGGGGGGTGGGGGGAAGCTCTGTGATTCTCTCTTCTGTTCTCACTGCCCCCCCACCCCAACATGAACTTTGTTCATGTTATCCCATCATATTTGCTCTCTGATTGTCAAATATGAGGGTTTTTTTCCCCAGAAAAATGAATTAAATGATGAGGGCTTTCTTATCTAATTACTCCTCTACACAATTTAACCCCACAGATGCTGCAGCTGTTGCAGTCCGTGGCATCTAAACGTTTTTACAGAAAATATTTTTAAACTTTTTTCCCCTTACACAAGGGGTGCCATGCTGGAATACCTCAAGGGAAACAGCGGTATCCCCCCTCATCAGCGTGTATATTTACCGACGACCTGATAGAGGGGCTGCACAGTAAAATATCAGTATTAGCAGATGATACAAAGCTATACAAGATAATCAATACAACGGAGGACAATGTGCGGCTACAAACGGACCGAGATAAGCCGGGGGATCGGGGGTGGGGAATGGTGAATAAATGTAAGGTTCTGCACATGGGCAGGAGAAACGGATGTCTCCAATATACACTAAATGGGGTACTGCTAGGGAAAAGACCTGGGGGTACTAGTGGGCTGTAGACCTAACTGGAGTAACCAATGCCAGGCAGCTGCTGCAAAAGCTAATAAAGTCTTGGGGTGCAGTAAAAGAGGTATAGGGGCGAGGGATGAGAACATTATCCTTCCAGTGTGTGTGTGTGAACCTAAGTGTGTGTCCCAGGGTGTTTGTGTGTCTGTGACTAAGTGAGGGGTATTAGAGTGTGAGTGTGTAAGTGTCTGTGTGCAAGGTGTAGGTGCAGCAGGATTGGGTGATTGAGTGAGAAAAAAAATAAAGGTGGCATGTGAGCGGTAGCGCACGGGCGGCGGAGTGTGTGCAGTAGTGCACGGGCGGTGGAGTGTGAGCGGTTGCGCATAGGTGGCAGCGTATGAGCGGTAGCGCACGGGCGGTGGAGTGTGAGCGGTTGCGCATAGGTGGCAGCGTGTGAGCGGAGTGTGAACAAGTCTATCTTCACTACTTCCACAAGTAAATTGTAGATCCCCATTAGGATGAGCTCCATGCCTGGCACTGCCATCCAGTGTGCTACTTGTGCAATGTGAGCGGTCCTTGATCAGCCGATCGAGGGTGCAGACTGTTGCGCAAGATGCGTGCACGTCGCACATTTAGAAGCCCAAATCCTGGATCTAAATGGGCAACTGGCAACACTGAGAGCCATTGGCATCATGGAAAGGAGTTTGGTGCTCACTGAGCAGGCACTCGCTGGGGTAGAGGCGGGGGCGGATGGTAGTAGGGAAGAGCAGGGGGAGCCGGCAGTCAGCTGGGTGACAGGAGGAGGGATAGAAGGAAGAGAATCCGGGAGGCTGGTCCTGAACTGGCACAACCCAACATGTCTGCAACGTTGGCAGATGAGGGGGATGCCATTACAGAGCCAGCACCGCTGCAGCACGACATGTCCTCTGAACGCCAGGGAGATGACTGTTCCAGTGAGACGGGGACGGGGAGCGCAGGGCAGGCTAGACAGGTCCTAGTGGTGGGGGACTCAATTATTAGGGGGACAGAGAGGGCAATCTGCCATAAAGATCGGGATCGTCGAACGGTGTGTTGTCTTCCTGGCGCTCGAGTTCGACACATCGCGGATCGGATTGACAGATTACTGGGAGGGGCTGCTGAGGATCCAGCAGTCATGGTGCACGTTGGCACCAATGAACAAGTTAGAGGTCAATGGAGGGCCCTCAAAAATGATTTCAGGGACCTAGGAGCCAAGCTCAGGGCGAGGACCTCCAGGGTAGTTTTCTCGGAAATACTACCTGTACCTAAAGCCACACTAGAAAGGCAGCAGGATCTTAGGGAGGTAAACAAGTGGCTCCGGAGTTGGTGTAAGAAGGAGGGATTTGGGTTCCTGGAGAACTGGGCTGACTTTGCTGTTGGCTACAGGCTCTACCATAGGGACGGGCGGCATTTTAATGGGGAGGGTGCAGCTGTGCTGGGGGAGAAGATGGCTAGAAGGCTGGAGGAGTGTTTAAACTAGGGACTGGGGGGAAGGGTAAAATGAGAAATAGTGGGGTAGCCAGTGTAGCTAGCGACCCAGGTCCAAGCAAGGGGAATGGGGGTCGAGCAGGGGGTGGGGTTAGTACAGATAGAACTGATAGATCAGCCAATAGGACCATTAGCAAAAAACGAATTTAAAGAACAAAAACAACCATATAAATTATATGACCACGAATGCACGAAGTCTGATCGGTAAAGTGGGTGAGCTTGAAGCGAAAATGACCGACTAAAACTATGATATAGTTGGAATAACGGAAACATAGCTTGATGATAAGTGCGATTGGGCGGTGAATTTACAGGGGTACAATCTCTTCAGAAGAGACCGTGGGAACCAGAAAGGGGGAGGGGTATGTCTGTACGTCAAATCGTACTTAAAGGAGATGTCTCGAGGCAGCAGTGAAATATTTTTTTTGCCCAGTCCCCCTTCTTCAGTATACAATACTAAGTACCAATGTAAATGGCTTTTAAAGCCGGTTCCTACTTACAGTTCTGGCGTTTCATGAACTTATAAAAAGTTTCCCAAAGATGGCCGCCGCTTCTTCTCCCTGCGCTTGTTTCAGCCCGACGTGCTCGCTCCCGAGACGCCGGTCACGCTTCGTTTTAGCAGGGAGCTGTCCAGTGCTGATCCTTTCCCCCTGCATAAGTAATCCAGGCTTCGTAATAGGAGGGAGCTGTCCAGTGCTGAATTCTCAGCAGAAGGTGCTGTAATGCCTCCCTGCAATTCACTTTCCACTGTTTTAGATGAAATAGTTTTTTCACCTAAATATATATGTGTGTGTATATATGCGTGTACACATTTTATATATATATCTATATATATAGATAGATAGATATATATAGTATACGTGTGTACGAGTATACGCATACGCGTATTCGTGAGTGTATATACACACACATTATATATATATATATATATATATATATATATACACCCACACGTGTTTGTATATATGTGTGTGTGTGTGTGTGTGTGTGTGTATATATATATGTGTGTGTGTGTGCATGTGTATATATGTATGTGTGTGTGTGCATGTGTATATATGTATGTGTGTGTGTGCATGTATGTGTATGTATGTGTGTGTATGCATGTATGTGTGTGTATGCGAGTGTATGCATGTATGCGTATATGTATGTATGTATAGGCCCCGGCGGCAGGCTCCGGAGGCACGGTGGGCAGCATCGGGGACACGGCGGTAGCATCGGGGGCACGGCGGCAGCATCGGGGGCACAGCGGGAGGCTCGGGGGGCACGGCGGCAGCATCGGGGGCACAGCGGGAGGCTCGGGGGGCACGGCGGCAGCATCGGGGGCACGGCGGCAGCATCGGGGGCACAGCGGGAGGCTCGGGGGGCACGGCGGCAGCATCGGGGGCACAGCGGGAGGCTCGGGGGGCACGGCGGCAGCATCGGGGGCACGGCGGCAGCATCGGGGGCACAGCGGGAGGCTCGGGGGCACGGCGGCAGCATCGGGGGCACAGTGGGAGGCTCGGGGGGCACGGCGGCAGCATCGGGGGCACAGCGGGAGGCTCGGGGGCACGGCGGCAGCATCGGGGGCACGGCGGCAGCATCGGGGGCACAGCGGGAGGCTCGGGGGCACGGCGGCAGCATCGGGGGCACAGCGGGAGGCTACGGGGCAGGGCGGTGGGCTACGGGGCAGGGTGGTAGGCTAACACATCACCCCCGCCCCTCACTTACATGGGCGGCTTCTAGGCAGGGCTTCTCGTCTCCGCTCGGCTGGGCTGCTGAAGTTTCTGCACCTTCCTCTAACAGAGGATGGTAGCAGAATGGCCGCTCAAGCGCGCTCCCGAGAGGTTACAGCTCATCTGCGCATGCGCAGAAGAGCTGTAGCGGCTAACACACTGAAGCGGCTCGTGCTGAGGAGAAGATCGGACTGCGCAAGCGCGTCTAAAAAAGCAAGCTGCCAGCGAATTTAGACGGCACCATGGTGACGGGGACGCCAGCAACGGAGCAGGTAAGTGAATAACTTCTGTATGGCTCATAATTAATGCACGATGTATATTACAAAGTGCATTAATATGGCCATACAGAAGTGTATAACCCCACTTGCTGCCGCGGGACAACCCCTTTAATGCCGAGGCTACAGGAGGATATAGCGGCAGGAGGTGAACAGGTGGAATCTCTGTGGGTAGAAATAAAGGGAGAAAAAAATAACAAAATCCTGATAGGGGTCTTCTATAGACCACCAAAAGCAACAGAAGAAACTGAAACCTTATTATAAAGGCAGATAGAAGAGGAGTCAAACCGCAACAAAGTAATTATCATGGGGGACTTTAATTATCCGGATATAACATGGGAGAACGAAACCTGCAAATCTCACAGGGGTGATAAGTTCTTGAGAGTAATTAAAGACAATTACCTGAACCAACTTGTGCAGGAACCAACAAGAGGGAGGGCCATTCTGGACCTAGTACTAACCAACAAACCAGACCGAATAAAGGGGGTGCAGGTTGAGGGGCACTTGGGGAACAGCGACCACAATATAATCAACTTCCAGCTGTCAATCAATAAGAAGCCTTATCAGGGAGAGACAAGGAAACTAAACTTTAGTAAGGCAACATGTGATCAGCTTAGAACTAATTGGTAACATTAATTGGGACAACATCCTCAAAAATATCAGTACGGAGGACAAATGGGAGGAGTTTAAAAGGATCCTAATCGCCTCATGTGAGCAGTTCATTCCCTTTAAAAATAAAAGAATCTCAACTAAAAGGAAACCAATGTGGCTCGACAAGACGGTAAGAGGGGCAATAAACGAAAAAAAGAAAGCGTTCAAACTGCTAAAGCAAGAAGGCAGCGAAGAAGCGCTAAAATCATACAGGGAAAAAACAACATATGTAAAGGAAAGATCAAAACTGCCAAGGAGGAGGCGGAAAGACGGATCGCCAAAGAGAGCAAAAACAACCCGAAACTATTCTTCAACTATATTAACAGCAAAAGGATTTGCAGGGAGAGCGCTGGCCCTTTAACAAATAATGCAGGAGAAACCATTGAAGATGATGGAGGGAAGGCAAATCTATTAAATAGTTTCTTTTCAAGCGTATTCACAAACAAAAAGGAAATGCCACACGAGATGCAGGGGAATAAAATGAACCCCTCACAAAATATCTCATACCTAACGCAGGAGGAAGTGCGGAAACGATTACAGAAGACTAAAATCGATAAATCACCAGGCCCAGATGGAATACACCCAAGGGTCATAAGGGAACTAAGTGATGTGATAGCTAGGCCGCTATATCCAATATTTGTGGATAATATCAAGACCGGGGTTGTACCATTGGATTGGCGCATTGCCAACGTGGTTCCAATATACAAAAAGGGGTCCAAAAGTGAGCCTGGTAACTACAGGCCAGTAAGTCTCACTTCAGTAACGGGAAAAATATTGGAGGGGATTCTGAGAGACGCCATCGAAGAATACCTCAAGGAGAATAAGGGAATAACTCCTCATCAGCATGGGATCATGAGGGGGCGATCATGTCAGACCAATCTGATCAGCTTCTACCATGAAGTAAGCTCTAGGCTGGACCGGGAGAGTCTATCGATCTCGTATATCTGGATTTCTCTAAAGCCTTTGACACCGTGCCGCATAATAGGCTGATATATAAAATGAGGCAGCTCGGATTGGGTGAAAACGTGTGTAATTGGGTAAAGAACTGGCTCAGAGATAGAAAGCAGAGGGTGGTAATAAATGTATCATACTCTGATTGGGCCCTCGTTCCTAGTGGGGGCCACAGGGTTCAGTATTAGGCCCCATTCTGTTCAACATATTTATCAATGACCTGATAGAGGGGCTGCACAGCAAAATATCAATAATTGTAGATGACACAAAATTATACAATATAATCAATACAACGGAGGACAATGTGCGGCTACAAACACTGCGAGATAAACCGGGGGGGGGGGGGGGGGGATGGAGGTCAATGTGGATAAATGTAAGGTTCTGTGTAAAGAGCGAAGCCCCCGCACATCACTGCATCGCCACGTCCATAACAACCCGGACTACAAAACATTATTCAGCGCAGTGAATTCGGTCCCAGAACAGCCGTTTTCCCCAAAACAGGAATAAAAATAATTAGGCAAAAACCTCAAAATGTACCAATAAAATCTGCACGTTGTCCACAAAAACAGGCGTGATCCGGCGCCGGCGCCTGAAGACTAAACCGCTGCGGTCCCGGAACAGTTTTATGTTGTGCAAAAGTAATAAACCCCATAAATGTGATGTCATAACGTAACGGCGGCGGCGCAAAGGGGACGCGATATCTACAGCAGCGGTGGCGCGGCTTCTTCCATCGCCCCCCCCCCCCCCCCCCCCCCCAAGGTTCCTGAATACGTTTTGTGGACCCGGAATTGGTTCCTACAGAAAGTAGAACTCGTCCGGCGGAACACAAGGCGACACCCAGCGACACTGCCGAAGATATAAGGCTAGGGTCACACTAGGCGGATTTGCCGCGGTTTTGCCGCAGCAGATCCACTCGCGGCAAATCCGCCCGCGGCCGCTAAGCTCGGGATTAGCCAGCCATGTGGACGAGATTTCTCAGAAGTCTCGTCCACACGGGACGGCTAATCCGCTGCGGAATGTCCGGCTGAAACCGCGGCTGCGACCGCCGCAGCCGCGGTTTCAAAAGAAGCAGCATGTCCATTCTTTTTTTCACTCCGCTGCGGCCGCGCTCTCCTCTATGGGAGCGCCGGCCGCAACGGAAGAGCGAGCGGCCGGACGGCTTCAAAGCCGCCGCGGCTTAAACCGCGGCGGCTCTGCTGGCGGAGATCTCGCGGTTTTTGCTGCGGCCAAACCGCGAGATTTCCGACGGCAATCCACCCAGTGTGACCCTAGGCTAAGAGTTACCACTGCGGGGAAGACGTTAACCGGCTCTCAAGGCTGAAACTAATTCTGTCACTTGGGGGTTAAAACTGCACTTATGGCGACCAAGTTTTGCGCCAAATATATTTACATGAGACATAAACCCAATATACAATAAAAAATACTGACGTTTCGTTTAAATATTAAGCCAAATGCACGGATGTCCCTCAGAGCGGCGGCTGCGCCGGCGGGATCAGCGTCTTACCTGTAGGATGTGCCCCCCCACCTGCGGCTGCCAGCAGCTGCCTTATATCTACATACACAATGCACAGAGCCGCCTCCCCGCAGACCGACAGCTCCCTGATGTATAGCCGTCAGCACCGAGGAGTCAGTAACCCTAAACCTGCCGACATAAGTGGTGGCTGTATGTGCTATATGAAGGCGGAAACGAAGCAAGGATCTCCCAACAGCTCTATAGAGTGCGGCTCCATTGGCAGCGCCCGGAAAATACAGCTTCACAACCCTTTGACGGTCCATCCTTAGGTTAGGCCATCACTAGTCGATCAGTGAGGGTCTGCTGCCAGGGACCCCCACGATCAGCTGTTCTCTGGGCTTTTGTGCTCATGCACTGGGCTGATGTCTGCAGGAAGCAGACAGCTCTGTTTTTACTGTAGTGGTCAGGCTTGGTATTGCAGACCAAATCCCCATTCACTTCAATGCCTGTAATACCAAGCCGGGCCACTGCAGTGGATGAAATGAAAAACATTTAATTGCAATTTTTTGGAAGGTATCGCTTTTACAGCATTCACTGTGCAGCACAAATGATGCCAATTTCATTTTGTAGGTAGTGGGATAACAGAGGTATCAGATGCATCTCGTTTAGGTTTTACTACTTTTAAAAAGTAAAGAACCAAGAAGACGACTAATGCTAGAAGTCTGACCAGTAAGGGGACAAATGCTAGAAGTCTGACCAATAAGGGGACTAATGCTAGAAGTCTGACCAGTAAGGGGACAAATGCTAGAAGTCTGACCAATAAGGGGACTAATGCTAGAAGTCTGACCAGTAAGGGGACTAATGCTAGAAGTCTGACCAATAAGGGGACTAATGCTAGAAGTCTGACCAATAAGGGGCCTAATGCTAGAAGTCTGACCAATAAGGGGACTAATGCTAGAAGTCTGACCAGTAAGGGGACTAATGCTAGAAGTCTGACCAGTAAGGGGACTAATGCTAGAAGTCTGACCAATAAGAGGACTAATGCTAGAAGTCTTACCAATAAGAAGACTGATGCTAGAAGTCTGACCAGTAAGGGGACTAATGCTAGAAGTCTGACCAATAAGGGGACTAATGCTAGAAGTCTGACCAATAAGGGGACTAATGCTAGAAGTCTGACCAATAAGGGGACTAATGCTAGAAGTCTGACCAGTAAGGGGACTAATGCTAGAAGTCTGACCAGTAAGGGGACTAATGCTAGAAGTCTGACCAATAAGAGGACTAATGCTAGAAGTCTTACCAATAAGAAGACTGATGCTAGAAGTCTGACCAATAAGGGGACTAATGCTAGAAGTCTGACCAATAAGGGGACTGATGCTAGAAGTCTGACCAATAAGGGGACTGATGCTAGAAGTCCGACCAATAAGAGGACTAATGCTAGAAGTCTGACCAATAAGGGGACTAATGCTAGAAGTCTGACCAATAAGGGGACTGATGCTAGAAGTCCGACCAATAAGAGGACTAATGCTAGAAGTCGGACCAATAAGGGGACTAATGCTAGAAGTCTGACCAATAAGGGTACTAATGCTAGAAGTCTGACCAATAAGGGGAATAATGCCAGAAGTCTGACCAATAGGGGGACTAATGCTAGAAGTTTGACCAATAAGGGGACTAATGCTGGAAGTCTGACCAATAATGCAACTAATACTAGAAGTCTGACCAATAAGAGGACTAATACTAGAAGTCTGACCAATAAGGTGACTAATATTAGAAGTCTGACCAATAAGGGGAATAATGCTAGAAGTTTGACCAATAAGGGGACTAATGCTGGAAGTCTGACCAATAATGCAACTAATACTAGACGTCTGACGAATAAGGGGACTGATGCTAGACGTCTGACCAATAAGGGGACTAATGCTAGAAGTGTGAACAATAAGGGGACTGATGCTACAAGTCTGACCAATAAGGGGACTGATTCTAGAAGTCTGACCAATAACGGGACTGATTCTAGAAGGCTGACCAATAAGGGGACTAATGCTAGAAGTCTGACCAATAAGAGGACTGATGCTAGAAGTCTGACCAATGAAGGGACTGATTCTAGAAGTCTGACCAATAAGGGGACTAATGCTGGAAGTCTGACCAATAAGGGGACTGATTCTAGAAGTCTGACAAATAAGGGGACTGATGCTAGAAGTCTGACCAATAAGGGGAATAATGCTAGACGTCTGACCAATAAGGGGACTAATGCTAGACGTCTGGCCAATAAGGGGACTGATTCTAGAAGTCTGACCAATAAGGTGACTAATGCTAGAAGTCTGACCCATAAGGGGACTAATGCTAGAAGTCTGACCAGTAAGGGGACTAATGCTAGAAGTCTGACCAATAAGGGGAATAATGCTAGACGTCTGACCAATAAGGGGACTAATGCTAGAAGTCTGACCGATAAGACGACTGATGCTAGAAGTCTGACCAGTAAGGGGACTAATGCTAGAAGTCTGACAAATAAGGGGACTGATTCTAGAAGTCTGACCGGTAAGGGGACTACTGCTAGAAGTCTGACCAATAAGGGGACTGATTCTAGAAGTTTGACCAATAAGGGGACTGATGCTAGAAGTCTGACCAAAAAGGGGACTGATTCTAGAAGTCTGACCAATAAGGGGACTGATTCTAGAAGTCTGAGCACTAAGGGGACTAATGCTAGAAGTCTGACCAATAAGGGGACTTATGCTAGAAGTCTGACCAATAAGGCGACTGATGCTAGAAGTCTGATCAAGGAAGGGACTGATTCTAGAAGTCTGACCAATAAGTGGACTGATGCAAGAAGTCTCACCAATAAGGGGACTGATGCTAGAAGTCTGACCAATGAAGGGACTGATGCTAGAAGTCTGACCACTAAGGGGACTGATGCTAGAAGTCTGACCAATGAAGGGACTGATTCTAGAAGTCTGACCAATAAGGGGACTGATGCTAGAAGTCTGACCAATAAGGTGACTACTGCTAGAAGTCTGACCAATAGGGAGACTAATGCTAGAAGTCTGACCAATAAGGGGACTAATGCTAGAAGTCCGACCCATAAGGGGACTGATGCTAGAAGTCTGACCAATAAGGGGACTAATGCCAGAAGTCTGACCAATAAGGGGACTGATGCTAGAAGTCTGACCACTAAGGGGACTGATGCTAGAAGTCTGACCACTAAGGGGACTGATGCTAGAAGTCTGACCACTAAGGGGACTGATGCTAGAAGTCTGACCACTAAGGGGACTGATGCTAGAAGTTTGACCAATAAGGGGACTAATGCTGGAAGTCTAACCAATAATGCAACTCATACTAGACGTCTGACGAATAAGGGGACTGATGCTAGACGTCTGACCAATAAGGGGACTAATGCTAGAAGTGTGAACAATAAGGGGACTGATGCTAGAAGTCTGACCAATAAGGGGACTGATTCTAGAAGTCTGACCAATAACGGGACTGATTCTAGAAGGCTGACCAATAAGGGGACTAATGCTAGAAGTCTGACCAATAAGAGGACTGATGCTAGAAGTCTGACCAATGAAGGGACTGATTCTAGAAGTTTGACCAATAAGGGGACTAATGCTGGAAGTCTGACCAATAAGGGGACTGATTCTAGAAGTCTGACAAATAAGGGGACTGATGCTAGAAGTCTGACCAATAAGGGGAATAATGCTAGACGTCTGACCAATAAGGGGACTAATGCTAGACGTCTGACCAATAAGGGGACTGATTCTAGAAGTCTGACCAGTAAGGGGACTAATGCTAGAAGTCTGACAAATAAGGGGACTGATTCTAGAAGTCTGACCGGTAAGGGGACTACTGCTAGAAGTCTGACCAATAAGGGGAATAATGCTGGAAGTTTGACCAATAAGGGGACTAATGCTGGAAGTCTGACCAATAATGCGACTAATACTAGACGTCTGACGAATAAGGGGACTGATGCTAGACGTCTGACCAATAAGGGGACTAATGCTAGAAGTGTGAACAATAAGGGGACTGATGCTAGAAGTCTGACCAATAAGGGGACTGATTCTAGAAGTCTGACCAATAACGGGACTGATTCTAGAAGGCTGACCAATAAGGGGACTAATGCTAGAAGTCTGACCAATAAAAGGACTGATGCTAGAAGTCTGACCAATGAAGGGACTGATTCTAGAAGTCTGACCAATAAGGGGACTAATGCTGGAAATCTGACCAATAAGGGGACTGATTCTAGAAGTCTGACAAATAAGGGGACTGATGCTAGAAGTCTGACCAATAAGGGGAATAATGCTAGACGTCTGACCAATAAGGGGACTAATGCTAGACGTCTGGCCAATAAGGGGACTGATTCTAGAAGTCTGACCAATAAGGTGACTAATGCTAGAAGTCTGACCCATAAGGGGACTAATGCTAGAAGTCTGACCGATAAGACGACTGATGCTAGAAGTCTGACCAGTAAGGGGACTAATGCTAGAAGTCTGACAAATAAGGGGACTGATTCTAGAAGTCTGACCGGTAAGGGGACTACTGCTAGAAGTCTGACCAATAAGGGGACTGATTCTAGAAGTTTGACCAATAAGGGGACTGATGCTAGAAGTCTGACCAAAAAGGGGACTGATTCTAGAAGTCTGACCAATAAGGGGACTGATTCTAGAAGTCTGAGCACTAAGGGGACTAATGCTAGAAGTCTGACTAATAAGGGGACTTATGCTAGAAGTCTGACCAATAAGGCGACGGATGCTAGAAGTCTGATCAAGGAAGGGACTGATTCTAGAAGTCTGACCAATAAGTGGACTGATGCAAGAAGTCTCACCAATAAGGGGACTGATGCTAGAAGTCTGACCAATGAAGGGACTGATGCTAGAAGTCTGACCACTAAGGGGACTGATGCTAGAAGTCTGACCAATGAAGGGACTGATTCTAGAAGTCTGACCAATAAGGGGACTGATGCTAGAAGTCTTACCAATAAGGTGACTACTGCTAGAAGTCTGACCAATAGGGAGACTAATGCTAGAAGTCTGACCAATAAGGGGACTAATGCTAGAAGTCCGACCCATAAGGGGACTGATGCTAGAAGTCTGACCAATAAGGGGACTAATGCCAGAAGTCTGACCAATAAGGGGACTGATGCTAGAAGTCTGACCACTAAGGGGACTGATGCTAGAAGTCTGACCACTAAGGGGACTGATGCTAGAAGTCTGACCACTAAGGGGACTGATGCTAGAAGTCTGACCACTAAGGGGACTGATGCTAGAAGTTTGACCAATAAGGGGACTAATGCTGGAAGTCTAACCAATAATGCAACTAATACTAGACGTCTGACGAATAAGGGGACTGATTCTAGAAGTCTGACCAATAACGGGACTGATTCTAGAAGGCTGACCAATAAGGGGACTAATGCTAGAAGTCTGACCAATAAGAGGACTGATGCTAGAAGTCTGACCAATGAAGGGACTGATTCTAGAAGTCTGACCAATAAGGGGACTAATGCTGGAAGTCTGACCAATAAGGGGACTGATTCTAGAAGTCTGACAAATAAGGGGACTGATGCTAGAAGTCTGACCAATAAGGGGAATAATGCTAGACGTCTGACCAATAAGGGGACTAATGCTAGACCTCTGACCAATAAGGGGACTGATTCTAGAAGTCTGACCAGTAAGGGGACTAATGCTAGAAGTCTGACAAATAAGGGGACTGATTCTAGAAGTCTGACCGGTAAGGGGACTACTGCTAGAAGTCTGACCAATAAGGGGAATGATTCTAGAAGTTTGACCAATAAGGGGACTGATGCTAGAAGTCTGACCAAAAAGGGGACTGATTCTAGAAGTCTGACCAATAAGGGGACTGATTCTAGAAGTCTGAGCACTAAGGGGACTAATGCTAGAAGTCTGACCAATAAGGAGACTTATGCTAGAAGTCTGACCAATAAGGCGACTGATGCTAGAAGTCTGACCAATGAAGGGACTGATACTAGAAGTCTGACCAATAAGGTGACTAATGCTAGAAGTCTGACCGATAAGACGACTGATGCTAGAAGTCTGACCAATAAGGGGACTAATGCTGGAAGTCTGACCAATAAAGGGACTGATACTAGAAGTCTGACCACTAAGGGGACTAATGCTAGAAGTCTGACCAATGAAGGGACTGATTCTAGAAGTCTGACCAAGGAAGGGACTGATTCTAGAAGTCTGACCAATAAGTGGACTGATGCAAGAAGTCTCACCAATAAGGGGACTGATGCTAGAAGTCTGACCAATGAAGGGACTGATGCTAGAAGTCTGACCACTAAGGGGACTGATGCTAGAAGTCTGACCAATGAAGGGACTGATTCTAGAAGTCTGACCAATAAGGGGACTGATGCTAGAAGTCTGACCAATAAGGTGACTAATGCTAGAAGTCTGACCAATAAGGGGACTAATACTAGAAGTTTGACCAATAAGGGGACTAATGCTAGAAGTCTGGCCAATAAGGTGACTAATGCTAGAAGTCTGACCAATAGGGAGACTAATGCTAGAAGTCTGACCAATAAGGGGACTAATGCTAGAAGTCCGACCCATAAGGGGACTGATGCTAGAAGTCTGACCAATAAGGGGACTAATGCCAGAAGTCTGACCAATAAGGGGACTGATGCTAGAAGTCTGACCACTAAGGGGACTGATGCTAGAAGTCTGACCACTAAGGGGACTGATGCTAGAAGTCTGACCACTAAGGGGACTGATGCTAGAAGTCTGACCAATAATGCAACTAATACTAGAAGTCTGACCAATAAGGGGACTAATACTAGAAGTTTGACCGATAAGGCGACTGTAACAAGGAGGCGCTCTAATAACTATGTATAGATATATCAGGGATCAGTACAGAGATCTCTCCCATCATCAGTTATACCCAGCATTGTAACAAGGGGGCGCTCTAATAACTATGTATAGATATATCAGGGGTCAGTACAGAGATCTCTCCCATCATCTATTATGCCCAGGACTATAACAACGGGGCAATAATAACTATGTATACTATATCAGGGGTCAGTACAGAGATCTCTCCCATCATCTATTATACCCAGGGCTGTAACAAGGGGGCGCTCTAATAACTATGTATAGATATATCAGAGGAGAGTACACAGATCTCTCCCATCATCTATTATGCCCAGGATTGTAACAAAGGGGGCGCTCTAATAACTATGTATAGATATATCAGGGATCAGTACAGAGATCTCTCCCATCATCTATTATACCCAGGACTGTAACAAGGGGGCGCTCTAATAACTATGTATAATATATCAGGGAACAGTACAGAGATCTCTCCCATCATCTATTATACCCAGGACTGTAACAAGGAGGTGTTCTAATAATGATGTATGCTATATCAGGGGTCAGTATAGAGATCTCTCCCATCATCTGTTATACCCAGGACTGTAACAAGGGGGCGCTCTAATAACTATGTATAGATATATCAGGGGTCAGTACAGAGATCTCTCCCATCATATATTATACCCAGGACTGTAACAAGGGGGCGCTCTAATAACTATTTATAGATATATCAAGGGTCAGTACAGAGATCTCTTCCATCATCTATTATACCCAGGACTGTAACAAGGGGGTGCTCTAATAACTATGTATAGATATATTAGGGGTCAGTACAGAGATCTCTTCCATCATCTATTATACCCAGGACTGTAACAAGGGGTGCTCTAATAACTATGTATAATATATCAGGGGTCAGTACAGAGATCTCTCCCATCATCTATTATACCCAGGACTGTAACAAGAGGGTGCTCTAATAACTATGTATAGATATATCAGGGGTCAGTAAAGAGATCTCTCCCATCATCTATTATACCCAGGACTGTAACAAGGAGGTGTTCTAATAATGATGTATGCTATATCAGGGGTCAGTATAGAGATCTCTCTCATCATCTGTTATACCCAGGACTGTAACAAGGGGGCGCTCTAATAACTATGTGTAATATATTTAAGGTGTCAGTACAGAGATCTCTGCCATCATCTATTATAAGCAGGACTGTAACAAAGGGGCGCTCTAATAACTATGTATAGATATATCAGGGATCAGTACAGAGATCTCTCCCATTATCTATTATACCCAGGACTGTAACAAGGGGGCGCTCTAATAACTATGTATAGATATATCAGGGGTCAGTACAGAGATCTCTCCCATTATCTATTATACCCAGGACTGTAACAAGGGGGTGCTCTAATAACTATGTATAATATATCAGGGGTCAGTACAAATAGCTCTCCCATCATCTATTATACCCAGAACTGTAACAAGGGGGCGCTCTCTACATCTAGACGTAAGAAAGTTTCTACACAACATAGTAGTGGGATCTTTACTGTAAGAGCAGTGAGACTATAGAACTCTCTCCTGAGGACGCAGTGATGGTGATGCAATATAAGAGTATTAGTGGGTTCTGGATGTCTTTCTTGAGTGTTAATGGGTGATGTCTGGCGCCGTAGTCCCTGCCCCATTAGATGGGTGATTTCTGATGTTTTCATTCTCAACCTGTTCACCTGGTTGTTTATTCACCTGGGTGTGGAAGGTGGAATTCTGCATTGGTTGGGTTATTTGATGTGGCCGGTCTCTTCCCTGTCCGGTACCTTATGCTGTTAGCTTTACCATCTGCTATATGCACATCCTTTCCTATATTCCATTTAGGGACAGGCTTTGGACCCTTGGCACTGGACATGGGGCCGTCCTTGTCAGGACAATCACCCTGCTATTAAGCAGGGTCCCCCATGCCCACGTTTTCAGGGGTAGTGATCCGGTTCCTGTAGTGGTCCAGTATGGACATTTTGTGCTCTTCATTTGTGCTGGTCTGTTCTGGACTTCATCACGTCTGGGTGTGACGTGTTGGTAATGTTTGGCACAGGCCGGGTAAATAAGCCTTCACGGACGTAACAGCTTGTTCTTCTTGGCTTTATTAAGCCTTGTTGTTTCTTTTCTGGAAAGCTTCATGAGGCCAAATCCATTACGGCCAGCATGCTGACCTTCTTTGGTGTCTGGTTGACCTTCATTCTTTCTTATCCCAGTACTTAGGGAAGACACATTGTAGCTGCTGAGATTTTTGCTATATTGTTGCTTAGTTTTTGACTTTTATGATTTATATTTGTTCCAGAATGTTCTATTATTCTCCTGAAATCCTCAATGAGCACAACAGTGGAGTCCAGTCAAACGTCCAGGGCTCGGTCAGACGAGGGTGTGTTTAGCACACGCATAATGCAAACTTCTAAAAGTATCAATGGGTTCCTATAGAAGTGCTCATATGCGCGGAATTTGAAGCGCAAAACAGCGCAAGGCTAAAAAAGCCAGGACTTAGGTGCCTGTATTCCGGAGTCCTATGGGAGCAGGAGTTAATGAAAACTCCTGCGCAAGGAATAGCCTCCCCGCTGCTCTCAGCAGGGCATTTTAAGGGTGCTTCTGGCCAGAAACACCTTCTAAATGTCCCACTGTTAACCCTTTAGTCCCTGTGGGGATGAGGGAACTCCGCGAGGGATCCGTCAATCCCTGCGGGGAGTCCCCTCATCCCTGAACATTGTGACAGCACTGTCACAGTGTTCAGTGATGATGGGACTGCAGCGGAGATGAAACAATCCCCTGTCACAATGATGCTATCCCAGTTGAAAGCAATGGCATGAAAGCAAAACCCTCAGGAATTTTCGGTGAGGGGGGTGGGGGAGGGGGAGCTTGAAATGTAAGCCCTTCCCTGAAAATAGGCTCTAGCCGCTGGTAAAAAATAACTAAACATTATAGATCACTTGGCAGAACTGTTGGGGCTCCCCGACACTCTTCTGAATCATTTCTTCTGGCCGGGATTTAAAAATCCCTGCCTCCTAAAAGGGCTGCCTCTGATTGGTCACATCGCTGTGACCAATCAGCTGTCATTCAATAAACAGCTGTGGTTAGTCTCTGCACTCAACCAATCAGCAGCATTTTCAGGAGGCAGGGATTTTTAAAGGGGATTCAGGGAGAAGATGCGCCGGAGCTGGACAGCGCTAGAAGGGGAGTCAGGGAGAAGATGCGCCGGAGCTGGACAGCGCCAGAAGGGGAGTCAGGGAGAAGATGCGCTGGAGCTGGACAGCGCCAGAAGGGGAGTCAGGGAGAAGATGCGCCGGAGCTGGACAGCGCCAGAAGGGGAGTCAGGGAGAAGATGCGCCGGAGCTGGACAGCGCCAGAAGGGGAGTCAGGGAGAAGATGCGCCGGAGCTGGACAGCGCCAGAAAGGGATTTTTAAATCCCTGACCAGAAGAAACTGCTTTCGAACAGTGCAGGGGAGTCAGGGAGAAGATGCGCCGGAGCTGGACAGCGCAGAAGGGGAGTCAGGGAGAAGATGCGCCAGAGCTGGACAGCGCCAGAAGGGGATTCAGGGAGAAGATGCGCCGGAGCTGGACAGCACCAGAAGGGGAGTCAGGGAGAAGATGCGCCGGAGCTGGACAGCGCCAGAAGGGGAGTCAGGGAGAAGATGCGCCGGAGCTGGACAGCGCCAGAAGGGGATTCAGGGAGAAGATGCGCCAGAGCTGGACAGCGCCAGAAAGCTGATGTATTCATTTTTTTTTATTTTTTCAAGCAGCTAGGGCTGATTTTCAGGGATGGGCTTACATTTCAAGCCCTTCCCCCCAAATCCCTGCAGAGGTTGCCTTCATCCCATTGCTTTCAATGTTGCGGCAGCAGCGTCGGCCACATTGAAAGTAATGTGATAGCATCGCAGTCCTCTGTGAGTCCTGTGGCAGGGGATTCTTTCATCCCCACGTGGAGTCCCCTCATCACTGAACACTGTGACAGCGGTGTTCAGTGAGAGGACCTTCGTGGAGCAGCTGCTCCAGAGAACGGGCCAAGTCTCATGCACTGCACATATGAAACTTTGCCCATTCACGCATTTTGTGCTAATGCGTACAGCGCACTTTTTACGCGCACATAAGCGCACAAAAAACCACGCTGATCCGACCCTCACGGGGTTTTCTGATTGTGAGGTTTTCAAACATTCCAGCTATGGAAGGTATTTGTGCCATGTTTATGCACAGCTGCTTACGGGTATAAATCGCACAACCATTACCTTCTTACCCTGTCCTCCATGTTTGATGTTTCCTCACATCACTCTTTTCCAAGATGGCTGCCACATCCCTACTAATGTGTAGCTTTCAATGACATTCACCACAAGTCTCTGCTCTGTACTTCCTGTCTGCATCCCTGCTGTTGGTCAGAAGTCCGGTCCTGAGAGCTGAATACAAAAACCGTGGTCCCTGGTCAGTCCTACTCAACAAGCTGGAGTACCTACTGGACGTATCCATGGCAACCTGGCAAGAAACACTTCTGAAGTAGTCAGCGATGGAGTATAAAGCTGCAGACGTCAATAACGTGATCAGCCGCTCTGCGAGGACCGATTTACCAATTATACCATAAAAGTGATGATTATATTTACTGCTTTTAGTTTAGATTTTCATTTGTAAGATTTCTTACTTCATCCAAACTCCGACCTGAGAAGCGCGAGAATAAACAGTTGGCACTGCAGACGTTGTGCGTGCCCATCCCAGATTGTCCCCGCAGGGCACTTGGCGCTGATGGCACATCGGCGTGAGGAGCGGCTGGCAGCGCTTCCTGCTCTTATGGAGGACACTGCATTTCACGTCCCCTGCCGTGTTTGTGTCCCGTACAATAAGTGGTGCGAAGCCAAGAATACAAACAGGCAGAAGAAGACGGAGCTGTATCAGCTGAATGATCTGTGTGGATGGAGTGGAGCCTCCTGCAGAGGAAACCCATTAGATCAACTTCACCATCTTGAAATAAAATCATTTGATAAAAAAAAACGTTTTATCCATTTAGGGTATTTCTACCATTCCTTGACCTGTCAGACGGGACGGAAGTAGTCCGAGCGGACATCCCTGCGTCACAACGTTATCCCTCCGGACTGTAAGTAAAACACCAATGTAACTATCTGTAGATCTCTTCTTACCATAGTGCATTCCAGTAGGCCAAAGAACATATCAGACGGGGGGGTTGGGGGTCATTATTCCACTTCATTCATAACTCAGTTAGACATTGATGGCAGCAACACATCTCAACAGTCAGTCGGAGCCGCGTCTACCGTTGTGTAGCATCCGCTCTGCTGGGGAGAGAGGAGAACAATTGCTGGTGTTTAGGGGGAGGAATGTTGTCCCCTTCTTGTCTGATGGAGGATTCTAGCCGCACCGCAGTCCTCGAGCGTCTCTGACGATTCTTCATTCCATAATGCGCAAAATATTTCCTCTTGGTGGAAGGTCTGGACTGCAGGCGGCCGGTTCACCCCGGACTCTTCTCCTGTGAAGCAATGCTGTTGTGATGGATGTAGTATATGGTGGAAGGTCTGGCCTACAGGTGGACGGTTCATCCCAGACTCTTCTCCTGTGAAGCCATGCTGTTGTGATGGATGTAGTATATGGTGGAAGGTCCGGACTGCAGGCGGTCGGTTCACCCCGGACTCTTCTCCTGTGAAGCAATGCTGTTGTGATGGATGTAGTATATGGTGGAAGGTCTGGCCTACAGGTGGACGGTTCATCCCAGACTCTTCTCCTATGAAGCCATGCTGTTGTGATGGATGTAGTATATGGTGGAAGGTCTGGACTGCAGGCGGCCAGTTACCCCGGACTCTTCTTATGTGAAGCTGTTGTGATGGATGTAGTATGTGGTGGAAGGTCTGGACTGCAGGCAGCTGGCTCACCCCGGACTCTTCTCCTGTGAAGCAATGCTGTTGTGATTGATGTAGTATATGGTGGAAGGTCTTGACTGAAGGGCGGCCGGTTCATCCCGGACTCTTCTTCTGTGATGCCGTTGTGATGGATGTAGTATATGGTGGAAGGTCTGGACTGCAGGCGGTCGGTTCACCCCAGACTCTTCTCCTGTGAAGCTGCTGTGATGGATGTAGTATATGGTGGAAGGTCTGGACTGCAGGCAGCCAGTTCACACTGGACTCTTCTCCTGTGAAGCCATGCTGTTGTCGTGGATGTAGTATAGGGTGGAAGGTCCAGACTGCAGACGGTCGGTTCACCACAGACTCTTCTCCTGTGAAGCCATGCTGTTGTGATGGATGTAGTATATGGTGGAAGGTGCAGACTGCAGGCGGTCGATTCACCAAGGACTCTTCTACGGTGAAGCTATTGTGATGGATGTAGTATGTGGTGGAAGGTCTGGACTACAGGCAGCCGGTTCACCCCGGACTCTTCTCCTGTGAAGCTATGCTGTTTTGATGGATGTAGTATATGGTGGAAGGTCTGGACTGCAGGCGGTCGGTTCACTCCGGACTCTTCTTCTGTGAAGCTGTTGTGATGGATGTAGTATATGGTGGAAGGTCTGGACTGCAGGTGGCCGGTTCACCCCGGACACTTCGCCTGTGAAGCCATGCTGTTGTGATGGATGTAGTATATGGTGGAAGGTCTGGACTGCAGGCAGCCGGTTCACCCCGGACTCTTCTCCTGTGAAGCTATGCTGTTTTGATGGATGTAGTATATGGTGGAAGGTCTGGACTGCAGGCGGTCGGTTCACTCCGGACTCTTCTTCTGTGAAGCTGTTGTGATGGATGTAGTATATGGTGGAAGGTCTGGACTGCAGGTGGCCGGTTCACCCCGGACACTTCGCCTGTGAAGCCATGCTGTTGTGATGGATGTAGTATATGGTGGAAGGTCTGGACTGCAGGTGGTCGGTTCACCCCGGACTCTTCTCCTGTGAAGCTATGCTGTTGTGGTGGATGCAGTATGTGGTGGAAGGTCCAGACTGCAGGCCGTCGGTTCACCCCGGACTCTTCTCCTGTGAAGCTGTTGTGATGGATGTAGTATGTGGTGGAAGGTCTGGACTGCAGGCGGTCAATTCACCCTGGACTCTTCTCCTGTGAAGCTGTTGTGATGGATGCAGTATATGATGGAAGGTCTGGACTGCAGGCGGCCGGTTCACCTCGGACTCTTCTTCTGTGAAGCTGTTGTGATAGATGTAGTATATGGTGGAAGGCCTGGACTGCAGGCGGCCAGTTCACCCCGGACTATTCACCTGTGAAGCCATGCTGTTGTGGTGGATGTAGTTTATGGTGGAAGGTCCGGACTGCAGGCGGCCGGTTCACCCCGGAATTTTCCCCTGTGAAGCCATGCTGTTGTGATGGATGTAGTTTATGGTGGATGGTCTGGACTGCAGGCGGTCGGTTCACCCCGGACTCTTCTCCTGTGAAGCTGTTGTGATGGATGTAGTATATGGTGGAAGGTCTGGATTGCAGGCAGCCGGTTCACCCTGGACTCTTCTCCTGTGAAGCCATGCCGTTGTGATGGATGTAGTATATGATGGAAGGTCCGGACTGCAGGTGGCCAGTTCACCCCGGACTCTTCTCCTTTGAAGCTGTTGTGATGGATGTAGTATATGGTGGAAGGTCTAGACTGCAGGCGGTCGGTTCACCCTGGACTCTTCTCCTGTGAATCTGTTGTGATGCGTGTAGTTTATGGTGGAAGGTCTGGACTGCAGGCGGCCGGTTCACCCCGGACTCTTCTCCTGTGAAGCCATGCTGTTGTGTGGGATGCAGTATATGATGGATGGTCTGGACTACAGGTGGATGGTTTACCCTGGACTCTTCTCCTGTGAAGCTGCTGTGATGGATGTAGTAAGTGGAGGAAGGTCTGGACTACTGGCGGCCGGTTCACCCTGGACTCTTCTCCTTTAAAGCCATGCTGTTGTGATGGATGTAGTATATGGTGGAAGGTCTGGACTGCAGGTGGTCGGTTCACCCCGGTCTCTTCTCCTTTAAAGACATGCTGTTGTGATAGATGTAGTATATGGTGGAAGGTCTGGACTGCAGGTGGTCGGTTCACCCCGGTCTCTTCTCCTGTGAAGCCATGCTGTTGTGATGGATGTAGTATATGGTGGAAGGTCTGGACTGCAGGCAACCGGTTCACCCCGGACTCTTCTCCTGTGAAGCTGTTGTGATGGATGTAGTATAGGGTGGAAGGTCTGAACTGCAGGCGGTGGGTTCACTCCGGACTCTTCTCCTGTGAAGCCATGCTGTTGTGGTGAATGTAGTATATGATGAAAGGTGTGGACTGCGGGCGGCCAGTTCAACGGGACTCTTCTCCTGTGAAGCCATGCTGTTGGGATGGATATAGTATATGATGGAAGGTCTGGACTACAGGCGGACGGTTTACCCTGGACTCTTCTCCTGTGAAGCTGCTGTGATGGATGTAGTATGTTGTAGAAGGTCTGGACTGCAGGTGGCCGGTTCACCCCGGACACTTCTTCTGTGAAGCTGTCGTGATAGATGTAGTATGTGGTGGAAGGTCTGGACTGCAGGTGGTCGGTTCACCCCGGACTCTTCTCCTGTGAAGCCATGCTGTTGTGATGGATGTAGTATATGATGGAAGGTCTGGACTGCAGGTGGCCGGTTCACCCCGGACTCTTCTCCTGTGAAGCCATGCTGTTGTGATGGATGTAGTATATGATGGAAGGTCCGGACTGCAGGTGGCCGGTTCACCCCGGACTCTTCTCCTGTGAAGCTGTTGTGATGGATGTAGTATATGGTGGAAGGTCAGGACTGCAGGTGGTCGGTTCACCCCGGAATCTTCTCCTGTGAAGCTGTTGTGATGGATGTAGTATATGGTGGAAGGTCTAGACTGCAGGCGGTCGGTTCACCCTGGACTCTTCTCCTGTGAAGCCATGCTGTTGTGATGGATGTAGTATATGGTGGAAGGTCTGAACTGCAGGCGGCCGGTTCACCCCGGACTCTTCTCCTGTGAAGCCATGCCGTTGTGATGGATGGAGTATATGGTGGAAGGTCTGGACTGCAGGCGGTCGGTTCACCCTAGACTCTTCTCCTGTGAAGCCATGCTGTTGTGATGGATGTAGTATATGGTGGAAGGTCTGGACTGCAGGCAGCCGGGTCACCCCGGACTCTTCTCTTGTGAAGCTGTTGGGATTGATGGAGTATGTGGTTTAGCATTGTTCTGCTGCAGTATGCATGGTCTGAAGGAAAGCTTGTGTGGATGAAGCAAATGTTCTACAACCACTATTTACCGTCAGCACTGATAGTGCCTTTCAGGATGTGTAAGCTGCCAATGCCATAGGCGCTAATGCACCCCATACCATCAGAGATGCAGGACTGTGCGCTGATAACAAGCTGGATGGTTTCTCTCCTCTTGAGCCCATGGGTTCCAAGAAGAATTTCACATTGTGATTCCTCTGCCCACAGAACAGCTCCCCATTCTGCCTCAGTCCATTGTAAATGAGCTTTGGCCCAGAGAAGATGCCGGCGCTTGTGGATTGTGTTGGTATACGGCTTCTTCTCTGCATGATACAGCTGTAACTTGTATTTGTGGTTTGCACGGTGAACTGTGTCACAGACAGTGATTTCTGGAGTATTCCTGAGTCCTGCAGTGATTGGCATTACAGAATCATGCCTGTATATAATGCAGCGCCGCCTGAGGGCCGTAGATCTCCAGCATCCCATACTGACAGTCAGCCTTGTCCCTTGTGCACATGAATTTCTCCAGATTCTCTGACTCTCTAGATGGTATTATGGACTGTAGATGGTGGATATTCATAGTCTTTGCAATTTTACGTGGAGCCTTTTTCTGAAATTGTCCCACGATTTATAGATGCAGCTTCTCACAGTTCGATGAACCTCCGACCATCTCTGCTTCTGAGAGACTCGGCCTCTCTAACAGCTCTTGTTATACTCTGTCACCTGCACCCCAATGCACGTTTCGCGATGGCTTCCTCTGGGGGTATATGATATTGCGAAACGTGCGCTGGGGTGCAGGTGACCGAGTGTGGTATCATGCGGTAAGACTAGTTTATGAGGATTTTTGTGTTTCATCTGATATGCACTTTAATTATGTGATGTTCCCTTTATTTGAACGCTGCTTATCTCTCACTGCAACATATGTATTCCAACTGAAGTGCCACATCCTGCTTCTGCTCTTGCAGTTTTCATCTCCTCCTGTGTTTTTAATTGTCTTTTTATATTTTCATATGCAATAATAAAATGTGATATTTTGTGTTCAGCTCTTTGTGCCGACCTTTTTATTAGATGGTGTACGGTGCTTTAGAGCACTTCTGCTTGTACAGAGTTACGCCATTTTGACTGATTTTACAAAACTTTTTTGGAATTGGGGTTGTAATAAAGAAGGTGTAGCCACATGTTGCATGCCCGCCGCTCTACCACTGCTCTACATTCATGTCTTAGTGCAAGACCGCTGCAGCCAATCACGGAGCACAAGGTACCGCTGAGACCGGTGATTGGCCACATCAGCCACTTGCTTAGATGGATACGTGACCACTCGACCCAGAAGTGAGTGGAGACTCGGGCAACCAGAGCGACGGGGCACGTAACAGGTTAATGACCTCCCTTTCTTAGTTTGTGCAATCTAAATAACGATATTTAATTCTCGATTTCACAATGAAGTTAATATTTAAATCAAACATTGCGGAGGTTATTTAGTTGTTAATTAAGTTCTTTTTATTGAAAAAATGTCAGAAAATTCTTTAAAAGGAAAATAGGAAAGTGAAAGAAGGAACACAAGTTAGTTTTGGGGAAGTTTGAGGTTGAAGTTTTACATTTATAATCTCAGGGGAGGTTTGGCGTCTGGAAACGGCTAAACTGAGGATTCCAGCTGTTGTATGTAAGGAGCCATGCGACCGACGAGGGCGGGAAGAGGAAAATGGAGAGGTTTTAGGCTGATAGCAATACATCCCTCATTTGCTGGTTAGTTGCAGGTTGGCTGCTCCATCATCATCAAGTGGATCTATGTATTAGTACTAAGTCTGATACGAAGGCTCGCAGCACACATGGGATTCTCCTTCTGTACACTGATGAAGGGCAAAACCCCTAAAACAGCTGTCTGTGCCTGGAGTCTGGCTTTGCTTGTAATTCCCGGTAATTGTAACAAGGCTTGTATAAAAAGTCTGACTTTGACTTGAAGGAATGCTGCCTTTCAATAGGTGGCACTGTGGAGGATTTATTCCATCTCCCTTATTTGCATATTACCCAGAGGAGCGTGCGTGGCCATTTGCGTCTCCTCACTTAGTTCATAGTATAGTTGCTCTCCCTAAGGAGAAAAGATAGCGTTTCTGACCCTCTTCACTCTACCCTACCGCCTCAGGGCACGTCTTATTGGGACATACAATGCCAGTGAATATGCCCTGTACCATCCAATACGACCCGCACCCAAGTGTCTTGGGCAGCAACTCAAAGTAATGGGAATCTTGCATGTACTATCACCCAGGCCACTGCAGGAGGACGGGCTGTCCACGTCCTCCAGGCAGCCTTGCTGGTGAGCTGGACATGTCCCCGATGACTGCAGGCACAATAGGCTGGGGGTCCACTGCTGTAATTTGCAGTTTGCTTCCCAGTATTTGGTGAAGACTGGAACACTGATTGAAGCAAAGCTGAATCAAAGATCTGGAACCCCAGCATGATGTTGGGTAGAAGATCCGGATTATCATTCATTTCTTTGGGAGCAAAATCTAAAGCTGAGAGGGACGTGTACAGAGGAGATGAACCTGCAAGATACAAGTTCATCATATTCCCAGGTGGATCAAGGAGATCCATCTACTGTACTAATCTGACCTTATAACCGAGACCTACTCCGACCCATAGGGGCCAGTACTATAGCAATGCTTGGTTCTGCCAGGCCTTTAGGGCTTACCAACTCATCAGTATTGTGATGCCATACAGCATCTGAGCTGTATTGTCATTAATGAAAACCCATAGAAGTCTACGGAGCCCCACAAAGGGCACATCTATAGAAGAGACAGCAGTTACAACGGAGCTCCAGTGCCTGACGGGGCTGAAGGGCCTCTCCGCTACGTAAGACGCCGTATGATAAATGGCTCCGAGCTACAAGCTGATTCTCAGGGCCTTACTGTTCTTCTATGATCTGTACCTGAAACTGGTCGATTCATCCGAGGGCGGTCTACCAAAATAAGGTATCATTTATCCGACACGGGGAATGTTGACAGAAAAAAAATACACAATGCCAGAATTGGCAAGAAAACAAGTCATATGTACCCCAAATGGTACCAGCAGAACCCACAAGTCATCCCGCAAAAAACAAGCCCTCACATAGCCCTATCAGCAGAAAAACAAAAACATTGTGGGGGTCAGAAAGCAGAAAAAATAGATAGACGTTAGAGATGAGCGAACGTACTCGTATAAGCACTACTCGTCCGAGTAATGTGCCTTATCCGAGTACCGCTGTACTCGTCTTGAAAGATTCGGGACGCGCTGCGGAGCGGGGAGCTGCAGGGGAGAGCCGGGAGGAACGGAGGGGAGATCTTTCTCTCCTTCTCTCCCGCCCGCTCTGCCCCGCTGCGACTCACCTGTCAGCAGCGGAGCGCCCCGAATCTTTCAAGACGAGTACAGCGGTACTCGGATAAGGCACATTACTCGGACGAGTAGTGCTTATACGAGTACGTTCGCTCATCTCTAATAGACGTATAAATATTTTTAAAAGTAGTAGAAATAAAAACAATATAAACCCCTGGCATCGGAGTGATCGTACCGACCCAGAGAATGAGGTTATATGGCACATTACATAGTTCCATTGAAAAATACAACTCGGCCTGCAAAACAACAGTAAGCCCTCCGACAGCAGCGTCGATGGATGAATAAAAGTGGGGGGAGGAAAAAACAAAAATTATAAAATAAAATAAAGGGCTATAGCATTAAGGGGTTAAAATTCATAGATGTCCGAAATTCTATTTGCTGATTATCATATTCATAAAATGCGGAGTTTCACTTTTCCCGCAGAAGTCACATTCCTACATGTCTGCTGGTGGGGAGGAGGAAAAAGTCAGGGGGAAAGCAAAAAATCCCCCAAAAGATGGCCACAACATTAAGGGGTTAATCAATCCCAAACCAGACGTGGAGCAGCATTTTTTCTTTTCACTATAACTCTTTAATTCTTGCACTCACATAAGCAGGGGCGTAACTACAGGCTCAGGGGCCCTGATGCAAAAGGTGAGCTGGGCCCCCCCTCTATCTGTATCTGTACCCGTACCCATAACTAAACCATGCTGCACAGAGGCGTAACTTGACGCTTCTGGGCCCCAATGCCAAACCTGTAACAGGGCCCCCAACTATAATGCTTTATTCATAGGACTGGGCTCCCTATATGGAGAAGAGAGGCCTTATGGGCCCCCTGAGGCTCCTGGGCCCGGGGGCAACCCCTGCACCCTGTATAGTTACGCCCCTGCACATAAGTACTTGAGGCTCATTGTACCATTTCTGGTGTTCCTCGAGGTCCGAGTTCCCTCTCGCTACATTGTTACTCATGCCGGAATACATAAATGTAGCAGATAATAAAAGCAATCACACTAAACAAATGCATCAGTGATGACCCTGAGGTTCGGGGAGCTTCAATGAAAGGGTCATTATGGTAATTCGGATCTTATATTTGGGGGAAATTACCTTCATTAAGATGTTCTGGATCATAAATGAAAACATCTCAGGCCTTATTGGTTGATATTACTTTGACATTAAAAGTGTTCTTTTGTGTTCATTGATGGCCTTTAGAGGATCTTATAACATTTTAGGTCAAATATACAGCACAGAGTCCAAAACTAGACAACAATATAGCAAAAACCTCAGCATCTACAATATATTTTCCTTTAGTGTGGAGATAAGCAGGTATGGAGGTCAGCCAGAGAAAGGAAGGTCCACATGCTGAAGGTGATGCTCTCGGCCTCCAGTACACTCCTGGTCACAAAGACAACAGCAAAACGGGTTGTAGCGAGGATGGCCAAGTGTCTGATGGTGCAGCAGAAGATGAGAACTGATTCCATGTTACATTCTAAGATAACACCAATGTGGAGGCCAAAGAAATTCTAGGTGACTTACAGCTTGGAATTAAAGTTTGTGCCTGTGGCCGTTGTAAGGAAAATTCTCGATGCGAAGCCCTATAAGGTCAGGCTGTATGACCACCTCTACAGGTATGGGAGGACTTTAGTGAACAACGGAATCTCATCATGTTCTTCACGGCTCCGAGGACCTGATGGTTCCTCAGACTATAAATGATGGGGTTCAGCAGAGGTGTCACCGTAGAGTAGATCATGGAAACCGCGGAGTCCATCTTCTCAGAAGACCCATCAGTAGGTAGAAGGTACATGAAAATGAGCGCCCCGAAGTAGAGGATGACAACCGTGATGTGTGAGGTGCAGGTGGAGAAGGTTTTGTGTCTGCTGCTTCTACTTCGCATCTTCATAATGGCCACTAGGATAAAGAGATAGGACGTAAGGATGAAGATGAGACAGCTTACTCCAAACACAGCTGCTGAAACGGTGGCAAGTATGTCGCTGAGGTGGGTGTCGGAGCAGGAGAGACGTATCAGAGGCTGGACTTCACAATAGAGACGCTCTATGGAATTCGAGCCACAGAAATTAAGTTTGGAGGTGACCACGGTATTGATGGTTGAGTTTAGAACCCCACTCAACCAGGCAAACATGACAAGATATGCACACACCATCCTATTAATTATGACCGTATAACGCAGAGGCCGGCAGATGGCCACATAGCGGTCACAAGCCATGGCGGCCAGCAGGATGCATTCAGTAGTGGCACACGATGTAAAGAGATAGACTTGGACAATACAACCTGAGAAGGAGATGGCTCCACTTTGGCTTATGATCCCAGACAAGATGTTGGGTATTGTAATAGATGTATAGCAAAGCTCCAGAAAGGAAAGGTTTGTTAAGAAAACATACATGGGGGTGTGAAGAGAAATATTCAGTCTGACCACCAAAATAATGACGCTGTTCCCAATCACAGTCATGAGGAAGACGGCCAAAAAGACTATAAATATGAGTGATTTCCAATGGGAAACATAGGCAATCCCAAGGAGGATGAATTCAGTAACCTGAGACTGATTGTGTGATTTGATAGACTTATCATGTAAGATGTGGACCATGCTGAGGAGGCAAAGAGGACTATTAGGGGGCACATTACCACTTCAGAATTAGTATTACCGTAGTGACGTACCTACTATGGAGGCAATGATCCCTACCAGGTAGAGAACCTAGAACCCTGCTTATTTGGATATCTCTATCATGTTTTAGAATGTCAAAGCCAACTTGAAGAGTGAAGGTACAGATACAATAGATGAGAGCTCACCAAACCCACAGCTTTCATTGATACTAGACGACCATCTAATATGTACGGGGACATCCCGACTTTCCTCCAATGGTAGATAACCAGGGATTGAAAGACCGGGTGTTATGGATTTCAACATGTCTGATGCTCTTTGCTCTCAGGGGAAATAAACTGCCACCAGAGGTGTCTAAGCCATTAGTGACCACCAATACACCTCTCTACGGCAGTCACTAATGGGCTTTACACCTGCGCATACATATTTTTAAGGTGTTGGCTTGTGTGAATCCTGACAGCTCGGCTTCTGCTCTAACCGCCAGAGGGGAGAAACCTCAGTTCTGGGCAGTTTAACCCCTTACATGCTACAATCAATAGCAACTGCAACATGTAAGCAGATGACAGGAGAGAGTTCTGTCATCCATTGACACCCTGCCATATGATCACAAGGTAGCAATGGATTCCCATGGCAGCTGGAAGCCTGACAAAGTCTTCCATGTCTCCCATCTAACTCACCTATTAGGTCCTGTAGTGGCCCAGAGTTAACGGGGCCACTCCATACGTATGAATGTATTTGTCTTGTGCCATTGTGTTGTCAGTGTCTTCAATGTGTGTAAATTTGATGTGTATTGCACCTCTGCAGCACTGAATGGTCTGGGTTATGTCTGAAAAATGTATCTTGTTGCATGTCACGTGATCATGTTTGATATATGTGTTTGCAAGGTGGATGCAAACGTTAGTTAGCAAAGGTCTTCTTGTAAAAGAGAGTTCAGAGTGAAGTCAGTCTGCTTCTAAGTCTTGGAAGAGTTTCAGTCGGGAAAAGAGAGCCTTTTAATGCGTAGAAGAAACTGTGCCTTCTCCTACGAGGATCCGTGAGGGTTGACTGGTAGCGAGCTGGAGAGAGTGTAGAGAGAGTTGCCAGGAGCAGAACCCCACAGATAACTGGGACTGTGGACTCATATGCCATCCTGTGAATCCTCCCTGTCACACTACTATTGTATCTGCACCGGTGACCTGCTGGCTTCTGTAACGTTTATGGACTGTTATAGTAAGTTTTATTCAAGTAAACAAGCTCTACCGACTGTTCCTGGTTTTGCTCAGAAAGTTATCCCTGTGTGTGGACTCTGGATTGACACTATTTGCCAACTTCTGGATTTACTACATAGGACGGAAAGGTGGCGTCACGAGTGACAAAGGACTTTAAGGTAAACCACGGATTAGGTTTTCCCTGTGAAACTCCGCCAAGCAGTAACTTGGTCGGGTCCCGTGCTACCCCAGGGGAGGGAGATGGTAAAGCCCCGCGACAAGGCCTCAATCTACCCCGCTATCTCCTCGGCTGTGGGCCTGCTCCTCAGACGCAGCAGGTCCCGTTTCTAGCAGAGCGTAATAGGCTGCTGTTATAGGCTTAGTACAATGCACTACACAAATAATGCAGTGTAGTGTCCTAGCGATTGAAAAGATGCTTTAGTGACAGTGCTCTGACTGCGTACGCGGAAGAGTGTATATATATATATATATATATATATATATAAATTATATCAACCACAAAGGAAGGGGATACAGAGGGGGGGGGGGGGGGAGGGGACAGATCGGTGGCATAAAAGTAGGCAATCCAGGAAGAAGTAATAAAAAAGATGATCTGGTGCTCGTGGGGTGAAGTGCAGCAGCTTTAGGGGGTGTGCCTACTGCTGTGGGAGGTCTCTCTCATGGAGACCCTCCAAAAGGCCACACTCAGGCAAAAGAAGAGTCCTTGTCTTAATAATACAAAAAACTTTTAATGTTTCAAACAGAGCACAAGCGGCAAACGAAGGAGCGTCCAAGGATGTAGCGGGCAACGCATTTTGGAGTTGGGAATGCTCCTTTATCAAGCAAATCTATTGACATTTCAGTACAGAATCAGACAAAGATGGGTATCAAAAAAGGAGGAAGAGAAGACATATATAGAACTAGCTGATATACATGGCTTCGTCTGAGTTAATTTGGTCCAGGTGTTTACGTGTTGTTTGCCGGAAAAGGGTATGACGTCAAGGTTACTTTAGAGGAACCGAGGAATAAAATATGTATACACATAGAGGAGCGTTAGATTCTCCTCAGGCTGCATGTACTGATGTCCCTCTACAGAATGTGCCGCCCCTCCCACTCTCCTCATTTAGGACTTAAAGAATGCTTGCGCCAAGTCTCACGATTGTACGACGGAAGTTACATTACACAGGGGTGCGCTTACTTTTGCAATTGGAATTGATTAATTCAACTTTACCTATTTTGGACATAATCTATGCTTGTGCCAAATTTCATGTTTGTACGACATTGGGAAGTGAGAGCATTAGTTGTCAGTCAGTTGGTGAGTCAGTCGGTCTGTGAGTCAGTCGGTCAGTCAGTCAGTGAGTCAGTCGGTCTGTGAGTCAGTCGGTCAGTCAGTCAGTGAGTCAGTCGGTCTGTGAGTCAGTCGGTCTGTGAGTCAGTCGGTCAGTCAGTTGGTGAGTCAGTCGGTCTGTGAGTCAGTCGGTCAGTCAGTCAGTGAGTCAGTCGGTCTGTGAGTCAGTCGGTCTGTGAGTCAGTCGGTCTGTGAGTCAGTCGGTCTGTGAGTCAGTCGGTCTGTGAGTCAGTCGGTCTGTGAGTCAGTCGGTCTGTGAGTCAGTCAGGCAGTCAGGGCTTTAACCTTTAGATATATAGGGGGAAGAATAAAAATAAAAAACAAAAATAGAACAAAGGGGATACATAATATATAGGGCACTTTAAAGTTAACATCAAACGACTACAATACGGCTAATCGAGATCTAGAGATGAAAGGAGTGAGGGGGGGGGATAGAAATGAGCTAGGGTCAGTGTACCTCACATATTAATGTTAGAACTAGCCGGTCAGACAGCAGCGGACACCGTAGTCACATAGGTACCTACCTATGCCCATTGCTCCCTGCCTTCTACCTTCCTGACACTATGAGGATGCCGCTTTCCATTATTTTATGTTATATACACCACCCCAGCCTTTTAGTTTAATGTTATATCATGTTTCAGCGTTCCATCATGATAATATTATAAAGATCTCCTCCCCTATAATATTCTCTGCCGTCGGTTAGTCACATATGTATATCTACCGTATAATACGTTCTCCAGGTTGGTAGTAGAACCCTGTGACTACGGTATCTGTGCTGCATCAGACCGGCTGCGGACCTTCATTTCTAATATTAATATGTGAGGTACACGGACCCCAGCTCATTTCTATCCCCCCCCCCCCCTTTCATCTCTAGATCTCCATTAGCCGCATTGTCGTCATTTGATATTAACCTTAAAGTGCCTTATATATTATGTATGTCCCTTCTTTCGTTTCCCTTGTCCTCCTTTCTATTCCTCCCCTTTATATACATCTTCCCCGTCTGTCCGATTCTGTACTGAAATGGCAATAGAGCTGCTGATGAAGGAGCGTTCCCGGCTGCGAACCGCGCTGCCCGCTACATCCCTGGACGCTGCTTCCTTTGTCGCTTGGCTCCGTGTGAAACATGAAAGGTTCTTCGTATTGTTAAAACAAGGACTCTTCCTTTGCCTGAGTGCGGCCTTTTGGGGGTCTCCATGAGAGAGACCACCACCACAGTATGCACACCCCTAAAGCTGCTGCACTTCACCCCTCGAGCGCCAGATCATCTTTTCTTAAGATTTGTTATCCTAGTGATTGACTGATCGCATCCTCACGTCTCCATCCGGGACTAAAACATCAGCGCCAAAAAAGTTTAATTCAAACCAAAAAAAAAAAACAAGTTTAAAAAATGCCCGTTTGTCCCCAGAAAACCCTTTAATGGGTAGAAGACCAAGAAAAATGTAAAAATCAGCTGCAGAAGACGAGCCCCTCAGAGCTGCGCTCAACAACTACTCCAAGGCAGCTTCCCGTCTCGGTTCTCTCCTCAGCGCCTCATATACCTGCATTCATGCCCCACACCCCCTCATGGCCGCAGTACACAATGTATAGCAGAAGTGCTGCGTGCCTTCAGGAAGGTGGCCCATTGTGTGACTAATGCTGAGACCCTGCAGTATGAGCCGTCTGCGGTGGGAGATGTCGCCATCAGCACTCGGCTCGTATATTGTAATGTGCAGCATCTTACCTGTCTGCACCTGTCACAGTACGCCCCTCCAGAAGCTGCTGGCGCTCCCTTATACGGGATGCACAGACCTCCCCACGGACTACCAGCTCACACCTGGAGGGAAGCCACCCGGGATTCAGTAACTCCCATACTCAGCTGCAACAAAGTGATCTCATTACAAATTCACTTAATTTGCCAAAAGTCCTCGATCCAATGTGAAGAATGTAAACATCTGACACAACGGATATAATGAGCCGTTTCTCCAAACTCCCCACAAGATACCCCTGTACTGACTGTGGCAGCCACCCCCTCCCCCCCCCCGATCCCCACCCCCATCATGACCAGCGGCTTTAGTCTTAGAGCCCCTTCTGCTGTTCTGACCGGCGGCAGGCGCGATGTATAACCAGCAGCTTGTGACGGCGGTCCTGGGGGTCTCACCCGTCCTCATGTTCAGGGGCCTCAGCTCATTAGTATTCTGGGGTTTGTGCCACCTTCTTCATATCCCACTAAGCATTTCCTACGGGGTTCAGGTTAGGCAACAGTGAAACCTTGGTGGACTGCGGGGTCGGCTTGGGTTCGTAGAATCATAGAATCCTAGAATGGTCGAGTTGGAAGGAACCTCCAGGGTCATCGGGTCCTCCGGGGTCATCAGGTCCTCCGGGGTCATCGGGTCCAACCCCCTGATCAGTGCAGGATCACTAAATCATCCCAGACAGATGTCTGTCCGTCCTCTGAAGACTTCCATTGAAGGTGAACTCCCCACCTCCCGTGCCAACCTGTTCCACTCATTGATCCCCCTCACTGTCTAATATCTAATCTGTGTCTCCTCCCTTTCAGTTTCATCCCATTGCTTCTAGTCTTTCCTTGTGCAGATGAGAATAGGGCTGATCCCTCTGCACTGTGACAGCCCTTCAGATATTTGTAGACAGCTATTAAGTCTCCTCTCAGCCTTCTCTGTACGATCACTCAGCCAGTTGTGAATCCACCTAACAGTTGGCTTGTCAATCCCACATTTGGTCATTTCATCAATAAGTCTGGTATGAGATACTTTGTCAAATGCTTTACTGAAGTCAAGATATACTATATCCACCATAATTTCCCTGATCAACCCAGTCGATGATTCTGTCATAGAAGGAAATTAGATTTGTCTGGCATGACTTGTTTGTTACAAACCCATGCTGGCTCTGGTTAATTATTCCATTCTCATCCAAGTACTTGCATATATGCTGTTTAATAATTTGTTCAAAGATCTTTCCCGGTATAGAAGTCAGGCTCACAGGACTGTAGTTTCCTGGATCCACCTTCTTCCCTTTTTTGAAGACAGTGCATGGATGGCGATTGGCGCTCGCTGGTTGGAAAACTGAAGAATAGAACAGATGTGATTAAATTCTCTTGATTAGTAAGTAAAGACTGGCAGCACTGCGGGATGCAGTAAAATCAGATGGTCTTTATTTTCCGCTCACCCACAGACAGCGACGTTTCGGCTTGAAGCTGATACGTCGCTGTCTGTGGGTGATCGGAAAATAAAGACCATCTGATTTTACTGCATCCTGCAGTGCTGCCAGTCTTTACTTACTTATCTGGACTTTGGCTTTGGAGATTTTTTGGTTTGGATCTCCTTACTGTCAGGGTACTGGGGTTCGGGTACTGGAAGTCCCTAAAAGCTACCCGCAACCCCTGTCCCTACCTACTTGCCCCCCTGGGCTAGGCCCCAGGGCCACAACTGGGCGACGGTCCCCATACTCACTAGGGATGCGGGGCAGGGGGTCAGACTTACAAACAAATACTGAGACAAACAGACACAGAGGCAAGTCAGGAAGTCCAGGTCGGTAATGGGAGAATATGTGGTACCAGGGATTAGGCAAAGTCAGAGTCAGGTCCAAAAGCAGAGGGTCACAACGGGAAATCAAATCAGAACTATGTAGCCTAGAGACAAACATACACTGGCAATGCTGGAGAGAAACAGGCATGTTTAAATGCTGTCAGAACTCCCGCCCCAGCAGCTGATTGGGGCGGGGAGCCTGCCAGCAGCCAGACCCAGACCTAAGTCAGTGAGTGCAGATTCCAAACATCAAGCAGCAAGTGCAGATGCTGCTATTCAGGATGTCATGGCAATGTGGACTGCATCGCCGCATCTCCAGCAACTGACCACTCAGGTGCCGCTCCCTGAGCCCAGGAGCATGCGCCCGGAGCCAGTGTGCGGGACCCCGACGGCCCGGGGAAGTCACCAAGACTGGAGCTCCCCTGCGTCGCACCCGTTCAGCTCGGGTGATAGGACCGGTGGTGCGGACGCGGAGACCCCGAGAGCTGCCGGTCCTAACAGCACCCCCTCTTCTACGGGGGGATCACTGGACCACCAAGACCCGGAGCGGGCTTAAGAGGAAAGGCCCTGTGGAATAATCGGACCAGACGTGGGACATGAACATCTCTGGCAGGAACCCACGTCCGTTCCTCTCCAGTGGACCAGATACAGTATTGAGCCCCGAACCCGCCTGGAGTCAACAAATCTCTCCACCTCAAATTCTAATTCTCCTTGCACCAGCGTAGGAGAGGGCGGGTCACGGGTGGGCAACACTGGAGTCACATATCTCTTTAACAAGCTTTTATGAAAAACATGAATCTTCCAAGAGCCAGGAAGAGACAATCTATAAGCCAGCGGGTTAATAACCTGCGAAATAGAAAAAGGACCAATAAACCGCGGTGCAAGTTTTAAAGACGGAACCTTCAGTCTCAAATTCTTTGAAGACATTAAGACGTTCTCCCCAACCACAAAAGGTGCAGAGATAGTGCATTTCTTATTACACTGCCTAAGTACCTTCTCCTGGGAACCCTGAAGGTTCTTACGAACCTGGGCCCGAACTGTGCACAGTTCATCAATAGGGGTATCAGCGGATGGAGTGTTTGAAACAGGAGGAGTAGAGAGTGCAAATCGAGGATGGAAACCATAATTACAGAGAAACGGCGAAACTTGGAAGACGAATTGACCTGATTATTGAATGCAATTCGGCAGATTCTGCAGGTTCCGCGGTACCAAAACTTCTAGACAAGGCATCTGCTTTAACATTCTTTGAGCCGGTTCTGTAAGTCACTACAAAATTGAACCGTGAAAAGAACAGGGCCCAGCGGGCTTGTCGAGCATTCAACCTCTTGGCGGAGTCTAGATACATGAGGCTTTTGTGGTCTGTAAGTACAGTGATTTGATGGAGGGCACCTTGCAGGAAGTGCTTCCATTCCTCAAATGCCCATTTAATAGCTAGTAACTCCCGGTTACCTACTTCGTAATTTCGTTTGGTGGAGGAGAATTTTCTGGAAAAGTAGGCACAAGGCCTAAGGTTTGTGAGTGTGGAGGTACCTTGGGACAGTACTGCTCCAACTCCAAACTCGGAGGCGTCTACCTCCACCACGAACGGACTGGTTAGATCAGGTTGGATGAGGACAGGCGCTGAAGAGAGAGCAGCCTTCAGGGTAGTGAAGGCCGCAAGTGCATCTGGCGACCAATTACTCACGTCCGCCCCCTTTCCGGTGAGATCCGTTAAAGGCTTTGCCACCACAGAGAAGTTCTTAATGAACTTACGATAATACTCAGCAAACCCCAGGAAGCACTGCAGGGCTTTTAGGGTAACTGGCTGAGCCCATTCCGTGATAGCCTTCACCTTAACGGGATCCATCTGAATATCACATGGAGTAGTGATATATCCCTTGGTCAAACTGTCCTGAATATAGTCCTTCATGGACTCCCTCACAGGAACAGTTACGTTGTAGATCCAACCCTTTGGGAGTTTAACACCTGGGGGATCATATCAATTTTACAATCAAATTTTCTAAGAGGAGGCAATCCTTCAGAGAGTTGTTTGGAGAAAACATCAGAAAACTCATAAATATAGTCTGGTACCTTGACCCCCTCCAAAACAGAAGTATCCAGATCCACTGGATTCATGTGATTGGTACAGTGGGACTCCCACTTGACCAGCTCCAGCGTGTTCCAATTAATAATGGGATTGTGTTCCCTTAACCAAGGGAGCCCTAAGACTATGTCCACCGACAAGTCTTTCATAACGAGGAAGGTGCAAGTCTCAGTATGCTGGGTTCCTATGGTGAGTGTCAACTCTGGGGTAACAAGATTGATGAGGCCGGCATGCAAGGGAGTGGAATCTACCCCTGCAAACTAAATAGGAGGATCTAAACGTAGCAAGGAACCAGAAATCTGAGCCACAAGATCAAAATTCACAAAGTTTGCTGCTGCCCCAGAATCAACAAAGGCTTGTCCTGCACAAGAGAAGGAACGGAACTCTAAAACGCAGGGCAAGAACATCTTAGACACAACAGGGGGTACCTGAGCCCCTAGACAGTCCTCCTGACAACTGCCTAGGAGCGGAAGTTTCTCCTGCCGAGTTTACCGCAGGTAGCGATGCGATGACCAGACTCTCCGCAATACAAACAAAGGTTCTTCTTCAACCGATATTCCCTTCGCTGTTTAGGTGACATTGTCCCCAATTCCATGGGTTCAGCGAGGGGAAGTGAGGTTGTCAGTCTTGCCGCAGAAGTGGCCGGATGGACCAGACTGGGACGAGCAGATAGTCTGGCCCTCAGGCACCGGTCAGCTCGGATGGCTAGCGACATAGCTTGTTCCAGGGTACCCGGCTCCGGCTGGGCCACCAGCAGCTCCTTTAGGTCCTCAGATAGACCGGTCAAGAACAAGTCCTTGAGGGCTGAGTCGTTCCACCCCAACTCAGTGCAGTGCTGTCTGAATTGGGAACAATACTCTTCTGCCACCTTCTGACCCTGGCGCAAGGACAACAGTTTGGCGACAGCTTAGGCAGCACGGTTGGGTTTGTCATAGATCTGCCCCAGCGCAGCGAAAAATGTGTCTAAAGACTGTCGTGAGGGAGAGTCAGGGGGTAAGGAGAATGCCCAGTTTTGAGGTTCTCCTCTCAGTCGGGAAATCACGATGCCCACCCTCTGGTACTCAGTGCCAGACGAGTGGGGTCGCAAATCAAAAAATAGTTTAAAGCCTTCCCGGAATGAGAAGAACTTCCTTTCCCAAGATAAAAAGACAGGCAGCGTGGCCTGAGGTTCAGAGATAGTCGCCAGCATCGGGGAAGGCTGAGCCTGAGCCTTAGCCAACACCTGTTCCAGGGGCTCCAAGCGGGCAGTCAGGTCCTGTGTCAGGTTAGTCAGGGCCTGGACCTGGTTTGCTAAGGCCGATACTGCCTCCATAGGAGCGGGGAACGTAGCCGGTCGGAGGGAAAAAGTCTGACCCTGTCGGCCAGTATAACTGTCAGGGTACTGGGGTCCGGGTACTCGAAGTCCCTAAAAGCTACCGGCAACCCCTGTCCCTACCTACTTGCCCCCCTGGGCTAGGCCCCAGGGCGAACAACTGGGCGACGGTCCCCATACTCACTAGGGAAGCGGGGCAGGGGGTCAGACTTACAAACAAATACCGAGACAAACAGACACAGAGGCAAGTCAGGAAGTCCAGGTCGGCAACAGGAGAATACGCGGTACCAGGGATCAGGCAAGGTCAAAGTCAGGTCCAAAAGCAGAGGGTCACAACGGGAAATCAGATCAGAACTATGCGGGTGTAGCCTGGAGACAAACATACACTGGCAATGCTGGAGAGAAACAGGCAGGCTTAAATGCTGTCAGAACTCCCGCCCCAGCAGCTGATTGGGGCGGGGAGCCTGCCAGCAGCCAGACCCAGGCAAAAGGCAGCGAGTGCAGATCCCAGACATCAAGCAGCAAGTGCAGATGCTGCTATTCAGGATGTCATGGCAACGTGGACTGCATCGCCGCATCTCCAGCAACTGACCACCCAGGCACCGCCCCCTGAGCACAGGAGCATGCGCCCGGAGCCAGTGTCCGGGACCCCGACGGCCCGGGGAGGTCAACAAGACTGGAGCTCCCCTGCGCCGCACCCGATCAGCTCGAGTGATCGGACCGGTGGTGCGGACGCGGAGACCCGAGAGCTGCCGGTCCTAACACTTACTGGCGACTGCACACAGGTCTGACCCTTATTGGGATAATTCTTTATGCTGCTGATTCAACTTTCTTGGTGAAATTCTCTTGATTAGGAGTTATCAAGCGAGGAGGTGGTAAATACGCTAGAAGTCAATGCAGTATCCCATATGGTGTGGATGAGCAGCTTGAGAAGACTCCAATCATAAGATATGGTGGAGAAAAGAGTGGGTACAAACACATAGAAAAAAACTCTCAGCGCTCAAGTAATCCAAATGGTCAATATGTTTGTAAGAAGGTGATGGATAGTAAGAGCTGGTTGATAACTTACTTCGCGGAGGCGCCTGTGGTCAGGCACCTCCCAATCCAGGTGACTGTATCAAAGAAACTGGCACCGGCAGCGGCAGCAAAGGTTCCACAATTTAATACGTACAACGCGTTTCTGCCGTTAAACAATCGGCCTTTCTCAAGTACATTGAACAAACATTCTTTGAAGACAGGGACAACATTTGCCCTTTTCCAATCTTCTGGGACTTCTCCTGTTCTCCACGAATTTTTAAACATCTGAACAGGGATGTCCCGTTGGAAGGTTCAGTGACGCTGGAGCTTCAGCTTCCTCACAGAAGACATGACGGTTTCTCCTGGGCTCTTCTGATACTTGGTGAATCCCTCTTGCCCTCCACACGCTGCAGGATTCCAGCCCCAGCTCATCATCAGCCGCCACCATGTTGACGGCTTTATTCTTCCTCCTCCAGACACTCTGCTGATCCAGGCAAACTGTCTCATGGCTCGACAGAACAAGACCCCAGAACTCCTGGGATTATTTATATTTTTTTAATATAGTGAGGCGACTGTTCTTGTCTTTCGGGGCAGTAGAGATAACGTCTTGGAGTTGAGACATGTAGACCTTCAGTGTTTAGGACCGGGGCATAGCTAAAGGCTCGTGGGTACGGGTGCAAAAGTTTATTTTGGGGCCCCCAACTTCTCTTAACCCCTTAAAGGGGTGGTCTCGCGAAACCAAGTGGGGTTATACACTTCCGTATGGCCATATTAATGCACTTTGTAATGTACATTGTGCATTAAATATGAGCCATACAGAAGTTATTCACTTACCTGCTCCGTTGCTAGCGTCCTCGTCTCCATGGTTCCGTCTAAATTCGCTGGCAGCTTGCTTTTTTAGACGCGCTTGCGCAGTCCGGTCTTCTCTATTCAGCACGAGCCGCTTCAGTGTGCTCCCCGCTACAGCTCTTCTGCGCATGCGCAGACGAGCTGTCACTGCTCGGGAGCGCGCTGCAGCGGCCATTCTGCACCTTCCTCTGTTAGAGGAAGGTGCAGAAACTGGAGCTGCCCAGCGGAGAAGCCCAGCCCAGCCCAGCAGCCCCGAGAAGCGTCCCAGGTAAGTGATGGGTCGGGGGGGAACTAGCGCTGCGCCGGGGGAACTAGCGCTGCGCGGGGGGGGGGGGCTGCCGCTGTGATGGGGGAACTAGCGCTAGGCCGGGGGGGCTGTCGCTGCGATGGGGGGGCTGCCGCTGCGCCGGGCTGCGCCGGGGGGGGGGCTGCCGCTGTGATGGGGGAACTAGCGCTAGGCCGGGGGGGCTGTCGCTGCGATGGGGGGGCTGCCGCTGCGCCGGGCTGCGCCGGGGGGGGGGGCTGCCGCTGTGATGGGGGAACTAGCGCTAGGCCGGGGGGGCTGTCGCTGCGATGGGGGGGCTGTCGCTAGGCCGGGGGGGGCTGTCGCTAGGCCGGGGGGGCTGCCGCTGTGATGGGGGAACTAGCGCTAGGCCGGGGGGGCTGTCGCTAGGCCGGGGGGGGCTGCCGCTAGGCCGGGGGAACTAGCGCTGGGCTCCGGAACCTAGCGCTGGGCTCCGGGGCCTTCACCTGGGCTGAGGGTCTAGCGCTGGGGAGCCGGGAGCGTAGCGCTGGGGAGCCGGGGGCTAGCGCCGGTTACCTGCTGCCTGGCGGTGGGCGTCTGGTCGGCGGCTGCGGGGCGTCTGGTCGGCGGCTGCGATGCGTCCGGTTGCCATGGAGACACAGCTGGCGGCGTCTCGGGAGCGCGCACGTCGGGCTGCAGCGAGCGACGGGAAAAGAGCCGGCGGCCATCTTGAGAAAACTTTTATAAGTTGCTGAAACGCTGGAACGGTAAGTACGAACCAGCTAGAAATGTCATTTACAGGGGGGCTTAGTAATGTGTACTTAATGGGGGGGACTGGGCAAAAAAAAAATTTAACTGCTTCCTCGAGACATCTCCTTTAACGCAGAGGCGTAACTTGAAGCTCCTGGGCCCCAATGCAAACCCTGTAACAAGGCCCCCAACTATAATGGTTTCTTCATAGTACTGGGGTCTGTTTATGGAGAAGAGAGGCCTTACGGGCCCCCTTAGGTTCCTGGGGGCCCTGCATCCCCCAAAGTGCCGCCAGTGTTTCAGCACCTTGCTGTGGCCAACAGATCTTACTGCAGGTGTTTTGCAGTCACCGGAGGGTTTCTGCTCACCTGCCTCCTCACCTTGTGAGCGGCTTCCATCTGTATCTCTAGAACATTCTGCACCTTTCTATCTACCTGTATGCTTTCCTTCTTTGTACAAGACGATGATCTCTTCTATAACTTGTTGGACCGCTCTCCTGACTTATTCATATTCCTAACAGACGATCAAACCTCACAGCCAACAAAGTCCCCGCCAGCCCAGGTAATTGATGTGCTTAAGCTCAAGCACACCTGTTGTAACTAAAGGTGCATTTAGACGGGACGGATGCTGGGCAAATGCTGCCTGCCCCTCGCCGCCGCACATAATGGCTGCAGTGCTGCTGCACGGGCGCTGGTATCGCTGGCTCACAGCGGGGCGGCTGCAGGAGATTTCCCTCCTTGCTCCCCCCCCTTTCCATTCACTTAACATAGTGGCCAATCACAGCTCTCGCTTTGCTGGAGGCGGGGTATTCAAAGCCCCCTTGCCAGAACAAAGCTGAGATGGCAAACGGGGAGGACACAGCAGTTTGCCGCAGTGCCGCCGGGGACCATCGCGAGGCATCGGAACTCTGCGGACCAGGTGAGTATAAGGCCCCCCACCCTCCAAACATAAGACACTGCGCCTCTTTGGGGGCAAACATTAATATAAGACAGTGTCTTATTCTTTAAGAAGCACGGTAGTAATACTCTGGTCACATCAAAGTCTATTGTGTTCTCTGTGTCTGACCTAAATCCCAGGGTTATGGCCAAATGTTTACTTATTTTTTTCAGATCTTAAGTGAACGTTGTTACTGCGGCGCAAAGTATCGAAAGGAATTGAAAGGAAACCAGAAATGGGCGGCTGAGGAGGGCCGGACGGGGGCTTCAGACCCGCAAAATGAAGATCTGCTGATTGCTGGTGATATGCCCACCTAGAGCAGCGCTGTCCTGAAGAAGCAAGATTTCCATTGAAAACTTTCTTTGAGGTTTTTAGATAATATCCAACAAACAAACCCTAAGATCTAGGTGGATCTGCAATCTACATACAAGATCTAGGTGGATCTGCAATCTACATACTAGATCAAGGTGGATCTGCAATCTACATACTAGATCTAGGTGGATCTGCAATCTACATACTAGATCTAGGTGGATCTGCAATCTACATACTAGATCTAGGTGGATCTGCAATCTACATACAAGATCTAGGTGGATCTGCAATCTACATACAAGATCTAGGTGGATCTGCAATCTACATACAAGATCTAGGTGGATCTGCAATCTACATACAAGATCTAGGTGGATCTGCAGTCTACATACTAGATCTAGGTGGATCTGCAGTCTACATACAAGATCTAGGTGGATCTGCAATCTACATACTAGATCTAGGTGGATCTGCAATCTACATAATAGATCTAGGTGGATCTGCAATCTACATACTAGATCTAGGTGGATCTGCAATCTACATACTAGATCTAGGTGGATCTGCAATCTACATACAAGATCTAGGTGGATTTGCAATCTACATACTAGATCTAGGTGGATCTGCAATCTACATACAAGATCTAGGTGGATCTGCAATCTACATACTAGATCTAGGTGGATCTGCAATCTACATACAAGATCTAGGTGGATCTGCAATTTACATACTAGATCTAGGTGGATCTGCAATCTACATACAAGATCTAGGTGTGCAATCTACATACTAGATCTAGGTGGATCTGCAATCTACATACAAGATCTAGGTGGATCTGCAATCTACATACTAGATCTAGGTGGATCTGCAATCTACATACTAGATCTAGGTGGATCTGCAATCTACATTCAAGATCTAGGTGGATCTACAATCTACATACAAGATTTAGGTGGATCTACAATCTACATACTAGATCTAGGTGGATCTGCAATCTACATATTAGATCTAGGTGGATCTACAGTCTACATACTAGATCTAGGTGGATCTGCAATCTACATACAAGATCTAGGTGGATCTACAATCTACATAAAAGATCTAGGTGGATCTACAATCTACATACAAGATTTAGGTGGATCTGCAATCTACATACTAGATCTAGGTGGATCTACAATCTACATAGAAGATCTAGGTGAATCTGCAATCTACATACTAGATCTAGGTGGATCTGCAATCTACATACTAGATCTAGGTGGATCTACAGTCTACATACTAGATCTAGGTGGATCTGCTGTTATCAAGAGGGCAGCAGGTACATTTTCCTATATCAGATCCGTACAAGCAGGGAAATGTATTTAGTTGTAAAGATACTGAAATAAATCTTCCAATACCCCCGGGTTCAGAGTAGATCTTGACAAGTCCATCACGGCGTTACTTTTTGTGGTCAAAGAAGTTAATACAAATCCCGATCTTCTCCCCATCCTCACGCTGGATCCTTGGAGGCAGTTTTCCAAGTAATCAGCATAAACTACACCCCTAGTTATGAATACGGAGCCCGATGTACCAGTAGTCACCGCAGATCTCTCTGGCTCGTTGATTGCAAAGCATGGGTGCTTCTTCTACAGAAGATAGTGGAGCAGGGAAACAATCGTGCCCCGCGCTCGGTGTGGACTAAGGGGTGCTGCTAGGACTAGAACTAGTACAAAGGGGCTACTCCACTATCCTCAAGGAAAACTGCTTCACACGGACCCCAGACGTCCCTCCAGGTTAGCTGGAGCGCAGGCAAGGACCGTCTACACGCTAACTTGGACAGCAGGTCTGGTGGGATTCCCCCCAGCAGGGTTAACCCACCGTGCACCAGCTGAGTTACATTTCACCTTCCTTACTCATTTATGAGTTCGACTCCACAAGGCGCAATTCTGATCTATTTGTGTTCTACAGAAGATGCCTCCGGTGAGTTGACTATCTTGTGTCCAACTTTCTGTAAATGATGGCTCCATTGTCAATATTTGCAGATGATACAAAATTATACAAGATAATCAATGCAACGGAAGATAATGTGTGGCTACAAACGGACCGAGATAAGCCGGGGGATTGGGGGGGGGGGGGGGATGGGAAATGAGGTTCAATGTTGATAAATGTAAGACTATGCACATGGGCAGGAGATACGGATGTCACCAATATACACTAAATGGGGTACTGCTAGGGAAAAGGCCTGGGGGCACTAGTGGGCTGTAGACCTAATTGGAGTAACCAATGCCAGTCAGCTGCTGCAAAAGCTAATAAAGTCTTGTGGTGCAGTAAAAGAGGTATAGGGGCGATGGGGGAGAACATTATCCTCCCACTATATAAGGCACTTGTCAGGCCCCACATGGAATACTGCGCACAGTTCTGGTCACCGGGGCTCAGGAAGGATGTTACAGTGCTGGAGGGGTACAAAGAAGGGCAACTAAACTAATACATGGAATGACGGGACTGGAATACCCAGAGAGGCACCAAAACTGGGATTATTCACCCCGGAAAAAAGACGGTTAAGGGGCGACCAAATAACTCTGTATAAATCCATGAGGGGACGATACAAGGATCTCTGCCAGGATCTGTTTATACCCAGGACTGCAACGGTAACAAGAGGGCATCCGCTACGTCTAGAGGAAAGCAGGTTTCATCACCAACACAGAAGGGGGTTCTTTACTGTAAGAGCAGTGAGACTGTGGAACTCTCTGCCTGAGGACGTGGTGATGGCAGGATCCATAGAGGAGTGTAAGTGGGACTGGATGTCTTTCTGTGATATTACAGGATATAGACAGTAGGTGATCAGCGGTTGGTGATCCGGGTCTTACAGACAGGTAGGTACTATCCTATTTCACTTAAGGTACAGCCCCACCATGCGGTGACCACACACAACCCCACACAATCTTGCCGGCATTGTTGGCAAGATCATGCAGCCATTGGCCACCGTGGACGAGGTGTCATGTGACCGTACCCTACATAAAGCAGGAAATGCTGCCGAATAAAGAAAATGTCTGAAGTCAATTATTAATAAACAGAATTTTATAAGAAATGTTTAATTTAAAAATCTATTAAGAATGTAAATCCAAATATTGTGATCAGATCCGACCATAGAGATACTGACTGCAGACGAGCGGTGCCGGAGGCTGGAGGCCCAGATGGGTAGAAGAGGACGCAGTCCCACTGGACCCCTCTGTACGCTTCCTGCTAAACGGATGGGAAGTCTTCCAGAATAAAATAAGATCCGGATCTTGTGGATTTAAAAAGGTTTTTAGCAATTTAATCATTTATTAAAAAACAAAAAGGACTAAAAATGTGTTTATCAATTTAACAAATTTGTGGACATAAATGTCGTGTCGCAGCAGAGCGCTCAGAGGAAACATTCGTGAACGGTAAAGGACCCCCCAAGGCAGCTTCAGCAGTAATAGTGACCCCCCCGGAGGCTCCTTGTGTGTAGTGACCTCTTCTATCGCTTGTAGAGCTTGTTGGCCACTAGACGCCTCTACAACGCAGAGAAGAGATTTCACCCCGTTACCAGAGGGGGGCGCATTATAGGGATGTGAGAAGCTGGATAGTCGTAGCGATGAATTGTCCCCCACCGGGCCGTTCTGACCAGACTGTTAGGAGGTGTTGGGACCAAAGGATGGGGGCACACAAGGTGACCGGGCTTAGGACGCCCCCTACAGACCACCAGTAGAGAGGACCATCTGACCAGACTGTTAGCAGGTGTTGGACCAGTGGATGGGGGCACACAAGGTGACCGGGCTCAGGATGCCCCCTACAAACCAGCAGTATAGAGGAGCATCTGACCAGCCTGTTAGGGGGTGCTGGGATCAGTGGATGTGTGAGGGCACACAAGGTGACTGGGCTCAGGACACCCCCTATAGATGACCAGTAGAGAGGAGCGTCTGACCAGACTGTTAGGAGGTGTTGGGACCAGTAGATGGGGGGCACACAAGGTCACTGGGCTCAGGATGCCCCCTACAGACTACCAGTAGAGAGGAGCGTCTGACCAGACTGTTAGGGGGTGTTGCGACCAGTGGAAGGCAGCACACAAGGTGACCGGGCTCAGGATCCCACTACAGACCACCAGTAGAGAGGAGCATCTGACCAGACTGTTAGGGGGTGTTGGGACCAGTGGATGGGGGCGCACAAGGTGACCGGGCTTAGAACGACCCCCTACAGACCACCAGTACAGAGGACCATCTGACCAGACTGTTAGGGGGTGTTGGGACCAGTGGATGGCGGCACACAAGGTGACCGGGCTCAGGATCCCACTACAGACCACCAGTAGAGAAGAGCATCTGACCAGACTGTTAGGGGGTGTTGGGACCAGTGGATGGGGGCGCACAAGGTGACCAGGCTCATGACGCCCCCCTACAGACCACCAGTAGAGAGGAGCATCTGACCAGACTGTTGAAAGGTGTTGGGGCCAGTGGATGGCGGCACTCAAGGTGACCGTGTGAACTGAGAGCAAGGCAGGTGGTTTGGTCTCCGCAACCAGAAAGGACGCACACGGGGTGGTCAAGTTAAGAAAAATGTATTTACCACAGGTTAATAAAGGCAAGTTAGTGGTAAAAGAACAGGAATAAGGACAAGCACAATACACAGTATAGTTGGAACAATTCAAGTTGGATTCCACAATATATACCACGTTTACTATGTCCACCTCCACAGCACGGACACTGAAAGAACAATAGTCCCAAAACTATCCCTAACTGACCCTAACTTCACATTTGGGTGCGCACCCCTCTTACCAGTGGTCCGGGTGGACTGCTTACAGTTTGTAAAAGCGCGCGTTGGGGCCCGATGTCGTCCCTTTCTAGTATAGCGAAGCATCCTCTCCTCACGGTTATCACAACATCCGAGGCAATAAGATTCTTCTCAGGATGTTTTCCTGTTGGCAGGAAAACAAAATGGATGAAATGGGATCCAACAGCCAGTAGCTCAGCACCCTGACAGTCCTGCAGAATCCATACACCGCGGGGGCATATAAGCCAGGGGTTGTGCAGTTACCGTCCGGTACTCAACAGCACTGCCAGTCTTTAGCTTTAGTGGCAATGTCCACAGCCACAATGTCAGTATTACTGGTTAGCCACTGGGCACAGTCCTTTCAGCATGGCTCCACTGAACATACTGTCTCTTTATACTCTGTCTGCCTCTGGACTGAATTACACACAGGTTAGCTGCACAGGAAAGTCCTCTAAGATCTCCACACACTCTCCATGCAGCACAGACACTTGGTTCTCTCTCTGCAAAGATGGCTGCTGCTCTCTGTGTGTCGTCACATCCTGCTTCCCTCTCATACTGTGTCTGCAGACAGGCAGGCTGACCTCATAGGGGTGAGTCCCTCCAGCATCACATTCCCATTGCAGGGGCTGCTGACCAGAATCACAGAAACACATATACACTCAACTTTAACACAGTATAAACAAATGAAACTTGGCACCTCATTGGGCTGTATATTAGGACAAGTATATGCACAGAAGCAGCACTCCTATTGCCATAAGGCTGGGACACAGTCTGTATATTACATATTCCCCCCCCCCCCCCCCACTTTAAGATTGGCAGTCCCTGCCAACGATTGAATATCCAGAGGGTTATACTTTTATGCGCAAAGTGGTAGTGTACCGTTGTATGTCAGGCCAAACAAACTCATCCTGCAAATACCGAACAGTGGGGGTGCCAGCATTTGTCCTAGTGGTCTGTCTGAGGACCTGTGAAATACTCTGGGGCACTTCAGCCATGGGCTGAGAAGTACTAGCAGACTCCGCACCAGTGGGGGCACAGGCTGGAGGCTCAGTAGTCACAGGTGGAACATCCTCAGGAGAAAGGATCGGCCAGCAATCATCCTAATCGTCGTAGGCCCAGTCCACACCACCAGTCTCTGACTGTGGAAGCTCGTTGACGTTGGCAGTTCTGATACAATTTGTTTCTTCAGAATGACATAGGCGCAGCATATTTCTGTGAAGTACTCGAACACAATCAGCTCCTTCCTTCTGGACTTGGTACACTGGCCCATTGGCATACTTGCGGCAAACAACACAATATGGCACAGCCTCCCATCTGCTTTCCAGCTTCCCTTGGGGCTTCTTGACACGCACCAGAACCAGGTCGCCTGGCTGCAATGGTGCTTCTTGCACTGGGGTCTTATCAGAATGAGAATGTTCTCGTAGATGCTGCCGCACCAATCGATGGATCGTCTCAAGTCTCTGCCGATGTGCTCGTACCCAGGAGTTTGGATCCCTTGGAGGGAACCCATCCACATCAGTCAGCTGTAATTCTCCCATACTTCGCCCAGAACGCCCAAAGAAGAGAGTATAAGGGGAGTACCCCGTTGTAGAATGGACCTGATTATTATAGGCCCAGACCATCTCAGACAAGAACTGAGCCCATTGTAACTTCTTGTCTTCCTCCAGCGTCCGCAGCATCTGTAGCAGAGTTCTGTTGAATCTTTCACAGGCCCCGTTCCCTTGCGGATGGTATGGAGTTGTGTGCGACTTCTTTATTCCATAGATACATTGAACTTCCTTCAGTACATGGCCCTCAAAGCAGGCTCCCTGATTGGAGTGGATGCGTTGAGGACACCCATACACTCGAATGAAATCTTGACACAGAGCCCGAGCTGCTGACTCAGCTGTCTGGTCCTTGGTGGCGGTTACCACTGCAAATTTGGTAAAGTGGTCCACCATTACGAGGCAATACTGATGCCCGCTGTTGGATGGGCCCACCATTAGATAGTCTATCATGACGATTTCCAAAGGTTCCTGGGTCACTATGGTTTGCAGGGGAGCCCTCTGCCTTATGGATCTCACAAGTTCGACAGCTGCGGCATACTTCTTCAACCATTTGACGGAGACCATGGCAGTAAATCAGACGCTGTAACCAACTAAAGGTCTTTTCGTGACCAAAGTGACCATTCTTGTTATGAGCCTCCATCGCCAATGAGCGAGCCAGTTCACTAGGCACCACAATTTGGTATCGAACGTCGATTTCAGAAGGTAGATAAACCTTTCGGCATAGAACTCCATTTTTCATCTCCAACTTCTCCCACTGACTCAGAACCAATAACATCTCCCGTGTCAGTCATTCTCTTTCCTCTCTACAGGGCTTCTTGCCTTCCTCAACAAACTTGATCATCCGTGCCAGCCCCTCATGGGCCTGCTGCATCTGTGCCCATTCCTGTCTTGAGGGACCAAAGAAAGGAGCCACTTCAGTCCCTTCCATTTCACACTGATTAGCGGTGGCCAAGGCCTGTGAAAATCTGCTGAAGTCAGGCACCTCCACATGCTCTAACTCGTGATCCACATCTCCTGTGGGGGTCTGGGTAGTTACCCTAGAAAGTCCATCAGCATTCTGGTTCTCTGTCTTGGATTGATACTTAATGTGATAATTGAACTTAGACATTCGGGCTATCCACCTCTGCTCTAAAGCCCCAAGCTTGGCATTTTCCAGATGAGCTAATGGGTTGTTGTCAGTCAGTACTAAAACTTCAGGCCCAGTCAAGTATTCAGAGAATTTCTCAGTCATGGCCCATACTAGTGCCAACAGCTCCAACTTAAATGAACTATAATTCTCAGGATTTCTTTCAGAATCCCGCAAAGACTGCCGGCGTATTCTATAACCCGCTCCTGGCCATCCTGAACCTGGGAAAGCACTGCTCCGAGACCATACAGGCTCGCATCCGTATATAGCTGGAACGGTAAGTGGTAATCAGCGTACGCCAAGATTAGGGTCGTTGTCAGAGCATCCTTCAATTCCCGGAAGGCTTTTTCCTGTTCAGTTCCCCATTTCACAGGCCGGTTCTTCGGACCACCGGATGTGCCCCGTAGGAGGGCATTTAGTGGTGCTGCTACCCTGGCAAAATCCTTAATAAACCATCAATAGTAACTGGCTACTCCAAGAAACGCCCTCACTTCTCGCAGGGTAGTTGGTGTCGGCCAATCCTGAATAGCCGCTATCTTGTCCCTCGACGGTCTCACCCCTTCTCCTGATACGCAATGACCCAAGTAATCAATTTCAGATTGGAACAACCGACATTTGCTTGGTTTTAATTTGAGCCTGTGTTCCCGCAATCGTCGAAATACTTGACCCAGTTGGTAGAGATGGTCTTCAAAGGTTGCAGAATACACTATAATGTCATCCAAGTAAATGAGAGTGAACTCAAGGTTAAAGTCACCGAGACATTTCTCCATCAATGTCTGGAACGTTCCGGGTGCATTTGTCAGCCCGAAGGGCATCCGGTTAAATTCATATAGTCCCATGGGCAAGATGAAAGCTGTCTTCTCCTTGTCTTTCTCAGCTATCGGCACCTGCCAATACCCACTAGTCAGATCTAGTGAGGAGAAGTACCGAGCTCTCCCTAGAGCTGAGAGGGACTCCTCAATCCGGGGTAAGGGGTAGGAATCTCTCATGGTGCAGGCATTTAACTTCCGATAGTCTACACAAAACCGAAGAGACCCATCTTTTTTTTTTACTAACACCACTGGAGCTGCCCAGGGACTTTGGCTTTCTCGGATGATCCCACCTTGCAGCATCTTAGTCAACAGTTCCTTCACTTCCTGATACAACCGTGGAGGAATTTGTCGGTAGCGCTCTCTAATTGGAGGGGTGTCTCCTGTGGGAATCTCATGGTAGACCCCAGTTGTACATCCAAAATCTTCAGCATAACGCGTGAAAGTGGCTCTGTTTTCCCACAACAGCTCATCTATCTTCTGGACCTGTTTTGGAGAACACGAATAAGTCTCCATCTTCATCTGTTCTCGAATTGCACAGCCATTCCATTCAGAGGAGGGACCTAATCTTCTCCTATGGACACGGTTACGGTCCACTCATCTCTTTCAGCCAGCTTCAGATGCATCGGCGTTACCCCCTATACTTCTTCCAGAGTTACATAGATGTTAGCCAGCATCCTTCCTGGTGTCAGATCTACACTCTGGTCCCGGGTGTTTACACATCGGAGTGGTACTCTCCCATTGCGAACTATTGCCAAGGAACGGGCTACTAGCGGATCAACACCTCCTTCGGCTGCCGGCAGTGGTTCTACCAGGACAGCTATGCCTTCTAATTTCCGACAGGTGCCTACAGGCATGGACACTATCATCTCCCGACGGGGTGGCAGTGTAAATTTTGTATGCATAGGGACAGAAATTCGTGCCAGAGGATGCTGTGCATCCGAGCTTTCCTGTAAGCCACATATCCGGATCAGCCACTGAAACGCTGCTCGAGTAGGCCGATGGGTGGTAGTTTGTTTCCAATAACCATGACCTTTCTTTTCAAAGAGGATCTGATCCAATTCTTTGAGCACATTCATCCCCAAAATGACAGGGGCCTTTACTTCATGTGGCTCCTGTACCACCACAATGCCTTTCTTACCTAGATCTTGACCACATAACCGGACATTCATCCAGGTCGCTCCCACTACTGGGACTGGTAACTGGTTGGCTGCGACCACTCGTACGAATGTATGGGGATCATATTTCACATGTTGTCGGAAGTACCGTTCATAACAATCTCTACTCAGAGTCGTTACTTGAGAACCCGTGTCAATCATCCCGATAACCGGAATACCTTCTAATTCCATTTGGATGACAGGACTTGCAGCAATTAGGTCATCATCAGGGCATTTTCCCCACATAATCTCCTTCTCAGTCTCCCCTACTCCGTGCCCTACAGCAGCAGGGGACCTTAGTTTAACGGCAGTCTCTCATAAGCTTGTCGCTGGTCTGGACATCTGGCAGCAACGTGGCCCATCCGTCCACACTCCCAGCAGCGTATTTCCCGTCGTTCTGGACATCGATTTTGGCCCCTTCGGTAAGCCCCTTCGGTTTCTCCTGAGCACTGTACTAAATTATTGGGACCCCTTCGGTAGGTCCTGTTCTCATCCCTCCAGCGGGGTTGTGGGTGGTTGTGACCTTCTTGGTGTGGACGGCCCACTCCTTCATCTCTAGTTCTCTGGAAGTCTGCAATTCTCATAGAGTTTTCATCACAACAGGTTTGCAAGCGTTCCATTTGCTCTTGCAATTTCTGCATTACTGTTAGAGTTTCTTTAGCTGGCACTCTTTCTACTGTTTCTAGGCTGGAGCTAGCCCCCTGCGACAAAGTGACTCCAACTGCGGTCTGGGGCTTTGGGACAATACTATTGGCACGTGAGATGGCCTCTACCTGCACGTCATGAAATTTAGCATTAGTCTCTCGTCGTATAAAGTCTTGCATAGCAACAGTCAAACTGCCGTCGCGGATCCCCAGAACAAACTGGTCACGGAGAGTCCGATCAGGGTTACAGAAGGCAAGTGAGCCTCTTTCCTTTCCTTGAATATCTCGGATCAGTTCTTGTAGGGCATTTGCATATTGGGGGGGGCTTTCATTCTCCTGTTGCACTCTCTGGAAGAATCAAGCCTGCAGGGATCCCAGCAATGCTGTTTCTCCATAGATGGTTTCTAGAATCTGTACCACTTGCTCAAATGTCTGCCTTTGATCGAATGGCCTTAATATCACTGTGGTCTTAGCATCACCTTGTAACATCAATATTGCTAGCTCTACTAGTACTTCTGGTGCGGTCTGGTACATTCTCTGGACCATTCTTATCTGCTCCACCCACATACTCACAGACATATCATTGCCATCAAATTTAACTAACTGACTCACTATAGCCCCTGCTGGCATTCCTCCTCTGGCACCATCCCCTCTAACTGGTGCGTTGCCGTCCATTCTGGAAAGCGGATCCTGCCGACTACGCCAATTTGTGAACCAAGAGCAAGGCAGGTGGTTTGGTCTCCGCAACCAGAAAGGACGTACACGGGGTGGTCAAGTTAAGAAAAATGTATTTACTGCAGGTCAATAAAGGCAAGTTAATGGTAAAAGAACAGGAATAAGGACAAGCACAATACACAGTATAGTTGGAACAATTCAAGTTAGATTTCACAATATATACCACGTTTACTATGTCCACCTCCACAGCACGGACACTGAAAGAACAATAGTCCCAAAACTATCCCTAACTGACCCTAACTTCACATTTGGGTGCGCACCCCTCTTACCAGTGGTCCGGGTGGACTGCCTACAGTTTGTAGAAGCGCACGTTGGGGCCCGATGTCGTTCCTTCCTTGTATAGCGAAGCATCCTCTCCTCACGGTTATCACAACATCCGAGGCAATAAGATTCTTCTCAGCAGGCAGGAAAACAAAATGAATGAAATGGGATCCAACAGCAAGTAGCTCAGCACACTGACAATCCTGCAGAATCCATACACCCCGGTGTGATATAAGCCAGGGGTTGTGCAGTTACCGTCCGGTACTCAACAGCACTGCCAGTCTATAGCTTTGGTGGCAATGTCCACAGCCACAATGTCAGTATTACTGGTTAGCCACTGGGCACAGTCCTTTCAGCATGTCTCCACTGAACATACTGTCTCTTTACACTCTGTCTGCCTCTGGACTGAATTACACACAGGTTAGCTGCACAGGAAAGTACTCTAAGATCTCCACACACTCTCCATGCAGCACAGACACTTGGTTCTCTCTCTGCAAAGATGGCTGCTGCTCTCTGTGTGTCGTCACATCCTGCTTCCTTCTCATACTGTGTCTGCAGACAGGCAGGCTGACCTCATAGGGGTGTGTCCCTCCAGCATCACATCCTGCTTCCTTCTCATACTGGCAGGCTGACCTCATAGGGGTGTGTCCCTCCAGCATCACATTCCCAGTGCAGGGGCTGCTGACCAGAATCACACAAACACATATGCACTCAACAGTTTAAACAAATGGCACCTCATTGGGCTGTGTATTAGGACAAGTATATGCACAGAAACAGCACTCCCATTGCCATAAGGCTGGGACACAGTCTGTATATTACAACCGCGCTCGGGATGCCCCCTAAAGACCACCAGTACAGAGGACTATCTGACCTGACCTTTAGGGGGTGAAATACAGTCTCCATATCACATCTTGCATCCAAGCTAGAGGCGGCACAACAGGGTATTAGAGCCTCTCTTTCTCTCTCTCTCTCTCTATATATATATACATATATACACACACTCCTTCTAGGGGGGGGGGGTGTTACTGGTAATGAGTGTACATCCAGAAAATACATTAATACTAGAGATGAGCGAACGTACTCGTCCGAGCTTGATGCTCGTTCGAGCATTAGGGTACTCGAGATGCTCGTTACTCGAGACGAGCACCGCACGTTACTCGAGTCAATTCCATTTCCTTCCCTGCATGTTTAGCGCCATTTTCTGGCCAATAGACATGCAGGGAAGGCATTACCACTTCCTCCTGTGACGTGCCAGCCCTATCCCACCCCCCTGCAGTGAGTGGCTGGCGAGATCAAGTGACCCCCGAGTATTTAAAGCGGTCCCGCCAGCGGCTCGCCTCAGACACGCACTGGGAGAGATTAGGGAAAGTGCTGCTGCTACTATAGGGAGAGTGTTAGTGTAGGATCCTGTGTACAAGAACCCCAATGGTCCTTCTTAGGGCCACATCTGACCGTATGCATTTTACTGCGTGGCTGCTGGGAGTTGTAGTGCATCACTATTGCAGATCCAGACCTTTTTGCAGCCTTGCGTATAATTTTTTTCTGGCTGCAGTGTGCGTTACATAACCGCTGTCTACCTCCAACTGCACGCCAATAATTCCAAAATTATTTACACTGCTCTGTGTCTGCCGTCAACTTCACGCACAGCGTATGGCGACAGCCCCGATAGAGGGAAAGACATATACAGGCTATATAGGCTATTTGCTTTTTAAGAAAATTTGAAAAAAAGCTCCTTCGTCGGGCTACCTGTGACCGTGTGCATTTTACTGCTTGGCTGCTGGGAGTTGTAGTGGCTCACTATTACCCAGCTAGGCCTTTTTGCAGCCTAGCGTATAATTTTTTGCGGACTGCAGTGTGCACAACATAACCGCTGTGACCCTCCAAGTGCAGGCCAATAATTGCATAATTATTCAGACCGCTCTGTGTCTGCTCTATTCGTAATACACCATGCTGAGGGGTAGGGGTAGGCCTAGAGGCCGTGGACGCGGGTGAGGACGCGGAGGTCCAAGTGAGGGTGTGGGTATAGGCCGAGTTCCTGGTCGTGGTGAATCACAGCCGGCTGCTGCGGGATTAGGAGAGAGGCAAGTTTCTGGGGTCCCCAGCTTCATATCACAATTTACGGGTCCGCGTGGTAGACCTTTATTACAAACAGAGCAGTGTGAGCAGGTTCTGTGGTGGATGGCAGAAAAAGCATCCAGCAATGTATGGACCACCCAGTTTTCTACGCAGTCCACTACTCCCGGCCTAGGGACTGCAACTCTGAATCCTCTGGCTGCTGCTCCTCCTTCCTCCCAGCCTCCTCACTCCATGAAAATGACACATTCTGATGAGCAGTCAGACTCCCAGGAACTGTTCTCGGGTCCCTGCCTTGATTGGGAAAAAGTGGTTCCTCAAACCTGAGGAGTTTGTCGTGACCGGTGCCCAACCTTTGGAAAGTTCCCGGGGTCCGGGGGATGAGGCTGGGGACTTCCGGCAACTGTCTCAAGAGCTTTCAGTGGGTGAGGAGGATGATGATGATGAGACACAGTTGTCTATCAGTGAGGTAGTAGTAAGGGCTGTAAGGAGGAGCGCACAGAGGATTCGGATGAAGAGCTGCTGGACGATGACCACCTGGACCAGGACCACCTGGTTTGATAAGCCAACTGAGGACTGGTCTTCAGAGGGGAAGGCAAGTGCAGCAGCAGGACAGGTTGGAAAAGGCAGTGGGGTGGCCAGGGGTAGAGGCAGAGCCAGAGCGAATAATCCCCCAATGGATTCCCAAAGCACTCCCTCGCGCCAAGCCACCATGCAGAGGCCAAGGTGCTCAAAGGTGTGGCAGTTTTTCACTGAGAGCGTGGACGACCGACGAACAGTGGTGTGCAACCTTTGTCGCGCCAAGATCAGCCGGGGAAGCACCACTACCAGCCTCACCACCACCAGCATGCGCAGGCATATGATGGCCAAGCACCCCACAAGGTGGGACGAAGGCCGTTCACCGCCTTCGGGTTGCACCACTGCCTCTCTCCCTGTGCCCCAACCTGCCACTGAGATCCAACCCACCTCTCAGGACACAAGCACAAGCGTCTCCCGGCCTGGACCCACCCCTCACCTCCGCTGTCCTCGGCCCCATCCAGCAATGTCTCACAGCGCAGCGTCCAGCTGTCGCTAGCACAAGCGTTGGAGCGAAAGCGCAAATACGCCGCCATGCACCCGCACGCACAAGCTTTAAATGTCCACATTGCCAAACTGATCAGCCTGGAGATGCTGCCGTACAGGCTTGTGGAAACGGAGGCTTTCAAAAACATGATGGCGGCGGCGGCCCCGCACTACTCGGTCCCCAGTCGCCACTATTTTTCACGGTGTGCCGTCCCAGCCCTGCACGACCACGTCTCCCGCAACATTGTACGTGCCCTCACCAACGTGGTTACTGGCAAGGTCCACTTAACAACGGACACGTGGACAAGCACAGGCGGGCAGGGCCACTATATCTCCCTGATGGCACATTGGGTGAATTTAGTGGAGCCTGGGACCGCTCACGTCCTACCCACACCCAGAATAGCGGGCCCCAGATCGGTGCTGGTATCTGTGGCGGGGTATGCCACCTCCACTAAACCTTCGTCCTCCTCCTTCTCCAATGCAACCTCTACCTCGCAATCAAGATGTGTCAGCAGCAGCACGTCGCCAGCAGACGGTGTCGCGCGGCAGCACAGCGGTGGGCAAGCGTCAGCAGGCCGTGCTGAAACTAATCAACTTAGGAGAGAAGAGCCACACGGCCCACGAACTGCTGCAGGGTCTGACAGGGCAGACCGACCGCTGGCTTTCGCCGCTGAGCCTCCAACCGGGCATGATCGTGTGTGACAATGGCCATAACCTGGTGGCGGCTCTGCAGCTTGGCAGCCTCACGCACGTGCCATGCCTGGCCCACGTCTTTAATTTGGTGGTTCAGCGGTTTCTGAAAAGCTACTCACACTTGTCAGACCTCCTCGGCAAGGTGTGCCGGGTCAGCGCACATTTCCGCAAGTCCAACACGGACGCTACCACCCTGCGGACCCTGCAACATCGGTTTAATCTGCCAGTGCACCGGGGGAGGAGCCTGAGCAGGAGGAGGGGGAGGAGACAGCTGGGCCCACTGCAGAGGGTACCCATGCTGCAGAAAATTCCATGCCGGAAAAAGTGTCATCCGCGCTTGCTTGCAGAATAAAATGTATAATCTTCCTTTATTTAAACATATTTAAAATTTGCCAGGTATACACATCTCTGGACCAGAGGCGTATCGGCTGCACAGAGCCTTCGTCAGTGGTCCAGAGTCTGGTCCAGAGATGTGTATACCTGGCAAATTTTAAATATGTTTAAATAAAGGAAGATTATACATTTTATTCTGCAAGCAAGCGTGGATGACACTTTTGCCTGCATGGAATTTTCTGCTGTTTAAGCCCAGGACTGGGGGCAGGTGAACCCGTTTGAGCAAGCAGCGGATCGTGAGACATATGAAGTGAGCAAGTTGACAGCACAGCACACTATTGTCAAGTGTCTTTTTCTTTGGAGGTACCCATGCTGCTTGCCTCCCATCCATTCAGCGTGTATGGCCTGTGGAGGAGGAGGATCCTGAAAGTGATCTTCCTAGTGAGGACAGCGATGTGTTGCGTACAGGTACAGTGGCACACATGGCTGACTTCATGTTAGGATCCCTTTATAGTGACCCTCGCGTTAGACGCATTCTGGCCACTACGGATTACTGGGTGTACACACTGCTCGACCCACGGTATAAGGAGAACCTTTCCACTCTCATTCCCGAAGAGGAAAGGGTTTCGAGAGTGATACAATACCACAGGGCCCTGGTGGACAAACCGATGGTAAACTTCCCATCCGACAGCACTAGTGGCAGAAGGTGCAGTTCCGAGGGCCAAGTAGCAGGGGAGGCGCGGAGATCAGGCAGCATGTTCAGCACAGGCAGGGGAACACTCTCCAAGGCCTTTGCCAGCTTTATGGCTCCCCAGCAAGACTGTGTCACCACTCCCCAGTCAAGGCTGAGTCAGAGGGAGCACTGTAGGAAGATGGTGAGGGAGTACGTAGCCGATCGTACGACCGTCCTCTGTGATGCCTCTACTCCGTACAACTACTGGGTATCAAAGCTGCACACGTGGCACGAACTCGCACTGTATGCCCTGGAGGTGCTTGCTTGCCCTGCGGCTAGCGTCTTGTCAGAGAGGGTGTTTAGTGCAGCTGGGGGAATCATCACGTATAAGCGTACGCGCCTGTCAACTGACAGTGCCGACAGGCTTACACTCATAAAGATGAACAAAGCCTGGATTTCCCCAGACTTCTTTTCTCCACCAGCGGACAGCAGCGGTACCTAAAGATTATTTTCGCTGCAGCCGCGGATGCAAGCATTGTTCTCTATCACCGTAAAAAACGGGGACATTTACCTTTGTCAATCTGTGTATGAGATTCGTCCTCCTCCTCCTGCTCCTCCTCCTGAAACCTCACGTAATCACGCCGAACGGGCAATTTTTCGGTGGGCCAAAAGGCTCATATAACTTTTGTAAACAATATTTATATGCTTCTATTCTAATTAAATCATTGAAACTTCCACCTGAACCAATTTTTTTAACTGGGCTGCCTCCAGGCCTAGTTACAAATTAAGCCACAGTAAGCTCAGCGAGTAATGGGTTTCACCTGCCCTCTGGGTTGGGCATGGGCAATTTTTCTGGGGTACATTTGTACACAAATTTTTGGGGCCCTCGCCTACAATGTAATCCACGTAATTTTTATGGGCTTCGCCTGCACTCATGGTATACCACGGTGTCTGGGGTTGGCCTACACTTTTGCTACAGAAATGTAACTCTGTTCTGCCTACCTATACTTCTGCCACAGTAATGCTACAGGGGTCTGACTATACTTCAGCAACAGAAATGTTACTTCGGTCTGCCGATACTTCTGCTCCTGAAATGTTACCTTGGTTGGTGTATACTGTTACTACTGTAATGTTACTAATACTGGCCTCTGCCTATACTACAGCTACGGAAATGTTACTGGGGCATGTCTATACTGCTATAACAGAAATGTAACTAATAGTGGGCTCTGCCCATACTGCTTCTACGTTACTGTTACTGGGGTCTGATTATACTGCTACTACTGAAATGTTACTGGGCTCAGCCTATACTGCTGCTACGGAAATGTAACTCTGTTCTGCCTGCCTATACTTCTGCCACAGTAATGCTACAGGGATCTGCCGATACTTCTGCAACAGAAATGTAACTTCGGTCTGCCGATACTTCTGCTCCTGAAATGTTACCGTGGTCTGTGTATACTGTTACTACTGTAATGTTACTAATATTGGGCTCTGCCTATACTGCTGCTACGGAAATGTTAATGTGCTGCTCTGCCTATACTGCTTCTACGGAAATGTTACTTCGGTCTGTCTATACTCTAACTACTGAAATGTTACAGGGCTCTGCCTACACTGCTGCTACTGAAATGTTACTGGGGTCTGTCTATACTGCTGCAAATGAAATGTTACTGGGGTCTGTCTATACTGTTACCACAGAAATGTTACTGCTGGGTTCTGCCTATACTGCTGCTACGCGAATGTTAATGGGCTCTGCCTACACTGCTGCTACTGAAATGTTACTGGGGTCTGTCTATACTGCTGCAAATGGAATGTTACTGGGGTCTGTCTATACTGCTGCAAATGAAATGTTACTGGGGTCTGTCTATAATGCTACTACTGAAATGTTACTAATCCTGGGCTCTGCCTCTACTGCTGCTACTGAAATGTTACTGGGGTCTGTCTATACTATTACTACTGAAATGTTACTAATACTGGGCTCTGCCTATACTGCTGCTACGGAAATGTTACAGGGGTCTGGCTATACTGTTACTACTGAAATGTTACTGGGCTCTGCCTATACTGCTGCTACTGAAATGCTACTGGGGTCTGTCTATACTGTTACCACAGAAATGTTACTGCTAGGTTCTGCCTATACTGCTGCTACGTGAATGTTAATGGGTCTGTCTATACTGTTACTACTGAAATGTTACTAATACAGGGCTCTGCCTATACTGCTGCTATACAAATGTTACAGGGTCTGTCTATACTGTTACTACTGAAATATTACTAATACTGGGCTCTGCGTATACTGCTGCTACGGAAATGTTAATGTGCTGCTCTGCCTAAACTGCTGCTACAGAAATGTTACTGGGGTCTGTCTATACTGCTGCAAATGAAATGTTACTGGGGTCTGTCTATACTGCTGCAAATGAAATGTTACTGGGGTCTGTCTATACTGTTACTACTGAAATGTTACTGGGCTCTGCCTACACTGCTGCTACTGAAATGTTACTGGGGTCTGTCTATAATGCTGCAAATGAAATGTAACTGGGTCTGTCTATACTGCTGCAACTGAAATGTTTTGGGGGTCTGTCTATAATGCTGCAACTGAAATTTTACTGGGGTCTGTCATACTGCTGCAACTGAAATGTTACTGGGGTCTGTCTATACTGCTGCAACTGAAATGTTTTTGGGGTCTGTCTATACTGTTACTACTGAAATGTTACTGGGCTCTGCCTACACTGCTGCTACTGAAATGTAACTGGGGTCTGTCTATAGTGCTGCTACTGAAATGTTACTGGGGTCTGTCTATACTGCTGCAAATGAAATGTTACTGGAGTCTGTCTATACTGTTACTACTGAAATGTTACTGGGCTCTGCCTACACTGCTGCTACTGAAATGTAACTGGGGTCTGTCTATACTGCTGCTACTGAAATGTTACTGGGGTCTGTCTATACTGTTACTACTGAAATGTTACTGGGGTCTGTCTATACTGCTACTCCTGAAATGTTACTGGGCTCTGCCTACACTGCTGCTACTGAAATGTTACTGGGGTCTGTCTATAATGCTGCAAATGAAATGTAACTGGGTCTGTCTATACTGCTGCAACTGAAATGTTTTGGGGGTCTGTCTATAATGCTGCAACTGAAATGTTACTGGGGTCTGTCATACTGCTGCAACTGAAATGTTACTAGGGTCTGTCTATACTGCTGCAACTGAAATGTTTTTGGGGTCTGTCTATACTGTTACTACTGAAATGTTAATGGGGTCTGTCTATACTCCCGCTACTGAAATGTTACTGGGGTCTGTCTATAATGCTGCAACTGAAATGTTACTGGGGTCTGTCTATAATGCTGCAAATGAAATGTTACTGGGGTCTGTCTATACTGTTACTACTGAAATGTTACTGGGGTCTGTCTATACTGCTGCAAATGAAATGTTACTGGGGTCTGTCTATACTGCTGCTACTGAAATGTTACTGCGTTCTGTCTATACTGCTGCAAATGAAATGTTACTGGGGTCTGTCTATAATGCTGCAAATGAAATGTTACTGGGGTCTGTCTATACTGTTACTACTGAAATGTTACTGGGGTCTACCAAGACTTCTGCAACATAACTGTTAGTGGGGTCAGCTTATACCTTTGCTACAGGAATACTACAGGGGTGTGTGCATAGTATGGCTGCACTAAGTTTTTACATCGCAGTGTTCTACGTATCTGGCCCAAGAAAAAAAGCTCAGTCTGACTCGGGCATGCAGTGTTCGCCGAAGCCCACCTGTACTTTATCTGACGTTACCTCAGCTATCCGGGGCACTGCAATGGGATTTATTTATGTACCGTCGGTGGCTTCCTAGGACTCACCCATGCTGTGGGTCCACACAGACATCCCTGAGCGGAGTTGTACCTGCCTGTGACTATTAATTAAAAAAAACAAGTCTGACTGGGGCATGCTGTCCAGGGCACTGCAATGGGATTTATTTATGTACCGCCGATGGGTTCCAGGGAGCCACCCATGCTGCGGGTGCACACGGAATTCACATAGGGGAGTTGTACCGCCCTGTGTCTTTTTATAAAAAACCCCAGTCTGACTGGGGCATGCAGTGTTGGCCGAAGCCCACCTGTACTTTATCTGACGTTACCTCAGCTATCCGGGAGACTGCAATGGGATTTATTAATGTACCGTCGGTGGCTTCCTGGGACCCACCCATGCTGTGGGTCCACTCCACACAGACTTCCCATAGGGGAGTTGTACCTGCCTATTAATTAAAAAACCCCAGTCAGACTGGGGCATGCAGTGTGGGCCGAAGCCCATCTGTATTTAAGCTGACGTTAGCTTAGCTGTGCTGGGCACTGCAATGGGATTTATTTATGTACCGCCAGTGGCTTCCTGGGACCCACCCATGCTGTCGGTCCACACGGAGTTGTAACTGCACGTGTCTACTTATAAAGAACCCCAGTCTGACTGCGGCATGCAGTGTGGGCCGAAGCCCACCTGTATTTAATCTGACGTTAGCTCTACTATCCGGGGCACTGCATTGGGACAAACTACAGGAGCAATACAACGCTAATAAGACGTGCACAGCTACGCTAGCATTGGAGTCCGCTGTAGGCCCGCGATTGCTGAGGGTTTGTGCAGAGGCCTATGTCCTGGGTGCAGTGAAAGTCCGCTTCATGCCTACGATTGCTGAAGCTGTGGGCCGAGGCCTATGCCGTGGGCACGGTGCAAGTCTGCCATGTTTGGTCCCTCTGATTTATTTATTGTTCATGGCTTGGGTTGCCTAGGACCCACCTATGCTGTTGGTGCACACTTAGTTCCCATCGCGGTGTTTGACCTGTCTGGCACAAAGGTACTGACTGACTTGGGTAGAGGGCAGAGTGCAGATGGCTTTCCCTTTGCAGTGTGGATTGAGCTATGCGACACCTTGACAGAATGAATACTGTGTGGCACATGGATTCCCCATTGCTATGTAACTCATGCCCACGTTTGCAGCTCCTGACGGAGGTGGCACGGGATTGGAATAAAGATCAAACGTCAATTTCTCATTGCTTCTGTACAGCATTGTGGGCTATCGCCCCGCCCCTTTTAAAGAGGGTCGCTGCCTGGCCCTGCCAACCCTCTGCAGTGTGTGCCTCCGGTTCCTCCTCATGGCAGACGCACTTATAAATAGACATGAGGGTGGTGTGGCTATGAGGCCAGCGTGTCGCATGAGGGCAGCTGAAGGCTGCGCAGGGACACTTTTGTGTGCGCTGCGGATGCAGGGTCGCGCGCGCGCGGGGGGGGGGGGTCTGGGCAGCATGTAACCCAGGAGAAGAGGCAGCGGAGTGTCTTGCAAGCAGTGATTGTGCTTGGTTGGAGGTCGTGCGGTGCTTAGCTAAGGTGTGCCTTGCTAATGAGGTTTTGTCCGAAGTAAAAATTGTTGGGAGGGGGGGAGGGCACTCTTGCCGCTATTGTGGCTTAATAGTGGGACCTGAGAACCTGAGATGCAGCCCTGCATGTTGCCCCTCGCCTGACCTATCCGTTTCTGTGTTGTTTCCATCACTTTCGTAGGTTTCGAAGATTTGCACAAATGAAAACCTTAGCGAGCATCGGTCATATACAAAAATGCTCGAGTCGCCCATTGACTTCAATGGGGTTCGTTACTCGAAACGAACCCTCGAGCGTTCGACTCGAGCAACGAGCACCCAAGCATTTTGGTGCTCGCTCATCTCTAATATGGTGAAAAGTCTGGATTGCAGGCGGCCGGTGCACCCCGGACTCTTCTCCTATGAAGCTATTGTGATGGATGTAGTATATGGTGGAAGGTCTGGACTGCAGGTGGCCGGTTCACCCCGGACTCTTCTCCTGTGAAGCTGTTCTGGTGGATGTAGTATATGGTGGAAGGTCCGGACTGCAGGCGGCCGTTTCACCCCGGACTCTTCTCCTGTGAAGCCATGCTGTTGTGATGCATGTAGTATATGGTGGAAGGTCTGGACTGCAGGCGCCCGTTTCACCCCGGACTCTTCTCCTGTGAAGCTGTTGTGATGGATGTAGTATATGGTGGAAGGTCTAGACTGCAGGCAGCCTTTTCCCCCCAGACTCTTCTCCCGTGAAGCTATGCTGTTGTGATAGATGTAGTATATGATGGAAGGTCTGGACTGCAGGCGCACGGTTCACCCCGGACTTTTCTCCTGTAAAGCTGTTGTGATTGATGAACTATATGGGGGAAGGTCTGGACTGCAGGTGGTCAGTTCACCCCGGACTCTTCTCCTGTGAAGCTGCTGTGATGGATGCAGAATATAGTGGAAGATATGGACTGCAGGTGGCCGGTGCACCCCGGACTCTTCTCCTGTGAAGCCATGTGGTTGTGATGGATGTAGTATATGGTGGAAGGTCTGGACTGCAGGTGGTAGGTTCACCCCGGACTCTTCTGTGAAGCTGTTGTGGTGGATGTAGTATATGGTGGAAGGTCTGAACTGCAGGCGGACGGTTCACCCCCGACTCTTCTACTGTGAACCTGTTGTGATGGATGCAGTATATGATGGAAGGTCTGGACTGCAGGCAGCCTTTTCACCCCAGACTCTTCTCCTGTGAAGCCATGCTGTTGTGATAGATGTAGTATATCATGGAAGATCTGAACTGCAGGCCGACGGTTCGCCCCGGACTCTTCTCCTGTGAAGCTGTTGTGATAGATGTAGTATATGGGGGAAGGTCTGGACTGCAGGTGGTCAGTTCACCCCGGACTCTTCTCCTGTGAAGCTGCTGTGATGGATGCAGAATATAGTGGAAGATATGGACTGCAGGTGGCCGGTGCACCCCGGACTCTTCTCCTGTGAAGCCATGTGGTTGTGATGGATGTAGTATATGGTGGAAGGTCTGGACTGCAGGTGGTAGGTTCACCCCGGACTCTTCTGTGAAGCTGTTGTGGTGGATGTAGTATATGGTGGAAGGTCTGAACTGCAGGCGGACGGTTCATCCCCGACTCTTCTACTGTGAACCTGTTGTGATGGATGCAGTATATGATGGAAGGTCTGGACTGCAGGCAGCCTTTTCACCCCAGACTCTTCTCCTGTGAAGCCATGCTGTTGTGATAGATGTAGTATATCATGGAAGATCTGAACTGCAGGCCGACGGTTCGCCCCGGACTCTTCTCCTGTGAAGCTGTTGTGATAGATGTAGTATATGGGGGAAGGTCTGGACTGCAGGTGGCTGGTTCACTCTGGACTCTTCTCCTGTGAAGCTGCTGTGATGGATGCAGAATATAGTGGAAGATATGGACTGCAGGCAGCCGGTTCACCCCGGACTCTTCTCCTGTGAAGCTGTTGTGATGCATGGAGAATATGGTGGAAGGTCTGGACTGCAGGCGGCCAGTTCACCCCGGACTCTTCTGTGAAGCCATGCTGTTGTGATGGATGCAGTATATGGTGGAAGGGCTGGACTGCAGGTGTCCGGTTCACCCCAGACTCTTCTCCTGTGAAGCCATGCTGTTTTGATGGATGTAGTATAAGGTGGAAGGTCTGGACTGCAGGTGGCCGGTTACCCCCGGACTCTTCTCCTGTGAAGCTGTTGTGATTGATGTAGTATATGGTGGAAGGTCTGGACTGCAGGCGGCCAGTTCTCCCCGGACTATATGGTGGAAGGTGTAGAATGCTGGCGGCTGGTACACCCCGGACTCTTCTCCTGTGAAGCCGTGCTGTTGTGATGGATGTAGTAGATGGTGGAAGGTCTAGACTGCTGGCGGCCGGTTCACCCCGGACTCTTCTCCTGTGAAGGCGTGCTGTTGTGATGGATGTAGTAGATGGTGGAAGGTCTAGACTGCTGGCGGCCGGTTCACCCCGGACTCTTCTCCTGTGAAGGCGTGCTGTTGTGATGGATGTAGTAGATGGTGGAAGGTCTGGACTGCATGCTGTTGGTCTACCCCGGACTCTTCTCCTGTGAAGCTGTTGTAATATATGTAGTTTATGGTGGAAGGTCTGGACTGCAGGCGGACGCTTCACTCCAGACTCTTCTCCTGTGAAGCTGTTGTGATGGATGCAGTATATGGTGGAAGGTCTGGATTGCTGGCAACTGGTTCACCCTGGACTCTTCTCCTGTGAAGCTGTTGTGATTGATGTAGTATATGGTGGAAGGTCTGGACTGCAGGTGATTGGTTTACCCTGGACTATGTGGTGGAAGGTCTAGACTGCTGGCGGCCGGTTCACCCCAGTCTCTTCTCCTGTGAAGCCGTGCTGTTGCGATGGATGTAGTTTTTGGTGGAAGGTCTGGACCGCAGGCGGTTGGTCTACCCCAGACTATTCTCCTGTGAAGCCATGCTGTTGTGATGGATGTAGTATATGGTGGAAGGTCGGGATTGCAGGCTGCCGGTTCACCCCGGACTCTTCTCCTGTAAAGCTCTTGTGATGGATGCAGTATGTGGTGGAAGGCCTGGACTGCAGGCGGTCAGTTCACCCCGGACTCTTCTCCTGTGAAGCTGTTGTGATGAATGGAGTATATGGTGGAAGGTCTGAACTGCACGTGTCTGGTTCACCCTGGACTCTTCTCCTGTGAAGTTGTTGTGATGGATGGAGTATATGGTGGAAGGTCTGGACTGTAGGCGGCCGGTTCACCCTGGACTCTTCTCCTGTGAAGCTGTTGTGATGGATGTAGTATATGATGGAAGGTCTGGACTGAAGGCGGCCTGTTTATCCCGGACTCTTCTCCTGTGAAGCCTTGCTGTTGTGATGGATGTAGTATGTGGTGGAAGGTCTGGACTGCAGGCGTCCGGTTCACCCCTGACCCTTCTCCTGTAAAGCTCTTGTGATGGATGCAAATATTTTAAATATTTTTAAAAGTAGTACAAATAAAAACAATATAAACCCCTGGCATCGGAGTGATCGTACCGACCCAGAGAATGAGGTTATATGGCACATTACATAGTGCCATTGAAAAATACAACTCGGCCTGCAAAACAACAGTAAGCCCTCCGACAGCAGCGTCGATGGATGAATAAAAGTGTGTGGGGGGGGAACAAAAATTATTAAAAAAAATAAAGGGCTATAGCATTAAGGGGTTAATCAATCCCAAGCCAGACGTGGAAGAGCATTTTTTCTTTTCACTATAACTCTTTAATTCTTGCACTCACATAAGCAGGGGCGTAACTACAGGCTCAGGGGCCCTGATGCAAAAGGTGAGCTGGGCCCCCCCTCTATCTGTATCTGTACCCGTACCCATAACTAAACCATGCTGCACAGAGGCGTAACTTGACGCTTCTGGGCCCCAATGCCAAACCTGTAACAGGGCCCCCAACTATAATGCTTTATTCATAGGACTGGGCTCCCTATATGGAGAAGAGAGGCCTTATGGGCCCCCTGAGGCTCCTGGGCCCGGGTGCAACCCCTGCACCCTGTATAGTTACGCCCCTGCACATAAGTACTTGAGGCTCATTGTACCATTTCTGGTGTTCCTCGAGGTCCGAGTTCCCTCTCGCTACATCGTTACTCATGCCGTAATACATAAAAGTAGCAGATAATAAAAGCAATCACACTAAACAAATGCATCAGTGATGACCCTGAGGTTCGGGGAGCTTCAATGAAAGGGTCATTATGGTAATTCGGATCTTATATTTGGGGGAAATTACCTTCATTAAGATGTTCTGGATCATAAATGAAAACATCTCAGGCCTTATTGGTTGATATTACTTTGACATTAAAAGTGTTCTTTTGTGTTCATTGATGGCCTTTAGAGGATCTTATAACATTTTAGGTCAAATATACAGCACAGAGTCCAAAACTAGACAACAATATAGCAAAAACCTCAGCATCTACAATATATTTTCCTTTAGTGTGGAGATAAGCAGGTATGGAGGTCAGCCAGAGAAAGGAAGGTCCACATGCTGAAGGTGATGCACTCGGCCTCCAGTACACTCCTGGTCACAAAGACAACAGCAAAACGGGTTGTAGCGAGGATGGCCAAGTGTCTGATGGTGCAGCAGAAGATGAGAACTGATTCCATGTTACATTCTAAGATAACACCAATGTGGAGGCCAAAGAAATTCTAGGTGACTTACAGCTTGCAATTAAAGTTTGGGCCTGTGGCCGTTGTAAGGAAAATTCTCGATGCGAAGCCCTATAAGGTCAGGCTGTATGACCACCTCTACAGGTATGGGAGGACTTTAGTGAACAACGGAATCTCATCATGTTCTTCACGGCTCCGATGACCTGATTGTTCCTCAGACTATAAATGATGGGGTTCAGCAGAGGTGTCACCGTAGAGTAGATCATGGAAACCGCAGAGTCCATCTTCTCAGAAGACCCATCAGTAGGTAGAAGGTACATGAAAATGAGCGCCCCGAAGTAGAGGATGACAACCGTGATGTGTGAGGTGCAGGTGGAGAAGGTTTTGTGTCTGCTGCTTCTACTTCGCATCTTCATAATGGCCACTAGGATAAAGAGATAGGACGTAAGGATGAAGAGGAGACAGCTTACTCCAAACACAGCTGCTGAGACGGTGGCAAGTATGTCGCTGAGGTGGGTGTCGGAGCAGGAGAGACGTATCAGTGGCTGGCCTTCACAATAGAAACGCTCTATGGAATTCGAGCCACAGAAATTCAGTTTGGAGATGACCACGGTATTGATGGTTGAGTTTAGAACCCCACTCAACCATGCAAACATGACAAGAAACGCACACACCATCCTATTAATTATGGCCGTATAACGCAGAGGCCGGCAGATGGCCACGTAGCGGTCACAAGCCATGGCGGCCAGCAGAATGCATTCAGTAGTGGCACACGATGTAAAGAGATAGACTTGGACAATACAACCTGAGAAGGAGATGACTCCACTTTGGCTTATGATCCCAGACAAGATGTTGGGTATTGTAATAGATGTATAGCAAAGCTCCAGAAAGGAAAGGTTTGTTAACAAAACGTACATAGGGGTGTGAAGAGAAATATTCAGTCTGACCACCAAAATAATGACGCTGTTCCCAATCACAGTCATGAGGAAGACGGCCAAAAAGACTATAAATATGAGTGACTTCCAATGGGAAACATAGGCAATCCCAAGGAGGATGAATTCAGTAACCTGAGACTGATTGTGTGATTTGATAAACTTATCATGTAAGATGTGGACCATGCTGAGGAGGCAAAGAGGACTATTAGGGGACACATTACCACTTCAGAATTAGTATTACCGTAGTGACGTACCTACTATGGAGGCAATGATCCCTACCAGGTAGAGAACCTAGAACCCTTCTTATTTGGATATCTCTATCATGTTTTAGAATGTCAAAGACAACTTGAAGAGTGAAGGTACAGATACAATAGATGAGAGCTCACCAAACCCACAGCTTTCATTGATACTAGACGACCATCTAATATGTATGGGGACATCCCGACTTTCCTCCAATGGTAGATAACCAGGGATTAAAAGACCGGGTGTTATGGATTTCAACATGTCTGATGCAGTTTGCTCTCAGGGGAAATAAACTGCCACCAGAGGTGTCTAAGCCATTAGTGACCACCAATACACCTCTCTACGGCAGTCACTAATGGGCTTTACACCTGCACATACATATTTTTAAGGTGTTGGCTTGTGTGAATCCTGACAGCCTGGCTCTGCTCTAACTGTCAGAGGGGAGAAACCTCAGTTCTGGGCAGTTTAACCCCTTACATGCCACAATCAATAGCAACTGCAACATGTAAGCAGATGACAGGAGAGAGTTCTGTCATCCATTGACACCCCGCCATATTATCACAAGGTAGCAATGGATTCCCATGGCAGCTGGAAGCCTGACAAAGTCTTCCATGTCTCCAATCTAACTCACCTATTAGGTCCTGTAGTGGCCCAGAGTTAACGGGGCCACTCCATACGTATGAATGTATTTGTCTTGTGCCATTGCATTGTCAGTGTCTTCAATGTGTGTAAATTTGATGTGTACTGCACCTTTGCAGCACTGAATGGGTTAACGTCTGGGTTTTGTCTGAAAAATGTATCTTGTTGTATGTCACGTGATCATGTTTGATATATGTGTGTGCAAGGTGGATGCAAACGTTAGTTAGCAAAGGTCTTCTTGTAAAAGAGAGTTCGGAGTGAAGTCAGTCTGCTTCTAAGTCTTGCAAGAGTTTGAGTCGGAAAAAGAGAGCCTTTTAGTGCGTAGAAGAAACTGTGCCTTCTCCTACGAGGATCCCCAAGATGGAAGAGGCTGAGCGATGGCCTAATCTCTGCCCTGGGAGCAAATCACCTAGGCCTCTTCGGTGCTAAAATAGAAAACATGAGAAAGAGTGTGAGAGGAACCCCCAGGCAGCGCTGAGTGTGACGTAACCGTGAGTGTTGACCGGTAGCGAGCTGGAGAGAGCATAGAGAGAGTTGCCAGGAGCAGAACCCCACAGATAACTGGGACTGTGGACTCATCTGCCATCCTGTGAATCCTCCCTGTCACACCACCATTGTATCTGCACCGGTGTCCTGCTGCCTTCTGTAATTTTTATGGACTGTTGTAGTAAATTTTATTCACGTAAACAAGCTCTACCAACTGTTTCTGATCTTGCTCAGAAAGTTATCCCTGTGTGTGGACCATTTTTTTGGCATCTTCTGGATTCACTGCAGAGGACGGAACGGTGGCGTCACGAGTGACAAAGGACTTTAAGGTAAACCACGATTAGGTTTTCCCTGTGAAACTCCCCCAGCAGTAACATGGTTGGGTCCTGTGCTACCCCAGGGGAGGAGATGGTAGAGCCCCGCGACAAGGCCTCAATCTACCCTGCTATCTCCTCGGCTGTGGGCCTGCTCCTCAGACGCAGCAGGTCCCGTTTCTAGCAGAGCGTAATAGGCTGCTGTTATAGGCTTAGTACAATGCACTACACAAATAATGCAGTGTAGTGTCCTAGCGATTGAAAAGATGCTTTAGGGACAGTGCTCTGACTGCGTACGCGGAAGAGTGCATATATATATATAAATTATATCAACCACAAAGGAAGGGGATACAGAGGGTGGGGAGGGGCAGGGGACAGATCGGTGGCATAAAAGTAGGCAATCCAGGAAGAAGTAATAGAAAAGATGATCTGGTGCTCGTGGGGTGAAGTGCAGCAGCTTTAGGGGGTGTGCCAACTGCTGTGGGAGGGCTCTCTCATGGAGACCCTCCAAAAGGCCACACTCAGGCAAAAGAAGAGTCCTTGTCTTAATAATACAAAAAAACTTTTAATGTTTCAAACAGAGCACAAGCGGCAAACGAAGGAGCGTCCAAGGATGTAGCGGGCATCCCTCCTTTAACAAGCAAATCTATTGACATTTCAGTACAGAATCAGACAAAGATGGGTATCAAAAAAGGAGGAAGAGAAGACATATATAGAACTAGCTGATATACACGGCTTCGTCTGAGTTAGTGTGATACAGGTGTTTACGTGTTGTTTGCACGGAAAAGTGTATGACGTCAAGGTTACTTTAGAGGAACCGAGGAATAAAATATGTATACACATAGAGGAGTGTTAGATTCTCCTCAGGCTGCATGTACTGATGTCCCTCTGCAGAATGTGCCGCCTCTCCCACTCTCCTCATTTAGGACCTAAAGAATGCTTGCGCCAAGTTTCACGATTGTACGACGGAAGTTACATTACACAGTAGTGCACTTACTTTTGCAATTAGAATTGCTTAATTCAACTTTTCCTATTTAGGACTTAAGAATGGACATGCCAAATTTCATGTTTGTACGACATCGGGAAGTTAGAGAATTAGTAGTCAGTCAGTGAGTCAGTCAGTGAGTCAGTCAGTGAGACAGTGAGTCGGTCAGTGAGTCGGTCAGTGAGTCGATGAGTCGGTCAGTGAGTCAGTGAGTCGGTCAGTCAGTGAGTCAGTCAGTGAGAGGAGTGTTAGATTCTCCTCAGGCTGCACGTACTGATATCCCTCTGCAGAATGTGCCGCCCCTCCCACTCTCCTCATTTAGAACCTAAAGAATGCTTGCGCCAAGTTTTACTATTGTACGACGGAAGTTACATTACACAGTGGTGCACTTACTTTTGCAATTAGAATTGATTAATTTAACTTTTCCTATTTAGGACCTAAGAATGGACATGCCAAATTTCATGTTTGTACGACATCGGGAAGTTAGAGAATTAATAGTCAGTCAGTGAGTCGGTCAGTGAGTCGGTCTGTGAGTCAGTGAGTCAGTGAGTCGGTCAGTCAGTGAGTCAGTGAGAGGAGTGTTAGATTCTCCTCAGGCTGCATGTACTGATGTCCCTCTGCAGAATGTGCCGTCCCCCTCACACTCTCCTCATTTAGAACCTAAAGAATGCTTGCGCCAAGTTTCACGATTGTACGACGGAAGTTACATTACACAGTGGTGCACATACTTTTGCAATTAGAATTGATTAATTCAACTTTTTCTATTTAGGACCTAAGAATGGACATGCCAAATTTCATGTTTGTACGACATCGGGAAGTTAGAGAATTAGCAGTCAGTCAGTGAGTCAGTGAGTCGGTCAGTGAGTCGGTCAGTGAGTCAGTCAGTCAGTGAGTCAGTGAGTCAGTAAGTGAGTCAGTGACAGGAGTGTTAGATTCTCCTCAGGCTGCATGTACTGATGTCCCTCTGCAGAATGTGCCGCCCCTCCCACTCTCCTCATTTAGGACCTAAAGAATGCTTGCGCCAAGTTACACGATTGTACGACGGAAGTTACATTACACAGTGGTGCACTTACTTTTGCAATTAGAATTCATTAATTCAACTTTTCCTATTTAGGACCTAAGAATGAACATGCCAAATTTCATGTTTGTACGACATCAGGAAGTTAGAGAATTAGTAGTCAGTCAGTGAGTCAGTCAGTGCGTCAGTCAGTGAGTCAGTGAGTCGGTCAGTGAGTCACTCAGTCAGTCAGCCAGTAAGTAAGTCAGTCAGTCAGTGAGTCAGTCAGTTGGTGAGTCTGTGAGTCAGTCGGTGAGTCAGTCAGTGAGTTAGTCAGTGAGTCAGTCAGTGAGTCTAAGTCAGTTAGTGAGTCTGTGAGTGAGTCTGTGAGTCAGTCAGTGAGTCAGTCAGGGAGTCAGTCAGGGAGTCAGTCTGTGAGTCAGTCTATGAGTCAGTCTGTGAGTCAGTCTGTGAGTCAGTCTGTGAGTCTGTCTGTGAGTCAGTCAGTGAGTCAGTCAGTGAGTCACTCAGTGAGTCAGTCGGTCAGTGGGTCGGTCGGTCAGTCAGTGAGGTAGTCAGTGAGGCAGTCAGTGGGTCAGTCGGTCTGTGAGTCAGTCAGACAGTCAGGGCTTTAATCTTTAGATATGTAGATAAAGGGGGAAGAATAAAAATAAAAACCAAAAAGAGGACAAAGGTTATACATAATATATAGGGCACTTTAAAGTTAATGTCAAATGACTACAATACGGCTAATCGAGATCTAAAGATGAAAGGAGTGAGGGGGGGGGGTAGAAATGAGCTAGGGTCAGTGTACCTCACATATTAATGTTACAACTAGCTGGTCAGACAGCAGCGGACACCGTAGTCACATAGGTACCTACCTATGCCCATTGCTCCCTGCCTTCTACCTTCCTGACACTATGAGGATGCCGCTTTCCATTATTTTATGTTATATACACCACCCCAGCTTTTTGGTTTAATGTTCTATCATATTTCAGCGTTCCATCATGATAATATTATAAAGATTTCAGTGAGTCAGTCAGTGAGTCAGTGAGTCAGTGAGTCAGTCAGTGAGTCAGTCAGTCAGTGAGTCGGTCAGTCAGTGAGTCAGTCAGTGAGTCAGTCAGTGAGTCGGTCAGTCAGTGAGTCGGTCAGTGAGTCAGTCAGTCGGTCAGTGAGTCAGTCAGTCAGTCAGTGAGTCAGTCAGTCAGTGAGTCAGTCAGTGAGTCGGTCAGTGAGTCAGTCAGTGAGTCAGTCAGTGAGTCAGTCAGTGAGTCAGTGAGTGAGTCAGTCAATGAGTCAGTCAGTGAGTCAGTCAGTGAGTCAGTCAGTGAGTCAGTCGGTGAGTCAGTTGGTGAGTCAGTCTGTGAGTCAGCCTGTGAGTCAGTCTGTGAGTCAGTCAGTGAGTCAGTCAGTGAGTCAGTCTGTGAGTCAGTCTGTGAGTCAGTCAGTGCGTCAGTCAGTGAGTCAGCCTGTGAGTCAGTCTGTGAGTCAGTCTGTGAGTCACTCAGTGATTCACTTAGTGAGTCAGTCTGTGAGTCAGTCAGTGAGTCAGTCAGTGAGTCAGTCAGTGAGTCAGTCTGTGAGTCAGTCTGTGAGTCAGTCAGTCAGTCAGTGAGTCCGTCAGTCAGTGAGTTAGTCAGTTGGTCAGTCAGTGAGGCAGTCAGTGAGTGAGTCGGTCTGTGAGTGAGTCGGTCTGTGAGTCAGTCGGTCTGTGAGTCAGTCAGGCAGTCAGGGCTTTAACCTTTAGATATATAGATAAAGGGGGAAGAATAAAAATAAAAAACAAAAAGAGGACAAAGGGGATACATAATATATAGGGCACTTTAAAGTTAATATCAAATGACTACAATACGGCTAATCGAGATCTAGATATGAAAGGAGTGAGGGGGGGATGGAAATGAGCTAGGGTCAGTGCACCTCAGATATAAATGTTAGAACTAGCCGGTCAGACAGCAGCGGACACCGTAGTCACATAGGTACCTACCTATGCCCATTGCTCCCTGCCTTCTACCTTCCTGACACTATGAGGATGCCACTTTCCATTATTTTATGTTACATACACCACCCCAGCTTTTTGGTTTAATGTTCTATCATATTTCAGCGTTCCATCATGATAATATTATAAAGATTTCAGTGAGTCAGTCAGTGAGTCAGTCAGTGAGTCGGTCAGTCGGTCAGTGAGTCAGTCAGTGAGTCAGTCAGTCAGTGAGTCAGTCAGTCAGTGAGTCAGTCAGTCAGTGAGTCGGTCAGTGAGTCAGTCAGTGAGTCAGTCAGTGAGTCAGTCTGTGAGTCAGTCAGTGAGTCAGTCAGTGAGTCAGTCAGTGAGTCAGTCTGTGAGTCAGTGAGTGAGTCAGTCAATGAGTCAGTCAGTGAGTCAGTCAGTGAGTCAGTCAGTGAGTCAGTCGGTGAGTCAGTCTGTGAGTCAGCCTGTGAGTCAGTCTGTGAGTCAGTCAGTGAGTCAGTCAGTGAGTCAGTCTGTGAGTCAGTCAGTGAGTCAGCCTGTGAGTCAGTCTGTGAGTCAGTCGGTGAGTCACTCAGTGAGTCACTTAGTGAGTCACTCAGTGAGTCAGTCAGTGAGTCAGTCAGTGAGTCAGTCTGTGAGTAAGTCTGTGAGTCAGTCAGTCAGTCAGTGAGTCCGTCAGTCAGTGAGTTAGTCAGTTGGTCAGTCAGTGAGGCAGTCAGTGAGTGAGTCGGTCTGTGAGTGAGTCGGTCTGTGAGTCAGTCGGTCTGTGAGTCAGTCAGGCAGTCAGGGCTTTAACCTTTAGATATATAGATAAAGGGGGAAGAATAAAAATAAAAAACAAAAAGAGGACAAAGGGGATACATAATATATAGGGCACTTTAAAGTTAATATCAAATGACTACAATACGGCTAATCGAGATCTAGAGATGAAAGGAGTGAGGGGGGGGGGATGGAAATGAGCTAGGGTCAGTGTACCTCAGATATAAATGTTAGAACTAGCCGGTCAGACAGCAGCGGACACTGTAGTCACATAGGTACCTACCTATGCCCATTGCTCCCTGCCTTCTACCTTCCTGACACTATGAGGATGCCGCTTTCCATTATCTTATGTTATATACACCACCCCAGCTTTTTGGTTTTATGTTCTATCATATTTCAGCGTTCCATCATGATAATATTATAAAGATTTCAGTGAGTCAGTCAGTCAGTCAGTGAGTCAGTGAGTCGGTCAGTCAGCGAGTCAGTCAGTCAGTGAGTCAGTCAGTGAGTCAGTGAGTCAGTGAGTCAGTGAGTCAGTCAGTCAGTCAGTGAGTCAGTGAGTCAGTCAGTGAGTCAGTGAGTCAGTGAGTCGGTCAGTCAGTGAGTCAGTCAGTCAGTCAGTCAGTCAGTGAGTCAGTCAGTCAGTGAGTTAGTCAATGAGTCAGTCAGTCAGTGAGTCAGTGAGCCAGTGAGTCCGTCAGTCTGTGAGTCGGTCAGTCAGTGAGTCGGTCAATCAGTGAGTCAGTCAGTCAGTGAGTCAGTCAGTCAGTGAGTCAGTCACTGAGTCAGTGAGTCTGTCAGTGAGTCAGTCAGTGAGTCAGTCAGTCAGTGGGTCAGTCACTGAGTCAGTCAGTCAGTGAGTCAGTCACTGAGTCAGTGAGTCAGTCAGTGAGTCAGTCAGTCAGTGAGTCAGTCAGTGAGTCTGTCAGTCAGTGAGTCAGTCAGTGTGTCAGTCAGTCAGTGAGTCAGTCAGTCAGTGAGTCAGTGAGTCAGTGAGTCAGTCAGTCGGTGAGTCAGTCGGTGAGTCAGTCGGTGAGTCTGTCAGTGATCAGTCAGTGAGTCACTCACAGTGAGTGAGTTGGTCTGTGAGTGAGTCGGTCTGTGAGTCAGTCAGTCAGTGAGTCAGTCATGCAGTCAGGGCTTTAACCTTTAGATATATAGATAAAGGGGGAAGAATAAAAATAAAAAAACAAAAAGAGGACAAAGGGGATACATAATATATAGGGCACTTTAAAGTTAATATCAAATGACTACAATACGGCTAATCGAGATCTAGAGATGAAAAGAGTGAGGGGGGGGGGATGGAAATGAGCTAGGGTCAGTGTACCTCAGATATAAATGTTAGAACTAGCCGGTCAGACAGCAGCGGACACCGTAGTCACATAGGGACCTACCTATGCCCATTGCTTCCTGCCTTCTACCTTCCTAACACTATGAGGATGCCGCTTTCCATTATTTTATGTTATATACACCACCCCAGCTTTTTGGTTTAATGTTCTATCATATTTCAGCGTTCCATCATGATAATATTATAAAGATTTCAGTGAGTCAGTCAGTCAGTCAGTGAGTCAGTGAGTCAGTCAGTGAGTCAGTCAGTCAGTGAGTCGGTCAGTCAGTAAGTCGGTCAGTGAGTCGGTCAGTCAGTGAGTCAGTCAGTCAGTGAGTCGGTCAGTCAGTCAGCCAGTCAGTCAGTCAGTCAGTCAGTCAGTCAGTGAGTAGGTCAGTCAGTGAGTAGGTCAGTCAGTGAGTCGGTCAGTCAGTGAGTCGGTCAGTCAGTGAGTCGGTCAGTCAGTGAGTCAGTCAGTCAGTGAGTCTGTCAGTCAGTGAGTCAGTCAGTGAGTCAGTCAGTCAGTGAGTCAGTTAGTCAGTGAGTCAGTCAGTGAGTCAGTCAGTGAGTCAGTCAGTCAGTGAGTCAGTCAGTGAGTCGGTCAGTCAGTGAGCCGGTCAGTCAGTGAGTCAGTGAGTCAGTGAGTCGGTCAGTCAGTGAGTCAGTCAGTCAGTCAGTCAGTCAGTGAGTCAGTCAGTCAGTGAGTCAGTCTGTGAGTCAGTGAGTGAGTCAGTCAATGAGTCAGTCAGTGAGTCAGTCAGTGAGTCAGTCAGTGAGTCAGTCGGTGAGTCAGTCTGTGAGTCAGCCTGTGAGTCAGTCTGTGAGTCAGTCAGTGAGTCAGTCAGTGAGTCAGTCTGTGAGTCAGTCTGTGAGTCAGTCAGTGAGTCAGCCTGTGAGTCAGTCTGTGAGTCAGTCTGTGAGTCACTCAGTGAGTCACTTAGTGAGTCACTCAGTGAGTCAGTCAGTGAGTCAGTCAGTGAGTCAGTCAGTGAGTCAGTCTGTGAGTAAGTCTGTGAGTCAGTCAGTCAGTCAGTGAGTCCGTCAGTCAGTGAGTTAGTCAGTTGGTCAGTCAGTGAGGCAGTCAGTGAGTGAGTCGGTCTGTGAGTCAGTCGGTCTGTGAGTCAGTCGGTCTGTGAGTCAGTCAGGCAGTCAGGGCTTTAACCTTTAGATATATAGATAAAGGGGGAAGAATAAAAATAAAAAACAAAAAGAGGACAAAGGGGATACATAATATATAGGGCACTTTAAAGTTAATATCAAATGACTACAATACGGCTAATCGAGATCTAGAGATGAAAGGAGTGAGGGGGGGATGGAAATGAGCTAGGGTCAGTGTACCTCAGATATAAATGTTAGAACTAGCCGGTCAGACAGCAGCGGACACCGTAGTCACATAGGTACCTACCTATGCCCATTGCTCCCTGCCTTCTACCTTCCTGACACTATGAGGATGCCGCTTTCCATTATCTTATGTTATATACACCACCCCAGCTTTTTGGTTTTATGTTCTATCATATTTCAGCGTTCCATCATGATAATATTATAAAGATTTCAGTGAGTCAGTCAGTCAGTCAGTGAGTCAGTCAGTCAGTGAGTCAGTCAGTGAGTCAGTGAGTCAGTGAGTCAGTGAGTCAGTCAGTCAGTCAGTGAGTCAGTGAGTCAGTCAGTGAGTCAGTGAGTCAGAGAGTCGGTCAGTCAGTGAGTCAGTCAGTCAGTCAGTCAGTCAGTGAGTCAGTCAGTCAGTAAGTTAGTCAATGAGTCAGTCAGTCAGTGAGTCAGTGAGTCAGTGAGCCAGTGAGTCCGTCAGTCTGTGAGTCGGTCAGTCAGTGAGTCGGTCAATCAGTGAGTCAGTCAGTCAGTGAGTCAGTCAGTCAGTGAGTCAGTCACTGAGTCAGTGAGTCTGTCAGTGAGTCAGTCAGTGAGTCAGTCAGTCAGTGAGTCAGTCACTGAGTCAGTGAGTCAGTCAGTGAGTCAGTCAGTCAGTGAGTCAGTCAGTGAGTCCGTCAGTCAGTGAGTCAGTCAGTGTGTCAGTCAGTCAGTGAGTCAGTCAGTCAGTGAGTCAGTGAGTCAGTGAGTCAGTCAGTCGGTGAGTCAGTCGGTGAGTCAGTCGGTGAGTCTGTCAGTGATCAGTCAGTGAGTCACTCACAGTGAGTGAGTTGGTCTGTGAGTGAGTCGGTCTGTGAGTCAGTCAGTCAGTGAGTCAGTCATGCAGTCAGGGCTTTAACCTTTAGATATATAGATAAAGGGGGAAGAATAAAAATAAAAAAACAAAAAGAGGACAAAGGGGATACATAATATATAGGGCACTTTAAAGTTAATATCAAATGACTACAATACGGCTAATCGAGATCTAGAGATGAAAAGAGTGAGGGGGGGGGATGGAAATGAGCTAGGGTCAGTGCACCTCATATATTAATATTAGAACTAGCCGGTCAGACAGCAGCGGACACCGTAGTCACATAGGGACCTACCTATGCCCATTGCTTCCTGCCTTCTACCTTCCTAACACTATGAGGATGCCGCTTTCCATTATTTTATGTTATATACACCACCCCAGCTTTTTGGTTTAATGTTCTATCATATTTCAGCGTTCCATCATGATAATATTAAAAAGATTTCAGTGAGTCAGTCAGTCAGTCAGTGAGTCAGTGAGTCAGTCAGTGAGTCAGTCAGTCAGTGAGTCGGTCAGTCAGTAAGTCGGTCAGTGAGTCGGTCAGTCAGTGAGTCAGTCAGTCAGTGAGTCGGTCAGTCAGTCAGCCAGTCAGTCAGTCAGTCAGTCAGTGAGTAGGTCAGTCAGTGAGTCGGTCAGTCAGTGAGTCGGTCAGTCAGTGAGTCAGTCAGTCAGTGAGTCTGTCAGTCAGTGAGTCAGTCAGTGAGTCAGTCAGTCAGTGAGTCAGTTAGTCAGTGAGTCAGTCAGTGAGTCAGTCAGTGAGTCAGTCAGTCAGTGAGTCAGTCAGTGAGTCGGTCAGTCAGTGAGTCGGTCAGTCAGTGAGTCAGTCAGTGAGTCAGTCACTGAGTCAGTGAGTCTGTCAGTGAGTCAGTCAGTGAGTCAGTCAGTCAGTGAGTCAGTGAGTCTGTCAGTGAGTCAGTCAGTGAGTCAGTCAGTCAGTGAGTCTGTCAGTGAGTCAGTCAGTCAGTGAGTCAGTCAGTCAGTAAGTCAGTCAGTGAGTCAGTCAGTCAGTGAGTGAGTCAGTGAGTCTGTCAGTCAGTGAGTCAGTCAGTCAGTGAGTCAGTGAGTCAGTCAGTCGGTGAGTCAGTCGATTAGTCAGTCGGTGAGTCTGTCAGTGATCAGTCAGTGAGTCACTCACTCACAGTGACTGAGTCGGTCTGTGAGTCAGTCGGTCTGTGAGTCAGTCAGTCAGTGAGTCAGTCAGTCAGTGAGTCAGTCATGCAGTCAGGGCTTTAACCTTTAGATATATAGATAAAGGGGGAAGAATAAAAATAAAATCTAGAGATGAAAAGAGTGAGGGGGGGGGGGGGTAAAAATGAGCTAAGGTCAGTGTACCTCACATATTAATGTTAGAAGTAGCCGGTCAGACAGCAGCGGACACCGTAGTCACATAGGTACCTACCTATGCCCATTGCTCCCTGCCTTTTACCTTCCTAAAACTATGAGGATGCCACTTTCCATTATTTTATGTTACATACACCACCCCAGCTTTTTGGTTTAATGTTCTATCATATTTCAGCGTTCCATCATGATAATATTAAAAAGATTTCAGTGAGTCAGTCAGTCAGTCAGTGAGTCAGTGAGTCAGTCAGTGAGTCAGTCAGTCAGTGAGTCGGTCAGTCAGTGAGTCGGTCAGTCAGTGAGTCGGTCAGTCAGTCGGTCAGTCAGTGAGTCAGTCAGTCAGTGAGTCAGTCAGTGAGTCGGTCAGTCAGTCAGTCAGTTAGTCAGTGAGTCAGTGAGTAGGTCAGTCAGTGCGTCGGTCAGTCAGTGAGTCGGTCAGTCAGTGAGTCAGTCAGTCAGTGAGTCTGTCAGTCAGTGAGTCAGTCAGTGAGTCAGTCAGTCAGTGAGTCAGTCAGTCAGTCAGTGAGTCAGTCAGTGAGTCAGTCAGTCAGTCAGTCAGTCAGTGAGTCAGTGAGTCAGTGAGTTGGTCAGTCAGTGAGTCGATCAGTCAGTGAGTCAGTCAGTGAGTCAGTCAGTCACTGAGTCAGTGAGCCTGTCAGTGAGTCAGTCAGTTAGTCGGTTAGTCAGTGAGTCAGTCAGTGAGTCAGTCAGTCAGTGAGTCAGTCAGTCAGTCAGTGAGTCAGTCAGTGAGTCAGTGAGTCGTTCAGTCAGTGAGTCGCTCAGTCAGTGAGACAGTCAGTCAGTCAGTCACTGAGTCAGTGAGTCTGTCAGTGAGTGAGTCAGTGAGTCTGTCAGTCAGTGAGTCAGTCAGTGAGTCAGTCAGTCATTGAGTCAGTCAGTCAGTCAGTCGGTGAGTCAGTAGGTGAGTCAGTCGGTGAGTCAGTCGGTGAGTCTGTCAGTGAGTCAGTCAGTGAGTCAGTGAATCAGTCGGATAGTGAGTCAGTCAGTTAGTCAGTCAGTGAGTCAGTCAGTCAGTCGGTGAGTCAGTCGGTGAGTCAGTCGGTGAGTCAGTCAGTGAGTCAGTGAATCAGTCGGTCAGTCAGTCTGTCAGTCAGTCAGTCAGTCCGTGAGTCAGTGAGTCGGTCAGTCAGTGAGTCAGTCACTGAGTCAGTCAGTGAGTCTGTCAGTCAGTGAGTCAGTGAGTTAGTCAGTCAGTGAGTCAACGAGTCAGTGAGTCAGTCAGTGAGTCAGTCAGTGAGTCAGTGAGTTAGTCATTGAGTCAGTGAGTCAGTGAGTCAGTCAGTCAGTGAGTCAGTGAGTCAGTCAGTCAGTCAGTCATTAAGTCAGTCAGTGAGTCAGTCAGTCAGTCAGTGAGTGAGTCTGTCAGTGAGTCAGTGAGTCAGTCAGTCAGTGCGTCAGTGAGTCAGTGAGTCAGTCAGTCAGTGAGTGAGTCAGTCAGTCAGTCATTGAGTCAGTCAGTGAGTCAGTCAGTCAGTTAGTCAGTGAGTCAGTCAGTGAGTCAGTCAGTCAGTGAGTCAGTCAGTCAGTGAGTCAGTTAGTAAGTGAGTCAGTGAGTCAGTGAGTCAGTCAGTCAGTGAGTCAGTGAGTCAGTCAGTCAGTCAGTGAATGAGTCAGTGAGTCAGTGAGTCAGTCAGTGAGTCAGTGAGTTAGTCAGTGAGTCAGTCAGTGAGTCAGTCAGTGAGTCAGTCTGTGAGTCAGTCTGTTAGTCAGTCTGTGAGTCAGTCTGTGAGTAAGTCAGTCAGTCAGTGAATCAGTCGGTCTGTCAGTGAGTCAGTCGGTCTGTGAGTCAGACGGTCTGTGAGTCAGTCGGTCTGTGAGTCAGTCAGGCAGTCAGGGCTTTAACCTTTAGATATATAGATAAAGGGGGAAGAATAAAAATAAAAAACAAATAGAGGACAAAGGGGATACATAATATATAGGGCACTTTAAAGTTAATATCAAATGACTACAATACGGATAATCGAGATCGAGAGATGAAAAGAGTGAGGGGGGGGGGGATAGAAATGAGCTAGGGTCAGTGCACCTCATATATTAATATTAGAACTAGCCGGTCAGACAGCAGCGGGCACCTTAGTCACATAGGTACCTAACTATGCCCATTGCTCCCTGCCTTCTACCTTCCTGACACTATGAGGATGCCGCTTTCCATTATTTTATGTTATATACACCACCCCAGCTTTTTGGTTTAATGTTCTATCATATTTCAGCGTTCCATCATGATAATATTATAAGGATTTCAGTGAGTGAGTGAGTCAGTCAGTCAGTCAGTCAGTCAGTGAGTCAGTCAGTGAGGCAGTGAGTCGGTCAGTCAGTGACTCGGTCAGTCAGTGAGTCGGTCAGTCAGTGAGTCAGTCAGTGAGTCAGTCAGTCAGTGAGTCAGTGAGTCAGTCAGTCAGAGAGTCAGTCGGTGAGTCAGTCAGTCAGTCAGTGAGTCAGCCAATCAGTGAGTCGGTTAGTCAATGAGTCGGTCAGTGAGTCAGTCATTGAGTCAGTCAGTGGGTGAGTCAGTCACTCAGTCAGTCAGTCGGTGAGTCAGTCGGTGAGTAAGTCGGAGAGTCAGTCAGTGAGTCAGTCAGTGAGTCAGTCAGTGAGTCAGTGAGTCAGTGAGTCAGTCATTCAGTCAGTCAGTCAGTCAGTCAGTCAGTGAGTCAGTCAGTCAGTGGGTGAGTCAGTCCCCCAGTCAGTGAGTCAGTCAGTGAGCCAGTCGGTGAGTCAGTCGGAGAGTCAGTCAGTGAGTCAGTCAGTGAGTCAGTCAGTGAGTCAGTGAGTCAGTCATTCAGTCAGTCAGTCAGTGAGTTAGTCAGTGAGTCAGTCAGTCAGTGGGTGAGTCAGTCCCCCAGTCAGTGAGTCAGTCAGTGAGTCAGTCGGTGAGTCAGTCGGTGAGTCAGTCAGTGAGTCAGTCAGTGAGTCAGTGAGTCAGTCAGTGAGTCAGTGAGTCAGTCAGTGAGTCAGTGAGTCAGTCTGTGAGTCAGTGAGTCAGTCGGTGAGTCCGTTGGTGAGTCAGTCAGTGACTCAGTCAGTGAGTCAGTCTGTGAGTCAGTGAGTCAGTCGGTGAGTCAGTTGGTGAGTCGGTCAGTGATTCAGTCGGTGAGTCAGTCGGTGAGTCAGTCAGTGAGTCACTCCGTGAGTCAGTCAGTGAGTCAGTCTGTGAGTCAGTCAGTGAGTCAGTCAGTGAGTCAGTGAGTCAGTGAGTCAGTCGGTAAGTCCGTTGGTGAGTCCGTCGGTGATTCCGTCAGTGAGTCCATCGGTGAGTCAGTCGGTGAGTCAGTCAGCGAGTCAGTCGGTGAGTCCGTCAGTGGGTCAGTCAGCGAGTCAGTCAGCGAGTCAGTCAGTGAGTCAGTCAGTGAGTCAGTCAGGGAGTCAGTCAGGGAGTCAGTCAGGGAGTCAGTCAGGGAGTCAGTCTGTGAGTCAGTCTGTGAGTCAGTCAGTGAGTCAGTCAGTGAGTCAGTCAGTGAGTCAGTCTGTGAGTCAGTCTGTGAGTCAGTCAGTCAGTCAATCTATCAGTCAGTCAGTCAGTCAGTGAGCTAGTCAGTTGGTCAGTCAGTGAGGCAGTCAGTGAGTCAATCAGTGAGTCAATCATGCAGTCAGGACTTTAACCTTTAGATATGTAGATGAAGGGGGAAGAATAAAAATAAAAACCAAAAAGAGGACAAAGGGGATACATAATATATAGGGCACTTTAAAGTTAATATCAAATGACTACAATACGGCTAATCGAGATCTAGAGATGAAAGGAGTGAGGGGGGATAGCAATGAGCTAGGGTCAGTGTACCTCATATATTAATATTAGAACTAGCCGGTCAGACAGCAGCGGACACCGTAGTCACATAGGTAGCTACCTATGCCCATTGCTTCCTGCCTTCTACCTTCCTAACACTATGAGGATGCCACTTTCCATTATTTTATGTTATATACACCACCCCAGCTTTTTGGTTTAATGTTCTATCATATTTCAGCGTTCCATCATGATAATATTATAAAGATTTCAGTGAGTCAGTCAGTCAGTCAGTGAGTCAGTGAGTCAGTCAGTGAGTCAGTCAGTCAGTGAGTCGTTCATTCAGTGAGTCGGTCAGTCAGTCAGTCGGTCAGTCAGCAAGTCAGTCAGTCAGTCAGTGAGTCAGTGAGTCAGTCAGTCAGTCAGTCAGTGAGTCAGTGAGTCAGTCAGTGAGTCAGTAAGTCAGTGAGTCGGTCAGTCAGTGAGTCGGTCAGTCAGTGAGTCAGTCAGTCAGTCAGTCAGTCAGTCAGTCAGTGAGTAGGTCAGTGAGTCAGTCAGTCAGTGACTCGGTCAGTCAGTGAGTCGGTCAGTCAGTCAGTCACTGAGTCAGTGAGTCAGTCAGTCAGTGAGTCAGTCGGTGAGTCAGTCAGTCAGTCAGTGAGTCAGTCAATCAGTGAGTCAGTCAATCAGTGAGTCGGTTAGTCAATGAGTCGGTCAGTTAGTCGGTCAGTGAGTCTGTCATTGAGTCAGTCAGTCAGTGAGTCAGTCAGTGAGTCAGTCAGTCAGTGGGTGAGTCAGTCACTCAGTCAGTGAGTCAGTCGGTGAGTCAGTCGGTGAGTCAGTCGATGAGTCAGTCGGTGAGGCACTGAGTCAGTCAGTGAGTCAGTGAGTCAGTCATTGAGTCAGTCAGTCAGTGAGTCAGTGAGTCAGTCAGGGAGTCAGTCAGTCAGTGGGTGAGTCAGTCACTCAGTCAGTGAGTCAGTCAGTGAGTCACTCAGTGAATCAGTCGGTGAGTCAGTCTGTGAGTCGGTGAGTCAGTCGGTGAGTCAGTCGGTGAGTCAGTCAGTGAGTCAGTCAGTGAGTCAGTGAGTCTGTCGGTGAGTCAGTCAGTGAGTCAGTCAGTGAGTCAGTCTGTGAGTCAGTCTGTGAGTCAGTCAGTCAGTCAGTCTGTCAGTCAGTCAGTCAGTGAGTTAGTCAGTTGATCAGTCAGTGAGGCAGTCATGCAGTCAGGGCTTTAACCTTTAGATATGTAGATAAAGGGGGAAGATTAAAATCAAAAAACAAAAAGAGGACAAAGGGGACACATAATATATAGGGCACTTTAAAGTTAATATCAAATGACTACAATACGGCTAATCGAGATCTAGAGATGAAAGGAGTGAGGGGGGGGATGGAAATGAGCTAGGGTCAGTGTACCTCATATATTAATATTAGAAGTAGCCGGTCAGACAGCAGCGGACACCGTAGTCACATAGGTACCTACCTATGCCCATTGCTCCCTGCCTTCTACCTTCCTGACACTATGAGGATGCCACTTTCCATTATTTTATGTTATATACACCACCCCAGCTTTTTGGTTTAATGTTCTATCATATTTCTGCGTTCCATCATGATAATATTATAAAGATTTCAGTGAGTCAGTCAGTGAGTCAGTGAGTCAGTGAGTCGTTCATTCAGTGAGTCGGTCAGTCAGTCAGTCGGTCAGTCAGCGAGTCAGTCAGTCAGTGAGTCAGTCAGTGAGTCAGTCAGTGAGTCAATGAGTCGGTCAGTCAGTGAGTCGGTCAGTCAGTGAGTGAGTGAGTCAGTCAGTCAGTCAGTGAGTCAGTGAGTAGGTCAGTGAGTCAGTGAGTCGGTCAGTCAGTGACTCGGTCAGTCAGTGAGTCAGTCAGTCAGTCAGTCACTGAGTCAGTGAGTCAGTCAGTCAGTGAGTCAGTCGGTGAGTCAGTCAGTCAGTCAGTGAGTCAGTCAATCAGTGAGTCGGTTAGTCAATGAGTCGGTCAGTTAGTCGGTCAGTGAGTCTGTCATTGAGTCAGTCAGTCAGTGAGTCAGTCAGTCAGTCGGTGAGTCAGTCGGTGAGTCAGTCGGTGAGTCAGTCGGTGAGTCAGTCAGTGAGTCAGTCAGTCAGTGAGTCAGTGAGTCAGTCAGTGAGTCAGTCAGTCAGTGGGTGAGTCAGTCACTCAGTCAGTGAGTCAGTCAGTGAGTCAGTCAGTGAATCAGTCGGTGAGTCAGTCTGTGAGTCGGTGAGTCAGTCGGTGAGTCAGTCGGTGAGTCACTCAGTGAGTCAGTCTTTGAGTCACTGAGTCTGTCGGTGAGTCAGTTGGTGAGTCAGTCGGTGAGTCAGTCGGTGAGTCAGTCAGTGAGTCAGTCGGTGAGTCCGTCGGTGAGTCCGTCGGTGATTCCGTCGGTGAGTCCGTCGGTGAGTCAGTCAGTGAGTCAGTCAGTGAGTAAGTCAGTGAGTCAGTCAGCGAGTCAGTCAGCGAGTCAGTCGGTGAGTCCGTCGGTGAGTCACTCAGCGAGTCAGTCAGCGAGTCAGTCAGTGAGTCAGTCAGGGAGTCAGTCAGGGAGTCAGTCTGTGAGTCAGTCTGTGAGTCAGTCAGTGAGTCAGTCAGTGAGTCAGTCTGTGAGTCAGTCTGTGAGTCAGTCAGTGAGTCAGTCTGTCAGTCAGTCAGTCAGTCAGTGAGTTAGTCAGTTGATCAGTCAGTGAGGCAGTCAGTGAGTCACTCAGTGAGTCAGTCGGTCAGTGAGTCAGTCAGGGCTTTAACCTTTAGATATGTAGATAAAGGGGGAAGATTAAAATCAAAAAACAAAAAGAGGACAAAGGGGATACATAATATATAGGGCACTTTAAAGTTAATATCAAATGACTACAATACGGCTAATCGAGATCTAGAGATGAAAGGAGTGAGGGGGGGGGGGGATAGAAATGAGCTAGGGTCAGTGTACCTCACATATTAATGTTAGAACTAGCCAGTCAGACAGCAGCGGACACCGTAGTCACATAGGTACCTACCTATGCCCATTGCTCCCTGCCTTCTACCTTCCTGACACTATGAGGATGCCGCTTTCCATTATTTTATGTTATATTCACCACCCAGCTTTTTGGTTTAATGTTCTATCATATTTCAGCGTTCCATCATGATAATATTATAAAGATTTCAGTGAGTCAGTCAGTCAGTCAGTGAGTCAGTGAGTCGGTCAGTGAGTCAGTCAGTCAGTGAGTCAGTCAGTCAGTAAGTGAGTCAGTGAGAGGAGTGTTAGATTCTCCTCAGGCTGCATGTAGTGATGTCCCTCTGCAGAATGTGCCGCCCCTCCCACTCTCCTCATTTAGGACCTAAAGAATGCTTGCACCAAGTTACACGATTGTACGACGGAAGTTACATTACACAGTGGTGCACTTACTTTTGCAATTAGAATTCATTAATTCAACTTTTCCTATTTAGGACCTAAGAATGGACATGCCAAATTTCATGTTTGTACGACATCAGGAAGTTAGGGAATTAGTAGTCAGTCAGTGAGTCAGTCAGTGAGTCAGTCGGTCAGTGAGTCAGTGAGTCGGTCAGTGAGTCACTCAGTCAGTCAGCCAGTAAGTAAGTCAGTCAGTCAGTGAGTCAGTCAGTTGGTGAGTCGGTGAGTCAGTCGGTGAGTCAGTCAGTGAGTCAGTCAGTGAGTCAGTCAGTGAGTCTAAGTCAGTTAATCAGTCTGTGAGTCAGTCTGTGAGTCAGTCGGTGAGTCAGTCTGTGAGTCAGTCAGTGAGTCACTGAGTGAGTCACTCAGTGAGTCAGTCGGTCAGTGAGTCAGTCGGTCAGTAGGTCAGTCGGTCAGTCAGTGAGGTAGTCAGTGAGGCAGTCAGTGGGTCAGTCGGTCTGTGAGTCAGTCAGGGCTTTAACCTTTAGATATGTAGATAAAGGGGGAAGAATAAAAATAAAAAACAAAAAGAGGACAAAGGGGATACATAATATATAGGGCACTTTAAAGTTAATGTCAAATGACTACAATACGGCTAATCGAGATCTAGAGATGAAAGGAGTGAGGGGGGGATGGAAATGAGCTAGGGTCAGTGTACCTCAGATATAAATGTTACAACTAGCCGGTCAGACAGCAGCGGACACCGTAGTCACATAGGTACCTACCTATGCCCATTGCTCCCTGCCTTCTACCTTCCTGACACTATGAGGATGCCGCTTTCCATTATTTTATGTTATATACACCACCCCAGCTTTTTGGTTTAATGTTCTATCATGTTTCAGCGTTCCATCATGATAATATTATAAAGATATCCTCCCCTATAGTATTCTCTGCCGTCGGTTAGTCACATATGTATATCTACCGTATAATACGTTCTCCAGGTTGGTAGTAGAACCCTGTGACTACGGTATCTGTGCTGCATCAGACCGGCTGCGGACCTTCATTTCTAATATTAATGTGTGAGGTACACTGACCCCAGCTCATTTCTATCCCCCCCACCCCTTTCATCTCTAGATCTCCATTAGCCGTATTGTCGTCATTTGATATTGACCTTAAAGTGCCTTATATATTATGTATCTCCCTTCTTTCGTTTCCCTTGTCCTCCTTTCTATTCCTCCCCTTTATATACATCTTCCCCGTCTGTCCGATTCTGTACTGAAATGGCAATAGACCTGCTGATGAAGGAGCGTTCCCGGCTGCGAACCGCGCTGCCCGCTACATCCCTGGACGCTGCTTCCTTTGTCGCTTGGCTCCGTGTGAAACATTAAAGGTTTTTCGTATTGTTAAAACAAGGACTCTTCCTTTGCCTGAGTGCGGCCTTTTGGGGGTCTCCATGAGAGAGACCCCCCACCACAGTATGCACACCCCTAAAGCTGCTGCACTTCACCCCTCGAGCGCCAGATCATCTTTTCTTAAGATTTGTTATCCTAGTGATTGACTGATCGCATCCTCACGTCTCCATCCGGGACTAAAACATCAGCGCCAAAAAAGTTTAATTCAAACAAAAAAAAAACAAGTTTAAAAAATGCCCATTTGTCCCCAGAAAACCCTTTAATGGGTAGAAGACCGAGAAAAATGTAAAAATCAGCTGCAGAAGATGAGCCCCTCAGAGCTGCGCTCAACAACTACTCCAAGGCAGCTTCCCGTCTCGGTTTTCTCCTCAGCGCCTCATATACCTGCATTCATGCCCCACACCCCCTCATGGCCGCAGTACACAATGTATAGCAGAAGTGCTGCGTGCCTTCAGGAAGGTGGCCCATTGTATGACTAATGCTGAGACCCTGCAGTATGAGCCGTCTGCGGTGGGAGATGTCGCCATCAGCACTCGGCTCGTATATTGTAATGTGCAGCATCTTACCTGTCCGCACCTGTCACAGTACGCCCCTCCAGAAGCTGCTGGCGCTCCCTTATGCAGGATGCACAGACCTCCCCACGGACTACCAGCTCACACCTGGAGGGAAGCCACCCGGGATTCAGTAACTCCCATACTCAGCTGCAACAAAGTGATCTCATTACAAATTCACTTAATTTGCCAAAAGTCCTTGATCCAATGTGAAGAATGTAAATATCTGACACAACGGATATAATGAGCCGTTTCTCCAAACTCCCCACAAGATACCCCTGTACTGACTGTGGCAGCCCCCCCCCCCCCCCCGATCCCCCTCCCCCCATGACCAGCGGCTTTAGTCTTAGAGCCCCTTCTGCTGTTCTGACCGGCGGCAGGCGCGATGTATAACCAGCAGCTTGTGACGGCGGTCCTGTGGGGTCTCACCTGTCCTCATGTTCAGGGGCCTCAGCTCACTAGTATTCTGGGGTTTGTGCCACCTTCTTCATATCCCACCAAGCATTTTCTACAGGGTTCAGGTTAGGCAACAGTGAAGCCTTGGTGGACTGCGGGGTCGGCTTGGGTTCGTAGAATCATAGAATCCTAGAATGGTCGAGTTGGAAGGGTCCTCCAGGGTCATCGGGTCCAACCCCCTGCTCGGTGCAGTATCACTAAATAATCCCAGACAGATGTCTGTCCAGCCTCTGAACACGTCCATTGAAGGAGAACTCCCCACCTCCCGTGGCAACCTGTTCCACTCATTGATCCCCCTCACTGTCTAATATCTAATCTGTGCCTCCTCCCTTTCAGTTTCATCCCATTGCTTCTAGTCTTTCCTTATACAGATGAGAATAGGGCTGATCCCTCTGCACTGTGACAGCCCTTCAGATATTTGTAGACAGCTATTAAGTCTGCTCTCAGCCTTCTCTTCTGCTAAACATTCCCAGATCCTTTAACCGTTCCTCATAGGACAGGATTTGCAGACCGCTCACCATCTTGGTAACTCTTCTCTGAACTTGCTCCAGTTTGTCTATGTCTTTTTTAAAGTGGGTTTCCAGAACTGGACCCAGTATTCCAGATGAGGTCTGACTAAGGAAGAGTAGAGGGGATAATGACCTCACGTGATCTAGACTCTATGCTTCTCTTAATACATCCCAGAACTGTGTTTGCCTTTTGGCTGCTGCATCACATTGTTGACTCATGTTCAGTCTATGATCTATTAGTATACCCAAGTCTTTTTCACATGTGCTGCTGCTTAGCCCAATTCCTCCCATTCTGTATGCGCTTTCTTCATTTTTCTTGCCCAGATGTAGGACTTTGCATTTCTCCTTGTTAAATACCATTCTGTTAGTCGCCGCCCACTGTTCAAGTTTTTCTAGATCTTTTTGAATCCTCTCCCTCTCTTCCCTAGTGTTAGCTATCCCTCCTAGCTTTGTGTCGTCGGCAAATTTTACCAGTTTCCCACAATTCCCTCCTCCAGATCATCTATAACAATGTTGACCAACACTGGGCCTAGGACAGAGCCTTGTGGTCCCCACTTGATACATTCTTCCACTTGGATGTGCAGCCATTTATGACCACTCTTTGCGTACGATCACTCAGACAGTTGTGAATCCACCTAACAGTTGCCTTGTCAATCCCAGATTTGGTCATTTCATCAATAAGTCTGGTATGAGATACTTTGTCAAATGCTTTACTAAAGCCAAGATATACTATATCCACCGTAATTTCCCTGATCAACCAAGTCGGTGATTCTATCATAGAAGGAAATTAGATTCGTCTGGCATGACTTGTTTGGTACAAACCCATGCTGCTCTGGTTAACTACTCCATTCTCATCCAAGTACTTGCATACATGCTGTTTAATAATCTGTTAAAGATCTTTCCCGATATAGAAGTCAGGCTCACAGGCCTGTAGTTTCCTGGATCCACCTTCTTCCCTTTCTTTGAAGACAGGGACAACGTTTGCCCTTTTCCAATCTTCTGGGACTTCTCCTGTTCTCCACGAATTTTTAAACACCTGAACAGGGATGTCCCGTTGGAAGGTTCAGTGACGCTGGAGCTTCAGCTTCCTCACAGAAGACATGACGGTTTCTCCTGGGCTCTTCTGATACTTGGTGAATCCCTCTTGCCCTCCACATGCTGCAGGATTCCAGCCCCAGCTCATCATCAGCCGCCACCATGTTGACGGCTTTATTCTTCCTCCTCCAGACACTCTGCTGATCCAGGCAAACTGTCTCATGGCTCGACAGAACAAGACCCCAGAACTCCTGGGATTATTTATATTTTTTTTAATATAGTGAGGCGACTGTTCTTGTCTTTCGGGGCAGTAGAGATAACGTCTTGGAGTTGAGACATGTAGACCTTCAGTGTTTAGGACTGGGGCATAGCTATAGGCTTGTGGGTACGGGTGCAAAAGTTTATTTTGGGGCCCCCAACTTCTCTTAACCCCTTAATGCAGAGGCGTAACTTGAAGCTCCTGGACCCCAATGCAAACCCTGTAACAAGGCCCCCCAACTATAATGGTTTCTTCATAATACTGGGGTCTGTTTATGGAGAAGAGAGACCTTACGAGCCCCCTTAGGCTCCTGGGGGCCCTGCATCCCCCAAAGTGCCACCAGTGTTTCAGCACCTTGCTGTGGCCAACAGATCTTACTGCAGGTGTTTTGCAGTCACCGGAGGGTTTCTGCTCACCTGCCTCCTCACCTTGTGAGCGGCTTCCATCTGTATCTCTAGAACATTCTGCACCTTTCTATCTACCTGTATGCTTTCCTTCTTTGTACAAGACGATGATCTCTTCTATAACTTGTTGGACCGCTCTCCTGACTTATTCATATTCCTAACAGACGATCAAACCTCACAGCCAACAAAGTCCCCGCCAGCCCAGGTAATTGATGTGTTTAAGCTCAAGCACACCTGTTGTAACTAAAGGTGCATTTAGACGGGACAGATGCTGGGCAAATGCTGCCCGCCCCTCGCCGCCGCACATAATGGCTGCAGTGCTGCTGCACAGGCGCTGGTATCGCTGGTTCACAGCGGGGCGGCTGCAGGAGATTTCCCTCCTTCCTCCTCCCCCCCCCTCCATTCACTTAACATAGTGGCCATTATTGGCTCATCGAGTGCTAGCTGTGATTGGCTGTTGGCGCTCGATTAGCCAATCACAGCTCTCGCTTTGCTGGAGGTGGGGTATTCAAAGCCCCGTCACCAGAACGAAGCTGAGATGGCAAACGGGCAGGACACTGCAGTTTGCCGCAGCGCCGCCGGGGACCATCGCGAGGCATCGGAACGCTGCGGACCAGGTGAGTATAAGGCCCCCCACCCTCCGAGCATAAGACACTGCGCCTCTTTGGGGGCAAAAATTAATATAAGACAGTGTCTTATTCTTTAAGAAGCACGGTAGTAATACTCTGGTCACATCAAAGTCTATTGTGTTCTCTGTGTCTGACCTAAATCCCAGGGTTATGGCCAAATGTTTACTTATTTTTTTCAGATCTTAAGTGAACGTTGTTACTGCGGCGCAAAGTATCAAAAGGAATTGAAAGGAAACCAGAAATGGGCGGCTGAGGAGGGCCGGACGGGGGCTTCAGACCCGCAAAGTGAAGATCTGCTGATTGCTGGTGATATGCCCACCTAGAGCAGCGCTGTCCTGAAGAAGCAAGATTTCCATTGAAAGCTTTCTTTGAGGTTTTTAGATAATGTCCAACAGACAAACCCTAAGATCTAGGTGGATCTGCAATCTACATACAAGATCTAGGTGGATCTGCAATCTACATACAAGATCTAGGTGGATCTGCAATCTACATACTAGATCTAGGTGGATCTGCAATCTACATACAAGATCTAGGTGGATCTGCAATCTACATACAAGATCTAGGTGGATCTGCAATCTACACACAAGATCTAGGTGGATCTGCAATCTACATAATAGATCTAGGTGGATCTGCAATCTACATACTAGATCTAGGTGGATCTGAAGTCTACATACTAGATCTAGGTGGATCTGCAATCTACATACTAGATCTAGGTGGATCTGCAATCTACATACAAGATCTAGGTGGATCTGCAATCTAAATACAAGATCTAGGTGGATCTGCAATCTACATACTAGATCTAAGTGGATCTGCAATCTACATACGAGTTCTAGGTGGATCTGCAATCTACATACAAGATCTAGGTGGTTCTGCAATCTGCATACTAGATCTAGGTGGATCTGCAATCTACATACTAGATCTAGGTGGATCTCCAATCTACATACTAGATCTAGGTGGATCTGCAATCTACACACAAGATCTAGGTGGATCTGCAATCTACATACTAGATCTAGGTGGATCTGCAATCTACATACTAGATCTAGGTGGATCTGAAGTCTACATACTAGATTTAGGTGGATCTGCAATCTACATACTAGATCTAGGTGGATCTGCAATCTACATACAAGATCTAGGTGGATCTGCAATCTACATACAAGATCTAGGTGGATCTGCAATCTACATACTAGATCTAGGTGGATCTGCAATCTACATACGAGTTCTAGGTGGATCTGCAATCTACATACAAGATCTAGGTGGATCTGCAATCTACATACAAGATCTAGGTGTGCAATCTACATACTAGATCTAGGTGGTTCTGCAATCTGCATACTAGATCTAGGTGGATCTGCAATCTACATACTAGATCTAGGTGGATCTCCAATCTACATACTAGATCTAGGTGGATCTGCAATTTACATGCTAGATCTAGGTGGATCTGCAATTTACATGCTAGATCTAGGTGGATCTGCAATCTACATTTAAGATCTAGGTGAATCTGCAATCTACATACAAGATCTAGGTGGATCTGCAATCTACATACTAGATCTAGGTAGATCTGCAATCTACATACTAGATCTAGGTGGATCTGCAATCTACATACAAGATCTAGGTGGATCTGCAATCTACATACAAGATCTAGGTGGATCTGCAATCTACATACTAGATCTAGGTGGATCTGCAATCTGCATACTAGATCTAGGTGGATCTGCAATCTACATACTAGATCTAGGTGGATCTGCAATCTACATACTAGATCTAGGTGGATCTGCAATCTACATGCTAGATCTAGGTGGATCTGCAATTTACATGCTAGATCTAGGTGGATCTGCAATCTACATTTAAGATCTAGGTGAATCTACATACTAGAGCTAGGTGGATCTACAGTCCACATACTAGATCTAGGTGGATCTACAATCTACATACTAGATCTAGGTGGATCTGCAATCTACATAGTAGATCTAGGTCAATCTGCAATTTACATACAAGATCCAGGTGGATCTGCAATCTACATTCAAGATCTAGGTGGATCTACAATCTACATACAAGATCTAGGTGGATTTGCAATCTACATGCTAGATCTAGGTGGATCTGCAATCTACATACAAGATCTAGGTGGATCTGCAATCTACATACTAGATCTAGGTGGATCTGCAATCTACATACTAGATCTAGGTGGATCTGCAATCTACATGCAAGATCTATGTGGATCTGCAATCTACATACAAGATCTATGTGTGCAAGTTACATACAAGATCAAGGTGTGCAATCTACATACTAGATCTAGGTGGATCTGCAATCTACATACTAGATCTAGGTGGATCTGCAATCTACATACTAGATCTAGGTGGATCTGCAATCTACATACTAGATCTAGGTGGATCTGCTATCTACATACTAGATCTAGGTGGATCTGCAATCTACATACAAGATCTAGGTGGATCTGCAATCTACATACAAGATCTAGGTGGATCTGCAATCTACATACAAGATTTAGGTGGATCTGCAATCTTCATACAAGATCTAGGTGTGCAATCTACATACTAGATCTAGGTGGGCAATCTACATACTAGATCTAGGTGGATCTGCAATCTACATACAAGATCTAGGTGGATCTGCAATCTACATACAAGATCTAGGTGGATCTGCAATCTACATACTAGATCTAGGTGGATCTGCAATCTACATACTAGATCTAGGTGGATCTGCAATCTACATACTAGATCTAGGTGGATCTGCAATCTACATACTAGATCTAGGTGGATCTGCAATCTACATACAAGATCTAGGTGGATCTGCAATCTACATACTAGATCTAGGTGGATCTGCAATCTAAATACTAGATCTAGGTGGATCTGCAATTTACATGCTCGAACTAGGTGGATCTGCAATCTACATTTAAGATCTAGGTGGATCTACAATCTACATACTAGAGCTACGTGGATCTACAGTCTACATACTAGATCTAGGTGGATCTACAATCTACATACTAAATCTAGGTGGATCTACAATCTACATACTAGATCTAGGTGGATCTGCAATCTACATTCAAGATCTAGGTGGATCTACAATCTACATACAAGATCTAGGTGGATTAGCAATCTACATACTAGATCTAGGTGGATCTGCAATCTACATTTAAGATCTAGGTGGATCTACAATCTACATACTAGATCTAGGTTTATCTGCAATCTACATACTAGATCTAGGTGGATCTACAATCTACATACTAGATCTAGGTGGATCTACAATCTACATACAAGATCTAGGTCGATATACAATCTACATACTAGATCTAGGTGGATCTACAATCTACATACTAGATCTAGATGGATCTACAATCTACATACTAGATCTAGGTGGATCTGCAATCTACATACAAGATCTAGGTGGATCTGCAATCTACATACTAGATCTAGGTGGATCTGCAATCTACATACAAGATCTAGGTGGATCTGCAATCTACATTCAAGATCTAGGTGGATCTACAATCTACATACAAGATCTAGGTGGATTTGCAATTTACACACTAGATCTAGGTGGATCTACAGTCTACATACTAGATCTAGGTTGATCTGCAATCTACATACTAGATCTAGGTGGATCTGCAATCTACATACAAGATGTAGGTGGATCTGCAATCTACATACAAGATCTAGGTGGATCTGCAATCTACGTACAAGATCTAGGTGGATCTGCAATCTACATACAAGATCTAGGTGGATCTGCAATCTACATACTAGATCTAGGTGCATCTGCAATCCACATACTAGATCTAGGTGGATCTGCAATCTAAATACTAGATCTAGGTGGATCTGCAATTTACATGCTCGATCTAGGTGGATCTGCAATCTACATTTAAGATCTAGGTGGATCTACAATCTACATACTAGAGCTACGTGGATCTACAGTCTACATACTAGATCTAGGTGGATCTACAATCTACATACTAAATCTAGGTGGATCTACAATCTACATACTAGATCTTGGTGGATCTGCAATCTACATTCAAGATCTAGGTGGATCTGCAATCTACATACAAGATCTAGGTGGATTTGCAATCTACATACTAGATCTAGGTGGATCTACAGTCTACATACTAGATCTAGGTGGATCTACAGTCTACATACTAGATCTAGGTTTATCTGCAACTAGCTTACCAGTCGCGCATTGCTGCGAAGACAGACAGACATACATTCATTCGTTTTTATATATCTAGATAACAACCAATCACAGCGCAGCTTTCATGTTACCTCAGTGGTATAATATATAACAACCAATCGCAGCGCAGCTTTCATGTTACCTTAGCAGTATAAAATATAACAACCAATCACAGCGCAGCTTACATGTTACCTCAGCATTATAATTTTCAAGTTTCTATGTGAGAAAATTACATTCCGTACGTAAAATTTGGACGCTAATTCTTTGGCGCATAGAATTGAATAATGGAGTTGGGACCCATTAGCTTTTCCTATTTATGACATATTCAATGCTCGTGCCAAATTTCACATTTCTATGACATTGGGAAGCGAGAAAATTACATTCCGTACGTAAAATTTGGACGCTAATTCTTTGGCGCTTACAATTGAATAATCGAGTTGGGACCCATTAGCTTTTCCTATTTATGACATAATCAATGCTTGTGCCAAATTTCATGTTTCTACGACATTGGGAAGTGAGAGAATTAGTGGCAGTGATGGAAATCGAACGATCTACGTGGGGGGGTTGTAACTGTCGACGATGCTCGCACGGGCGCCACCTATCGTAGGATAGTTGTACTATGCCAGTAATCTTCCCAGGAGTGTACTCAACAACTTCCCAAAGTTTCATGGCGATCGGATGAATGGTGTAGTAGCGCATAAAGGACAAACAGACACACAGACAGACACGCAGACATACATTCAATTTTAGATATATAGATCTACATACTAGATCTAGGTGGATCTGCAATCTACATACTAGATCTAGGTGGATCTGCAATCTAAATACTAGATCTAGGTGGATCTGCAATTTACATGCTCGATCTAGGTGGATCTGCAATCTACATTTAAGATCTAGGTGGATCTACAATCTACATACTAGAGCTACGTGGATCTACAGTCTACATACTAGATCTAGGTGGATCTACAATCTACATACTAAATCTAGGTGGATCTACAATCTACATACTAGATCTAGGTGGATCTGCAATCTACATTCAAGATCTAGGTGGATCTACAATCTACATACAAGATCTAGGTGGATTTGCAATCTACATACTAGATCTAGGTGGATCTACAGTCTACATACTAGATCTAGGTGGATCTACAGTCTACATACTAGATCTAGGTGGATCTACAATCTACATACTAGATCTAGGTGGATCTACAATCTACATACAAGATCTAGGTCGATATACAATCTACATACTAGATCTAGGTGGTTCTGCTGTTATCAAGAGGGCAGCAGGTACATTTTCCTATTTCAGCTCCGTACAAGCACTGAAATGTATTTAGTTGTGAAGATACTGAAATAAATCTTCCAATACCCCCGGGTTCAGAGTAGATCTTGACAAGTCCATCCCGGCATTACTTTTTGTGGTCAAAGAAGTGAGTACAAATCCCTATCTTCTCCCCATCCTCACGCTGGATCCTTGGAGGCAGTTTTCCAAGTAATCAGCATAAACTACACCCCTAGTTATGAATACGGAGCCCGATGTACCAGTAGTCACCGCAGATCTCTCTGGCTCGTTGATTGCAAAGCATGGGTGCTTCTTCTACAGAAGATAGTGGAGCAGGGAAACAATCGTGCCCCGCACTCGGTGTGGACTAAGGGGTGCTGCTAGGACTAGAACTAGTAAAAAGGGGCTACTCCACTATCCTCATGGAAAACTGCGGGTCCTCCAGGTAGCTTCACACGGACCCCAGACGTCCCTCCAGGTTAGCTGGAGCGCAGGCAAGGACCGTCTACACGCTAACTTGGACAGCAGGTCCGGTGGGATTCCCCTCAGCAGGGTTAACCCACCGTGCACCAGCTGAGTTACATTTCACCTTCCTTACTCATTTATGAGTTCGACTCCACAAGGCGCAATTCTGATCTATTTGTGTTCTACAGAAGATGCCTCCGGTGAGTTGACTATCTTGTGTCCAACTTTCTGTAAATGATGGCTCCATTGTCAATATTTGCACATGATACAAAATTATACAAGACTAGCGTACCCGTCGCGCGTTGCTGCGAAGACAGACAGACATACATTCATTCGTTTTTCTATATCTAGATAACAACCAATCAAAGCGCAGCTTTCATGTTACCTTAGCAGTATTAAATATAACAACCAATCACAGCACAGCTTTCATGTTACCTCAGCAGTAAGAGAAATAACAACCAATCACAGCGCAACTTTTATTCTGCCTCAGCAATATAAAAAATAGCAACCAATCACAGCGCAGCTTTCATGTTACCTCAGTGGTATAATATATAACAACCAATCACAGCACAGCTTTCATGTTACCTCAGTATAATATATAACAACCAATCACAGCGCAGCTTTCATGTTACCTCAGCTGTATATTATATAACAACCAATCACAGCGCAGCTTTCATGTTACCTCAGTGGTATAATATATAACAACCAATCACAGCACAGCTTTCATGTTACCACAGCAATATAATATATAACACCCAATCACAGCGCAGCTTTCATGTTACCTCAGTGGTATAATATATAACAACCAATCACAGCGCAGCTTTCATGTTACCACAGCAATATAATATATAACACCCAATCACAGCGCAGCTTTCATGTTACCTCTGCGGTATTATATATAGCAACCAATCACAGCGCAGCTTTCATGTTACCTCAGTGGTATTATATATAACAACGAATCGCAGCGCAGCTTTCATGCAACCTCAGTAGTATAAGAAGTAGCCACCAATCACAGCGCAGCTTTCATGTTACCTCAGTATAATATATAACAACCAATCACAGCACAGCTTTCATGTTACCTCAGTATAATATATAGCAACCAATCACAGCGCAGCTTTCATGTTACCTCAGTATAATATATAACAACCAATCACAGCACAGCTTTCATGTTACCTCAGTATAATATATAACAACCAATCACAGCACAGCTTTCATGTTACCTCAGCAGTATAATATATAACAACCAATCACAGCGCAGCTTTCATGTTACCTCAGCTTTATAATATATAACAACCAATCACAGTGCAGCTTTCATGTTACCTCAGTATAATATATATAAACCAATCACAGTGCAGCTTTCATGTTACCTCAGCGGTATAATATATAACAACCAATCACAGCGCAGCTTTCATGTTACCTCAGTATAATATATAACAACCAATCACAGCACAGCTTTCATGTTACCTCAGCGGTATAATATATAACAACCAATCACAGCACAGCTTTCATGTTACCTCAGCAGTATAATATATAACAACCAATCACAGCACAGCTTTCATGTCACCTCAGTATAATATATAGCAACCAATCACAGCGCAGCTTTCATGTTACCTCAGCAGTATAAGAAGTAGCCACCAATCACAGCACAGCTTTCATGTTACCTCAGCAGTATAATATATAACAACCAATCACAGCACAGCTTTCATGTTACCTCAGTATAATATATAACAACCAATCACAGCGCAGCTTTCATGTTACCTCAGTATAATATATAACAACCAATCACAGCACAGCTTTCATGTTACCTCAGTATAATATATAACAACCAATCACAGCGCAGCTTTCATGTTACCTCAGCAGTATAATATATAACAACCAATCACAGCGCAGCTTACATGTTACCTCAGTATAATATATAACAACCAATCACAGCGCAGCTTTCATGTTACCTCAGCAGTATAATATATAACAACCAATCACAGTGCAGCTTTCATGTTACCTCAGCAGTATAATATATAACACCCAATCACAGCGCAGCTTTCATGTTACCTCAGCAGTATAATATATAACAACCAATCACAGTGCAGCTTTCATGTTACCTCAGCAGTATAATATATAACACCCAATCACAGCACAGCTTTCATGTTACCTCAGTATAATATATAACAACCAATCACAGCACAGCTTTCATGTTACCTCAGTATAATATATAACAACCAATCACAGCACAGCTTTCATTTTACCTCAGCAGCATAATATATAACAACCAATCACAGCGCAGCTTTCATGTTACCTCAGTATAATATATAACAACCAATCACAGCACAGCTTTCATGTTACCACAGCAATATAATATATAACAACCAATCACAGCGCAGCTTTCATGTTACCTCAGTGGTATAATATATAACAACCAATCACAGCGCAGCTTTCATGTTACCTCAGTGGTATAATATATAACAACCAATCACAGCGCAGCTTTCATGTTACCTCAGCAGTATAATATATAACAACCAATCACAGCGCAACTTTTATGTTACCTCTGCGGTATTATATATAGCAACCAATCACAGCGCAGCTTTCATGTTACCTCAGTGGTATTATATATAACAACGAATCGCAGCGCAGCTTTCATGCAACCTCAGTAGTATAAGAAGTAGCCACCAATCACAGCGCAGCTTTCATGTTACCTCAGTATAATATATAACAACCAATCACAGCACAGCTTTCATGTTACCTCAGTATAATATATAGCAACCAATCACAGCGCAGCTTTCATGTTACCTCAGTATAATATATAACAACCAATCACAGCACAGCTTTCATGTTACCTCAGTATAATATATAACAACCAATCACAGCACAGCTTTCATGTTACCTCAGCAGTATAATATATAACACCCAATCACAGCGCAGCTTTCATGTTACCTCAGCTTTATAATATATAACAACCAATCACAGTGCAGCTTTCATGTTACCTCAGTATAATATATATAAACCAATCACAGTGCAGCTTTCATGTTACCTCAGCGGTATAATATATAACAACCAATCACAGCACAGCTTTCATGTTACCTCAGCAGTATAATATATAACAACCAATCACAGCACAGCTTTCATGTCACCTCAGTATAATATATAGCAACCAATCACAGCGCAGCTTTCATGTTACCTCAGCAGTATAAGAAGTAGCCACCAATCACAGCACAGCTTTCATGTTACCTCAGCAGTATAATATATAACAACCAATCACAGCACAGCTTTCATGTTACCTCAGTATAATATATAACAACCAATCACAGCGCAGCTTTCATGTTACCTCAGTATAATATATAACAACCAATCACAGCACAGCTTTCATGTTACCTCAGTATAATATATAACAACCAATCACAGCGCAGCTTTCATGTTACCTCAGCAGTATAATATATAACAACCAATCACAGCGCAGCTTTCATGTTACCTCAGTATAATATATAACAACCAATCACAGCGCAGCTTTCATGTTACCTCAGCAGTATAATATATAACAACCAATCACAGTGCAGCTTTCATGTTACCTCAGCAGTATAATATATAACACCCAATCACAGCGCAGCTTTCATGTTACCTCAGCAGTATAATATATAACAACCAATCACAGAGCAGCTTTCATGTTACCTCAGCGGTATAATATATAACAACCAATCACAGCACAGCTTTCATGTTACCTCAGTATAATATATAACAACCAATCACAGCGCAGCTTTCATGTTACCTCAGTATAATATATAACAACCAATCACAGCGCAGCTTTCATGTTACCTCAGTATAATATATAACAACCAATCACAGCACAGCTTTCATTTTACCTCAGCAGCATAATATATAACAACCAATCACAGCACAGCTTTCATTTTACCTCAGCATTCTCAATATCCAGCAATTGTCTTGCGAAACGTTCGGCGGATGCATCATTTTGTAGTTGAACACGTCTCCCGTTGCTCGTAATGCCTTTTGCTTTCGTGCTTGAGATGGAAATCAAACGGTCTTTGTCTGGGGGGCATAACTGTCGGCGACGCTCGCACGTGCGCCACCTATCGTGGGATAGATGTACTATGTAGAGATGAGCGAGCGTACTAGTCCGAGCTTGATGCTCGTTCGAGTATTAGCGTGTTCGGGATGCTCGTTACTCGTGACGAGTACCACGCGGTGTTCGGGTTACTTTCACTTTAATCTCTGAGACATTAGCGCGCTTTTCTGGCCAATAGAAAGACAGGGAAGGCATTACAACTTCCCCCTGCGATGTTCAAGCCCTATACCACCCCCTGCTGTGAGTGGCTGGCGAGATCAGGTGTCACCCGAGTATATAAATCGGCCCCTCCCGCGGCTCGCCTCAGATGCATTCTGACAGAGATCAGGGACAGTGCTGCTGCTGATGCTGCTGCTATAGGGAGAGCGTTAGGTGTAATATTAGGCTTCAAGAACCCCAACGGTCCTTCTTAGGGCCACATCTGACCGTGTGCAGTACTGTGGAGGCTGCTTTTTGCAGTGTTGCACTTTTTTTTTTTTGTATATCGGCCGTGCAGAGCATTGTTCTGGGTCTCTGCTGGGTGTAGTATTTCTCCAAATTCATATGCAGCCAGCTAAGTGTTACAGCGGGCTTGCGCAAAATTCTTTCCTGGCTCTGCTGTGCGTTCCGTAAGCGAAGTCAGCCTCCAACCACAGGCCAATAAGCGGCACATTTAATTACAGCGTTTTGTTTCTGCACTACTGGTAATACAGCATGCTGAGGGGTAGGAGTAGGCCTAGAGGACGTGGACGCGGGCGAGGACGCGGAGGCCCAAGTCAGGGTGTGGGCACAGGCCGAGCCAGTGCGGTGGCCAGTGGTAGAGGCAGGGCCAGACCGAATAATCCACCAACTATTTCCCAAAGCGCCCCCTCGCGCCATGCCGTTCACCGCCTCCGGTTTGCACCGCTGCCTCTCCCCTTGTGCCCCAACCTGCCACTGAGATCCAACCCCCCTCTCAGGACATGGGCACTACCGTCTCCTGGCCTGCACCCACACCCTCACCTCCGCTGTCCTCGGCCCCATCCAGCAATGTCTCTCAGCGTAGCGTCCAGCCGTCGCTATCGTCACTGTTTGAGCGCAAGCGCAAGTACGCCGCCACGCACCCGCACGCTCAAGCGTTAAACGTGCACATTGCCAAATTGATCAGCCTGGAGATGCTGCCGTATAGGGTTGTGGAAACGGAGGCTTTCAAAAGCATGATGGCGGCGGCGGCCCCGCGCTACTCGGTTCCCAGTTGCCACTACTTTTCCCGATGTGCCGTCCCAGCCCTGCACGACCACGTCTCCCGCAACATTGTACGCGCCCTCACCAACGCAGTTACTGCCAAGGTCCACTTAACAACAGACACGTGGACAAGCACAGGCGGGCAGGGCCACTACATCTCCCTGACGGCACATTGGGTGAATTTAGTGGAGGCTGGGACAGAGTCAGAGCCTGGGACCGCTCACGTCCTACCCACCCCCAGAATTGCGGGCCCCAGCTCGGTGGTGGTATCTGCGGCGGTGTATGCTTCCTCCACTAAACCACCCTCCTCCTCCTCCTACGCAACCTCTGTCTCACAATCTAGATGTGTCAGCAGCAGCAGCATGTCGCCAGCAGTCGGTGTCGCGCGGCACGGCAGCACAGCGGTGGGCAAGCGTCAGCAGGCCGTGCTGAAACTACTCAGCTTAGGAGAGAAGAGGCACAAGGCCCACGAACTGCTGCAGGGTCTGACAGAGCAGACCGACCGTTGGCTTGCGCCGCTGAGCCTCCAACCGGGCATGGTCGTGTGTGACAACGGCCATAACCTGGTGGAGGCTCGGCAGCTCAGCAGCCTCACGCACGTGCCATGCCTGGCCCACGTCTTTAATTTGGTGGTTCAGCGCTTTCTGAAAAGCTACCCACACTTGTCATACCTGCTCGGAAAGGTGCGCCGGGTCAGCGCACATTTCCGCAACTCCAAGACGGACGCTGCCACCCTGCGGACCCTGCAACATCGGTTTAATCTGCCAGTGCACCGATTGCTGTGCGACGTGCCCACACGGTGGAACTCTACGCTCCACATGTTGGCCAGGCTCTATTAGCAGCGTAGAGCTATAGTCGAATACCAACTCCAACATGGGCGGCGCAGTGGGAGTCAGCCTCCTCAATTATTTTCAGAAGAGTGGGCCTGGTTGGCAGACATCTGCCAGGTCCTTGGAAACTTTGAGGAGTCTACCCAGATGGTGAGCGGGGATGCTGCAATCATTAGCGTCACCATTCCTCTGCTATGCCTCTTGAGAAGTTCCCTGCAAAGCATAAAGGCAGACGCTTTGCACTCGGAAACGGAGGCGTGGGAAGACAGTATGTCGCTGGATAGTCAGAGCACCCTCATGTCTATATCTCAGCGCGTTGAGGAGGAGGAGGAGGGGGAGGAGCATGAGGAGGAGGGGGAAGAGACAGCTTGGCCCACTGCTGAGGGTACACATGCTGCTTGCCTGTCATCCTTTCAGCGTGTATGGCCAGAGGAGGAGAAGGAGGAGGAGGATCCTGAAAGTGATCTTCCTAGTGAGGACAGCCATGTGTTGCGTACAGGTACCCTGGCACACATGGCTGACTTCATGTTAGGATGCCTTTCTCGTGACCCTCGCGTTACACGCATTCTGGCCACTACGGATTACTGGGTGTACACACTGCTCGACCCACGGTATAAGGAGAACCTTTCCACTCTCATACCCGAAGAGGAAATGGGTTTGAGAGTGATGCTATACCACAGGACCCTGGTGGACAAACTGATGGTAAAATTTCCATCCGACAGCGCTAGTGGCAGAAGGCACAGTTCCGAGGGCCAGGTAGCAGGGGAGGCGCAGAGATCAGGCAGCATGTACAGCGCAGGCAGGGGACCATTCTCCAAGGCCTTTGCCAGCTTTATGGCTCCCCACCAAGACTGTGTCACCGCTCCCCAGTCAAGGCTGAGTTGGCGGGAGCAGTGTAAAAGGATGGTGAGGGAGTACATAGCCGATCGCACGACCGTCCTCGGTGACGCCTCTGCCCCCTACAACTACTGGGTGTCGAAGCTGGACACGTGGCCTGAACTCGCGCTGTATGCCCTGGAGGTGCTTGCTTGTCCTGCGGCTAGCGTCTTGTCAGGGAGGGTGTTTAGTGCGGCTGGGGGAATCATCACGGATAAGCGTGCCCGCCTGTCAACCGACAGTGCCGACAGGCTTACACTCATCAAGATGAACAAAGGCTGGATTTCCCCAGACTTCTGTTCTCCACCAGCGGACAGCAGCGATACCTAAACAATACGTAGGCTGCACCCGCGGATGGAAGCATCGTTCTCTATCACCATCCAAAACGGGGACATTTCTGCTTCATCAATCTGTGTATAATATTCATCCTCCTCCTCCTCCTGCTCCTCCTCCTGAAACCTCACGTAATCACGCTGAACGGGCAATTTTTCTTAGGCCCACAAGGCTCAGTCATATAATTTTTGTAAACAATTTTTATACGTTTCAATGCTCATTAAAGCGTTGAAACTTTCACCTGAACCAATTTTTATTTTAACTGGGCTGCCTCCAGGCCTAGTTACCAATTAAGCCACATTAACCAAAGCGATTAATGGGTTTCACCTGCCCTCTTGGTTGGGCATGGGCAATTTTTCTGAGGTACATTAGTACTGTTGGTACACCAATTTTTTGGGGCCCTCGCCTACAGTGTAATCCAATTAATGTTTTGCCCACCTGCATTACAGTTGACGTTACCTCAGCTGTGATGGGCACTGCAATGGGATATATTTATGTACCGCCGGTGGCTTCCTGACACCCACCCATGCTGTCGGTCCACAGGGAGTTGTAAATGCATGTGTCCACTTCTAAAGAACCCCAGTCTGACTGGGGCATGCAGTGTGGGCCGAAGCCCACTTGCATTAAACATGACATTACCTCAGCTGTGATGGGCACTGCAATGGGATACATTAATGTACAGCCGGTTGGTTCCAGGGAGCCACCCATGCTGTGGGTGCACACGGAATTCCCATTGCGGAGTTGTACCTGCCTGTGACTATTTATAAAAAACCGCGGTCTGACTGGGGCATGCAAACACCTTGACAGAATGAATAGTGTGTGGCACATAGGTTCCCCATTGCTATGCCCACGTGTGCAGCTCCTGATGGCGGTGGCACAGGATTATATTTCTCATTGCTTCTGTACAGCATTGTGGGCTATCGCCCCGCCCGTTTTAAAGAGGGTCGCTGCCTAGCCGTGCCAACCCTCTGCAGTGTGTGCCTGCGGTTCCTCCTCATGGCAGACGCACTTATAAATAGACATGAGGGTGGTGTGGCATGAGGGCAGCTGAAGGCTGCGCAGGGACAATTTGGTGTGCGCTGTGGACACTGGGTCGTGCAGGGGGGGGGGGGGGCGTTGGGCAGCATGTAACCCAGGAGAAGTGGCAATGGAGTGTCATGCAGGCGGTGATTGTGCTTTGTTGGAGGTAGTGTGGTGCTTAGCTAAGGTATGCCATGCTAATGAGGGCTTTTCAGAAGTAAAAGTTGTTGGGAGGGGGGGGCACTCTTGCCGCTATTGTGGCTTAATAGTGGGACCTGTGAACTTGAGATGCAGCCCAACATGTAGCCCCTCGCCTGCCCTATCCGTTGCTGTGTCGTTCCCATCACTTTCTTGAATTGCCCAGATTTTCACAAATGGAAACCTTAGCGAGCATCGGCGATATACAAAAATGCTCCGGTCGCCCATTGACTTCAATGGGGTTCGTTACTCGAAACGAACCCTCGAGCATCGCGATAATTTCGTCCCGAGTAACGAGCACCCGAGCATTTTGGTGCTCGCTCATCTCTAGTACTATGCCTATAATCTTCCCAGGAGTGTACTCAGCAACTTCCCAAAGTTTCATGGCAATTTGATGAATGGTGTAGTAATGCATAAAGGACAGACAGACAGACATACATTCATTTATTTATATCAGGAAGTGAGAGAATTAGATTCCGTACGTAAAATTTGGACGCTAATTGTTTTGCGCTTAGAATTCAATAATCGAGTTGGGACCCATTAGCTTTTCCTATTTATGACATAATCAATGCTCGAGCCAAATTTCATGTTTCTACAACATCGGGAAGTGAGAGAATTAGTGGCAATGATGGAAATCGAACGATCTACGTGGGGGGTCGTAACTGTCGACGACGCTCGCACGCGCGCCATTTATCGTAGGATAGTTGTACTATGCCTATAATCTTCCCAGGAGTGTACTCAACAACTTCCCAAAGTTTCATGGCGATCGGATGAATGCTGTAGTAGCGCATAAAGGACAAACAGACACACAGACAGACACGCAGACATACAATTTTATATATATAGATAATCAATACAGCGGAGGACAATGTACGGCTACAAACGGACCGAGATAAGCTGGGGGATTGGGGGGGATGAAGGTCAATGTGGCCCCAGTAGTAATAGTGACATCCCACAGCAGCCCCCAGTAGTAATAGTGACATCCCACAGTGGCCCCCAGTAGTAATAGTGACCCACCACAGTTGCCCCAGTAGTAATAGTGACCCCCACCCCCCCACAGTGGCCCCAGTAGTAATAGTAACCCCCCCCCCCCCCACAGTGGCCCCAGTAGTAATAGTGACCCCCCCCCCAGTGGCCCCAGTAGTAATAGTGACCCCCCCCCCCCACAGTGGCCCCAGTAGTAATAGTGACCCCCCCACAGTGGCCCCAGTAGTAATAGTGACCCCCCACAGTGGCCCCAGTAGTAATAGTGACCCCCCCCACAGTGGCCCCAGTAGTAATAGTGACATCCCACAGCGGCCCCCAGTAGTAATAGTGACATCCCACAGTGGCCTCAGTATAATAGTGACATCCCACAGTGGCTTCAGTATAATAGTGACATCCCACAGTGGCCTCAGTATAATAGTGACATCCCACAGTGGCCCCAGTAGTAATAGTGACCCCCCACAGTGGCCTCAGTATAATAGTGACATCCCACAATGGCCTCAGTATAATAGTGACATCCCACAGTGCCCCCAGTAGTAATAGTGACATCCCACAGTGCCCCCAGTAGTAATAGTGACATCCCACAGTGGCTTCAGTATAATAGTGACATCCCACAGTGGCCTCAGTATAATAGTGACATCCCACAGTGGCCCCAGTAGTAATAGTGACCCCCCACAGTGGCCTTAGTATAATAGTGACATCCCACAATGGCCTCAGTATAATAGTGACATCCCACAATGGCCTCAGTATAATAGTGACATCCCACAATGGCCTCAGTATAATAGTGACATCCCACAGTGGCCCCAGTAGTAATAGTGACCCCCCACAGTGGCCTCAGTATAATAGTGACCCCCCACAGTGGCCTCAGTATAATAGTGACATCCCACAGTGCCCCCAGTAGTAATAGTGACATCCCACAGTGCCCCCAGTAGTAATAGTGACATCCCACAGCGGCCCCAGTATAATAGTGACCCCCCACAGCGGCCCCAGTAGTAATAGTGACATCTTACAGCAGCCCCAGTAGTAATAGCACTCCCCTCAAAACCCATATACTTACCCCTCTCCAGCTGTTATAGCGACTGTGTGTGTGTCTGTGGGTCTGTGCACACATTACACACACATTGCAGTGGGTTTACTAACAATTTGGCCAGAATGTCTCTGAATGCCTGAATCATTCTAGAAAAGCAGAGGGGTGGGAATTCATATACAGCCTTCCTCTTGATTGGATCAGAAACAGAGCATTGCAGCATGGGAAGTGAGGGCAAGGAAGTTAGGACAGTGAACTACTGGCAGAATGTTGGCTTGCTCCATGGCCCTCCCTGAAAGTGGATTGCAAAGAGCAGAAAAATGGGGAAGATCACCTGAAAATCACAACTTACAAACATCAAACGGCAGCAGATGAAGATGAGGAGAAGCTGGTGGGCTGCAGAAAACGTGCTGCAAACTGGGGTACGCTTGATAATAATATTCAGAATCCTGTTGATACAAGTTATTCATAGTCACTGCCAATCAGAATAAATACTATGAAAAGATTTAGGATTCACTTTATTAAATGATTTGAATATAGAATGAAGTCGTTTCGCGGATCACAAACTCTGGCGTTCTACGACTCGTTCTGCGCAAAACTACTACAGAAATACAGAAGAGGATGAAAGCAAACAAGAAAACATTTAGATACTATTCTGCAAAAAATGGGACTTGGAAAGGTAAACCCAAGACGAGCCGTTGGGTCAGAGACCCCCTGAGCCCCCCGCCACAAGATTCTGGTTTATCGTCCGGTAACTTATAGCGCGGGCTGGCATCTACCACATATGTGCCGGTCTATGGAAGCCAAGTGTTTAAAGGGTTGGACAGGTTAGGCTTCTTTCCCACGATCATATATCAGCTGGCCGTTTTTTCACGCCGATATACGCTATGTTGGGAGAGATAAAATTGGTGAACGGGCGCACTAATCAAACGTTTGTGCGCCCGTTCAGACGGCATGGGTCCTGGCGCATATACGCTGAGATTACCATGCCGTTGCCCTTTTTTCCTCCCTCCCCATCGCAGGCTCACCATTCTTCTCCTCCCCGCTCGTTCTTTGCAGTAGGAGGGGGTGGGACACAGGCGGAGCTAAGCGCTGGCCTATCCCGCCTCCTCTTGTTGATGGCTATGGACAAGGGACGGGAAGAGGGTGGGATGGCGAGAGGGTATTCCGGCCCAAAAGATAGTTCCAGGACTATCTTTTGGGCCCAACATAAAAACACCCGACGCTATATTGGGCCGGCCGGGTGCTTTTATGTCTCACGAATACGGCCATGTGATCTGATGCAATGGAATCCAATGCATTAGATCACAGCGTATATCAGCCGTCCGTGAAAACTGTGGCCGATATACGCTTGTGGGAAAGAAGCTTTAGGAAAACTAAACTTCCCCGACTCTGAGGCCTCTGGAGGGCGCTCTGCTGCTACGACCACTTCTGATGATGCGCTGGCTATTTCTGAAATAAATGTACTAAAAAGTTCACAAATAGGTGATGCTGCAGCTGACCAGGTCTAGCGAGCCGCCCCGGGGCCGGATCCGAAGGGCAGCGTCCGGCAGCATGTTGTCTCACTGCGTCCAGCGGGGGAAAATATGGCTTTGCAAATGGAGAAGGTTGTTTAAAACCAAGGGGGACTTAATGAACATTTGCAGCTTGATGTGCGCAGCGCCAGCGCCAGCAACGGTGACTTTATTATTAAGGTTTTTTCTTTTTCCATAAATGCCAAATGCATCATCTGAAGTGGGCGTTGTCCTAATTTTTCTCATTTGGAACAGCAGAGCGCCCTCCAAAGACTTCTGAGTCCGGGGAAGTATATTAACCACATAAAGAGGGTCTCTGCTTTGGGCAACCCATTGTTGTTAGACGGGCCCCCGATAATAATCTGTCTCACTGCTGGGACCCCTGGTGATCGGTTGTAGTCTGGGCTACAAGTGCTTTATTTCACTGCAGTGCCTCCTCAGGAGGAGTGAGGCATTACACTGTTTCAACTGAAATTGATAGGATATCCATGTCATAATCCGTCCTCCAGAGCAGGAGAGACCTTTTTTTAGTCACTCTGGACTCTGGCTAAAAAATGAGTGTTATGAATAGAGAACCCCCTCTAGACAACCCATTTAATATCCCACTACAATCCCTTGTGCTCAGTTACTAATGTTCTTCAATTATTCGTTAGGTTTCAGATTTTGTTCATTGTTCGCTTATCCAGAAGATTTTTGCCCAAACAGCCAAATAACCAACTGCATCCCAAAAGGTGTTGAGTTCCTCTCCTATGAGGAAGCCATGGGCCTGCTGATGACATCATTATCCAGAATGACCACGAACCTGATTAGTGGAGTGCTCCAGTTTCGCACCACAATGTTAAAAGCCAATAACTCTAACCTCAGCTATGTTCTCCGGCTGTTCGTTAAAGGGTTGTCCCACTTCTTAGACCGATTACCTACCCTCATGATTCACTTCAGTGGGATCAGCTGATCACGGGATCCCAGGCAGCTATTGATGACCTGTCCTTAGGATACGTCATCAGCCTTAGAAGTGGGCCAACCCTTTAATACTCTGCTTTGGTATTCATCAGTTGCCCCACTCAACTGACCAGGCCAATTAGACAGTCTTTTGGTAGATGCCTTCTCTCTCTGTACCCCCTGTATATTAGCTATTATAGTAGCCTTACTGTAGATTTCAAAGCCACTGAACCTGATAGTAACCTAAGAATTTTGGTTGGGTCCATCATGGCCATCCTCGTTATGTCTACTCCCACTGGTGTTCAAGTGATTTTGATCCTGGCATGGCAGAGAGTTCCCTCCATTTCTAGTACATAGGTGTCAAATCCTTCATCTTGTTATCCTCTTGGAATCAGTCGACATAGTTACTAGACTATAAAATACTCTCCCTTCTTGGCTACAATAGGTTTGGTTGTCACTAGAGATGAGCGAACGTACTCGTCCGAGCTTGATACTCGTTCGAGTATTAGCGTGCTCGAGATGCTCGTTACTCGAGACGAGTACCACGCGATGTTCTGGTTACTTTCACTTTCATCTCTGAGACGTTAGTGCGCTTTTCTGGCCAATAGAAAGACAGGGAAGGCATTACAACTTCCCCCTGCGACGTTCAAGCCCTATACCACCCCCCTGCAGTGAGTGGCTGGGGAGATAAGGTGTCACCCGAGTATATAAATCGGCCCCTCCCGCGGCTCGCCAGAGATGCATTCTGACAGAGATCAGGGACAGTGCTGCTGGTGCCGGAGCTGCTATAGGGAGAGTGTTAGGAGTGATTTTAGGCTTCAAGAACCCCAACGGTCCTTCTTAGGGCCACATCTAACCGTGTGCTGTAGTGTGGAGGCTGCTTTTTGCAGTGTTGCACTTTTTTTTTTTTTTGGTATATCGGCCGTGCAGAGCATTGCGCCCTGCAGTAATTTTACATAGTCCAGGGCCAGAAGCGCTTAGGCAGAGACAGAAGACATATTATTGATTGAATATAGGCAGTGGGCCTTTGCAAAAAAATTTGTGGAAAAAAATCTATTTGGGCTGCCTGTGACTGTCCTCAGTGTTCTGGGTCTGTGCTGGGTGTAGTAGTTCTCCAAATTCATACGCAGCCAGCTAAGTGTTACAGCAGGCTTGCGCAAAATTATTTCCTGGCGTTCCGTAAGCGAAGTCAGCCTCCAACCACAGGCCAATAAGCCGCACATTTAATTACAGCGTTCTGTTTCTGCACTACTGGTAATACACCATGCTGAGGGGTAGAGGTAGGCCTAGAGGACGTTGACGCGGGCGAGGACGCGGAGGCCCAAGTCAGGTTGTGGGCACAGGCCGAGCCAGTGCGGTGGCCCGGGGTAGAGGCAGGACCAGACCGAATAATCCACCAACTGTTTCCCAAAGCGCCCCCTCGCGCAATGCCACCCTGCAGAGGTCAAGGTGCTCTACGGTGTGGCAGTTTTTCACAGAGACGCCTGACGACCGACGAACAGTGGTGTGCAACCTTTGTCGCGCTAAGATCAGCCGGGGAGCCACCACCACCAGCATGCGCAGGCATATGATGGCAAAGCACCCCACAAGGTGGGACGATGCCCGTTCACCGCCTCCGGTTTGCACCACTGCCTCTCCCCCTGTTATGAGGGTTAAAATTCTAAATGCAGCACCAATCCGGCCCACCCCACTTGCCCCGTTGCCGGCCGTAAGAAGAGACACCACACACAGGAGTCTGGTCTAGCTCCTCACACGGGAGAAAAAAACTGCGCACTTTATTACAGGTTACATGAGATCTTATACCCTCTGCCCTCTCACCACCAAGGGGTGATGGGCTTATAACCATATATGGGCAGTCCGGTTTTCTGGCCTGAGACAGTGAAAATTATGTACATTTGAACATCTTGATATCTTGTTCCAGCGCTTCTGGGAAATCGGCCAAGTACATGCGGCCTTGTGTCTGGTTCTTCTTCTCTGAATTTAAGATACATCTCTTGCAAAACCTTGGGATATCTGATGTAAGGCGACATTTAAGTTTTTTTCATTTGGAATTGAATAAAACTTGCATACAGGTATAAAAGCATAAAAAACACATATGGCAATATATATATATACCCTCACAAACCCCCCTAAAAAACTTAATATGGAGATCAAGCATCAGACCTTGCACTCTTCCTCGGTCGTCTCTCCCTTACGTCAGGGTTTCTCCACTGCCCGTAAGTCCCTATTCCTAAAAGGGAGGGATCCCTACCTTACCTCAGAAGGAGGCCATGGATTCCCTGGGCTTATTTCCGGGCATCCATACCCTCTATCTGTACAAGTTAACACCCCACAGGGTGTGCCCTCGCCGGAACCTAAGGTCTTCTGCACTTTCCCTAGGCAAATGGGAAGTCCACTGACAGTCCATCTTATGAGATTGAGGCAGACACAGTACTAGTCCATCTCTCCATTCTTCTGGTAACGTACGTGATTGGCATTATCGGAACTGGCTCTTCATCTTTTTCAAACAAGGGAAATTTTGGTCACATTATCCAGTCCCTTACTCATACTCTTTGATCAAAGGGATAATACACATACAGGAAATTACATACCCAACCTCTTTCTGCTAAAATCATATCCAGGGCTACTCTATTTTGGAACGCCATGGATGCAGTGGGCCCTAACTGGTCAGCTAACCCTTGTAAAGCATCTCTGGTGTAGTTTACAAACCTCTGCTGATTGTAAGAGATATAATTCATCCAATCTACATTATTATTAACAGTGACAATAGCAAATAAGGACTCAAAACCTGCTTTAACCTGATTTCTAGAATTAAATTCACCTCGCACCCCCCTTGGCACTCCTATTGCATCTATGTATACATGTGGGTCAAAGTTACCACCTGGAGCGTCAGCTTCTCTCTTAGCACGATGCAGTGTTGGATTCTCACCCTCGGTGTAGGCTTCATATTGCACATTTGATTGTATTAATTTGTTCTGAAACAGGGGGCTAGTGTACAGTAGTCAAAGGTGTGTGTTAGAGGAATTGTACCACATTATAGCATGTAAAGGATATGCAGGATCATTAGTTCTTTCAGTGCGAAGTGTGGATCCAAGTGGGTTTTCCTTCGAGCTTGACTGCAGTTGGGGTGGTGAACAACATCTGGTAGGGACATTCAAACAGGGTTTCTCTCTCAAACTTTTTCACATAGACCCTGTCACCTGGTTTCAGATTGTGACACTCATCTGTAGGACCTGAGAGAAAAGCAGAGACTGCAGAATACATTACTGACAATTCCTTGGAGAAACCTAGGACAAAATTAACAAGAAAATCATTCCCCAAACTCAGCTACTGTGGCATGTATCCTCCTGGAAAAAAGAAAAACTAATGTAAGACACTCAATTCAAAATTTACCCGTTTCCTCCATTGCCTTTTGGATCTACTTTCCCCCTACTCCGCGGACGGTAGGGTGTGTGAAAGGTCTGGGATATACCCAAAACAGACATGATGTGTTGCGTTATTTCACCTGTGAAGTGTGTACCTTTGTTTGACTCAATCACTTCCGGTACCCCGTATCTGCGGATTACCTCATTCATGAGCTTCTGTGCGGTTACCTGCTTATTTACTTTGGTAACAGAGTAGGTCTCCAACCTGAAAAGAAATCAACAACAACAAGCACATATTCATACTTCCCAACAAGTGGGAGCTGAGTGTAGCCAATTTGCAATCCCTGAAATGGGTAGAGTGGCCTAGGCAAGCGTGATGTGGCAAATTTTACTTCTGCCCTGTTGCTTTACGGCAAAGATCATGCAAAATTGGACAAATGATGCAGCAGCTACAGAAAACCCAGGAGCCACCCGTCCTCGTTCAAGCGTCGACATCATTACTGCTTTAAGAGGTGCGTCTTTCCGTGCGTCAGCTGGGCCATTATGAGGCACAGGGACTATGGTAAGCAAGTTCTGTTGACTGTTCACCATACGCCGTCCCTTTTAGTCCATTTGTAGCTTTAGTCAAAGTCCAAAGTTATAATCAAAGTCCAAGTTCATATCAAAGTCCAAGATTTTTATCAAAGTCCAAGTGTAGTCAAAATCCAAAGTTATTATCAAATTCTTCTTTTCTTCTTTTCTTCCACGGCTTGAGGGCCGCTGCTTTTGCTGTGTGGCCTGTGATGGCGTTGCCTCTTGCTTCTCCGGTGTAGGAATTGGTGTGAGCTTTCCACCTTGTCAGGTAGAAGTAGGGTCTCCATGAGACTGCACCGCTGCAACATTTTTAATTGGCTGTCCTGCTGTGGTAAAAAACTGTCTGGCCTTCCATGTTGGGCCGTAATCATGAGCTATGCCAAATGCATACCGGGAGTCAGTGTAAATGTTTGCCGTCTTACCTGTGGCCACTCCACACGCCTCCGTGAGTGCTTTTAATTCCGCTTCTTGTACTGCGACATGCGGAGACATTCTGCTTTTTAGGACATCTTGTTGTGTAACCACCGTATATCCAGTGTGGAGTCGTCAATCACCCTGGTATCATCTATAAAAAACAACTCAAAATATGCATTATTAACAAGGGCTTTGAGTAACTTTTTAAAACTTAAATCTTCTTGTTGCATCACTGCTAGACAATCAGGCTGGTATTATATTTCAAAAAGATCAGAATCTTGTTGCAAAAAATTTAAAAATTTAAAAATGACTTGCAAAAAAAATTTAAAAATGGCTGACTTGCAATACCTAGATCACCTATGCCTTCTCCTCCCCCCCTTTAAACCAGGGTACGCAATTGGAACAATAGTAGCCGGGTTTAAGTTATTATAACATTGTAACATTGTAAAATGATTTGATGGATGCAGATAAGGCCTGTAAGATGTTAGCACCAATAACAGAGACATGAGTTACATCGGGGCAGAATAATCTACAAAACATCTATTCATATTGGAAATGTGATATCCCTTTAAGTGAATTCATTATTAGTCTGTTCCTGCCTGCAATTTCTTATCAAATCTGAGACAGGAGAGAAAACAAAACAAAAATTTTTACTAGCTGCTCAAAATTCTCACCCCTCCCTTGTGCAGGAGGGATGAAACATTATTACGTACTATTACATCATCTAGCTCCACCCCTTCGATATTGGCTCCGTGCGTCCGTCTTCTCAGAACCATTTCAGCTTAACCGTCCAAGCATCCACATCTCAACCAAGCAAAGTCCCATGCATGGGGAGGACTGTTATCCCCAGTCAATTATCCACATCACACATTCCACCACAGCTTGAACACGGGTCACTAACTCTCATCCATCCATGCTCTCAAGTTTGCTCCGTCACCCCCCTTGAAGGTGTACCAGTACACACAGATGCACGGACAAAAAAAAGTTTGACAAACATACATACATCAGCTGAAAAACACCGAGGTGAGTGCTATTATTTTATAAATTACATGATTCTAGTGAGATGAGATTGTGAATGAACGCTATCTTTGACAAATTATGTGAAAAAGTTTGCTGAGTGACTGAAATATTCTATATTTCTTATCTACTGAAGCTATTATATGCTGTATTAAACGCTGAAGTATTTTAGTTTCTGTGACCCTGATTTTGGAGTGAGTTCTGAAAGCCCCCACCCTTTTAAAACAAATCTCTTATCTCTCCGCGACTATGAAACACAGACTGAAATAAGTTTTAGCTTAAACTATTGAAAAAACATTTGAACTCATAATTAACACATATGCTGGGACCTTGCAACATTCATTTTCAACCCCTGTATAAGTAAGAATATACATTAGAAATTACTATATTTCCCTGCCTACTAAGACAGTATAACTAATTAAATTCATTTCAATTCATTGCAAGCAAGCCAAGATATTAACCAAGGATGTTATTGTATTTTCTCTCTCGCTGTTATCTTCCTGACCTTGGAAGGCTACACAGAGACTCGCAGCTATATGTCAACAACCTCTTCTCCCCTAAGAGCAAGCTGTTAACTATTTGCACATACAGTATATATATATACACACATATACCCACCTAGTATGGATTATACATATTATCTATTATCTATCTTGTATTATACACATTTTCTTCCTTTCTTTGCCAACAAATCACGTGCATTGTAACTTACTTATCGACTTGCTTGCTCCTTCAGCACTTTTCTCCCCTACCTAACTGCCAATATAACCTTCAATAGACACTCTCCTGACGCCCTCTTGATCACTTACTGTACTTTTCAACATTTCACTTACGGATACTTTCTTAAACAAATAATGTGTACATACCTAACTTACTCTGACTGTCTCTCTCTCTGCTCCTAGCAAACCTTGATCTTCCAAGGCACCTCTTGGTCCTAAAGACCTCCCTCCCAGACACCATTTTGTAATCTGCCGTGCGGGTCGGTCTGACACATTTTCATACAAGTTTTCTTACTTTCTACAGATTCATCCACACGGCAGCAGCCCTTGAGGGGCTCTATCTTCTTTAATAAGATCTTACGTATATTAGAACATCAACAATAATAATAATAATAACACGCTCCATAGAGTGAATCCTTCTGACCCGAATTGTCAGCCCCTTATATACCGGCAAGACAACCGAAGGCATCTTCTTCTTATGGAACCAGTCCCAAAGAGTACATCCCTCTCCTCAGCTAAACCATCAACAACTAAACTACACTAAAACGGAGGGTTCCTTCGTCAATGGGACCTGTCTTACAGAGTGCTTCCCTCTCCTCTAAACCATTAACAACTAAATAAACTCAAACGGAGGGTTCCTTCGTCTGTGAGACAAAATGAAAAGTAAGAGGAAAAAAAAAATTCTGCAGATACAACAAACAATCTCCACTATCGCTAAAACGCTACGGACTTCAACAACAAATAGACTACAGACTAGTTTCTGGGTGAGCCATTGGTGCGCATATCACGGTCAGTGGTCCATGACAGCAAACCCGGAGCCCACACGAGTTACCGTGTAGAACTCTTAACCCAACCCGTCCGGTCACAAACCACAGATAGTCAGTCCTGCTGCAAGACTCTCAGCGTAAAACACAACATAAATATATGTTTGTCTTACCTGGAGTTCTAAGTGAGTTGATCAGGCTCGGTTTGCAGCAGGACGGTTTCTCAGTAGCGTGGATCCGGGTGAATTGCGCTGTAAGCTCCGATTTTACCGCCGCACGTTCGGGCGCCATTTATGAGGGTTAAAATTGTAAATACAGCACCAATCCGGCCCACCCCACTTGCCCCATTGCCGGCCGTAAGAAGAGACACCACACACAGGAGTCTGGTCTAGCTCCTCACACGGGAGAAAAAAACTGCGCACTTTATTACAGGTTACATGAGATCTTATACCCTCTGCCCTCTCACCACCAAGGGGTGATGGGCTTATAACCATATATGGGCAGTCCGGTTTTCTGGCCTGAGACAGTGAAAATTATGTACATTTGAACATCTTGATATCTTGTTCCAGCGCTTCTGGGAAATCGGCCAAGTACATGCGGCCTTGTGTCTGGTTCTTCTTCTCTGAATTTAAGATACATCTCTTGCAAAACCTTGGGATATCTGATGTAAGGCGACATTTACGTTTTTTTCATTTGGAATTGAATAAAACTTGCATACAGGTATAAAAGCATAAAAAACACATATGGCAATATATATATATACCCTCACACTGTGCCCCAACCTGCCACTGAGATCCAACCCCCCTCTCAGGACACAGGCACTACCGTCTCCTGGCCTGCACCCACACCCTCGCCTCCGCTGTCCTCGGCCCCATTCAGCAATGTCTCTCAGCGCACCGTCCAGCCGTCGCTAGCGCAAGTGTTGGAGCGCAAGCGCAAGTACGCCGCCACGCACCCGCACGCTCAAGCGTTAAACGTGCACATAGCCAAATTTATCAGCCTGGAGATGCTGCCGTATAGGCTTGTGGAAACTGAGGCTTTCAAAAGCATGATGGCGGCGGCGGCCCCGCGCTACTCGGTTACCAGTCGCCACTACTTTTCCTGATGTGCCGTCCCAGGCCTGCACGACCACGTCTCCCGCAACATTGTACGCGCCCTCACCAACGCGGTTACTGCCAAGGTCCACTTAACAACAGACACGTGGACAAGCACAGGCGGGCAGGGCCACTACATCTCCCTGACGGCACATTGGGTGAATTTAGTGGAGGCTGGGACAGAGTCAGAGCCTGGGACCGCTCACGTCCTACCCACCCCCAGAATTGCGGGCCCCAGCTCGGTGGTGGTATCTGCGGCGGTGTATGCTTCCTCCACTAAAGCACCCTCCTCCTCCAACGCAACCTCTGTCTCGCAATCAAGATGTGTCAGCAGCAGCAGGACGTCGCCAGCAGTCGGTGTCGCGCGGCGAGGTAGCACAGCGGTGGGCAAGCGTCAGCAAGCCGTGCTGAAACTACTCAGCTTAGGAGAGAAGAGGCACACGGCCCACGAACTGCTGCAGGGTCTGACAGAGCAGACCGACCGCTGGCTTGCGCCGCTGAGCCTTCAACCGGGCATGGTCGTGTGTGACAACGGCCGTAAGCTGGTGGCGGCTCTGCAGCTCGGCAGCCTCACGCACGTGCCATGCCTGGCCCACGTTTTTAATTTGGTGGTTCAGCGCTTTCTGAAAAGCTACCCCCACTTGTCATACCTGCTCGGAAAGGTGCGCGGGGTCTGTGCACATTTCCGCAACTCCAACACGGATGCTGCCACCCTGCGGACCCTGCAACATCGGTTTAATCTGCCAGTGCACCGACTGCTGTGCGAAGTGCCCACACGGTGGAACTCTACGCTCCACATGTTGGCCAGGCTCTATGAGCAGCGTAGAGCTATTGCGGAATACCAACTCCAACTTGGGCGGCGCAGTGGGAGTCAGCCTCCTCAATTATTTACAGAAGAGTGGGCCTGGTTGGCAGCCATCTGCCAGGTCCTTGGAAAGTTTGAGGAGTCTACCCAGATGGTGAGCGGGGATGCTGCAATCATTAGCGTCACCATTCCTCTGCTATGCATCTTGAGAAGTTCCCTGCAAAGCATAAAGGCAGCTGCTTTGCACTCGGAAACAGAGGCGGGGGAAGACAGTATGTCGCTGGATAGTCAGAGCACCCTCATGTCTATATCTCAGCACGTTGAGGAGGAGGAGGAGGGGGAGGAGCATGAGGAGGAGGGGGAAGAGACAGCTTGGCCCACTGCTGAGGGTACAGATGCTGCTTGCCTGTCATCCTTTCAGCGTGTATGGCCAGAGGAGGAGGAGGAGGAGGAGGATCCTGAAAGTGATCTTCCTAGTGAGGACAGCCATGTGTTGCGTACAGGTACCCTGGCACACATGGCTGACTTCATGTTAGGATGCCTTTCTCGTGACCCTCGCGTTACACGCATTCTGGCCACTACGGATTACTGGGTGTACACACTGCTCGACCCACGGTATAAGGAGAGCCTTTCCACTCTCATTCCCGAAGAGGAAAGGGGTTCGAGAATGATGCTATACCACAGGACCCTGGTGGACAAACTGATGGTAAACTTCCCATCCGACAGCGCTAGTGGCCGAAGGCGCAGTTCCGAGGGCCAGGTAGCAGGGGAGGCGCGGAGATCAGGCAGCATGTACAGCACAGGCAGGGGAACACTCTCTAAGGCCTTTGACAGCTTTCTGGCTCCCCAGCAAGACTGTGTCACCGCTCCCCAGTCACGGCTGAGTCGGCGGGAGCACTGTAAAAGGATGGTGAGGGAGTACGTAGCGGATCGCACGACCATCCTTGGTGACGCCTCTGCCCCCTACAACTACTGGGTGTCGAAGCTGGACACGTGGCCTGAACTAGCGCTGTATGCCCTGGAGGTGCTTGCTTGTCCTGCGGCTAGCGTCTTGTCAGAGAGGGTGTTTAGTGCGGCTGGGGGAATCATCACAGATAAGCGTACCCGCCTGTCAACCGACAGTGCCGACAGGCTAACACTCATCAAGATGAACAAAGCCTGGATTTCCCCAGACTTCTCTTCTCCACCAGCGGACAGCAGTGATACGTAAGCAATACGTAGGCTGCACCCGCGGATGGAAGCATCGTTCTCTATCCCCATCCAAAACGGGGACATTTCTGCTTCATCAATCTGTGTCTAATATTCCTCCTGCTCCTCCTCCTGCTTCTCCTCCTGAAACCTCACGTAATCACGCTGAACGGGCAATTTTTCTTAGGCCCACAAGGCTCAGTCATATAATTTTTGTAAACAATTTTTATACGTTTCAATGCTCATTAAAGCGTTGAAACTTTCACCTGAACCAATTTTTATTTTAACTGGGCTGCCTCCAGGCCTAGTTACCAATTAAGCCACATTAACCAAAGTGATTAATGGGTTTCACCTGCCCTCTTGGTTGGGCATGGGCAATTTTTCTCAGATACATTAGTACTGTTGGTACACCAATTTTTTGGGGCCCTCGCCTACAGTGTAATCCAATTAATTTTTAGCCCACCTGCATTACAGCTGACGTTACATCAGCTGTGTTGGGCAATGCAATGGGATATATTTATGTCCCGCCGGTGGGTTCCAGGGAGCCACCCATGCCGTGGGTCCACACGGAGTTGTAACTACATGTTTCTACTTCTAAAGAGCCCCAGTCTGACTGGGGCATGCAGTGTGGGCCGAAGCCCACCTGCATTAAACATGAATTTATTACCTCAGCTGTGATGGGCAATGCAATGGGATATATTTATGTACCGCCGGTGAGTTCCAGGGAGCCACCCATGCTGTCGGTCCACAGGGATCCACAGTTGTACCTGCCTGTGTCTATGAATTAAAAACCCCGGTCAGGTTGGGGCATGCAGTGTGGGCCGAAGCCCACCTGCATTTAATCTGACGTTAGCTCTGCTGTCCAGGGCACTGCAATGGGATACATTTATGTACAGCCGGTGGGTTCTAGGGAGCCACCCATGCTGTGGGTGCACACGGAATTCCCATGGCAGAGTTGTACCTGCCTGTGACTATTTATAAAAAAACGCGGTCTGACTGGGGCATGCAGACACCTTGACAGAATGAATAGTGTGTGGCACATAGGTTCCCCATTGCTATGCCCACGTGTGCAGCTCCAGATGGAGGTGGCACAGGATTGGATTTCTCATTGCTTCTGTATAGCATTGTGGACTATCGCCCCACCCCTTTTAAAGAGGGTCGCTGCCTAGCCGTGCCAACCCTCTGCAGTGTGTGCCTGCTTTTCCTGTGGCAGACGCACTTATAAATAGACATGAGGGTGGCGTGGCATGAGGGCAGCTGAAGGCTGGGCAGGGACAGTTTGGTGTGCGCTGTGGACACTGGGTTGTGCGGGGGGGTTGGGCAGCATGTAACCCAGGAGAAGTGGCAGCGGAGTGTCATGCAGGCAGTGATTGTGCTTTGTTGGAGGTAGTGTGGTGCTTAGCTAAGGTATGCCATGCTAATGAGGGCTTTTCAGAAGTAAAAGTTGTTGGGAGGGGGGGGGGGGCACTCTTGCCGCTATTGTGGCTTAATAGTGGGACCTGGGAACTTGAGATGCAGCCCAACATGTAGCCCCTCGCCTGCCCTATCCGTTTCTGTGTCATTCCCATCACTTTCTTGAATTGCCCAGATTTTCACAAACGAAAACCTTAGCGAACATCGGCGATATACAAAAATGCTCGGGTCGCCCATTGACTTCAATAGGGTTCGTTATTCGAAACGAACCCTCGAGCATCGCGAAAAGTTCGTCTCGAGTAACGAGCACCCGAGCATTTTGGTGCTCGCTCATCTCTAGTTGTCACCTTTTTGGTCAGGAGCTTACCAGCATGTTGGCCTTGCTTGGTGTCCAGTCAATCTTCATCCCTACTTATCTCAGACATGGGAGCTGTTGAGATTTCTGCTACGCTATTATCCAGTCTTTGACTTCTGTACTGTATAATGGACCCAAAATATTATAGAGAGGGTCTCAGAAGTATAGAGACAGCCATAAAGAATGAAGACTGTAAAGCAGACGGTGATTCAGTTTTGCATACAAGTTGCAGAGGAAGGGTGACCCTGTTGGGCCGTAGCACCAACATGATGGACATTTTGTATACTGCCATCTTTGATTCAACTCAGACTTTTCCACTGGGAAGGTTGGTGGGCGATGCATCAGACTGGCGGGCTTCATTTTAACATAACTTTATTTCTTGTTATATTGCCACGGGGATTTTCCTTTATTACAGGCAATGTGAATGATGGCGTCATCTGCAGCAGAATGTGTCGAGCCCACCCTTGTGGCAGGTAACAGGGGGCTCCGGACATTCATTAGATGTAAATACCCAAATATCTATTATAATTTATTACAAATATCTCTTTAAGCTGACACTGGGCGTTGGATTTTATCTTCATTTGCCCTCCAGTATATATCAGACTCTGGTCGCCATGGTGTCGGGGAAGATTTGGGGTGTGGCGCCAGAAGATTGACTGCCCTCATCCGCACTCAGAGGCCACAATCATAAACCAGCTATTACAGCAAAACAATATTAAAAGAACAAGGCAGAGAAACAGACACCCCCTTCCATATGCACCAATCGTCAGCCTTCTGCATGCCTCATTGGTCTTGGTCAGACGGGACCCAATACAAACTGCAGGTGTCGGGGACGTCTGATGGAGTTTAGAAGATATTAGTTTACATTAAATGCGGCGTGATCTAAGAAACCGGAGAAAGGACGTCTTTACTTCTTGGTTCCTCAAAGTGTAGATAAGAGGGTTTAGCATGGGAGTAATCACACTGTAGAAGAGAGACAGGAAACGGTCAGTTCCCAGAGAATACAGGGATCGGGGCCGGAGGTACATGAAAGAAGCTGTGCCGTAGAAGAGAGTTACGGACGTCAGGTGAGACACGCAGGTGGAATATGCCTTACTGCGGCTGTACACGGTCGTCATTTTCAGGAGAGTTGAGATGATTTGGGTATAAGACCCTAGAATGAGAAGGAAGGGCGTTAGAAGGATGGCCACACACACACTGAAGATGGCGACCTCGTTCAGGTACGTGTCGGAGCAGGCCAGCTTCAGGACTGGAGGTATGTCACAAAAAAAGTGGTCAATGACATTTGGCCCACAGTAGGGCAGGCTGAAGATAAAGATGGTTTGCCCCATGGAAAGTAGAGCTCCAGACAACCACGAAAAAGCAGAAAGACGACAACAATTGTGAGAGCTCATAACAGAGCTGTAATATAGAGGTCTACAAATGGCGGTGAAGCGGTCAAAAGCCATGACAGCCAAAAGAAGACATTCAGTGGTTCCCAATGACAAGAAGAAGAACATCTGGACGGCACAGCCAAAGAACGAGACGGTCTTGTCCTTCGATAGAAGGTTTGCAAGAACTTTTGGCAGGGTGACTGATGAGTAGACCATCTCCAGAATGGACAGGTTACACAAGAAGAAGTACATGGGAGAGTGCAGAGTGCAATCTGAACACACAATGTAGACGACCGCACCATTACCCGTCAGCGTGGCCAAGTATACAAGGAGGAAGACGAAGAAAAAGGGTAGATAGGCATCGGTGAAAGCTGAGAAGCCGAGGATGATGAAGCTGGTGACGGCCGTTTGGTTCATCATCATCATCACAGTCAGATGTCAACCTTCATCCTGCCAGACAAACAGCATCTTAGACTGAGGCACTCGTCTGTAATACCGCACACATGGACGGTGCTGATCACGCGGTGATTGCTCAAGGCAGGACTCCTTAGGCTGGGGTCACACGGGTCGTATTCCCCGCGGAAATCTCACGGTTTTGCCACAGCAAAAAAATGCGAGATTTCCGCCAGGAAAGCTCTGCTTCAAAACCAGCGGCACTTTGCAGCGGCGTAGTCGCACACTTTTCCATTGTGGCCGGCGCTCCCATAGAGGAGAGCGCGGCCACAACGGAAAGAAAAATTGACATGCTGCGGCCAAGGAATCCGCGCTGCAGCGCCGGCTTCTGCCAGCTTTGCCACGATGGATTGGCCGTCCCGGGATTAGCGGCCGCAGTGAAATTCAAGACGGAATTTCCATGACAAATCCGCCGTGTGTGACCCAAGCCGGAGTATTTTATCATTTACCGCAGGAGATCTGGAGTGGTGGATCACAACAATCAAGCTCTGAGCCCTATTAATATACACTAAAGGGACACTTTATAAGAGCCCCTGACCCATTTATTGCAGCTGCCGGTCCTTTATTAGGGCTTCTCCCTTATTTGGAGCTCCAGCCATTTATTAGGGTTCCCTGGCCTTTATTACAGTCCCCAGTCCCCTTTTTTAGAGCCCCAGTCATTTATTGGAGTACCTGAACCTTTAATAGAGCCCCTGACTCATTATTACAGCAGCAGCTCTTTTTTTTAAGCTGCTGGCCCTTTATTAAAACCCCCAGCCCTTTATTAGACTCCCTGGTTTTTATTAGAGCCCCCGGCCCTTTATTAGACTCCCTGGCCATTATTAGAGCCCCCGGCCCTTTATTAGACTCCCTGGCTGTTATTAGAGCCCCCGGCCCTTTATTAGACTCCCTGGCTGTTATTAGAGCCCCCGGCCCTTTATTAGACTCCCTGGTCGTTATTAGAGCCCCCGGCCCTTTATTAGACTCCCTGGCTGTTATTAGAGCCCCAGCCCTTTATTAGACTCCCTGGCCGTTATTAGAACCCCTGGCCCTTTATTAGACTCCCTGGCTGTTATTAGAGCCCCCGGCCCTTTATTAGACTCCCTGGTCGTTATTAGAGCCCCCGGCCCTTTATTAGACTCCCTGGCTGTTATTAGAGCCCCAGCCCTTTATTAGACTCCCTGGCTGTTATTAGAGCCCCCGGCCCTTTATTAGACTCCCTGGTTTTTATTAGAGCCCCCGGCCCTTTATTAGACTCCCTGGCTGTTATTAGAGCCCCCGGCCCTTTATTAGACCCCCTGGCCATAATTAGAGCCCCAGCCCTTTATTAGACTCCCTGGCTGTTATTAGAGCCTCGCCCCTTTATTAGACTCCCTGGCTGTTATTAGAGCCCCAGCCCTTTATTAGACTCCCTGGCTGTTATTAGAGCCCCCTGCCCTTTATTAGACTCCCTGGCTGTTATTAGAGCCCCGGCCCTTTATTAGACTCCCTGGCTGTTATTAGAGCCTCGCCCCTTTATTAGACTCCCTGGCTGTTATTAGAGCCCCAGCCCTTTATTAGACTCCCTGGCCGTTATTAGAGCCCCCTGCCCTTTATTAGACTCCCTGGCTGTTATTAGAGCCCCGGCCCTTTATTAGACTCCCTGGCTGTTATTAGAGCCTCGCCCCTTTATTAGACTCCCTGGCTGTTATTAGAGCCCCAGCCCTTTATTAGACTCCCTGGCTGTTATTAGAGCCCCCAGCCCTTTATTAGACTCCCTGGCTGTTATTAGAGCCCCAGCCCTTTATTAGACTCCCTGGCTGTTATTAGAGCCCCAGCCCTTTATTAGACTCCCTGGCTGTTATTAGAGCCCCCGGACCTTTATTAGACTCCCTGGCTGTTATTAGAGCCCCGGCCCTTTATTAGACTCCCTGGCTGTTATTAGAGCCCCAGCCCTTTATTAGACTCCCTGGCTGTTATTAGAGCCCCAGCCCTTTATTAGACTCCCTGGCTGTTATTAGAGCCCCAGCCCTTTATTAGACTCCCTGGCCGTTATTAGAGCCTCGGCCCTTTATTAGACTCCCTAGCTGTTATTAGAGCCCCAGCCCTTTATTAGACTCCCTGGCTGTTATTAGAGCCCCCGGCCCTTTATTAGACTCCCTGGCCGTTATTAGAGCCCCGGCCCTTTATTAGACTCCCTGGCCGTTATTAGAGCCTCGCCCCTTTATTAGACTCCCTGGCTGTTATTAGAGCCCCTGGCCCTTTATTAGACTCCCTGGCTGTTATTAGAGCCCCCAGCCCTCTCATAATTGGCATTTCCATGTATGAATATTACCGCCGGAGTGCAGCAAAAAGATATAAGCGCTTCGGAATATGTTGGCGCTATGTAAATAAAGATTATTATTATTTGTCAAGTTTTCTGTGGATCAGTTTCAGTGTGAATCCACATTAGATGGAAGATCCAGCGATCGGAGCGACTTCCAGCGAGGCCGGTCATCGGTGCTAGACTAGCTGGGGTCTCACCGCCAACCACGGGGGGATCTCATGTAACGGTGTGGAGAGTATACAGAGAATGGCACGATCGAGAAAAACACCCAGCGAAAGGGGATCACGTGGAAACAACTCATCACTGAAAGGGGTCGGAGGAGGATGTCAGGAATCGTTCTGACCAACAGGCTGCACAGTCAGCTGGATACAACGCTGGAGCTCCAACTAACGTGTCCGAACACACAACTCGCCGTTCCTCCGCACAAAGTCAGATTTATGTTGTCCGGTGCTGATGGAAGAGTCATAATGCATTGACGACTGCTTCCTGGTGATGGGAAGGTTTTCTTGGGTTAGGTAAGATATGGTTTCTCCTATGGGAAAGCAGCTAGTAGGTAAGAGGAGACTTATAAGGCCATGCATGCTCTTCTGGGAGACATCTGCAAATGACAAGATGGAACAATGCCTCCACAGCGCCACCTGCAGTCACTCATCTGTATGGACGATGCTGTAACGAGTTGCTGCAGCTCTGAAGACTAGAGGAGGTCCAAAGTGCAACCAGACAGGAGAAGGAACACGTTCCGGGTATCAGACAGCAGCGACGGAAGGTGAGCGGTCCTATAAAACGGGGATTGTTATACAAAAGTAGTAACAAATAATAAACTTCATGGCTCAGTAATAGAGATGAGCGAGCACCAAAATGCTCGGGTGCTCGTTGCTCGTGTCGAGCTTTCCGCGATGCTCGAGAGTTCGTTTTGAGTAACGAACCCCATTGAAGTCAATGGGCGACTCAAGCATTTTTGTATATCACCCATGCTCCGGATAGGTCTGCACTTGTGAAAAACAAGAAAACATCCGAAAGTGATGTAAACACCACAGAAACGGATAGGGCAGGCGAGGGGCTACATGTTGGTCTGCATCTCAAGTTCACAGGTCCCACTATTAAGCCACAATAGCGGCAAGAGTGCCCCCCCCCCCAACAATTTTTACTTCGGACAAACCCTCATTAGCAATGCACACCTTAGCTAAGCACCACACTACCTCCAACCAAGCACAATCACTGCCTGCGGGTGACACCGCTGCCTCTTCTCCTGGGTTACATGCTGCCCAACCCCCCCCCCCCCCCCGCACGACCCAGTGTCCACAGCGCACACCAAAGTGTCCCTGCGCAGCCTTCAGTTGCCCTCATGCCACACGCTGGCTTCATAGCCACACCACCCTCATGTCTATTTATAAGTGCGTCTGCCATGAGGAGGAACCGGAGGCACACACTGCAGAGGGTTGGCACGGCCAGGCAGTGACCCTCTTTAAAGGGGGGGGCGATAGCCCACAATGCTGTTGAGAATCGATGATAAATTGACGTTCGATCATCATTCCAATCCCGTGCCACCTCCGTCACAAAATTGTCAGGAGCTGCAAACGTGGGCATAAAGGGGACTCAGGTGCCAGCACTTCTACACATCTCCACAATTAAGCAATAATCTGTGTGGGAAGCACGTTAGCAGGCCCTGGGTCAGGCTCGGTCCCAGCCTCCACCTTGTGTGACCCAAGGTGCCACGAGTCACGTAACAATGGGAAATCCATGTGTCCCCACACAGATAGCTCAACACCGCAAGGGGAAGTCTTTGAGTTCCTTGGGCTCGCCTATGCTGTGGGTGCGCAAAGATGGTAATACATAAGAAGAAATCAGAGCGCAAAAACATGGCAGAGTTTCACCCCGCCAAGGACCTCGGCCCACATTTCTGCCCTAGTCAGCCAGTGTATTTGTGCCAGACAGGTAAAGCAACGCAATGGGAACTCATTGTGCACTCACAGCATAGGCGCGCCCAAGGAACTCAAGCATGATATTACACATGAGGAAATCAGAGTGCCCAAACATGGCAGAGTTTCACCCTGCTCAGGACCTCGGCCTACATTTCTGCCCACTAGTCAGTCAGTGTATTTGTGTCAGACAGGTAAAACACTGCAATGGGAAGTCTTTGTGCACTCACAGCGTAGGTGAGCCAAAGGAACCCAAGGAAAGTATTAAACATGAAGCAATTACAGTGCCCAAACATGGCAGACTTTCACTCTGCCGAGGACATAGGCCTCTGCACAAACCCTCAGCAATCGTGGCCATAAAGCGGACTCCGATGCTAGTACAGCTGTGAAGGTCTCATTAAATCAGTTACGTTTTCTTTCACCGCTCCAACGACTGGATTAACCAGGAAGAAGTTCCACAGGCCCAACCTGGTGCAGTTGCAGTTCCCCCAGGACATAGGCCTCTGCCCACACCCTCAGCAAACGCGGGCATAAAGCGGACTCGGATCCTAGTACAGCAGTGAACATCTCATTAATGCAGTTACGCTCCTCTTCTTTGGCCCAAACCAGTGTCTTAGATAACTGTGGTAACACGAGAGCAAATACATGATGCCCAGTGCTGATCCCCTAACCCCAAGTAGGAGGAGGAGGTGGCCTTACAAGGCCAAGAAACCATGACCAGGACCCACTGTAGCCTGTGTGGGAAGTATGTGAGCGGCAAACACCTTGTGTGGCCCAAGGTGCCGCAAGTTACATAGCAATGGGAAATCCATGTGTCCCCACACTATTCATTCTGTGTAGGTGTCGGATAACTCAATCGACACCGCAAGGGGAAAGCCATCTGCACTCTGCCCCCTACCCAAGTCAGTCAGTGTCTTTGTGCCGGACAGGTAAATCACCGCGATGGGAAGTCTGTGTGCACCCACAGCATAGGTGGGTCCAAGGAACCCAAAGACACTATTAATCCTGAAGAAATCACAATGCCCAAACATGGCAGACTTTCACTGCGCCGAGGACATAGGCCTCTGCCCACACCCTTAGCAATCACGGGCATAGAGTGGACTCCGATGCTAGCGCAGCTGTGAATGTCTCATTAATGCAGTAACGCTCGTCTTCTTTGGCCCAAACGAGTTTCCCAGATAACTGTGGTAACACGAGAGCAAATACATGATGCCCAGTGCTGATCCCCTGACCCCAAGCAGGAGGAGGAGGTGGCCTTAGAAGGCCAAGAAACCATGACCTGGACCTGCTATAGTCTGTGTGGGAAGTATGTGAGAGGGTGTGGGCCGAGGCCTATGTCCTCGGTGCAGTGAACGTCTGCCATGTTTGGGCACTCTGATTTCTTCATGGTTCATGTCTTGGGTCACCTAGGACCCACCTATGCTGTGGGTGCACACAGACTTCCCATAGCGGTGTTTTACCTGTCTGGCACAAAGTCACTGACTGACTTGGGTAGGGGGCAGAGTGCAGATGGCTTTCCCCTTGCGGTGTCGATTGAGCTATCCGACACCAACACAGAATGAATAGTGTGTGGGCACATGGATTCCCCATTGCTATGTAACTCGCGGCACCTTGGGTCACAAAAGATGGAGGCTGGGAACGAGCTTGACCCTGGGCCCGCTCACGTGAAGATCGAACGTCAATTTCCCATCAATTCTCAACAGCATTGTGGGCTATCGCCCACCCCTTTTCGAAGAGGGTCGCTGCCTGGCCCTGCGCCAACCCTCTGCAGTGTGTGCCTCCGATTCCTCCTCATCCAGTACGCGCTTATAAGTAGACATGAGGGTGGTGTGGCTGTGAGGCCAGCGTGTGGCATGAGGGCAGCTGAAGGCTGCGCAGGGACACTTTTGTGTGTGCTGTAGACGCAGGGTCGTGCGGGGGGGTGGGGCAGCATGTAACCCAGGAGAAGAGGCAGCGGTGTGTCCCGCAGGCAGTGATTGTGCTTGGTTGGAGGTAGTGTGGTGCTTTGCTAAGGTGTGCCTTGCTAATGAGGGATGTCCAAAGTAAAAATTGTTGGGGGGGGGGGGGGCAGTCTTGCCCCTTTTGTGGCTTGATAGAGGGACCTGGGAGCCTGAGATGCAGCCCTGCATGTTGCCCCTGCCCTGCCCTATCTGTTTCTGTGGTGTTTCCATGGATTTCGGATGTTTTCTGGTTTTTCACAAGAGAAGACCTATGCAGAGCACCGGTCATATACAAAAATGCTCGAGTCGCCCATTGACTTCAATGGGGTTTGTTACTCGAAACGAGCTCTCGAGCATCGCGAAAATTTCGACTCGAGAAACGAGCACCCGAGCATTTTGGTGCTCGCTCATCTCTAGTTACTGGGGTCTGTCTATACTGTTACTACAGAAATGGGCATGAAGCGGACTTCGATGCTAGTACATCTGTGAAGGTCTCAGTAAATCAGTTACGTTTTCTTTCACCGCTCCAATGACTGGATTAGCCAGGAAAAAGTTGCACAGGCCCAACCTGGTGCCGTTGCAGTTCCCCCGGGACATAGGCCTCGGGCCACAGCTTCAGCAATTGTAGGTAGGAAGAGGACTCCGATGCTAGTACAGCTGTGAACGTCTCATTAATGCAGTAACGCTCCTCTTCTTTGGCCCAAACCAGTGTCTCAGATAACTGTGGTAACACGAGAGCAAATACATGATGCGCAATGCTGACCCCCCCCCCCCCCCCCAAGCAGGAGGAGGAGGTGGCATTACAAGGCCAAGAAACCAGGACCAGGATCCACTGTAGCCTGGGTGGGAAGTATGTGAGCAGGCCCTTAGTCAGGCTCGGTCCCAGCAAACACACTGTGGTACCCAAGGTGCCGCGAGTTACATAGCAATGGGGACTCCATGTGCCCACACACTATTCATTCTGTGTTGGTGTCGGATTGCTCAATCGACACCACAAGGGGAAAGCCATCTGCACTCTGCCCCCTACCCAAGTCAGTCAGTGACTTTGTGCCAGACAGGTAAATCACCGCTATGGGAAGTCTGTGTGCACCCACAGCATCAGTGGGTCCTAGGCGACACCAGACATGAACCATGAAGAAATCAGAGTGCCCAAACATGGCAGACTTTCACTGCACCGAGGACATAGGCCTCTGCACAAACCCTCAGCAATCGTGGGCATGAGGTGGACTCCGATGCTAGTTCAGCTGGGAATATCTCATTAAGCCAGTAACGCTCCTCTTCAGTGGCCCAAACGAGTTTCTCCGATAACTGTGGTAACACGAGAGAAAATACATATTGGCCTCGGCCCACAATTCATGCCCTAGTCAGTGATTGTTTTTGGGCCAGATGGGTAAAGCACCGCGGTGGGAAGTCTGTGTGCACCCATAGTATAAACAGACCCCTGTAACATTGCAGTAGAAAAGGTATAAGCAGACCCAAGTAACATTTCGGTTGCAGTAGTATAGGCAGACCCCAGTACCATTTTGGTAGCAGGAGTATAGGCAGACCCCAGTACCATTTCTGTAGTAGAAGTATAGGCGAACCCCTGTAACATTTATGTAGCAGCAGTATAGGCAGATTCCAGTATCAGTTCTGTAGCAGCAGTATAGGCAGACCCCAGCACCATTTCTGTACTAGAAGTATAGGCAGACCCCTGTAACATTTACGTGGCAGAAGAATAGGCAGACCCCTGTAACATTTATGGAGCAGCAGTATAGGCAGACCCCTGTAACACTTACGTGACAGAAGTATAGGCAGACCCCTGTAACATTTATGGAGCAGCAGTATAGGCAGATCCCTGTAACATTTACGTGGCAGAAGTATAGGCAGACCCCTGTAAAATTTACATGGCAGCAGTATAGGCAGACCCCAGTAACATTCTTGTAGCAGAAGTATAGGCAGACCCCTGTAACATTTAAGTGGCAGCAGTATAGGCAGACCCCTGTAACATTTTTGTAGGCGCAGTATAGGCAGACCCCTGTAACATTTCGGTAGCAGGAGTATAGGCAGACCCCAGTACCATTTCTGTTGTAGAAGTATAGGCAGACCCCTGTAACATTTTTGTAGCAGCAGTATAGGCAGACCCCTGTAACATTTACGTGGCACAAGTATAGGCAGACCCCTGTAACATTTATGGAGCAGCAGTATTGGCAGACCCCTGTAACATTCACATGGCAGAAGTATAGGCAGACCCATATCCTTGTAGCAGCAGTATAGGCAGACCCCTGTAACATTTAAGTGGCATAAGTATAGGCAAACCCCAGTAACATTAATGTAGCAGAAGTATAGGCAGACCCCAGTATCAGTTCTGTAGCAGCAATATAGGCAGACCCCAGTACCATTTCTGTAGTAGAAGTATAGGCAGACCCCTGTAACATTTACATGGCAGAAGTATAGGCAGACCCCAGTAACAATCTTGTAGCAGAAGTATAGCCAGGCAGACCCCAGTACAACTTCTGTAGTAATAGTATAGGCCAACCTCTGAAACATTGGGGTACCATGAGTGTAGGCGAAGGACAGAAAAATTAGTTGGATAAGAGTGTAGGCGTGGGCCCCAAAAATTAGTGTACCAAGAGTGCAAGTGTACCTCTGAAAAATTTGTCAACCGAGAGGGCAGGTGAAACCCATAAATATTTTTTGAAAGATACAGCTCACTGTTGCTTAATTTGTAACAGAGCCTGGAGGCAGCCCTGTTGAAAAAATTGGTTCATGTTAAAGTATCAATACTTTTGAAACTTTTAAAAATTGTAAAAACATTGGTGGATGTAGATGAGACTTTTGGGTCACAGAAAAATTGGCCGTTCAGCGCGATGACATGTTGTTTCTGGAGGAGGAGTAGCAGGAGCAGGACTAATATCAGAGACAGATTGACAAAGCTAAAAGCCCAGAAGAGTGCTTTTATCTGCGGTTGCAGCGAAAAGAATCTTTAGGTTCCGCTGCTCTCCGCCGGTGGAGAAGAGAAGTCTGGGGAAATCCAGGCTTTGTTCATCTTTATGAGTGTAAGCATGTCGGCACTGGCAGTTGACAGGCGGGTACGCTTGTCCGTGATGATTCCCCCGGCTGCACTAAAGACCCTCTCTGACAAGACTCTAGCGGCAGGGCAAGCCAGCACCTCCAGGGCATACAGCGCAAGTTCGTGCCACGTGTCCAGCATTGACACCCAATAGTTCTATGGAGCAGAGGCCTCACAGAGGACGATGGTACGATCGGCTACGTACTCCCTCACCATCTTTTTACACTGCTCCATCCGACTCAGCCTTGACTGGGGAGTGGTGATGCAGTAACATCTCCAACACATTATATGTGCCCCAGAGTGCAGCCAGTAACATCTCCAACACAATTTATGTCCTCCAGAGTGCAGCCAGTAACATCTCCAACACATTATATGTCCCACAGAGTGCGGCCAGTAACATCTCCAACACATTATATGTTCCCCAGAGTGCAGCCAGTAACATCTCCAACACATTATATGTCCCCCAGAGTGTGGCCAGTAACACCTCCAACACATTATATGTCCCCCAGAGTGCGGCCAGTAACACCTCCAACACATTATATGTCCCCTAGAGTGCAGCCAGTAACATCTCCAACACATTATATGTCCCCCAGAGTGCGGCCAGTAACACCTCCAACACATTTTATGTCCCCTAGAGTGCAGCCAGTAACACCTCCAACACATTATATGTCCCCCAGAGTGCAACCAGTAACATCTCCAACACATTATATGTCCCCAGAGTGCGGCCAGTAACATCTCCAACACATTATATTTCCCCCAGAGTGCAGCCCGTAACATCTCCAACACATTTTATGTCCCCCACAGTGCGGCCAGTAACATCTCCAACACATTATATATCCCCTAGACTGCGGCCAGTAACACCTCCAACACATTATATGTCCCCTAGAGCGCGGCCAGTAACACCTCCAACACATTATATGTCCCCCAGAGTGCAGCCAGTAACATCTCCAACCCATTATATGCCCCCAGAGTGCGGCCACTGACATCTCCAACACATTATATGTCCCCCAGATTGTGGCCAGTAACATCTCCAACACATTATATGTCCCCCAGAGTGCGGCCAGTAACATCTTCAACACATTATATGTCCCCCAGAGTGCAGCCAGTAACATCTCCAACACATTATATGTCCCCCAGAGTGTGGCCAGTAACACCTCCAACACATTATATGTCCCCCAGAGTGCGGCCAGTAACACCTCCAACACATTATATGTCCCCTAGAGTGCAGCCAGTAACATCTCCAACACATTATATGTCCCCCAGAGTGCGGCCAGTAACACCTCCAACACATTTTATGTCCCCTAGAGTGCAGCCAGTAACACCTCCAACACATTATATGTCCCCCAGAGTGCAACCAGTAACATCTCCAACACATTATATGTCCCGAGAGTGCGGCCAGTAACATCTCCAACACATTATATTTCCCCCAGAGTGCAGCCCGTAACATCTCCAACACATTTTATGTCCCCCACAGTGCGGCCAGTAACATCTCCAACACATTATATATCCCCTAGACTGCGGCCAGTAACACCTCCAACACATTATATGTCCCCTAGAGCGCGGCCAGTAACACCTCCAACACATTATATGTCCCCCAGAGTGCAGCCAGTAACATCTCCAACCCATTATATGCCCCCAGAGTGCGGCCACTAACATCTCCAACACATTATATGTCCCCCAGATTGTGGCCAGTAACATCTCCAACACATTATATGTCCCCCAGAGTGCGGCCAGTAACATCTTCAACACATTATATGTCCCCCAGAGTGCAGCCAGTAACATCTCCAACACATTATATGTCCCCCAGAGTGCGGCCAGTAACATCTACAACACATTATATGTCCCCCAGAGTGCGGCCAGTAACATCTATAACACATTATATCTCCCCAGAGTGCGGCCAGTAACATCTATAACACATTATATGTCCCCCAGAGTGCGGCCAGTAACATCTACAACACATTATATGTCACCCAGAGTGCGGCCAGTAACATCTGCAACACATTATGTGTCCCCCCCCCCTGAGTGCAGCCAGTAACATCTCCAACACATTATATGTCCCCAGAGTGCGGCCAGTAACATCTCCAACACATTATATGTCCCCCAGAGTGCAGCCAGTAACATCTCCAACACATTTTATGTCCTCCAGAGTGCGGCCAGTAACATCTACAACACATTATATGTCCCCCAGAGTGCGGACAGTAACATCTACAACACATTATATGTCCCCCAGAGTGCAGCCAGTAACATCTCCAACACATTATATGTCCTCCAGAGTGCGGCCAGTAACATCTCCAACACATTATATGTCCCCCAGAGTGCAGCCAGTAATATCTACAACATATATCTCCCTAGAGTGCGGCCAGTAACATCTATAACACATTATATGTCCCCCAGAGTGCGGCCAGTAACATCTACAACACATTATAAGTCCTCCAGAGTGCAGCCAGTAACATCTACAACACATTTTATGTCCCCCAGAGAGCAGCCAGTGACATCTCCAACACATTATATGTCCCCCAAAGAGCAGCCAGTAACATCTCCAACACATTTTATGTCCTCCAGAGTGCAGCCAGTAACATCTCCAACACATTATATGTCCCCCAGAGTGCGGCCAGTAATATCTCCAACAAATTATATGTCCCCCAGAGTGCGGCCAGTAACATCTCCAACACATTATATGTCCCCCAGAGTGCGGACAGTAACATCTCCAACACATTATATGTCCCCCAGAGTGCAGCCAGTAACATCTATAACACATTACATGTCCCCCAGAGTGCGGCCAGTGACATCTCCAACACATTATATGTCCCCCAGAGTGCAGCCAGTAACATCTATAACACATTATATGTCCCCCAGATTGCGGACAGTAACATCTCCAACACATTTTATGTCCCCCAGAGTGCGGCCAGTAACATCTCCAACACATTATATGTCCCCCAGAGTGCGGCCAGTAACATCTCCAACACATTATATATCCTCCAGAGTGCGGCCAGTAACATCTCCAACACATTATATGTCCTCCAGAGTGCAGCCAGTAACATCTCCAACACATTATATGTCCCCCAGAGTGTGGCCAGTAACATCTCCAACACATTATATGTCCCCCAGAGTGCGGCCAGTAACATCTCCAACACATTATATGTCCCCAGAGTGCAGCCAGTAACATCTCCAACACATTATATGTCCTCCAGAGTGCGGCCAGTAACATCTCCAACACATTATATGTCCCCCAGAGTGCAGCCAGTAACATCTATAACACATTATATGTCCTCCAGATTGCGGCCAGTAACATCTACAACACATTATATGTCCCACAGAGTGCGGCCAGTAACATCTCCAACACATTATATGTCCCCCAGACTGCGGCAATTACCTTCCCCAACACATTATATGTCCCCCAGAGTGCGGCCAGTAACATCCCCAACACATTATATGTCCTCCAGAGTGCAGCCAGTAACATCTCCAACACATTATATGTCCCCCAGAGTGCAGGCAGTAACATCTCCAACACATTATATGTCCTCCAGAGTGCAACCAGTAAGATCTACAACACATTATATGTCCCCCAGAGTGCGGACAGTAACATCTCCAACACATTTTATGTCCCCCAGAGTGCGGCCAGTAACATCTCCAACACATTATATGTCCCCCAGAGTGCAGCCAGTAACATCTCCAACACATTATATGTCCTCCAGAGTGCGGCCAGTAACATCTCCAACACATTATATGTCCCCCAGAGTACAGCCAGTAACATCTCCAACACATTATATGTCCCCCAGAGTGCAGCCAGTAACATCTCCAACACATTATATGTCCTCCAGAGTGCGGCCAGTAACATCTCCAACACATTGTATGTCCCCCAGAGTGCAGCCAGTAACATCTCCAACACATTATGTGTCCCCCAGAGTGCAGCCAGTAACATCTCAAACACATTATATGTCCCCCAGAGTGCGGCCAGTAACATCTCCAACACATTGTATGTCCCCCAGAGTGCAGCCAGTAACATCTCCAACACATTATATGTCCCCCAGAGTACAGCCAGTAACATCTCCAACACATTGTATGTCCCCAGAGTGCAGCCAGTAACATCTCCAACACATTATATGTCCCCCAGAGTGCAGCCAGTAACATCTCAAACACATTATAAGTCCTCCAGAGTGCGGCCAGTAACATCTCCAACATATTATATGTCCCCCAGAGTGCGGCCAGTAACATCTCCAACACATTATATGTCCCCCAAAGTGCGGCCAGTAACATCTCCAACACATTATATGTCCCCCAGAGTGCAGGCAGTAACATCTCCAACACATTATATGTCCCCCAGAGTGCGGCCAGTAACATCTCCAACATATTATATGTCCCCCAGAGTGCGGCCAGTAACATCTCCAACACATTATATGTCCCCCAAAGTGCGGCCAGTAACATCTCCAACACATTATATGTCCCCCAGAGTGCAGGCAGTAACATCTCCAACACATTATATGTCCCCCAGAGTGCGGCCAGTAACATCTCCAACACATTATATGTCCTCCAGAGTGCCTCCAGTAACATCTCCAACATATTATATGTCCCACAGAGTGCAGCCAGTAACCTCTCCAACACATTATATGTCCTCCAGAGTGCGGCCAGTAACATCTCCAACACATTATATGTCCCCCAGAGTGCGGCCAGTAACATCTCCAACACATTATATGTCCCCCAGAGTGCGGCCAGTAACATCCCCAACACATTATATGTCCCCCAGAGTGCAGGCAGTAACATCTCCAACACATTATATGTCCCCCAGAGTATGAGCCCTCATATGTCTGTCAGTGAATTATGGGTTTTCCACTAAGAATGAAAATTACTTGGTCCTTCAGGCACAAAATCGGGCGGTCATGAAGGGGTTAAGAGCTACAAGATACATTGTATCACAGTGTGACATGATGGTTTGGGGTTTACAGGTGACTGTAGTCGGCTCCTCGTGGAGCTCAGCACTGCTGCATCTACTTACCGCGCACATGTTAGAGGAGCGCGGAGGCGTTGCAGTAGTAGGTGGCCACGGGCAGAGGGATCAGTGGCAGCCGCGGCAGTGTCTGCAGTGTCTGCTATTACTGGGGTTCGCTAGGCGCGGATGGGGGGCCGGAGGATGTGCGGTTTGGTTGGAGCGAGGCAGCGGATGAGGGATTGGGCTGGAGAGAAGCGCCTCCTATGAGCAGCAAGTGCGTGCAAGAAAACCCTGCGTATGGCCGGCCTCCCGGGAGGTGAGAGGATCTACCAGCGGGGTTTTCTGGATCGTCGCCCGCTCTCGCCCCGCCGGTTTCCCGTGCAAACCAAGCTTTTGTTTAAAGAGCTTTGTGGAGAGTTGTGTTCGTTAACAGAATGTCATCATGGCGCCGGCCCGCTTATCATACCGCCCCCGGACCCCTCACTGCACACACAGCAGCCCAGCTCCACTCCTAACCGGACCCCGGTGGTCCCAGTGTGGCCAGAGGGGCGCTCATGGCATGGTGAACCTCGGAACGGTCATCCTCCACCGGCCCATTACACAGCAGTGGGTGTGCAGCATCACACAGGGGTCCCAGTGCCTGCAGGGGCCCCTCTACCACTTATCATATACGGTACGCATGTTCTGCCTATATATATATATATATGGATGGTAGGTAAGACATAAGTAGAGCAGCCACCCACCTCCGACGCGGTTACAATCATGTACTGCTTCCACGCCGTCTATTTGTAGAGGTGGGATTCCTATAGGGGATACGGCGGCGGCTCTGCAGGCGGCTGCTGATCATTAAGGCCGTCCCTGCAGTGTTATAATCCGCAGACATGTGGGGATGTGATGTCTGGGGAGGCAATGAATGTCATACCGGCAAATAGAACCGCTGACACCTGTGCATTTTAACCCCTAAGGCAGCCGACCCTTTTTTTTTTCATTTTCGATATTCCTCCCCAATTTAAAAAATGTGAGTCATTTCTCCATCTAGTCGCGGTCTGCGGGTTGGTTTTGCGGGACGAGTTGTATTTTTCACTGATACTATTTAATGTACTGAAAAACGTGGAGTGAAAAGGAAAAAAGAAAATGAAGACTACTTTATTCCGTGAGTCGATACGATTCACAGAGGAAATGTCAGGTGAGATGCAGAGTGATGGAGTAAACTCTCCACTGAATGTCACCAGGCTAAAGGCCCATTTAGATGGGACGAATATCGCGCTAATGATCCCCGACACGCTTGCATGCTCCTGCACAGGACCTAGTATCGCTGGCTCACTCACAGAGCGGTCAACAGGGGGCGGCTGCAGGAGATTTCACTCCTCGCTCTCCCCCCGCCCCTCTCCATTGACATAACACAGCTGCTGCTATTTGCACTGAACGCTCATTGTTCCGCTTTATGCAGCATACGGCACCAGACGATGAGCTGATCGCTGATCGCTCAGTGTAAATAGCAGCCGTTCAGTACTGAACAGCCGCTGTGTTAAGTCAATGAAGAGGAGTGGGGTAAGGGGGGAGCGAGGAGTGAAATCTCCTGCAGCTACCTGGCTGCGAGCCAGCGATACTAGCTCCTGCGCAGCGGCATGGGAGTGAGTGTTTGCGGGGGCGAGTGGCCGGCATCCTTTGCCCAACATTCGTCCTGTCTAAATGAATAGCGACGATCGCATGAAAGTCAATGAAAGGTTTTAAAAAGTTAGAGATTCAGCTGCCCTCATGGATCGGATCCATAGGGGCAGCTGGGAATACTCACCTCCGTCCTCCGTGATGTCCCGCAACGACCTGGATCACATGATCACTGACCTCCATTGGATAAAGGAGATCATGGAAAGGTTAAAATTGGAAATAAAAAGTTGAAGTTTCATCTCCCCTTATCCGTGAGAGGAGATGGAATTACATACGAAGACCCCGGATGTGTCCCCCGATGGGATCTTTATCTGCAGACCTTATCCTGGCTTCTACGCATGCGCCTGTCAGAAAAACGGCGAGCGCATGCGCAAAAGTCAAGGTCTGCCCAGGAAATTTAAAATCTCCCTGTTCCTGGCTACCAAAGGTATTTGAGAGCCTGGAGAGGTCACGGGGGGCTGCGCTGAGTGCTTCCTGGCCATGTGATCGCTGTTATCCAATGGATAACGGCGATCATGTAAAAGTAGAAACAAACTTGAAATCCATTGGGTGTCCCTCCATTATAGGCCGAGCCGTGTGTCCTGTAAGTAGATTGGGGCCACAATAGGGGTATATATATACATTTATTTGTGTGCTGTACAAACAACCTGTTTTTAAATTGACGCTGTAACACCCCAATACACTCACTGTAGGTACAGCCGGAGGCCGAGTCCTTCTCACGGTGACGCCACACTCAGTACTGAACAGCCGCTGTGTTAAGTCAATGAAGAGGAGTGGGGTAAGGGGGGAGCGAGGAGTGAAATCTCCTGCAGCTACCTGGCTGCGAGCCAGCGATACTAGCTCCTGCGCAGCGGCATGGGAGTGAGTGTTTGCGCCACACTCTAGTTGGACACTTCGGATGATATGCCACAGAAATAATGGAGACGAGTCCAGTATAGATTAGTAATCCGAGGGTGAGCAGACTTGCTATTTTGGGTAATTTGCAATGAACACAGTGGATTACAGTACTTGATGAAGATACAGTTGCAGCAGCAGGCAGAGTCCAGTTGTAATGGTGGCACTTGGACGTCAGCGCTCTATTATATTCACTGTGGATTGATGAACTGGACAATATCCCCAACAGTACAAATGATTTAGATAAACTACAGAATGACTGGAGCAGCAGGATACGTGGCGAGCAGAATGATCACGGTGTGACTTCACCGGAAAGTTAGGACTCACTGTATTAGTAGAAGTGGATCTTAGAGAGATGCTTCCCTGCCTATCCAGGACTGTAACAAGGGGGCGCTCTAATAACTATGTATAGATATATCAGGGGTCAGTACAGAGATCTCTCCTATCATCTATTATACCCAGGACTGTAACAAGGGGGCGCTCTAATAACTATGTATAGATATATCAGGGGTCAGTACAGAGATCTCTCCTATCATCTATTATACCCAGGACTGTAACAAGGGGGCGCTCTAATAACTATGTATAGATATATCAGGGGTCAGTACAGAGATCTCTCCTATCATCTATTATACCCAGGACTGTAACAAGGGGGCGCTCTAATAACTATGTATAGATATATCAGGGGTCAGTACAGAGATCTCTACCATCATCTATTATACCCAGGACTGTAACAAGGGGGCGCTCTAATAACTATGTATAATATATCAGGGGTCAGTACAGAGATCTCTCCCATCATCTATTATACCCAGGACAGTAACAAGGGGGCGCTCTAATAACTATGTATAGATATATCAGGGGTCAGTACAGAGATCTCTACCATCATCTATTATACCCAGGACTGTAACAAGGGGGCGCTCTAATAACTATGTATAATACATCAGGGGTCAGTACAGAGATCTCTCCCATCATCTATTATACCCAGGACTGTAACAAGGGGGCGCTCTAATAACTATGTATAATATATCAGGGGTCAGTACGGAGATCTCCACCATCATCTATTATACCCAGGACTGTAACAAGGAGGCGCTCTAATAACTATGCATAATATATCAGGGGTCAGTATAGAGATCTCTCCCATCATCTATTATACCCAGGACTGTAACAAAGGGGCGCTCTAATAACTATGTATAATATATCAGGGGTCAGTACAGAGATCTCTGCCATCATCTATTATACCCAGTACTGTAACAAGGGGCGCTCTAATAACTATGTATAGAGATGATCGAACGTGTCCGTTACGGACACTTACGCACCCGGACACCGGCTTTCCCGAACACTTCAGTGTTCGGGCGTAAATGTTCGGGGGCCGCCGGGGGGCGCCGTGGCAGCGCGGGCGGCAGCAGCGGGGAACAGGGGGGAGCCCTCTCTCTCTCCCTCTCCCCCCACTCCCCGCCGCACCCCCCCCCCCCCGCGCTGCCACGGCGACCGCCGAACATTTTTCGCCCGAACACGGAAGTACTCGCAAAGTTCGGTGTTCGGACGAAAAGGGGCGGAGCCGAACATGTTCAATCATCTCTAACTATGTATAATATATCAGGAGTCAGTACAGAGATCTCTCCCATCATCTATTATACCCAGAACTGTAACAAGGGGGCGCTCTAATAACTATGTATAGATATATCAGGGGTCAGTACAGAGATCTCTACCATCATCTATTATACCCAGGACTGTAACAAGGGGGCGCTCTAATAACTATGTATAATATATCAGGGGTCAGTACAGAGATCTCTCCCATCATCTATTATACCCAGGACAGTAACAAGGGGGCGCTCTAATAACTATGTATAGATATATCAGGGGTCAGTACAGAGATCTCTACCATCATCTATTATACCCAGGACTGTAACAAGGGGGCGCTCTAATAACTATGTATAATATATCAGGGGTCAGTACAGAGATCTCTCCCATTATCTATTATACCCAGGACAGTAACAAGGGGGCGCTCTAATAACTATGTATAGATATATCAGGGGTCAGTACAGAGATCTCTCCCATCATCTATTATACCCAGGACTGCAACAAGGGGGCGCTCTAATAACTATGTATAGATATATCAGGGGTCAGTACAGAGATCTCCACCATCATCTATTATACCCAGGACTGTAACAAGAGGGCGCTCTAATAACTATGTACAGATATATCAGGGGTCAGTACAGAGATCTCTTCCATCATCTATTATACCTAGGACTGTAACAAGGGGGCGCTCTAATAACTATGTATAATATATCAGGGGTCAGTACAGAGATCTCCACCATCATCTATTATACCCAGGACTGTAACAAGGAGGCGCTCTAATAACTATGCATAATATATCAGGGGTCAGTACAGAGATCTCTTCCATCATCTATTATACCTAGGACTGTAACAAGGGGGCGCTCTAATAACTATGTATAATATATCAGGGGTCAGTACAGAGATCTCCACCATCATCTATTATACCCAGGACTGTAACAAGGGGGCGCTCTAATAACTATGTATAATATATCAGGGGTCAGTACAGAGATCTCTCCCATCATCTATTATACCCAGGACGGTAACAAGGGGGCGCTCTAATAACTATGTATAATATATCAGGGTCAGTACAGAGATCTCTGCCATCATCTATTATACCAGGACTGTAACAAGGAGGCGCTCTAATAACTATGTATAATATATCAGGGGTCAGTACAGAGATGTCTCCCATCATCTATTATACCCAGGACTGTAACAAGGGGGCGCTCTAATAACTATGTATAATATATCAGGGGTCAGTACAGAGATCTCTCTCATCATCTATTATACCCAGGACTGTAACTAGGGGGTGCTCTAATAACTATGTATAGATATATCAGGCATCAGTACAGAGATGTCTCCCATCATCTATTATACCCAGGACTGTAACAACGGGGTGCTCTAATAACTATGTATAATATATCAAGGGTCAGTACAGAGATCTCTCCCATCATCTATTATACCCAGGACTGTAACTAGGGGGTGCTCTAATAACTATGTATAGAGATGATCGAACGTGTCCGTTACGGACACTTACGCACCCGGACACCGGCTTTCCCGAACACTTCAGTGTTCGGGCGTAAATGTTCGGGGGCCGCCGGGGGGCGGGGGGCGCCGTGGCAGCGCGGGCGGCAGCAGCGGGGAACAGGGGGGAGCCCTCTCTCTCTCCCTCTCCCCCCCACTCCCCGCCGCACCCCCCCCCCGCGCTGCCACGGCGACCGCCGAACATTTTTCGCCCGAACACGGAAGTACTCGCAAAGTTCGGTGTTCGGACGAAAAGGGGCGGAGCCGAACATGTTCGATCATCTCTAACTATGTATAATATATCAGGAGTCAGTACAGAGATCTCTCCCATCATCTATTATACCCAGGACTGTAACAAGGGGGCGCTCTAATAACTATGTATAGATATATCAGGGGTCAGTACAGAGATCTCTCCCATCATCTATTATACCCAGGACTGTAACAAGGGGGCGCTCTAATAACTATGTATAATATATCAGGGGTCAGTACAGAGATCTCTCCCATTATCTATTATACCCAGGACAGTAACAAGGGGGCGCTCTAATAACTATGTATAATATATCAGGGGTCAGTACAGAGATCTCTCCCATCATCTATTATACCGAGGACTGTAACAAGGGGGCTCTCTAATAACTATGTATAATACATCAGGGGTCAGTACAGAGATCTCTCCCATCATCTATTATACCCAGGACAGTAACAAGGGGGCGCTCTAATAACTATGTATAGATATATCAGGGTCAGTACAGAGATCTCTCCCATCATCTATTATACCCAGGACTGTAACAAGGGGGCGCTCTAATAACTATGTATAGATATATCAGGGGTCAGTACAGAGATCTCTCCCATCATCTATTATACCGAGGACTGTAACAAGGGGGCTCTCTAATAACTATGTATAATACATCAGGGGTCAGTACAGAGATCTCTCCCATCATCTATTATACCCAGGACAGTAACAAGGGGGCGCTCTAATAACTATGTATAGATATATCAGGGTCAGTACAGAGATCTCTCCCATTATCTATTATACCCAGGACAGTAACAAGGGGGCGCTCTAATAACTATGCATAATATATCAGGGTCAGTACAGAGATCTCTCCCATCATCTATTATACCCAGGACTGTAACAAGGGGGCGCTCTAATAACTATGTATAGATAGATCAGGGGTTAGTACAGAGATCTCTCCCATCATCTATTATATCCAGGACTGTAACAAGGGGGCGCTCCAATAACAATACATAGATATATCAGGGATCAGTACAGAGATCTCTCCTATCATCTATTATACGTAGGACTGTAACAAGGGGGCGCTCTAATAACTATGTATAGATATATCAGGGGTCAGTACAGAGATCTCTCCTATCATATATTATACCCAGGACTGTAACAAGGGGGCGCTCTAATAACTATGTATAGATATATCTCGGGTCAGTACAGAGATCTCTCCTATCATATATTATACCCAGGACTGTAACAAGGGGGCGCTCTAATAACTATGCATAATATATCAAGGGTCAGTACAGAGATGTCTCCCATCATCTATTATACCCAGGACTGCAACAAGGGGGCGCTCTAATGACTATCTATTTGGGGTCCCACAGCACTTTGATATGTCCTGGCGCTCTCAGTGGGGATGGATATGAATGTAAATAGTCATCTTACAGATGGTACTCATTAGAGATAATTACCTCCCATTATCCTGCTGATTGTTTCGTATTCTTGTCCATCCTCCAGAGGTCGTTCTGTTTGGCTAGTTACTATGTACAATGATAAAGCCCCAACACAAAGACAATAACACTGATATAAGTGATTACTAAAGACAATGGTCTCTGCATGCTCAATGCCAGGCAGGTGCAGGTAAGCCTGTCATCAGGAGACATCACAGCTAAAGGCCCATCCACACCAGCAGATCAAAGCATTGCACAGTTTGACCCGTTACTTTGCATAAAAATCATTGGTATTTAAGTACTCAGCTATTAACTGCCAATTATGTATGCAAATGAAGCCTAATAGCTGGAGGCTCTTATCTGAGCTCAGATGCTTTGTTCTCCACCGGGAAACAATGCTATCAGCGCTCCCTGCGGAGAACTACTGATAAAAGTGGTTGGTAAAATCAAGTGAGCTTGATTTTAAGGATCACCAAAAAGTGCCTGAAATGCAGGGGGGGGGGGGGGGCGCCCATTTACACGCACCGATTATCGCTAAAACGATCGCCCATTAGCTAATTTTTAGCAATAATCGTGTAAATGAGTCTTAAGTGACCGCAGTCCTGAGGAAGTTGATGCTGCTTCCATTCTGCTGCTGGCCATTGTTTTACCCAAACCTGGGTGGTGGACTGCGTGTCTACGGGGACATATAGGGAAGCCTTCAATGTCCCATTTACACGACGCTCGGGTGAGCGGCTGCAGAGCGCTGAGGTCACCACTAAGGCCGCCGGCGCTCATGCAGAGCGTTTAGACAGCTAGTCCCCACAGCTGCATCACTGGCTGGCTTCTATGTGAAGCGGTGAGCGGGGAGCGTTTACACGGCACGAGGAGCCCCCGATCCAGCGATGGTCATCTCTGCTGACTGGAGGTCGCCGATAGCAACAAGTGAGGAAATAGTAAACAATTAATTGCATTTACTCTGAATGTTCATCACTCAAATTAGTTTGTTTGAATCCTTCTTCATCGCTAATCATCCGTGTAAATGGGCCTTAAGGGACCAATGGCCTCATCTACACTTAGAGAGCGGAGAGGACCGGATCCTCCGCTGTCCCAGAATGCATCACCTGTTCCTGCAGTCCTAGACGTCTTCAGCTTCACGTATGGAGGTTGTGGTGCTCGCACTGATTGGCACTACTGCCGATCTGTGGTGGGTCACCTTGGCGAGCCTCCACTACTACGGATAAGGGGGAGCAATTATTGAAATATTCGGGTCAAGAGTTCTCGAAATAAGCAGGACGCCCGACTAAATTTAATGAGAAAACTGGGTTGACTGCTTTGCCTTCCAGAAGCTTCCTAAGGCGTGGTGGTCGGTTTCTTCTCTGAAGGTTAGCTCTGTTGGCGTCCCATGAAGGATTACAACTGTAAGGACTATGAAAGACTCCACACAGATGTTGGCCACGGCCAGATCTAACACTGCAGGGCAACAGAGCTAACAACTGAGCCACCACACTGCTTCCTCCTTGTCCACAAGAGAAGACAGAGACGTAAAAGTGAAGAATAAACACAAAGATAACATAAAAACTCTCTGCAGATGTTGTCCACAGTCAGCCAGAAACCTAGAAACCCAGCGTTACAAGGCAACAGTGCTAACCACTGAGCCACCAGGCTGCTTCCTCCGACTGCTTCTTCAAGGAGGAACAAGAGAAGATCTTCTTATTCAGCATCTTCCACTTCTCCTCTGGTGTTGTAGTAATAATATATGTGTTTCTCAAATCAGCCGAGGCAAACACACACATATATATATATACTGTTGTATCCACCTTCATAGGAAATAGCTAGCAGTTAAATGGTTAACTGGTTCAATATTGTACACTGGTGTGTGTGTCAGATTCTGTAGACCCCTCGCATGGTTCCCACACATGACGCACAAGGAGGGGACTTCTTATCTGTTACTGCATTGCTTTGGTCCGGGCACCATGAACACAGTATAAGTGTAGTTGGTTTTCATCTAGGTCAAGGTGACATGTTTGGTGGCGGTATACACCTGGGGCGTAAATATATGTTAATCATCAGCGTCATTACATACTAGGCCAATCATGAGTTGTTATGATGTTGGGGGGAGGGGGTACGTCACGTTCAACTATATCTGTATTGTATAAATCTGAAGGGTATTGTGGACTGACAGATAACATGAGTCAGCTCAAATGCATCATTTTCATGCATGAATCTTCTTTGTATCACCAATTTGGAGCAGACCAGTGACATCGTCCGGAATATGGTTTATTCCCATAATAATGGTGACCAAGGACAACGTCTGCACGGAGGTTTTTATGTTTTCTTTGTGCTTTTTCTTGTTCTCCTCTGAAGCAGAAAGGACAAGTGTGGTGGCTCAGTGGTTAGCACTGCTGCTTTGCACTAGATTCAAATCTAACCAAGGGCAACATCTGTATGGCGTTTTTTGAAGTCCATGAAGGTCTTATTGATGATATTCGAGCCTAGGACTCCAGCACTGCAAGGCGACAGTGTTAGGCACTGAGCCACATTCCCATGAGCAGCACGACTATGGAGCACTTTGGTTGGCATGTTTGTGTCATTGTGGCTTTGATGACTGGCACTGGCGATATTAGGAATCAATATAGCAGCAACTGCTGTGGGTCGCTGTTATCTGACACTAGCTAGCTGGGGCTATGGTTAGAACTGTTATTTGTTACTGTGGCTTCTGGCTGGCACCGCTGTGGGAAACCTTGGTTGGCAGACAGTTGGCACACAGTTATCGATGGCTGTAGCTGTCCGGCAATTCTCTCAGTCACTGTGGTTGGTTTTCTCTGTGATAGGCTTACTGTGAAGGCACCTTTAGCCTGTGGTTGGGTGACACGCATGGTCACTGTGGCTATCTGGCACTGCCGCGGGTCATTGCGGCTGGAAGTGTTTGTGTCACTTTGGATGAATTTGACTGCTATGGGTCATTGCGGCTGGCTGGCATTAGAATGCATTGACTCATGTTACGTCCCAAATCACAAGCTGCTTGTCTAAAGATGTTCAGAGCAGCTTCTGACTGCGGAGCTCCTGGGCTCCAGGCGGCGGCTCTCCTGCTGAGCTCTCCAGGCTCCCTGGACAGCTCCTCTGCTGAATCCTGTCCTTGCTCCCGATCCTGTTTTATTAGCCCCATCCTATTCCTTGATTGGACTCACTATAAAAGCCTGGCCTTGTCCAGTGGCTTCAGGTTAGATATATAGCAGAGTCCAGCCCATGAGGGTCAGTTTAGAACAAACCCATTGAAGTTGACCATGAGGATGGACATTTGTACTGCGGTTTACAGCTGTTCAGGTTATTTCACATGTAATCTAGTACATTCTCCCGCAGTCCTGCAATACTGCAACCCAACCTTCAATGAGTCCAAACTATTAATCTTGTCCCCTGCATGATGAGGCTGGGTAACAGATACCTGGAGCTCCAGTAGAGTACAATGGCAAGGTTGGTGGATGGCTCCCTACATGCACCAATAAGCATGGCCAGTCTTACAGGTGTATGACCTATGTGTCAGGTAGACTGATGTGGATCCGCCTTGCCACACAGCGATTGGGCTATCTGGGCATAGGCTGTGGGCTATCTGGGCATAGGCTGTGGGCTATCTGGCCATATCCCAGGCAGCAGCTGACAGGTGATGGTAGAGGGTATATATGCACATGTGGTAACAAAACCAAGCTTCCTGCCGAGATACGGTACCAGAGCCAAGCTTACCACAGAGGTCTCATATGTTTGTCATTGTCAGAAGAAGAATATAAAAAATCCATCAATCCAGCCTGTAGATGGCGTGCAGCGCGGTCCGAGGAGACAGGCAGCAGCACACAACGCCGGGGATACCACAACCTGCAGCTCACAGTGCCGGGGATACCGCAACCTACAGCGTGCAACGCCGGGGATACCGCAACCTACAGCGCGCAACGCCGGGGATACCGCAACCTACAGCGTGCAACGCCGGGGATACCGCAACCTACAGCGCGCAACGCCGGGGATACCGCAACCTACAGCGCGCAACGCCGGGGATACCGCAACCTACAGCGCGCAACGCCGGGGATACCGCAACCTACAGCACGCAACGCCGGGGATACCGCAACCTACAGCGCGCAACGCCGGGGATACCGCAATCTACAGCGCGCAACGCCGGGGATACCGCAACCTACAGCGCGCAACGCCGGGGATACCGCAACCTACAGCGCGCAACGCCGGGGATACCGCAATCTGCAGCAGACAGTGCTTGGGATACCGCAACCTACAGCTCACAGTGCCAGGGATACCACAATCTGCAGCGCACAACGCCGGGGATAATCTGCCGGTCGCTGCCTGCGTGTACACGGCACGATTACTGTCCAGTCGCTGCCTGCGTGTACACGGCACGATTACTGTCCGGTCGCTGCCTGCGTGTACACGGGACGATTACTGTCTGGTCGCTGCCTGCGTGTACACGGCACGATTACTGTCTGGTCGCTGCCTGCGTGTACACGGCACGATTACTGTCCGGTCGCTGCCTGCGTGTACACGGGACGATTACTGTCCAGTCGCTGCCTGCGTGTACACGGCACGATTACTGTCCGGTCGCTGCCTGCGTGTACACGGGACGATTACTGTCCGGTCGCTGCCTGCGTGTACACGGCACGATTACTGTCCGGTCGCTGCCTGCGTGTACACGGCACGATTACTGTCCGGTCGCTGCCTGCGTGTACACGGCACGATTACTGTCCGGTCGCTGCCTGCGTGTACACAGCACGATTGCTGTCCGGTCGCTGCCTGCGTGTACACGGCACGATTACTGTCCGGTCGCTGCCTGCGTGTACACGGGACGATTACTATCCGGTCGCTGCCTGCGTGTACACGGGACGATTACTGTCCGGCCGCTGCCTGCGTGTACACGGCACGATTACTGTCCAGTCGCTGCCTGCGTGTACACGGCACGATTACTGTCCGGTCGCTGCCTGCGTGTACACGGGACGATTACTGTCCGGTCGCTGCCTGCGTGTACACGGAACGATTACTGTCTGGTCGCTGCCTGCGTGTACACGGGACGATTACTGTCTGGTCGCTGCCTGCGTGTACACGGCACGATTACTGTCTGGTCGCTGCCTGCGTGTACACGGCACGATTACTGTTTGGTCGCTGCCTGCGTGTACACGGCACGATTACTGTCCGGTCGCTGCCTGCGTGTACACGGGACGATTACTATCCGGTCGCTGCCTGCGTGTACACGGCACGATTACTGTCCGGTCGCTGCCTGCGTGTACACGGCACGATTACTGTCCGGTCGCTGCCTGCGTTTACACAGCACGATTACTGTCCGGTCGCTGCCTGCGTGTACACGGCACGATTACTGTCCGGTCGCTGCCTGCGTGTACACGGCACGATTACTGTCCGGTCGCTGCCTGCGTATACACGGGACGATTACTGTCTGGTCGCTGCCTGTGTGTACACGGCACGATTACTGCCCGGTCGCTGCCTGTGTGTACACGGCACAATTGCTGTCCGATCGCTGCCTGCGTGTACACAGCACGATTGCTGTCCGGTCGCTGCCTGCGTTTACACAGCACGATTACTGTCCGGTCGCTGCCTGCGTGTACACGGCACGATTACTGTCCGGTCGCTGCCTGCGTGTACACGGCACGGTTACTGTCCGGTCGCTGCCTGCGTGTACACGGCACGATTACTGTCCGGTCGCTGCCTGCGTGTACACGGGACAATTACTGTCCGGCCACTGCCTGCGTGTACACGGGACGATTACTGTCTGGTCGCTGCCTGTGTGTACACGGCACGATTGCTGTCCGATCGCTGCCTGTGTGTACACGGGACGATTACTGTCCGGTCGCTGCCTGCGTGTATACGGCACGATTACTGTCCGGTCACTGCCTGCGTGTACACGGGACGATTACTGTCCGGTCGCTGCCTGCGTGTACACGGGACGATTACTGTCCGGTCGCTGCCTGCGTGTACACGGGACGATTACTGTCCGATCGCTGCCTGTGTGTACACGGGACGATTACTGTCCGGTCGCTGCCTGCGTGTATACGGCACGATTACTGTCCGGTCACTGACTGCATGTACACGGGACGATTACTGTCCGGTCGCTGCCTGCGTGTATACGGCACGATTACTGTCCGGTAGCTGCCTGCGTGCACACGGCACGATTACTGTCCGGTCGCTGCCTGCGTGTATACTGCACCATTACTGTCCGGTCGCTATGTGTGTGTACACAGCAAGATTACTGTCCGGTCGCTGCCTGCGTGTACACGGCACGATTACTGTCCGGTCGCTATGTGTGTACACAGCAAGATTACTGTCCGGCCGCTGCCAGCGTGTACACCGGACGATTACTGTCCGGTCGCTGCCTGCGTGTACACGGCACGATTACTGTCCGGTCGCTGACTGTGTGTACACGGCACGATTACTGTCCGGTCGCTGCCTGCGTTTACACGGGAAAATTACTGTCCGGTTGCTGCCTGCGTGTATACGGCACGATTACTGTCCGGTCGCTGCCTGCGTGTATACGGCACGATTACTGTCCGGTCGCTGCCTGCGTGTATACGGCACGATTACTGTCCGGTCGCTATGTGTGTGTACACGGCTCGATTACTGTCCGGTCGCTGCCTGCGTGTACACGGCACGATTACTGTCCGTTCGCTGCCTGAGTGTACACGGCACGATTACTATCCGGTCACTGCCTGCGTGTATACGGCACGATTGCTGTCCGGTCGCTGCCTGCGTGTACACGGGACGATTACTATCCGGTCGCTGCCTGCGTGTACACGGCACGATTACTGTCCGGTCGCTGCCTGCGTGTACACGGGACGATTACTGTCCGGTCGCTGCCTGCGTGTACACGGCACGATTACTGTCCGGTCGCTGCCTGCGTGTACACGGCACGATTACTGTCCAGTCGCTGCCTGCGTGTACACGGCACGATTACTGTCCGGTCACTGCCTGCGTGTATACGGCACGATTGCTGTCCGGTCGCTGCCTGCGTGTACACGGCACGATTGCTGTCCGGTCGCTGCCTGCGTGTACACGGCACGATTACTGTCCGGTCGCTATGTGTGTGTACACGGCTCGATTACTGTCCGGTCGCTGCCTGCGTTTACACAACACGATTACTGTCCGGTCGCTGCCTGCGTGTACACGGCACGATTACTGTCCGGTCGCTGCCTGCGTGTACACGGCACGGTTACTGTCCGGTCGCTGCCTGCGTGTACACGGCACGATTACTGTCCGGTCGCTGCCTGCGTGTACACGGGACAATTACTGTCCGGCCACTGCCTGCGTGTACACGGGACGATTACTGTCTGGTCGCTGCCTGTGTGTACACGGCACGATTGCTGTCCGATCGCTGCCTGTGTGTACACGGGACGATTACTGTCCGGTCGCTGCCTGCGTGTATACGGCACGATTACTGTCCGGTCACTGCCTGCGTGTACACGGGACGATTACTGTCCGGTCGCTGCCTGCGTGTACACGGGACGATTACTGTCCGGTCGCTGCCTGCGTGTACACGGGACGATTACTGTCCGATCGCTGCCTGTGTGTACACGGGACGATTACTGTCCGGTCGCTGCCTGCGTGTATACGGCACGATTACTGTCCGGTCACTGACTGCATGTACACGGGACGATTACTGTCCGGTCGCTGCCTGCGTGTATACGGCACGATTACTGTCCGGTAGCTGCCTGCGTGCACACGGCACGATTACTGTCCGGTCGCTGCCTGCGTGTATACTGCACCATTACTGTCCGGTCGCTATGTGTGTGTACACAGCAAGATTACTGTCCGGTCGCTGCCTGCGTGTACACGGCACGATTACTGTCCGGTCGCTATGTGTGTACACAGCAAGATTACTGTCCGGCCGCTGCCAGCGTGTACACCGGACGATTACTGTCCGGTCGCTGCCTGCGTGTACACGGCACGATTACTGTCCGTTCGCTGCCTGAGTGTACACGGCACGATTACTATCCGGTCACTGCCTGCGTGTATACGGCACGATTGCTGTCCGGTCGCTGCCTGCGTGTACACGGCACGATTACTGTCCGGACGCTGCCTGCGTGTACACGGAACGATTGCTGTCCGGTTGCTGCCTGCGTGTACACGGGACGATTACTGTCCGGTCGCTGCCTGCGTGTACACGGCACGATTACTGTCCGGTCGCTGCCTGCGTGTACACGGCACGATTACTGTCCAGTCGCTGCCTGCGTGTACACGGCACGATTACTGTCCGGTCACTGCCTGCGTGTATACGGCACGATTGCTGTCCGGTCGCTGCCTGCGTGTACACGGCACGATTGCTGTCCGGTCGCTGCCTGCGTGTACACGGCACGATTACTGTCCGGTCGCTATGTGTGTGTACACGGCTCGATTACTGTCCGGTCGCTGCCTGCGTGTACACGGCACGATTACTGTCCGTTCGCTGCCTGAGTGTACACGGCACGATTACTGTCCGGTCACTGCCTGCGTGTATACGGCACGATTGCTGTCCGGTCGCTGCCTGCGTGTACACGGCACGATTGCTGTCCGGTCGCTGCCTGCGTGTACACGGCACGATTGCTGTCCGGTCGCTGCCTGCGTGTACACGGGACGATTACTGTCCAGTCGCTGCCTGCGTGTACACGGGACGATTACTGTCCGCTCGCTGCCTGCGTGTATACGGCACGATTACTGTCCGGTAGCTGCCTGCGTGCACACGGCACGATTACTGTCCGGTCGCTGCCTGCGTGTATACTGCACCATTACTGTCCGGTCGCTATGTGTGTGTACACAGCAAGATTACTGTCCGGTCGCTGCCTGCGTGTACACGGCACGATTACTGTCCGGTCGCTATGTGTGTACACAGCAAGATTACTGTCCGGCCGCTGCCTGCGTGTACACGGCACGATTACTGTCCGGTCGCTGACTGTGTGTACACGGCACGATTACTGTCCGGTCGCTGCCTGCGTTTACACGGGAAAATTACTGTCCGGTTGCTGCCTGCGTGTATACGGCACGATTACTGTCCGGTCGCTGCCTGCGTGTATACGGCACGATTACTGTCCGGTCGCTGCCTGCGTGTATACGGCACGATTACTGTCCGGTCGCTATGTGTGTGTACACGGCTCGATTACTGTCCGGTCGCTGCCTGCGTGTACACGGCACGATTACTGTCCGTTCGCTGCCTGAGTGTACACGGCACGATTACTATCCGGTCACTGCCTGCGTGTATACGGCACGATTGCTGTCTGGTCGCTGCCTGCGTGTACACGGCACGATTACTGTCCGGACGCTGCCTGCGTGTACACGGAACGATTGCTGTCCGGTTGCTGCCTGCGTGTACACGGGACGATTACTGTCCGGTCGCTGCCTGCGTGTACACGGCACGATTACTGTCCGGTCGCTGCCTGCGTGTATACGGCACGATTACTGTCCGGTCGCTATGTGTGTGTACACGGCTCGATTACTGTCCGGTCGCTGCCTGCGTGTACACGGCACGATTACTGTCCGGTCACTGCCTGCGTGTATACGGCACGATTGCTGTCCGGTCGCTGCCTGCGTGCACACGGCACGATTGCTGTCCGGTCGCTGCCTGCGTGTACACGGCACGATTGCTGTCCGGTCGCTGCCTGCGTGTACACGGGACGATTACTGTCCAGTCGCTGCCTGCGTGTACACGGGACGATTACTGTCCGGTCGCTGCCTGCGTGTACACGGCACGATTACTGTCTGGTCGCTGCCTGCGTGTACACGGGACGATTACTGTCCGGTCGCTGCCTGCGTGTACACGGCACGATTACTGTCTGGTCGCTGCCTACGTGTACACGGCACGATTACTGTCTGGTCGCTGCCTGCGTGTACACGGCACGATTACTGTCTGGTCGCTGCCTACGTGTACACGGCACGATTACTGTCCGGTCGCTGCCTGCGTGTACACAGGACAATTGCTGTCCGGTCACTGCCTGCGTGTACATGGCACAATTACTGTCCGGTCGCTGCCTGCGTGTACACGGCACAATTGCTGTCCGGTCGCTGCCTGCGTGTACACGGGACGATTACTGTCCGGTCACTGCCTGCGTGTACACGGCACGATTGCTGTCCGGTCGCTGCCTGCGTGTACATGGGACGATTACTGTCCAGTCGCTGCCTGCGTGTACACGGGACGATTACTGTCCGGTCGCTGCCTGCGTGTACGCGGGACGATTACTGTCTGGTCTCTGCCTGCGTGTACACGGCACGATTGCTGTCCGGTCGCTGCCTGCGTGTACACGGGACGATTACTGTCCGGTCGCTGCCTGCGTGTACACGGGACGATTACTGTCCGGTCGCTGCCTGCGTGTACGCGGGACGATTACTGTCTGGTCTCTGCCTGCGTGTACACGGCACGATTGCTGTCCGGTCGCTGCCTGCGTGTACACGGGACGATTACTGTCCGGTCGCTGCCTGCGTGTACACGGGACGATTACTGTCCGGCCGCTGCCTGCGTGTACATGGGACGATTACTGTCCGGTCGCTGCCTGCGTATACACGGGACGATTACTGTACGGTCGCTGCCTGCGTGTACACGGGACGATTACTGTCCGGCCGCTGCCTGCGTGTACATGGGACGATTACTGTCCGGTCGCTGCCTGCGTGTACACGGCACGATTGCTGTCCGATCGCTGCCTGCGTGTACACGGGACGATTACTGTCCTGCCACTGCCTGCGTGTACACGGGACGATTACTGTCCAGTTGCTGCCTGCGTGTACACGGGACGATTACTGTCCGGTCACTGCCTGCGTGTACACGGCACGATTACTGTCCGGTCGCTGTCTGCGTGTACACGGCACGATTGCTGTCCGGTCGCTGCCTGCGTGTACACGGCACGATTGCTGTCCGGTCGCTGCCTGCGTGTACACGGGACGATTACTGTCCGGTCGCTGCCTGCGTGTACACGGGACGATTACTGTCCAGTCGCTGCCTGCGTGTACACGGCACGATTACTGTCTGGTCGCTGCCTGCGTGTACACGGCACGATTACTGTCCGGTCACTGCCTGCGTGTACACGGCACGATTACTGTCCAGTTGCTGCCTGCGTGTACACGGGACGATTACTGTCCGGTCGCTGCCTGCGTGTACACGGCACGATTGCTGTGCGATCGCTGCCTGCGTGTACACGGGACGATTACTGTCCGGTCGCTGCCTGCGTGTACACGGCACGATTACTGTCCGGTCGCTGCCTGCGTGTACACGGCACGATTACTGTCTGGTCGCTGCCTGCGTGTACACGGCACGATTACTGTCCGGTCGCTGCCTGCGTGTACACAGGACAATTACTGTCCGGCCGCTGCCTGCGTGTACACGGCACGATTACTGTCTGGTCACTGCCTGCGTGTACACGGCACGATTGCTGTCCGGTCGCTGCCTGCGTGTACACGGGACGATTACTGTCCGGTCGCTGCCTGCGTGTACACGGGACGATTACTGTCCGGTCGCTGCCTGCGTGTACACGGGACGATTACTGTCCGGTCGCTGCCTGCGTGTACACGGGACGATTACTGTCCAGTCGCTGCCTGCGTGTACACGGCACGATTACTGTCCGGTCACTGCCTGCGTGTACACGGGACGATTACTGTCCGGCCGCTGCCTGCGTGTACACAGGACGATTACTGTCCGGTCGCTGCCTGCATGTACACGGCACGATTACTGTCCGGTCGCTGCCTGCGTGTACACGGGACAATTACTGTCCGGTCGCTGCCTGCGTGTACACGGGACGATTACTGTCCGGTCGCTGCCTGCGTGTACACGGGACGATTACTGTCCGGTCGCTGCCTGCGTGTACACGGCACGATTACTGTCCGGTCGCTGCCTGCGTGTACATGGGACGATTACTGTCCGGTCGCTGCCTGCGTGTACACGGCACGATTGCTGTCCGATCGCTGCCTGCGTGTACACGGGACGATTACTGTCTGGTCGCTGCCTGCGTGTACACGGCACGATTGCTGTCCGGTCGCTGCCTGCGTGTACACGGGACGATTACTGTCCGGTCGCTGCCTGCGTATACACGGGACGATTACTGTACGGTCGCTGCCTGCGTGTACACGGGACGATTACTGTCCGGCCGCTGCCTGCGTGTACATGGGACGATTACTGTCCGGTCGCTGCCTGCGTGTACACGGCACGATTGCTGTCCGATCGCTGCCTGCGTGTACACGGGACGATTACTGTCCTGCCACTGCCTGCGTGTACACGGGACGATTACTGTCCAGTTGCTGCCTGCGTGTACACGGGACGATTACTGTCCGGTCACTGCCTGCGTGTACACGGCACGATTACTGTCCGGTCGCTGTCTGCGTGTACACGGCACGATTGCTGTCCGGTCGCTGCCTGCGTGTACACGGCACGATTGCTGTCCGGTCGCTGCCTGCGTGTACACGGGACGATTACTGTCCGGTCGCTGCCTGCGTGTACACGGGACGATTACTGTCCAGTCGCTGCCTGCGTGTACACGGCACGATTACTGTCTGGTCGCTGCCTGCGTGTACACGGCACGATTACTGTCCGGTCACTGCCTGCGTGTACACGGCACGATTACTGTCCAGTCGCTGCCTGCGTGTACACGGGACGATTACTGTCCGGTCGCTGCCTGCGTGTACACGGCACGATTGCTGTCCGATCGCTGCCTGCGTGTACACGGGACGATTACTGTCCGGTCGCTGCCTGCGTGTACACGGCAAGATTACTGTCCGGTCGCTGCCTGCGTGTACACGGCACGATTACTGTCTGGTCGCTGCCTGCGTGTACACGGCACGATTACTGTCCGGTCGCTGCCTGCGTGTACACAGGACAATTACTGTCCGGCCGCTGCCTGCGTGTACACGGCACGATTACTGTCTGGTCACTGCCTGCGTGTACACGGCACGATTGCTGTCCGGTCGCTGCCTGCGTGTACACGGGACGATTACTGTCCGGTCGCTGCCTGCGTGTACACGGGACGATTACTGTCCGGTCGCTGCCTGCGTGTACACGGGACGATTACTGTCCGGTCGCTGCCTGCGTGTACACGGGACGATTACTGTCCGGCCGCTGCCTGCGTGTACACAGGACGATTACTGTCCGGTCGCTGCCTGCATGTACACGGCACGATTACTGTCCGGTCGCTGCCTGCGTGTACACGGGACAATTACTGTCCGGTCGCTGCCTGCGTGTACACGGGACGATTACTGTCCGGTCGCTGCCTGCGTGTACACGGGACGATTACTGTCCGGTCGCTGCCTGCGTGTACACGGCACGATTACTGTCCGGTCGCTGCCTGCGTGTACACGGCACGATTGCTGTCCGGTTGCTGCCTGCGTGCACACGGGACGATTACTGTCCAGTCGCTGCCTGCGTGTACACGGGACGATTACTGTCTGGTCGCTGCCTGCGTGTGCACGGGACGATTACTGTCCAGTCGCTGCCTGCGTGTACACGGGACGATTACTGTCTGGTCACTGCCTGCGTGTACACGGCACGATTGCTGTCTGGCCACTGCCTGCGTGTACATGGGACAATTACTGTCTGGTCACTGCCTGCGTGTACACGGGACGATTACTGTCTGGTCACTGCCTGCGTGTACACGGCACGATTGCTGTCCGGTCGCTGCCTGCGTGTGCACGGCACAATTGCTGGCCGGTCGCTGCCTGCGTGTACACGGCACGATTACTGTCCGGTCGCTGCCTGCGTGTACACGGGACGATTACTGTCCGGTCGCTGCCTGCGTGTATACGGCACGATTACTGTCCGGTCGCTGCCTGCGTGTACACGGGACGATTACTGTCCGGTCGCTGCCTGCGTGTATACGGCACGATTACTGTCCAGTCGCTGCCTGCGTGTACACGGCACAATTACTGTCCGGTCGCTGCCCGTAGGAGCGTGGGAGTCTTAAGGACAATCGTCCTGTGTATAAGGACCGCTAGGACGAGGCTCTGGAAGGTGGGAGGAGGTTTAGACGGCCGGCCGGGGTCCTGCGGGAACGCTTTCTTCCCATTTGCGCAGCTCCTGGTTGCCCTGACATAACAGTGTTTGGCGCCGCGGACAGGAATACGAACCCTCGGCTGGGCTAAACGGGGATATTTACGGTGGAGCCGGGGAGTACGGATACCGGGTGACCACAACAGATGTAGTGGCAGTGCCCATCGCAGTGCCCGCCGCAGTGCCCGCCGCAGTGCCCATCACAGTGCCCTATGTAGACATTGTAGCACAGCTGCACAATAGCAGACACGGCCCTATGCAAGGAGTGGAAAGGCTGACCAAACACTACCAGAGCTCCACCTGCCTGTAGGACCAGGAGACATGGCGGCTTCTGCCCGTGGATTATGTGCTTCACTGCAATACCAGATGTAGCCATAGACCAGGTGTGGAGCTGTTTTCTGACCTTCTGCCCCAGGACATAAATGCCCGCTCTGGGTTAGAAGGGGTTCCCACAAACGGGCATACAGTAACGTCCTGCAGACGGCGTGGGCTCAGAAGCTGAGCTGCTGCCATCTGCAGCCGCCGCGCATCGCAACAATGGGGATTAGTGAAAGCAGCGATCCCCGCTGTTAAGTCCTTACACGCTGAAAGCAATATTCATCACGGCATGTAAAGAGTTCAGAGATGGAGGACGCCTCCGCCATGTAATCATGGAGGGTCATTGGGTTACCATGGCAATGGTTCTGGGTCTGCCATGGCCTGTGATTGCTATGATAACTGATAATGCATTGCAGTACAGAAGTATTGCAGTGTATTGTCAGAGCATTACAGGCTCAGGTTCCCTACAGGGACATAAAAACAAAATAGTAAAAAGCCCATGCAATAATAAACCTTTCCTGCGCACGTCCCGGAGATTCTGTAACGACACGAACAATCCATGAAACACATCTTTATTCTGCACAGCAAATACTATTAAGTCATATGTGCCCCAAAATGGTGCCAATCTAAGCGGCGGCTCGTCACACAAACACCGCAGAGCGGCGCCACGGAACATGGAGGTCTGAGTGCAGCCATGCAAAAAAAGAAGGTTTTCTTATTGTGCAAAAGTGCCAAAACCTAAAGAAAACCTGTAATGTTTGCATCCTAATCGCAGCGACCCGCAGAGAAGCATCCATCACCAACAAAAAATAGGTTCAGCCCGGAGTCCCAGTGGGGCGAAGTGCGATTGTCCCCAGCGAGAGGAGACCTTGTAGGGGCCCACAGACATACATGATGTTCCAGCAGCTTCCAGATCTCTCAGGGGCCTTCATCAGGCAGAATGAAACAGATCTGAAGAGGCATATATATATATACACACAGACTTCTGAGGAGGCATGGGCATGCGGGGGGGGGGGGGGGGGTTAACCTGCATTTAAAAGAATACAAACCCAGATGAAGGATTTACGGTCCCTGAATTAGTGTTTGGAGATCATCAGGTCAGCAGTGTTGTCGGTGCTGCAGACCCTGAGAGATCCGGAAGCTGCTGGGACACCATGTATGTCTGTGGGCCCCTACAAGGTCTCCTCTCTACGGGGCGACTCGGCTCCTCTCGCTGGGAACAATCGCACTTCGCTGCATGAAGGAAACTGTAAAAAAACAAACAAAAGAAACCAATAGCAGGATTCCCTCCAAAAATATAATAGATGCAATACATTATACGGACCCGAAGACTGCCGCCAATAACAACTAAAGGGGGGTAAGGTAAGTGAAGATGCCGCAGAGACATTGTGTAACGGCAGGACTATAAGCGTGGCGGATCTCTGGTCAATGTGTCTACCAATCACCGAGCTCCAGACCAGCCGACTGGTATTATCTAACCACTGCTTTGCCTTCTTGTGTTCTCCATCGTCCAGGAGACGTCATTTCGCTCAAGGGAGTCTCTTCATCATCATAATGCTTCTTATGGAACGTTTCACATCTGTGTTCCTCAGGCTGTAGATAATGGGGTTCAGGACTGGGATGACCATGCAGTACATAGCGGAGATAACGCTGTCCATCCTCCGGGAATCGCTAGACGTTGGCCGTAGGTACATGAAGATGAGGGCTCCGTAGTACATGACAACCACAGTGATGTGGGAGCTGCAGGTGGAAAAGGCCTTCAACCGTCCCAACAACGATGGGATCCGGAGAATGGCTGAAACTATAAAGACATAGGTCACCAAAATAAAAGTCATAAACCCAATCCCAAAAAAGGATGCAGACCCCGTGGTCAGCATCTTGTTGAGGGACGTGTCGCTACAAGACAATTGGAGAAGGGGCTGGACCTCGCAGTAGAGGCGCTCAATCTTGTTGAGACCACAATAGGGCAGGAGAGATGCTGGAGTGGACTGGATAATGGAGTTGAGGATCCCGGTCATCCATGTGGTAGACGCCAGCTGAAGACATCGCTCTTTGCTCATGATATTCATATACCGTAAAGGAATACAAATGGCAACGTAACGATCGTAGGCCATTATACCAAGTAGGACGCACTCAACGGTAGCACAAAGCGTGAAGAGATAGACCTGGCAGATGCAAGCCTGGAAGGAAATGCGGTTGCTTCGTCTTATTATGTTGTTGAGGATGTTGGGTAGGGTGATGGTCGTGTAGCACATCTCCAGGACCGAAAGATTGGCCAGGAAAAAGTACATGGGCGTATGAAGACGGGCATCTGAGATGATGGCTGTGAGGATAGACACATTGCCAGCCAATGTCATCATGTATATACTCACGAAGGCTACAAAGGTCACACAAAGAAGCTGCGGAGCGTCAGGTAGACCCAAGAGAACAAATATGATGGTGGTGGAGTTGGTTGGGTTGCTGGTCGCCATAGATTGGTCACTGATAGAAATAAAAGAGGGTTAATATGATATCTGCTATACTTGATTTACAGTTTACTGGGTGAGGTAGGGTGAAGCAGAGGCATGCGCAGAAATTATGGGCATCCGGGGTTCCTGTGGATGAGACCAGTGGTTCAATGTAATGTATGGGACCATGCTGTCCTGTGGATATAGAGATGTGACCGATGGCCCGATATGTGGCATTCTTACATCACTTTTATATCCACACCACGTCGGCACATAATGGATAAGGCTCTCACCGTCAGAGAGGGGTAGGGGCGCTAGTGAGCAACCAAAAGCTCTATTCCAGGGCCGGGGTGAGGTGATTCTGCATCCTAGGCAGATTGGGAAAATTGCTCCACCCAACTCCTAGAAACCATTACAAGCCACCTCACTAATGAGAAGTAGTGATATAGGCAAAATAAATGGTTAATTGGTGACTCTCTTTACTTTTTCTTTTCCGTTTGGCCCAGACCATCCTGCCAATTTTCCCCAAAGACGGCAGTGTCAGCAGCCCAGATATATATGGCCAGGGGTATAGCTATAGTGGGTGCAGAACTAGCAGTTAAACTCGGGCTCCGCAGCCTACAATGGCCCGACACCGACACGCACTGCATGCGGACTTGGCAGCATCGGAATTCAGTGCAGCACCGGCGCCCAAAGCAGAGGAGGACCAACCAGGAGCACCGAGTGATGAGCACCACAACAGATGCTCCCAGGGACCAGTGTAACAATGACGGCTTCCATCACTGCTGGAGGGGCTCATTTTATTCAGTTAAGGGTTGTAAAATTAAAAAAATGTCCCATTAACATAGCGCCCCCCTCTGACCTGTAGTGAGGTGACGCCCTAGTAGGTTGCCTGCCCTAGTCATAACATAGCGCCCCCCTCTGAACTGTAGTGAGGTGACGCCCTAGTAGGTTGCCTGCCCTAGTCATAACATAGCGCCCCCCTCTGACCTGTAGTGAGGTGACGCCCTAGTAGGTTGCCTGCCCTAGTCATAACATAGCGCCCCCCTCTGAACTGTAGTGAGGTGACGCCCTAGTAGGTTGCCTGCCCTAGTCATAACATAGCGCCCCCCTCTGACCTGTAGTGAGGTGACGCCCTAGTAGGTTGCCTGCCCTAGCCATAACATAGCGCCCCCCTCTGACCTGTAGTGAGGTGACGCCCTAGTAGGTTGCCTGCCCTAGCCATAACATAGCGCCCCCCTCTGACCTGTAGTGAGGTGACGCCCTAGTAGGTTGCCTGCCCTAGCCATAACATAGCGCCCCCCTCTGACCTGTAGTGAGGCGAAGCCCTAGTAAATTGCCTGCCCTAGTCATAACATAGCGCCCCCCTCTGACCTGTAGTGAGGTGACGCTCTAGTAGGTTGCCTGCCCTAGTCATAACATAGCGCCCCCCTCTGACCTGTAGTGAGGTGACGCCCTAGTAGGTTGCCTGCCCTAGCCATAACATAGCGCCCCCCTCTGACCTGTAGTGAGGTGTCGCCCTAGTAGGTTGCCTGCCCTAGCCATAACATAGCGCCCCCCTCTGACCTGTAGTGAGGTGACGCCCTAGTAGGTTGCCTGCCCTAGTCATAACATAGCGCCCCCCTCTGACCTGTAGTGAGGTGACGCCCTAGTAGGTTGCCTACCTATCGCCTGAGCCTGCCCTATCCACAGAGTCTACAGAGTAGCTAGGATGTCAATAGCAGGAGGCCTCGGCTGTTGTATGACCCCCCGTGTAATAGATACCATATGTTACGCAGCAGAGCCGCATCGGGACTCCAATGGGTCTCTGCCATGTAAAGGCACACGGCCAACTTGTGGTCATTGTGAAATATGGCTGATCGGGGGGCACCAGTAGCGAGAGTGCTACTACAGTCACAACCCTCAATGCACTTGTTTAACCCCTCCCAAAAAATGATGTATATACATATAGGTACTCTCATGAGAAAGACTAAGTACATCCTCACGAGTGCTGTGGGTTTACGTATCAGGGCATGATAAAAAAACATCTGGCCCTTAGAAAGCCTTAAACTCGATAAATACAACCTCAGATGAAGAATCACAAATGACAAGTTATACCGACTCAAAATGTATTTACCAAAAACTAGGCCAAAATGCAGAACAGTGTGTGAAAAACTAAAAGGGCTGTCCAGTTGTGAACTATTGATGGCCCATCTGCAGAATAGGCAAACAATAGCAGATTGGTGGGGGGCTGCCACCCAAAGCCGCAGTGGGTCAGCTCTTTCCCTGTCCACTCCAGCAGGAAGCAGACAGCTCTATTCTCACTGTGGTGGTCAGGCTTGGTACTGCAGGCTCAGCTTACATTGAAGTGAATGGGAACTTAGCCTGGCTGCTTCTTGCATAATTCAGCCCAGTGCATGAACATGATGGCCCGGAGAACAGCTGACCCCTGCTGATCTTATATTGGTGGCCTATCCCAAGGATAGACCATCAATAGTTTACAGCTGGACAACCACTTTAAACGGGTATTCGGGCCATTCAGAGTGAAAGTCATATTCTCCATAAGACGATGGAGTGTGAGGACTTGTCTTACAGATCCGCAGGCTATGGCCATGCCTGGGCACCCTCCCTTCCTTCTCCGGTGGCATCCCATGGTTACATCCTGTACACCCCGCTGTTTTACCGGTCAGACATGCTCAGTGCCTTCACATTCTGTAACGATGACACCGCTTCTGCAGTCATGATGCGCACTCGTCAGTAGCTGGCAGTGGGGCATTGTGGGAGATGCAGTTTTTGCTCTCCCCACATTTAAATAACAATGTGGAAATCTGAAGCTGTCGGAGGGCAGCGATGGCGCCCGTCGGCAAAAAAGTGCTGACTGAGGATTTAGATGGAGGTTTGGAATAATGCGATAAATGTAAATGTTAGGGAAGTTTTGGAAATGTTGCCCAGTGTCCGGAGCACCCCTTTAAGTACGCCCCTTTAATCAGCAGCTTGTAGAAGCACCTTTAGCAGTAACAACTTGAAGTAATTATTTTCTGTATCATCTCTCACAATGCTCTTGTCCTGTTCTTCTTCCAGCGTTGCTTCAGCTCCTTGAGGTTCGCGGACTTCTGGTTCTGCCCGCCTCTCGTAGGGTCACACTGCAGCATCTACTGGGCTGTGACTCGGCCATTGCAGCATCTACTGGGTGGAGGTCTGGGTTGAGATTTGGCTGTTGCAGCATCTATTGGGTTCTGGTCTGGGCTGTCACTAGGCTGTTGCAGCATCTACTGGGTGGAGGTCCGGGCTGTGACTTGGCCGTTGCAGCATCTATTGGGTTGAGGTCTGGGCTGTGACTCGGCCATTGCAGCATCTACTGGGTGGAGGTCTGGGCTGTGACTCGGCCGTTGCAGCATCTATTGGGTGGAGGTCTGGGCTGTGACTCGGCCGTTGCAGCATCTACTGGGTGGAGGTCTAGGCTGTGACTCGGCCGTTGCAGCATCTATTGGGTTGAGGTCTGGGCTGTCACTCGGCCGTTGTAGCATCTATTGGGTGAAGTTTTGGACTGTGACTTGGCCGTTGCAGCATCTATTGGGTTGAGGTCTGGGCTGTGACTCGGCCATTGCAGCATCTACTGGGTGGAGGTCTGGGCTGTGACTCGGCCGTTGCAGCATCTATTGGGTGGAGGTCTGGGCTGTGACTCGGCCGTTGCAGCATCTACTGGGTGGAGGTCTAGGCTGTGACTCGGCCGTTGCAGCATCTATTGGGTTGAGGTCTGGGCTGTGACTTGGCCGTTGTAGCATCTATTGGATGGAGGTCTGGGCTGTGACTCGGCCGTTGCATCATCTATTGGATGGAGGTCTGGGCTGTGACTCGGCCGTTGTAGCATCTATTGGGTTCTGGTCTGGGCTGTGACTCGGCCGTTGCAGCATCTATTGGGTGGAGGTCTGGGCTGTGACTCGGCCGTTGCAGCATCTCTTGGGTGGAGGTCTGGGCTGTGACTCGGCCATTGCAGCATCTATTGGGTGGAGGTCTGGACTGTGACTTGGCCGTTGCAGCATCTACTGGGTGGAGGTCTGGACTGTGACTTGGCCGTTGCAGCATCTATTGGGTGGAGGTCTGGGCTGTGACTCGGCCGTTGCAGCATCTACTGGGTGGAGGTCTAGGCTGTGACTCGGCCGTTGCAGCATCTATTGGGTTGAGGTCTGGGCTGTCACTCGGCCGTTGTAGCATCTATTGGGTTCTGGTCTGGGCTGTGACTCGGCTGTTGCAGCATCTACTGGGTGGAGGTCTGGGCTGTCACTCGGCCGTTGCAGCATCTATTGGGTTCAGATCTGGGCTGTCACTCGGCCGTTGCAGCATCTATTGGGTGAAGTTTTGGACTGTGACTTGGCCGTTGCAGCATCTATTGGGTTGAGGTCTGGGCTGTGACTCGGCCGTTGCAGCATCTCTTGGGTTGAGGTCTAGGCTGTGACTCGGCCATTGCAGCATCTCTTTGGTTGAGGTCTGGGCTGTGACTCGGCTGTTGCAGCATCTATTGGGTGGAGGTCTGGGCTGTGACTCGGCCGTTGCAGCATCTATTGGGTGGAGGTCTGGGCTGTGACTCGGCCGTTGCAGCATCTATTGGGTGGAGGTCTGGGCTGTGACTCGGCCGTTGCAGCATCTATTGGGTGGAGGTCTGGGCTGTGACTCGGCCGTTGCAGCATCTCTTGGGTTGAGGTCTGGGCTGTGACTCGGCCGTTGCAGCATCTCTTGGGTGGAGGTCTGGGCTGTGACTCGGCCGTTGCAGCATCTCTTGGGTTGAGGTCTGGGCTGTGACTCGGCCGTTGCAGCATCTCTTGGGTTGAGGTCTGGGCTGTGACTCGGCCGTTTCAGCATCTCTTGGGTTGAGGTCTGGGCTGTGACTCGGCTGTTGTAGCATCTCTTGGGTTGAGGTCTGGTCTGTGACTCGGCCGTTGCAGCATCTCTTGGGTGGAGGTCTGGGCTGTGACTTGGGCGTTTCAGCATCGTAATTCTTTCCTCTTTCAGCCATGCAGACTTGCCGGTGTTCTTGGGATCCTGCTGGATGACCCGGTGTCGGACGAGCTCCAGTGCTAGGATAGATCCGTGGTGGAAGCTCAGCTCTAGAACACCTCTGAGTAATGGAGTCATCAATAGTCAGATACCTGCTCTACACAGTAATAGTGATTACAGTGCAGTTACCTCCAATGACCACAGATGACATCTTCTCTTCGTCTGTTTTAGTTTGTCTTCTTTTTCTGGGTCTAGACAACCATGAAGATTTCTTGCAGCCACAAGTCGTCCCTGTTCTTCCTATCCGGCTCCCCCCCCCCCCCCCCCCCGCCCCCCAATGCCCCTCTCAGTGCTTCTCCCAGTGCCCCCTGCACAGTAATACAGCCCCACAGAGTACTCGCTCCACCCTTGTGCCACAAAAACACAATGCTCATTTTGCCCTCACAATGTAATAACGCCCCCTAGTGCATGCGCAGAGCGGAGCTGGCGGCCGGTGAGTGACGTTTCTGTGCGGGGCTCATGCTGCGGTTTGTTTTCCGTGCGAGATTTCGCGCGGCCAAATCGTGGCCGTCTGCATGGGATTGCGTTTGTTAACCCAATCCTAATGCAGCTTCCAGGAGCGGGAATTCCGCGGCCTAACTAGGAGCGCAAATCCGCCCTGGTGAATGAACCCCCCCAACGTCCCTGAAGGCAGCCATGATGCGGATATGGCCCCCCGTGGGAAGGAGTCTGACACCCCGGCCTTACAGCAAGACTGCAGTCTGAGGCGGTCTGAGCTGCCCTAATGATTGGCTCCGCCGCCCATGCCGTTAATTCAGGACACACGAAAAGGAATGAACAAAAAGAATGACCAATATTACCAGTTAGCGAAAATCTAAAGGAAGGTTTAAAAATGTTCCCGTTTAAGACAAACGCGTCCCGAAGCGGAAGAGACAAAGCGTACGTGTAACTCATAACTGAATGAACAGACATTCCTCAGAAGTGATTGTAGTCATGGAATGAAGAGGACATAAAGTGCGATTGCGGCAGACTGCATTTACAGCTCGTTCATTCCACGACTGTGAGCACAGGGAAATCATTAGTCATCGTTTATATGTCATGTTGGTTCATTCCTCTATAAACCACACACGCCTCCTGCTCATTCATTACTCTATAAACCACACACATAATCAGTTCATTCATTCCTCCTTACACAACAAACACCTCCTGTTAGTTCATCCCTCTATAAACCACATAGTCTCCTCTTCATCCATTCCTCTATAAATCACACTCACCCCCACTCATTCACTACTCTATAAACCACACACGTCTCCTGTTCATTCAGTCCTCTAAAAACACTTTACTTCTGTTCATTCATGTCTCTATAAACCACACAGACCTCCTGTTCATTCATTCCTCTATAAAACACATAGTCTCCTGTTCATTCATTTCTCTATAAACCACTGACATAATCTGTTCATTCATTACTCTATCAACCACATAGTCTCCTATTCATTCCTCTTTACACCCCAGGTCTCCTGTTCATTCATTCCTCTATACACCCCAGGTCTCCTGTTCATTCATTCCTCTATACACCCCAGGTCTCCTGTTCATTCATTCCTCTATACACCCCAGGTCTCCAGTTCATTCATTCCTCTATAAACCACATAGTCTCCTATTCATTCCTCTTTACACCCCAGGTCTCCTGTTCGTTCATTCCTCTATACACCACACACGTGTCCTGCTCGTTATATATGCTCGTTATATATTTTTACACCTATTGTTATATTTTGGCCCCGACACGTGAGCTTTATCTCATGTGTGTAATCTGCTAAATAACTACGGAAAGGTAAAAATGCTCATGACGCCACGCATTTGTGCCATGAACGGGGTAGACTTGCGTGTGCATGGGCGCATTGTACTGCACTTTTTGCGCACGCAGGGCCTGTTCCCACGCTCGTTCCCCGCCCCGATGTTAAAGGCTATTTACACTAACGAGGCCCAGATGTTTTCTTGTTTTTCACAGAGTTGCGCTGCTCCCGAATCGGTCTGCGGGGCCTCAGCTGCGCAAAACGCAGAAGGATGGAGGCGGTCCACGAAATGTACGCCAAAAACACATTCATGAGAATTACCCCGCAGACATCAATGGAGTCCATCCGAGCGCAAATACGGTCGTCCGAAGGGGCCCTTATGGAGCGGATTCACCAATACTAGTCAATAGTGAGAGAAGAAAAACAGACAGCACCCAGATGGCATCCATGTATCATCCGTGTGTGATCAATCCATGTTTCATCCGTGTGCAGTCTGTGCGTCATCCATGTTCAGTCCGTGTGTCATCAGTGTGCAGTCCATGTGTCATTCATGTGTTATCCGTGTGCAGTCCATATGTCATCAGTGTTCAGTCCGTGTGTCATCCATGTTCTGTCTGTGTGTTATCCATGGGCAGTCCATGTGTCATCAGTGTGCAGTCCATGTGTTATCCATGTGCAGTCCGTGTGTCATCCATGTGCAGTCCGTGTGTCATTCATGTGTCATCCGTGTGCAGTCCATATGTCATCAGTGTTCAGTCCGTGTGTCATCTGTGTGCAGTCTGTGTGTCATCCATGTTCTGTCTGTGTGTTATTCATGGGCAGTCCATGTGTCATCAGTGTGCAGTCCATGTGTCATCCATGTGCAGTCCGTGTGTCATCCATGTTCTGTCTGTGTGTTATCCATGGGCAGTCTATGTGTCATCAGTGTGCAGTCCATGTGTTATCCATGTGCAGTCCATGTGTCATCCATGTTCTGTCTGTGTGTCATCAGTGTGCAGTCAGTGTGTCATCCATGTTCTGACTGTGTGTTATCCATGTGTAGTCCGTGTGTCATCCATGTTCTGTCTGTGTGTCATCCATGTTCTGTCTGTGTGTTATCCGTGTGCAGTCCATGTGTCATCAGTGTGCAGTCCATGTGTTATCCGTGTGCAGTCCATGTGTCATCCATGTTCTGTCTGTGTGTCATCAGTGTGCAGTCAGTGTGTCATCCATGTTCTGACTGTGTGTTATCCATGTGCAGTCCGTGTGTCATCCATGTTCTGTCTGTGTGTTATCCGTGTGCAGTCCATGTGTCATCTGTGTGCAGTCCATGTGTCATCTGTGCGCAGTCCATGTGTTATCCTTGCGCAGTCCGTGTGTCATCTGTGTGCAGTTCATGTGTTATCCTTGTGCAGTCCGTGTGTCATCTGTGCGCAGTCCATGTGTTATCCTTGCGCAGTCCGTGTGTCATCTGTGTGCAGTTCATGTGTTATCCTTGTGCACTCCATGTGTCATCTGTGTGCAGTCCATGTGTTATCCTTGTGCAGTCCATGTGTCATCTGTGTGCAGTCCATGTGTTATCCGTGTGCACTCCATGTGTCATCTGTGTGCAGTCTATGTGTTATCCGTGTGCAGTCTATGTGTCATCTGTGTGCAGTCTATGTGTTATCCGTGTGCAGTCCATGTGTCATCTGTGTGCAGTCTATGTGTCATCCGTGTGCAGTCTATGTGTTATCCGTGTGCAGTCCATGTGTCATCTGTGTGCAGTCTATGTGTCATCCGTGTGCAGTCCTTTATTTTTTTTAACGGATGTAGAGAATAGAATTGGGCTTACTTCAGTTTTTTGTGGGTGTGAAAAATGCATCTGGAGACCAATCCCCGACACACGGAGCAAATACGGAGGGAACAGCCGGCCACGCGCTGCGCACATATGAAAAAACGTCTGTATTTCTGAAGCCAAGGTGCGTCGGAGCGGTCCCTGCTCGGGGACGCCGTCCTCTCTGCATTCTTCACAGCGTGTCGCGGTCGGTTCTCGGGTGTCGCATGTTCAGCGGGGGACAGGAGCATCTGGGCAGGCAATGGTTAATCAGTCCGAAGCTGCGACTAAAGTCATAGGAATCAGGGACGGAAGGAGATTTGTTTTGTCTTAAAGGGGTTTTCTGGGGCATAAACCCCTTTAATGGGTGCAAAATCTACACGGCGTCTTCTAGAAACATCAAACTAGAACGAATGTAACACAAACAGCAACATAGAAGGAAGGTGCGGCACTCACCTCAGCCGGCGTCACAATGGGAGCCTCTCCGCCGCTGCTCTCCATTTATACCCCCGCTCCGGAGGCACAAGGAGCTCTCAGGGGCCGCCTGCGTCTCCTCGGGACGTCTCACCGCCCCAGGATCTCTGATGTGACTTCTGGCTCAGCCTTTACTCCCTCCACACAATATATTGCCATTTGGTATTTTCAGCTCATTTTAGCCAAAAACCTCTTAAGACGACGGAATCTTCATCAAACCATCCTGTAAGGTGACCGGGCTTCCCAATTTAGGTGGGACAGTCCCGCTTTGGGACTCTATCCCACTTTCCCGTGGGTCCCAGGCGGGACAGCCATTTGTCCTGCTTTCGGGATGCGGGGTCACCATGAAGGTGATTCCCAACCAGGGTGCTGTGGCTCACCGCCTGGTAAAGGAGCGGGCCCTCAGCCGAGGAGACAGCGGGGTAGAGAAATAACCTTGTCATGGAGCTCTACCGTCTCCTCACTACGGGTGGCTAGGAACCCGACCTCCTTACTACAGGGGGGAGACCAACAATTAGTAACCAGGGTTACCTTAAGACCTATTTGTCACTTGTGACACCAACGTTCCATCTTGGATCATTCCGGTCGAAGAAAGTAGTCCAGCAACAGAGAGTATTTGTCAAGGAGAGCCGGGAATGTTCGGTCCGCTCCGTTTACTTTTTTCCTCACTAAGCTGCGGTTTTCCATATCTCCGGATACCTGCGGTACTTGCGCTGTACTCCCACGCGTTTCCATCATGTCCAGGCTTTCAATCTCTATATGGAGGGTTCCTGGGCCCAAACATGAGCGGCAGACCATCTCTCAGCTTCTTCCATCTCTCCTCTCTTACCTCCAACTCTCTTCTCTAGCTAACTCACTAACTACAGATGCCTCTCAACCTAACACATCACGTGAACACAGACCAATCAACAGCTAGACACATAGATACATTTTCCAGACATGACCAGACATTAACCCTTTCATGCTTGCAAACTCCAATACACATAAATCTGATGCATTCCACATTGAAGACAGTTAAACAAGACAAATTCCAAGCATGTATTCTGAAGTGCTGGAGGGGACCCCAAAGTCTGGGCCACTACATAATCACTGTGCAGCGCTGCTGCGGAATGCACATACTGACAGCAGTGTGTGCACCCAGGATCTTCCTCCCCTGACATCTCCTTCTAGGTTCTGCAAGAGGAGAGGAGAAGGGTGGAGGTGTTGCTGCAGTCGTACACACTTTTACTCACAGCAGCGCTAAGTGAAGGAACAGCGGCGTCCTAAAGACCAGGAGGAGGTAAGTATAAGGGTTTCAGGTGGGCTCTATTACTACTGGAGTCAACATAGGGGTCACTATTACTACTGAGGCTACTGTGGGGATCAGTATTACTACTGGGGCCAATGTAAGGACACAATTACTACTAAGGTCACTGTGGGGGTCGTTATTACTACTGAGGCCACTGTAAAATAGTAACATAGTATGTAAGACCGAAAGAAGACAGATGTCCATCTAGTTCAGCCTGTTTCCACCACCCCATTGTTGATCCAGACGAAGGTAAAAAAAAACCTGTGGGCAGAAGCCAATTTACCCCACCCTAGGGGGAAAAAATTCTACCCAACTCCATAATGGCAGTCAGAATAATCCCTGGATCAATGTTGGAGACCAACAACCCTTCTGGTTATTTAATGTGTATATCCTGTAATACTATAGAGATCTAGAAAGACGTTTGTGGCTGTAATATGTGAGCTCCTCCATGTTTTTCGGTTTTGCTTCTTTCAGTGGCGTGATATCCATGCCAGTATCAGCCATCGTGATCTTTGGCGGCCGGGTCTAGTCCACTCTAAAACTCAGGTTGTGCCATCATCATGTCCTCAGGCAGAGAGAGTTCCACATGGAACCCTCCTTAATGGTTTGTACTCTGATGTGGCCACCGTTGCTAGTGGTCTCTTCTGAAGAGATTGTAACCCTGTAGGTTCACCGCCCAGTAGCATTTTTCATCAAGCCATGTTTCCGTTATTCCTACTATATCATCGTTTTCTTCAGACATTCTCACTTCAAGCTCACCCACTTTACCGATCAGACTTCTTGCATTTGTAGCCCTACAGTTTATATGCTTGTGGTTACTGTCTATATTTGTGCTACTTACAGTCCTATTTGCTGCTCTGTCAGTTGTATCTATACTAACTCCCCCCTCCCCCGCTTGACCCCCATTTCAATTGCTTAGACCGCCTGCAGACGAGCGAGTCGGATCCGGCAGCGAGAATTCTCGCCGCGGGACCCGACCCGAGAGCCTGAAGAGACGAGCGCGTACTCACCCGCGCCTGGCGGCCCCGGCTCTTTCATGTGACGGCTGCCGCGCAGCCGGCGCATGCGCAGACCGGAGCCGGCGGCCGGGTGAGTGCGAGCCCCGCACAAAAATAGGACATGCCGCGGTTTGTTTGCCGCGCGATATATCGCGCGGCCAAACCGTGGCCGTCTGCATAGGAGTGCGTATTGTAATGCACTCCTATGCAAACTTTCAGTGGCGGAAATCCCGCGGGAAATCCCGCCGCGGGATTTCCGCCCGTGTGCAGGCGGCCTATCTCCCAGAACTCTGTCTACACTATCTTCCCCCTATTTCTCTTGCTGCCCTCCCCCAGTCCCTAGTTTAAACACTCCTCCAGCCTTCTAGCCACCTCCACATTAAGATGCCGCCCGTCCCTACGGTAGAGTCTGTAGACGACAGCAAAGTCAGCCCAGTTCTCCAGGAACCCAAATCCCTCCTTCTTACACCAACTCCGGAGCCACTTCTTTACCTCCCTAAGATCCTGCTGCCTTTCTAGTGTGGCTTTAGGTACTGGTAGTATTTCCATGAAAACTACCCTGGAGGTCGTTGCCCTAAGCTTGGATCCTAGACCCATGCAATCATTTTTGAGGGCCCTCCAATGACCACTAACTTTGTTGTTGGTGCCAATGTGCACCATGACTCCTGGATCCTCAGCAGCCCCTCCCAGTAATCTGTTACCCAATCTGCAATGTGTGGTAGTCAAGCGCCAGGAAGACAACACACCGTTTGACGAGCCCAGTCTTTATGGCAGATTGCCCTATCTGTCCCCCTTATAATTGAGTCCCCCACCACTAGGACCTGTCTAGCCTGCCCTACGCTCCCCGTCCCCTTCTCAGTGGAGAAGTCATCCCTCTGGTGGTCAGAGGACATGTCGTGCTGCAGTGGTGCTGGCTCTGTAATGGCATCCCCCTCATCTGCCAACGTTGCAGACTTGTTGGGTTGTGCCAGTTCAGGACCAGCCTCCCTGGTTCTCTGCCCTCTACCCCATCTAACTGTCACCCAGCTGGCTGTCTGTTCCCCCTGCTTTCATGCACTACCATCTGCCCCCATATCTACTCCAGCGAGTGCCTACTCAGTGAGCAGCAAACTCCTTTCCATGATGTCAATGTATCTCAGTGTTACAAGCTGCTCATTTAGATCCAGGATCTGGGCTTCCAAATGCACAACACACTCAAAACTTGTACAGCGTTATGCATTGAACAAGATGCACACCGCACGGCACTCCGAAGCAGGGAGCACATTCTAGTGGGGAGGCCACTGTAGGGATCACTATTACTACTAGGGCCACTGTGGGTGTCACTAAAAATACTGAGGTTGCTATTACTATTGGGGCCACTGTGGAGGGTCACTTTTACTACTGAGGTCACTATTACTACTGGAGCCACTCTGGGGGTTACTATTACTATTGGGGCCAAGTTGGGGGTTATTATTACTATTGTGGCCACTGTAGGGGTTACTATTACTACCAAGGACACTGTGGAGGTCACTATTACTACTGGGGCCACTGTGGAGGTTCACTTTTACTACTGAGGTCACTATTACTACTGGAGCCACTCTGGGGGTTACTATTACTATTGGGGCCAAGGTGGGGGTTATTATTACTATTGTGGCCACTGTAGGGGTTACTATTACTACCAAGGACACTGTGGAGGTCACTATTACTACTGGGGCCACTGTGGAGGTCACTATTACTACTGGGGCCACTGTGGAGATCACTATTACTACTGGAGCCACTGTGGAGGTCACTATTACTACTGGTGCCACTGTGGGGGTTATTATTACTACTGGAGCCACTGTGGAGGTCACTATTACTACTGGGGCCACTGTGGAGATCACTATTACTACTGGAGCCACTGTGGAGGTCACTATTACTACTGGTGCCACTGTGGGGGTTATTATTACTACTGGAGCCACTGTGGAGGTCACTATTACTACTGGGGCCACTGTGGAGATCACTATTACTACTGGAGCCACTGTGGAGGTCACTATTACTACTGGTGCCACTGTGGGGGTTATTATTACTACTGGAGCCACTGTGGAGGTCACTATTACTACTGGTGCCACTGTAGGGGTTACTATTACTATTGGGGCCAAGGTGGGGGTTATTATTACTATTGTGGCCACTGTAGGGGTTACTATTACTACCAAGGACACTGTGGAGGTCACTATTACTACTGGGACCACTGTGGGGGTCACTATTACTATTGGGGCCACGCTGGGGGTTACTATTACTATTGGGGCCAAGGTGGGGGTTATTATTACTATTGTGGCCACTGTGGGGGTTACTATTACTGCCGAGGCCACTGTGGAGATCACTATTACTACTGGGGCCACTGTGGGGTCAATATTACTACTGGGGCTATTACTACTAGGACCACTGTGGGATTACTATTACTAGTGTGGCCACTATTACTACTGGGGCCTTGTGCGGGTCACTATTACTACTTAGGTCACTATTACTACCGAGGCCACTGTGGGCATCCCTATTGCTACTGGGATCACTATGGGGTTACTTTTACTACTGAGGCCACTATTCCTACAGGTGCCACTGTTAGGTCACTATTACTACTGGGACCACTGTGGGGGTCACTATTACTACCGAGGCCACTATGGGGGTCACTATTCCTACTGAGGCCGATATGGGGACACTGTTACTAGTAGGACCACTCTGCACATGGCAACATACCTCAAGCTGACGTACATGGTGGAAATGCTGCGGAATGTCTGGTTCACAGTGGCCTGTAGGGGTCTCACCTGATCAGCCTCACCTGACCAGTAGCATTGCACCCAACCAGGCTACTGGGAATTGGAAGCCTTTCAAAGAGTTGAGTGGGAGCGCCACATAGTATGAAATCAACTGCGGATATGTGGCAGATTTCAATAGTACAGATTTTGACTGGTTTTGGATACGGAAGTGCTGTGTAATTAGCTGTGGAAATTTTGCTGCGGACATTCCAGCGTTTCTGCCATGTGTAAACATACTGTAAGTCAGCTTGAGGTAGACTGCCACGTACAGAGTGGCCCCAGTAGTAATTGTGTCGTCTGTATCGGCCCCAGCAATAATAGTGTCCTCCACATTGGCCTTAGTAGTAATAGTAACCCCTATATTAGCCTCAGTAGTAACAGTGACCCCCACAGTCTCCCAGTAGTAATGGAGCCCCCCATATACTCACCTTTTCCTGGTCTTCAGAGCGCAGCTGTTCCTCTTCTCAGCGCTGCTGAGGAAGGAAGTGTGTGGTTTCCAATGTATCTGTTCAGATGACTGTGTTCCTCTGTGCCTCATCACCCCCCCCCACCTTGTACCTCCAGTATCACCCCCCCCACCTTGTACCTCCAGTATCACCCCCCCACACCTTGTACCTCCAGTATCACCCCCCCCCACCTTGTACCTCCAGTATCACCCCCCACCTTGTACCTCCAGTATCACCCCCCCCCACCTTGTACCTCCAGTATCACCCCCCCCACACAACTTGTACCTCCAGTATCACCCCCCCCCACCTTGTACCTCCAGTATCACCCCCCACCTTGTACCTCCAGTATCACCCCCCCCCCACACCTTGTACCTCCAGTATCACCCCCCCACCTTGTACCTCCAGTATCACCCCCCCCACCTTGTATCTCCAGTATCACCCCCACCCCTTTGTTTAAAACGGATTGTATACCACATGCAATTGTTGCATTGTCTGTGTTCTCCCATGCCTGAAAGCGCTGCGGAATAAGTTGGCGCCATACAAATAAATATTATTTTTATTATAAGATGTCCGAGTCTCAGCCACGTAAAGACGTTGTGTCGGAAAAAATAGGACATAACCGAAATCTGCGACCGGATTTATACGCTGCCAGAAAACTAGGTCTTGCCCTATCTTTTGACCGATATACGCTGGTGGTTCCCATAGATTCCTATGGGAGCTGCAAAAAAGACAGGTGCCAAAAGTCACATTGATTTGTAGGAATGCTGCCATCCAATAGGGGGCGCTGCAGAAGTATTTTTTCATCTTCCTTATTTGCATAAATTACCCAGAGGAGCTTGCATGACCTTATAAGTCTCCTCGCTCACTAAATGGAGTATGCATAATAAATTTGCGCATTAATGCTGAAACTGGATATTGAAAAAAACAATGAGGAATAGTTGCAGAATGTCCGTTATGGCTCCTTCACACAAGCATATTGTCACTGCATGTTTCCTGTGCATAACAGACGGTAAGTGGAGGCGATGAAACTGGACTTTCATTCTTTCATTCACACCTGCATTGCAGCTGCGAGGGAACACCGCATATAAAACACAGGAGAAATAAATCCCAGCAGGCAATGCCTGTCAATGGGCAGCATGCAGTGGCCAGAAGTCTATGTTGCTGGCCCCTCCATAAGTGTCATACATGTCACTTCTTTTGTGTAGATGCGCGGTGCAGAGTGGTCTTGTCTCCTGTTATGTGTATTGCACAGCTGCAGCACGTGAGGAGTTAATGTCTGCATGAGACTACTGAGGTTCATTCCGGTGGGTAACAGAACGATGGCGTCACCCGTGACAACCTTATATACTGTTTCCTTGTTTATTGGGCATCCCTCTCCTAGGGGTGTGCTGCACTAGCCGAGGCTATGTGTGTCCCTCCTGGAAGGAGCCTGGTAAGTGCCGCCATGACATGTGACCACTTTACCTTCCCAGCTCCTCAGCGTGTGCCTCGTGTCCTGAGACACCCTATGGGACGCTGCGCAGCGTTTAATACACAACTGCGCTCTGTACAGAGCAGGGAATTTGAATTTTTTTTAAAAGTCACACAGTGCATGTTCGTGACGCCAGAATCCCAGACATGTGCAGCCCGTATACAATCTCTGCTGGCAGAGCATCGGCGCTGTGATGAGTACAATGGTACGAAGCTTGCAGCATTGTACTCGTACACTGGTGTGAATGAGCCCTAACTGTGGGTGTTTCTATATACTGGCTATACTAGTCGAAAGTCTATCAATTAAAAAAGAGAAAATGATATATTAAACTGAAAAAATTATTATGAAATGAAAATTGGTGGATATTTAAAAAGAAAAAAAACAATGATAATAAATAAACAAGAAAATCCATATCAGCGTTCGTCTCTGCATCTGCAGCCGTGATAGCAATGTCTGCTGTGGAGTGAGGAGAAGCCGCCGCCGGAGATGCAGAGAATCCGCTAAGCTGAACGCCATTCAGCCAATTCCAAAATCCCACCTCCACAACGTGATGACTGTTGATTGATTCTTAGAGCGCTGCTCAGCCAATCAGTGCAGAGCTGGATGTACCAATCACAGCCATCGCATTGTTTCATCGAGCGCTGCATTGATTGGCTGGCAGCTGTCATCTCTGTCTCCTGGGATTGGTGGTAATACAGATAATCTGCAGCTTTCCTGCTCAGGCGTGGGGGATTGTGCTGACAGGGCGTGTGTCTGTCTCCAGTCAGCCAATCATCATAGTTCAGTACACATAACAGTTGTGTTCCCAGGTCTGGGTGTGGTCGGCTATCTTCCAAGGTGTGAGTGTGGTCGGCTATCTTCCAAGGTGTGGGTGTGGTCAGCTGTCTTCGCAGGAGTGGGTGTGGTCAGCTGTCTTCACAGGAGTGGGTGTGGTCAGCTGTCTTCACAGGAGTGGGTGTGGTCAGCTGTCTTCACAGGAGTGGGTGTGGTCATATAAATAAAAGTAGAAGTGGAGAGGAGCTGCTGCCGTTAAAAAAAATTTCATTCCTTATTAAGTAAAAACAGCATCCAGCTCACAGGTTCGCGCTGAACGCGTTTCGGCTATTGTAGCCTTTATCAACAGCTCTGAGGTATGAAATACACAAGACATTTATAGACAAAATACAAATTAAAATCAAAGGAGCAATACCTGTGTGTGCTAGAGATGGCTGAGGATGGGGTGCAGGGGGTGCAGGGGTTAATTGCACCACATGTAACCAGCATACAGAGATTTGTTACAGAAGGGTTAAAACAGACAGACAGAGGAACAAGTATGTATGTGGATATCTGGAAAGTAGTATTTGAATACATCTATGCAGCGATAAATAGGTGAAAATGTAAAGGAATCTGGAAGGCAAAAATCCCAACAAAGTAAAAGTCCATGAGGAAAAAAAAATAAATAAAAAAAAATATTTTTTTTTGGAATACATGCTCTTAGATCTCCTAGATATATAGTTACATGAGCTATCTCTGCATAGTCATAAAACGATTGCAGGGTATAGGAGTTCACCAAAATCTACAGAGCAGAAGTCAAGAAGAAAAGAGAAAAAAAAATGTCTCTCCTTTCTTCTGAATGCACACTCCCAGATCTCATAGATTATCTCTGCATGGTAATAAAACGATTGCAGGATACATGAGTTCACTACAAATTACAGAGCAGAAGTCAAGAAAGAAAAAACATTTAAAAAGCCCTTCTTTTTGTTTTTTAATAAACACAGAATAAATCCGTTCTGTAATTCATACCAAATGGGAATCTAGTATTTAGTTCCAGGATCCAATCCGCTTCCCTGCGGAGGATATCCTTCATTTCTACCTTTTGTTTCCTATTTTTCCAAACTCTGTCTATCCCCAAACATGAGGAATCTTTGGTCTCACCGCCATGTTTTAGGATGAAGTGATTTGCAGCCCCTGATTTTCCTAATACATTTTTCTGGCTGTCCCTCCGATGTTCTGCTATTCTGGTATGTAGTCTCCTGGAGGTACATCCCACATAGAGTAGGTTGCACAGGGTGCATACTATTATATAGATTATTATAGATGATTTAGTATTTTTTGTTGTTCTGGGGGTTATTGAATTCCCTAGATTTATTGAGGGTGTACTGACAACACCCACATCGGGGGTCCGCACATTGGAAGAATCCATTAATATTAATCTAATTGTTTTTGGGTTTCTGACATATAAAATTCTTCGATACTCTGTCCCCAATAGTACGGTTTCTGTGAGAGGTGCATAGCACGCCTTTGTCTAAGATAGATTTTAAATCATCATCTTGGAAGGTAGGAGAAGAATAACTTTCTTATCTGTGGGGATTCCCTGCTGTATGGTGCAGTGAAGATCATTGTGCTGGATCGACCATCAGATCAATCTTAATCTTTGTACAGTAAGGTCTCTCTGTCCATTTTACTAACCTTGTCCTTAGCATTCCTCACAATTTGTGGGTTGTAACTTCTGCTCGCCAAGCGGGTACAGATTTGATTTTCTGACATATTATAGCTTGATGTATTGATGTATTAGTGCATATGCGTTTTGCCCTAATAAATTCCATGAGTGGTATGGCATTGATTGTGTGTCGGGGGTGACAACTGGTAGCCTTAAAGGGGTTGTCTCGCGGCAGCAAGTGGGTCTATACACTTCTGTATGGCCATATTAATGCACTTTGTAATATACATCGTGCATTAAATATGAGCCATACAGAAGTTATTCACTTACCTTCCCTGCGCTGGCGTCCCCAGCCTCCTGATTGGCTGGAATCGGCACACGTGACGGGGCGAAGCTACGCGATGACGCGTAGAAGGGGGTGGAGCCACAACGCCGCTGCTGCTGAACCGAACCGAAGGCAGAAGACCCTTCTGCGCAAGCGTGTCTAATCGGGCAATTAGACGGAGCCATGGAGACGGGGACGCCAGCGCAGGGAAGGTAAGTGAATAACTTCTGTATGGCTCATATTTAATGCACAATGTATATTACAAAGTGCATTAATATGGCCATACAGAAGTGCTGAACCCCACTTGCTTTCGCGAGACAACCCCTTTAAGTATCGAGTTTCCACAACTGTCTTCAGAGGTGTGAGTGTGGTCAGCTGTCTTCCAGGTGTGGATGTGGTCAGCTGTCTTCTCAGGTCTGGGTGTGGTCAGCTGTCTTCTAATGTGTGGGTGTGGTCGGCTGTCTTTCCAGGTGTGGGTGTGGTCAGCTGTCTTCAGAGGTGTGGGTGTGGTCAGCTGTCTTCCCAGCAGTGGTTGTGGTCAGCTGTCTTCCAAGGTGTGAGTGTGGTCGGCTATCTTCCAAGGTGTGGTTGTGGTGAGCTGTCTTCAGAGGTGTGGTTGCGGTCAGCTGTCTTCATAGGTGTGGATGTGGTCAGCTGTCTTTGCAGGAGTGGGTGTGGTCAGCTGTCTTCTCAGGTGTGGGTGTGGTCAGCTGTCTTCATAGGTGTGGGTGTGGTCAGCTGTCTTCCCAGGAGTGGTTGTGGTCAGCTGTCTTCCAAGGTGTGAGTGTGGTTGGCTATCTTCCAAGGTGTGGGTGTGGTGAGCTATCTTCAGAGGTGTGGATGTGGTCAGCTGTCTTTGCAGGAGTGGGTGTGGTCAGCTGTCTTCTCAGGTGTGGGTGTGGTCAGCTGTCTTCAGAGGTGTGGTTGTGGTCAGCTGTCTTCCCAGGAGTGGTTGTGGTCAGCTGTCTTCCAAGGTGTGAGTGTGGTCGGCTGTCTTCCAAGGTGTGGGTGTGGTGAGCTGTCTTCAGAGGTGTGGTTGTGGTCAACTGTCTTCAGAGGTGTGATTGTGGTCAGCTGTCTTTGCAGGAGTGGGTGTGGTCAGCTGCCTTCTCAGGTGTGGGTGTGGTCAGCTGTCTTCAGAGGTGTGGGTGTGGTCAGCTGGCTTCTAAGGTGTGGCTGTGGTCAGCTGTCTTCCTGGTGTGGATGTGGTCAGCTCTCTTCTCAGGTGTGGTCAATTGTCTTCTCAAGTGTGGGTGTGGACAGCTGTCTTTCCAGATGTGGGTGTGGTTAGCTGTCTTCATAGGTGTGGTTGTGATCAGCTGTCTTCCCAGGTGTGGGTGTGGTCAGCTGTCTTCAGAGGTATTGTTGTGGTCAGCTGTCTTCCTGGTGTGGATGTGGTCAGCTCTCTTCTCAGGTGTGGTCAATTGTCTTCTCAAGTGTGGGTGTGGACAGCTGTCTTTCCAGATGTGGGTGTGGTCAGCTGTCTTCATAGGTGTGGTTGTGGTCAGCTGTCTTCCCAGGTGTGGGTGTGGTGAGCTGTCTTCAGAGGTGTGGTTCTGGTCAGCTGTCTTCCCAGGAGTGGGTATGGTAAGCTGTCTTCTCAGGTGTGGGTGTGGTCAACTGTCTTCATAGGTGTGGGTGTGGTCAGCTGTCTTCCACGTGTAGATGTGGTCTGCTCTCTTCTCAGGTGTGGTCAACTGTGGATGTGGACAGCTGTCTTCCCTGGTGTGGGTGTGGTCAGCTGTCTTCCCAGGTGTGGGTGTGTTCAGCTATCTTCATAGGTGTGGTTGTGATCAGCTGTCTTCTCAGGAGTGGGAGGGGTAAGCTATCTTCATAGGAGTGGTTTTGGTCAGCTGTCTTCCCGGTATGGATGTGGTCAGCTGTCTTTCCAGGTGTGGGTGTGGTCAGCTGTCTTCCCAGAAGTAGGTGTGGTCAGCTGTCTTCTCAGATGTGGGTGTGGTCAGCTGTCTTCAGAGGTGTAGGTGTGGTCAGCTGTCTTCCCAGGTGTGGTTGTGGACAGCTGTCTTCCCAGATGTGGGTGTGGTCAGCTGTCTTCTCAGGTGCGGTCAACTGTCTTCTCAGGTGTGGGTGTGGTCAGCTTTCTTCCCTGGTGTGGTTGTTAGCTGTCTTCCCAGGAGTGGCTGGGGTAAGCGATTTTCATAGGTGTGGTTATGGTCAGCTGTCTTCCAAGGTGTGGGTGTGGTCGGCTATCTTCCAAGTTTGGGTGTGGTCAGCTGTCTTCAGAGGTGTGGTTGTGGTCAGCTGTCTTCCCAGGAGTGGTTGTGGTCAGCTGTCTTCCAAGGTGTGAGTGTGGTCGGCTGTCTTCCAAGGTGTGGGTGTGGTGAGCTGTCTTCAGAGGTGTGGTTGTGGTCAACTGTCTTCAGAGGTGTGATTGTGGTCAGCTGTCTTTGCAGGAGTGGGTGTGGTCAGCTGCCTTCTCAGGTGTGGGTGTGGTCAGCTGTCTTCAGAGGTGTGGGTGTGGTCAGCTGGCTTCTAAGGTGTGGCTGTGGTCAGCTGTCTTCCTGGTGTGGATGTGGTCAGCTCTCTTCTCAGGTGTGGTCAATTGTCTTCTCAAGTGTGGGTGTGGACAGCTGTCTTTCCAGATGTGGGTGTGGTTAGCTGTCTTCATAGGTGTGGTTGTGATCAGCTGTCTTCCCAGGTGTGGGTGTGGTCAGCTGTCTTCAGAGGTATTGTTGTGGTCAGCTGTCTTCCTGGTGTGGATGTGGTCAGCTCTCTTCTCAGGTGTGGTCAATTGTCTTCTCAAGTGTGGGTGTGGACAGCTGTCTTTCCAGATGTGGGTGTGGTCAGCTGTCTTCATAGGTGTGGTTGTGGTCAGCTGTCTTCCCAGGTGTGGGTGTGGTGAGCTGTCTTCAGAGGTGTGGTTCTGGTCAGCTGTCTTCCCAGGAGTGGGTATGGTAAGCTGTCTTCTCAGGTGTGGGTGTGGTCAACTGTCTTCATAGGTGTGGGTGTGGTCAGCTGTCTTCCACGTGTAGATGTGGTCTGCTCTCTTCTCAGGTGTGGTCAACTGTGGATGTGGACAGCTGTCTTCCCTGGTGTGGGTGTGGTCAGCTGTCTTCCCAGGTGTGGGTGTGTTCAGCTATCTTCATAGGTGTGGTTGTGATCAGCTGTCTTCTCAGGAGTGGGAGGGGTAAGCTATCTTCATAGGAGTGGTTTTGGTCAGCTGTCTTCCCGGTATGGATGTGGTCAGCTGTCTTTCCAGGTGTGGGTGTGGTCAGCTGTCTTCCCAGAAGTAGGTGTGGTCAGCTGTCTTCTCAGATGTGGGTGTGGTCAGCTGTCTTCAGAGGTGTAGGTGTGGTCAGCTGTCTTCCCAGGTGTGGTTGTGGACAGCTGTCTTCCCAGATGTGGGTGTGGTCAGCTGTCTTCTCAGGTGCGGTCAACTGTCTTCTCAGGTGTGGGTGTGGTCAGCTTTCTTCCCTGGTGTGGTTGTTAGCTGTCTTCCCAGGAGTGGCTGGGGTAAGCGATTTTCATAGGTGTGGTTATGGTCAGCTGTCTTCCAAGGTGTGGGTGTGGTCGGCTATCTTCCAAGTTTGGGTGTGGTCAGCTGTCTTTCCAGGTGTGGGTGTGGTCAGCTGTCTTCATAGGTGTGGTTGTGATCAGCTGTCTTCTCAGGAGTGGGAGGGGTAAGATGTCTTCATAGGAGTGGTTTTGGTCAGCTGTCTTCCAAGGTGTGGGTGTGGTAAGCTATTTTCCAAGGTGTGGGTGTGGTCAGCTGTCTATCTAGGTGTGGTTGTGGTCAGCTGTCTTCCAAGGTGTGGGTGTGGTAAGCTATTTTCCAAGGTGTGGGTGTGGTCAGCTATCTTCCAAGGTGTGGGTGTGGCCAGCTATCTTCCACGGTGTTGGTGTGGTCAGCTGTGTTCAGATGTGTGGGTGTGGTCAGCTGTCTTCCCAGGTGTGGGTGTGGTCAGCTGTCATCATAGGTATGGTTGTGGTCTGCTGTCTTCATAGGTGTGGTTGTGGTCAGCTGTCTTCCCAGGAGTGGGTGTGATCAGCTGTCTTCAGAGGTGTGGTCAGCCGTGTTCCCATGTGTAGGTGTATTCAGCTATCTTCTAAGGTGTGGCTGTGGTCAGCTGTCTTCCAGGTGTAGGTGTGATTAGCTGTCTTCTAAGGTGTGGGTGCGGTCAGCTATCTTCCATGGTGTGGGTGTGGTCGGCTGTCTACCCAGGTGTGGGTGTGGTCAGCTGTCTTCATAGGTGTGGTTGTGGTTAGCTGTCTTCCCAGGAGTTGGTGTGGTCAGCTGTCTTTTCAGGTGTGGGTGTGGTCAGCTGTCTTCAGAGGTATGGTTGTGGTCAGCTGTCTTCATAGGTGTGGTTTTGGTCAGCTGTCTTCCCAGGTATGGGTGTGGTCAGCTGTCTTCATAGGTGTGGTTGTGGTCAGCTGTCTTCATTGGTGTGGTTGTGGTCAGCTGTCTTCCCAGGAGTGGGTGTGGTCAGCTGTCTTTTCAGGTGTGGGTGTGGTCAGCTGTCTTCAGAGGTGTAGGTGTGGTCAGCTGTCTTCCCAGGTGTGAGTTTGGTCAGCTGTCTTCATAGTTGTGGTTGTGGTCTGCTGTCTTCATAGGTGTGGTTGTGGTCAGCTGTCTTCAGAGGTGTGGTTAGCTGTCTTCCCAAGTGTGGGTACATTCAGCTATCTTCTAAGGTGTGGGTGTGGTCAGCTGTCTTCCAGGTGTAGGTGTGATTAGTTGTCTTTCCAGGTGTAGGTGTGATTAGCTGTCTTTCCAGGTGTGGGTGTGGTCAGCTGTCTTCTAAGGTGTGGGTGTGGTCAGCTATCTTCCATGGTGTGGGCGTGGTCGGCTGTCTTCCAGGTATGGGTGTGGTCAGCTGTCTTCAAAGGTGTGGTTGTGGTCAGCTGTCTTCCAAGGTTTGGGTGTGGTCAGCTGTCTTCCCAGGTGTGGCTGTGGTCAGCTGTCTTTAGAGGTGTGGTTGTGGTCAGCTGTCTTCTCAGGTGTGGGTGTGGTCTGCTGTCTTCAGAGGTGTGGTCAGCTGTCTTTCCAGGTGTGGGTGTGGTCAGCTATCTTCTAAGGTGTGGGTGTGGTCAGCTGTCTTCCAGCTGTTGGTGTGGTCAGCTGTATTCATAGGTGTGGTTGTGATCAGCTGTCTTCCAGGTATGGATGTGGTCAGCTCTCTTCTCAGGTGTGGTCAACTGTCTTTTCAAGTGGGGGTGTGGACAGCTGTCTTCCCAGGTGTGGGTGTAGTCAGCTGTCTTTCCAGGTGTGGGTGTGGTCAGCTGTCTTCACAGGTGTGGTTGTGATCAGCTGTCTTCCCTGGAGTGGGAGGGGTAAGCTATCTTCATAGGAGTGGCTGTGGTCAGCTGTCTTCATAAGAGTGGCTGTGGTCAGCTGTCTTCTAAGGTTTGGGTGTGGTCGGCTGTCTTCAGAGGTGTGGAATTGGTAAACTATTTTCCAAGGTGTGGGTGGGGTCATCTATCTTCCAAGGTGTGGGTGTGGTCAGCTGTTTTCCAGGTGCGGGTGTGGTCAACTGTTTTCTTAGGTGTGGGTGTGGTCTGTTGTCTTAGGTGTGGGTGTGGTCAGCTGTCTTCAGAGGTGTGGGAGTGGTCAGCTGTGTTCCTAGGTGTGGTTGTGGTCAGCTGTCTTCCTAGGTGTGGTTGTGGTCAGCTGTCTTTCCAGGAGTGGTTGTGGTCAGCTGTCTTCCAAGGTGTGTGTGTGGTCAGCTATTTTCCAAGGTGTGGGTGTGGTCAGCTGTCTTCACGGTGTGGGTGTGGTCAGCTGTCTTCATAGGTGTGGTAGTGGTCTGCTGTCTTCATAGGCGTATGTGTGCTCAGCTGTCTTCCCAGGTGTGGGTGTGGTCAGCTGTCTTCATAGGTGTGGTTGTGGTCTGCTGTCTTCATTGGTGTGGTTGTGGTCAGCTGTCTTCCCAGGAGTGGGTGTGATCAGCTGTCTTCAAAGGTGTGGTCAGCTGTCTTCCCATGTGTGGGTGTATTCAGCTATCCTCTAAGATGTGGCTGTGGTCAGCTGTCTTCCAGGTGTGGGTGTGATTAGCTGTCTTTATAGGTGTGCTTGTGGTCAGCTGTCTTTCATTTGTGGGTGTGGTCAGCTGTCTTCCAAGTGTGGTTGTGGTCAGCTGTCTTCTAAGGTGTGGGTGTGGTCAGCTATCTTCCATGGTGTGGGTGTGGTCGGCTGTCTTCCCAGGTGTGGGTGTGGTCATCTGTCTTCATAGGTGTGATTGTGGGTAGCTGTCTTCCCAGGAGTGGGTGTGTTCAGCTGTCTTTTCAGGTGTGGGTGTGGTCAGCTGTCTTCAGAGGTCTGGGTGTGGTTAGCTATCTTCCCAGGTGTGGGTGTGGTCAGCTGTCTTCAGAGGTATGGTTGTGGTCAGCTGTCTTCATAGGTGTGGTTTTGGTCAGCTGTCTTCCCAGGTATGGGTGTGGTCAGCTGTCTTCATAGGTGTGGTCAGCTGTGTTCCCAAGTGTGGGTACATTCAGCTATCTTCTAAGGTGTGGGTGTGGTCAGCTGTCTTCCAGGTGTGGGTGTGGTCAGCTGTCTTCTAAGGGGTGGCTGTGGTCTGCTCTCTTTCATGGTGTGGGTGTGGTCGGCTGTCTTCCCAGCTATGGGTGTTGTCAGCTATCTTCTAAGGTGTGGGTGTTGTCTGGTGTCTTCCCAGGTGTGGGTGTGGTCAACTTTCTTCCCAGGTGTGGGTGTGGTCATCTGTCTTTCCAGGTGTAGGTGTGGTCAGCTGTCTTCCCTGGAATAGGTGGGGTCAGCTGTCAACCCAGGTGTGGCCAGCTGTCCTCTCAGGTGTGGGTTTGGTCAGCTGTCTTCCCAGGTGTCCATGTGGTTAGCTTTCTTCCCAGGTGTGAGCATGCTTAGCTGCCTTCTCAGTTGTGGGCGTGGTCAGCTGTTTTCCCAGGTTTGAGTGTGGTCAGCTGTCTTCCTAGGTGTAGGTGTGTTCAGCTATCTTCCCAGGTGTGGGTGTGGTCAGTTGTCTTCCCATGTATGGGTGTGGTCATCTGTCTTCCCAGCTGTGTGTGTGGGCAGCTGTCTTCCCAGCTATGGGTGTGTTCAGCTATCTTCTAAGCTGTGGGTGTTGTCTGGTGTCTTCCAAGGTGTGGGTGGGGTCATCTTTCTTCCCAGGTGACCCACACAGCTGTCTTCTAAGGGGTGGGTGTGGTCAGCTCTCTTTCATGGTGTGGGTGTGGTCGGCTGTCTTCCCAGGTGTGGATGTGGTCTACTGTCTTCCCAGATATGGGTGTGGTCAGCTGTCTTCCTAGGTGTGGACCTGGTCAGCTCTCTTCCCAGGTGTGGGTGTGGTCAGCTGTCTTCAGAGGTGTGGGTGTGGTCAGCTGTCTTCCAGGTGTGGGTGTGATTAGCTGTCTTCATAGGTGTGGTTGTGGTCAGCTGTCTTTCAGGTGTGGGTGTGGTCAGCTGTCTTCCAAGTGTGGTTGTGGTTAGCTGTCTTCTAAGGTGTGGGTGTGGTCAGCTATCTTCCATGGTGTGGGTGTGGTCGGCTGTCTTCCCAGGTGTGGGTGTGGTCAGCTGTCTTCCAAGTGTGGTTGTGGTTAGCTGTCTTCTAAGGTGTGGGTGTGGTCAGCTATCTTCCATGGTGTGGGTGTGGTCGGCTGTCTTCCCAGGCGTTGGTGTGGTCATCTGTCTACATAGGTGTGATTGTGGTTAGCTGTCTTCCCAGGAGTGGGTGTGGTCAGCTGTCTTCAGAGGTCTGGGTGTGGTCAGCTATCTTCCAGGTGTGGGTGTGGTCAGCTGTCTTCAGAGGTATGGGTGTGGTCAGCTGTCTTCATAGGTGTGGTTTTGGTCAGCTGTCTTCATAGGTGTGGTCAGCTGTGTTCCCAAGTGTGGGTACATTCAGCTATCTTCTAAGGTGTGGGTGTGGTCAGCTGTCTTCCAGGTGTGGGTGTGATTAGCTGTCTTTCCAGGTGTGGGTGTGGTCAGCTGTCTTCTAAGGGGTGGGTGTGGTCAGCTCTCTTTCATGGTGTGGGTGTGGTCGGCTGTCTTCCCAGGTGTGGATGTGGTCAGCTGTCTTCAGAGGTGTGGTTGTGGACAGCTGTCTTTCAAGGTGTGGGTGTGGTCAGTTGTCTTCCCAGGTATGGGTGTGGTCAGCTGTCTTCCCAGCTGTGTGTGTGGGCAGCTGTCTTCCCAGCTATGGGTGTTGTCAGCTATCTTCTAAGGTGTGGGTGTTGTCTGGTGTCTTCCCAGGTGTGGGTGTGGTCAACTTTCTTCCCAGGTGTGGGTGTGGTCATCTGTCTTTCCAGGTGTAGGTGTGGTCAGCTGTCTTCCCTGGAATAGGTGGGGTCAGCTGTCAGCCCAGGTGTGGCCAGCTGTCTTCTCAGGTGTGAGTTTGGTCAGCTGTCTTCCCAGGTATTTATGTGGTTAGCTTTCTTCCCAGGTGTGAGCGTGCTTAGCTGCCTTCTCAGTTGTGGGCGTGGTCAGCTGTTTTCCCAGGTTTGAGTGTGGTCAGCTGTCTTCCTAGGTGTAGGTCTGTTCAGCTATCTTCCCAGGTGTGGGTGTAGTCAGTTGTCTTCCCAGGTATGGGTGTGGTCAGCTGTCTTCCCAGCTGTGTGTGTGGGCAGCTGTCTTCCCTGCTATGGGTGTGTTCAGCTATCTTCTAAGGTGTGGGTGTTGTCTGGTGTCTTCCCAGGTGTGGGCGTGGTCAGCTGTCTTCCCAGGTGTGGGCGTGGTCAGCTGTCTTCCCAGGTGTGGGTGTGGTCAGCTGTCTTCCCAGGTGTGGATGTGGTCAGCTGTCTCTGTTCTCATTCTCTCTCTCTCTCTCTCTCTCTCTGTGGTGTGAACAGGTTCTATGTATGTTGGCTGCAAGACTCCTGGTTAGTGTTGGGACTGGCGGTATTTCTGGGAGTCGTGACGTGGCCCGCTGGCTTTCATATTTTGATCAAAACCTGGGATTTATAGCGTTAACATCTGCTACTAGTGTTTGTGTATGGGCTGCTGTATGGTGTGATTCTGGCTCTGTGTCTTCTTACCCTGTCCAGTTGCCCCTGTCGGTGGTGGCAGGTGTATGTGTCCTAGCCTGGGTGCGTGGCTTCCAAGGAGCAGCAAGGGCCCAGAGCCGAAGACCGCTGGGCCACCCTTTATTGGGTCGATGTCCCTGCTCAGGTAGGTCAGCATCACTTACCCTAGTAGACGATAGGGAGAGGTGCTAATCTGTGGTAGTTCACCTGCTGGTCCCTATCCTTCTGGGTCACATTAGTGTGGGCCCGGTGCTCTTTTGCCCACATGAAAGTAACAGCCGCACTCAAGAACCAATCGGAGCCATCGCTTCCTGGAGGCAGGATTTATGAGTCCCAGAACCAGGAAGCAATCTTCTGTCTGTGGCTGAGGACAGCAGCAAGCGTGCTGGTGTTCCGGAGACCAGCAGGAGGACACGGACTGCGGCTGCTAGGTAATATCTTGTTGTTTTATATGTAATTCAGCTAGAGCTTATTTTCGGGGTGGGGCTTATATTTCAATCAACACCCCTCCCTGAAAATCTCAAGAAATCAGGGTGGGGCTTATGTTCGGGTAGGTCTTATTTAGGGGTAAACACAGTAATTATATGAGATATCTGTGATGTGGTTTTATATATATATATATATATATATATATATCACATGAGATAAATAAAAGATATCTTTACATTATGACTATTATATATGAATAACAGTTAAGCGCTGTGTATCTGAAAAAAAATCATTATGGCCGCCTGCAGACGAGCGGAAATCCCGCCGCGGGATTTCCCGCGGGATTTCCGCCGCTGAAAGTCTGCATAGGAGTGCATTACAATACGCACTCCTATGCAGACGGCCGCGGTTTGGCCGCGCGAAATCTCGCGCGGCAAACAAACCGCGGCATGTTCTAATTTTGTGCGGAGCACGCACTCACCTGGCCGCCGGCTCCGGTCTGCGCATGCGCCGGCTGCGCGGCAGCCGGCACATCAAAGAGCCGGGGCCGCCAGGCGCGGGTGAGTACGCGCTCGCCCCTGCAGGCTCTGGGGTCGGATCGCGCGGCGAGATTTCTCGCTGCCGGATCCGACCCGCTCGTCTGCAGGCGGCCTATGGTAGTGATTTTTTTGAGTCTCAATCTATATACTGTTTTAGTTTGTCCTCCAGGGGAGGGGGGGCACGCGGCAGCGACACACTGGATTCCACAAACGTATAGAACTCAATTTAGTCTTTATTGCTGCACAGCGCACTCCATGCAAAAATAACAGCAACAGTCCATACAAGAGAAAAAGGTGCACCATGCAAGGTGTTTAGGGGCTTCCTCCTCCTCCACACAAAAGATCCATGTGACATAATCCAACCAAATCTGCACCACGCAGGGTGCTCAGGTCCACCAGGCAAGTGGTAATCTCACCTCAAGCTGTTAGACACTGACTTCCTGGAGCTGCAGTCTTTTATGCTCCAGTGACAGGTCAGTGCCTCCAGCTGAGCTACCCGGCAACTAGGGTGAAGTTGTGGACTGGAGCGCCACCCTGTCCAGACTAAGAGCCTGGGAAGGAGGTATACTCAATCCACAACTTCACCCTTTAACTGCCTACAATACCTAAAGGTGAAAGCCCTCACTGACTGACTGACTGACTCACCACTAATTCTCTGACTTCCCGGTGTCGTATATACATATTTAGTTTCCCAGAACACCATCCTGGTCCATAATTGTCATACATGTCTGTCTTATGTGGATGCACTGTGCAAAGCTGTCATGTGATTTTCTGTATGTATGTTGCACAGCTGCAGCGTCTGAGGGGTTAACTCCCACAAAATCATCGCCTGTCAGCTCTGCTGCTGAATGTATCTATCCTGCTGTGTCATGTGGTACAAGTGAGGGTATAAATGTGAGTGTCTGAGAGCGGGAAGGGGTCTTCTCCTATCTGTGTTGGAGCAGGGTTTCATCTTACCTGCTGCTCGGAGCTAAAACAGAGCCACATGGAAGCACCTTTAGCTTCCATGTGGGTGAAGATGGAGAAAGAGGAACGACTACCTGCAGCGTCTGGAGAGTGAATGTAATAGGAGTGAGTCCTGTCCAGAGTGAAAGAGCGCACAACTCCCAACATCCCTGTTTCACTAAACCAGGCACCCGTTCACACTGCAGGCATTACTTTTCCTGTGTGGCTGTCCGCCATTAGGATCACCACACAGAGGTACGTGATTGTGATCCCCACACAGAGGTACGCCATTAGGATCCCCACACAGAGGTACGCCATTAGGATCCCCACACAGAGGTACATAATTGTGCCCCCCACACGGATGATGTGCGGGGTGCTTCGAAAGTAAGCTTTCTTCTAAGTGATTTCCTGCCAGAGAGTATGTGGACAGCTTCTTGTCTTTTTACCCCCTCCGGAGTATATATATAATGTCCAGGACCGGTGACATATAGATAACGTGGACTATAGAGCAGTACTGTTCCTGTAATTCCTCCCAACCTCTGAGCTTCTGCCTGTAACTGCTGCCGTGAATCTACCTGGAATTACCTGTTTGCAATGTTTATTCAAGTAAAGTTTTCCCGAGCCTTAAAGGAGATGTCCCGCGCCGAAACGGGTTTTTTTTTTTTTTAAACCCCCCCCCCGTTCGGCGCGAGACAACCCCGATGCAGGGGTTAAAAAAACCACCCGCACAGCGCTTACCTGAATCCCGGCGGTCCGGTGACTTCAATACTTACCGCTGAAGATGGCCGCCGGGATCCTCCGTCTTCGTGGACCGCAGCTCTTCTGTGCGGTCCACTGCCGATTCCAGCCTCCTGATTGGCTGGAATCGGCACGTGACGGGGCGGAGCTACACGGAGCCGCTCTCTGGCACGAGCGGCTCCATAGAAGACTGCTGAAGACCCGGACTGCGCAAGCGCGGCTAATTTGGCCATCGGAGGCCAAAAATTAGTCGGCACCATGGAGACGAGGACGCTAGCAACGGAGCAGGTAAGTAAAAAACTTTTTATAACTTCTGTATGGCTCATAATTAATGCACAATGTACATTACAAAGTGCATTATTATGGCCATACAGAAGTGTATAGACCCACTTGCTGCCTCGGGACAACCCCTTTAACTGTTTCTGAGGACCCGAGGTACGATACACGTGTCCAGTGTTTATTACTGCACCGCATGGAGTAACGGTGGCGTCACGACGTGATATACATATAGACTTCAATAAGCATTCCCCCTGTGTTACCACTCGGTTACACCGTACAATGATGAGGCCTCCGGCCATACACAAGTCCAGTGCTTCCTGTCCCCGAGTAATACAAGGTTTGGCGTCTCTAATAGGCTGCCACAACTATTCTTTAGGTCATAGATAGGAAAAGTAAAGGGGTCAAAGCTTCAATCAAAGTACTAACAACCACTTGTGACATGCATGTAGCAGAGCTGTGTGTGTGAGACGTGCATATAGCAGAGCTGTGTGGAGCATTGTGCCACCAGAAACATCACCTCTATGTGTATATACTGAGGAGAATCTACCTCACCTCTATGCGTATATACTGAGGAGAATCTACCTCACCTCTATGTGTATATACTGAGGAGAATCTACCTCACCTCTATGTGCATATACTGAGAAGAATCTACCTCACCTCTATGTGTATATACGGAGGAGAATCTCCCTCACCTCTATGTGTATATACTGGAGAGAATCTACCTCCCCTCTATGTGTATATACTGAGGAGAATCTACCTCCCCTCTATGTGTAAATACTGAGGCGTATCTACCTCACCTCTATGTGTATATACCGAAGAGAATCTACCTCACCTCTCTGTGTATATACAGTACTGAGGAGAATCTACCTCACCTCTCTGTGTATATACTGAGGAGAATCTGCCTCACCTCTATGTGTATATACTGAGGAGAATCTACCTCACCTCTATGTGTATATACTGAGGAGAATCTACCTCTCTTTTATGTGCATATACTGAGGAGAACCTACCTCCCCTCTATGTGTATATACTGAGGAGAATCTAGTTCACCACTGTGTGTATATACAGAGGAGAACCTACCTCGCCTCTCTAAGTATATACTGAGGAGAATCTACCTCCCCTCTATGTGTATATACAGAAGAGAATCTACCTCACCTCTCTGTGTATATACTCAGTAGAATCTACCTCAGCTCTGTGTGTATATACAGAGGAGAACCTACCTCACCTCTCTAAGTATATACTGAGGAGAATCTACCTCACCTCTATCTGTATGTACCGAGGAGAATCCACCTCACCTCTATGGGTATACACTGAGGAGAATCTAGTTCACCACTGTGTGTATATACTGAAGAGAATCTACCTCCACTCTGTGTGTACAAACTGAGGAGAATCTACCTCACCTCTGTGTGTATATACTGAGGAAAATCTACCTCACCTTCATGTGTATATACTGAGGAGAATCTACCTCCCCTCTATGTGTATATACTGAGGAAAATCTACCTCCCCTATAAGTGTATATACTGAGGAGAATCTACCTCACCGCTATGTGTATATACTGAGGAGAATCTACCTCCCCTCTATGTGTATATACCGAAGAGAATCTACCTCACCTCTCTGTGTATATACTGAGGAGAATCTACCTCACCTTTCTGTGTATATGCGGAGGAGAATCTGCCTCACCTCTATGTGTAGATACTGAGGAGAATCCACCTCACCTCTATGTGTATATACTGAGGAGAATGTACATCTCTTTTATGTGTATATACTGAGGAGAATCTAGTTCACCACTGTGTGTATATACTGAAGAGAATCTACCTCACTTCTATGTGTATATACTGAGGAGAACCTACCTCACCTCTATGTGTATATACTGAGGAGAATCTACCTCACCTCTATGTGTATATACTGAGGAGAATCTACTTCACCTCTATGTATATATGCTGAGGAGAATATACCTCCCCTCTATGTGTATATACAGAAGAGAATCTACCTCACCTCTCTGTGTATATACTGAGGAGAATCTACCTCACCTCTGTGTGTATATACGGAGGAGAACCTACCTCACCTCTATGGGTATATACTAAGGAGAATCTACCTCACCTCTATCTGTATGTACCGAGGAGAATCCACCTCACCTCTATGGGTATATACTGAGGAGAATCTAGTTCACCACTGTGCGTATATACTGAGGAGAATCTACCTCCACTCTGTGTGTACAAACTGAGGAGAATCTACCTCACCTCTGTGTGTATATACTGAGGAAAATCTACCTCACCTTCATGTGTATATAGTGAGGGGGATCTACCTCACCTCTATGTGTATATACTGAGGAGAATCTACCTCACCTCTATGTGTATATACTGAGGAGAATCTACCTCACCTCCATGTGTATATACTGAGGAGAATCTACCTCACCTCTATGTGTATATACTGAGGAGAATCTCCCTCACGTCTATGTGTATATACTGAAGAGAATCTACCTCCCCTCTCTGTGTATATACTGAGGAGAATCTTCCTCACCTCTATGTGTAAATACTGAGGAGAATCTCCCTCACCTCTATGTGTATATACTAAGGAGAATCTACCTCACCTCTATGTGTATATACTGAGGAGAATCTACCTCACCTCGCTGTGCATATACTGAAGAGAATCTACCTCACCTCCATCTGTACATACTGAGGAGAATCTACCTCCCCTCTATGTGTATATACTGAGGAGAATCTACCTCACCTCTCTGTGTATACACTGAGGAGAATCTCCCTCACCTCTATGTGTATATACTGAAGAGAATCTACCTCCCCTCTATGTGTATATACTGAGGAGAATCTACCTCCCCTCTATGTGTATATACTGAGGAGAATCTACCTCACCTCTATCTGTATATACTGAGGAGAATCTACCTCACCTCTGTGTATATACTGAGGAGAATCTTCCTCACCTCTATGTGTATATACTGAAGAGAATCTACCTCACCTCTCTGTGTATATACTGAGGAGAATCTAGCTCACCTCTATGTGTAAATACTGAGGAGAATCTACCTCCCCTCTATGTGTACATACTGAGGAGAATCTACCTCACCTGTATGTGTATATACTGAGGAGAATCTACCTCACCTCCATGTGTATATACTGAGGAGAATCTACCTCCCCTCTGTGTAAATACTGAGGAGAATCTACCTCACCTCTATGTGTATATACTGAGGAGAATTTACCTGACCTCTATGTGTATATACTATGGAGAATTTACCTCACCTCTGTGTGTATATACTAAGGAGAATCTCTCTCACCTCTATGTGTATATACTGAGGAGAATCTACCTCCCCTCTATGTGTATATACTGAGGAGAATCTACCTCTCCGCTATGTGTATATACTGAGGAGAATCTACCTCATCTCTGTGTATATATACTGAGGAGAATCTACCTCACCTCTATGTGTATATACTGAGGAGAATCTACCTCCCCTCTATGTGTATATACTAAGGAGAATCTCTCTCACCTCTATGTGTATATACTGAGGAGAATCTACTTCACCTCTATGTGTATATACAGAATAGAATCTACCTCACCTCTCTGTGTATATACTGAGTAGAATCTACCTCACCTCTGTGTGTATATACAGAGGAGAACCTACCTCACCTCTCTAAGTATATACTGAGGAGAATCCACCTCACCTCTATCTGTATGTACCGAGGAGAATCTAGTTCACCACTGTGTGTACAAACTGAGGAGAATCTACCTCACCTCTGTGTGTATATACTGAGGAAAATCTACCTCACCTCTGTGTGTATATACTGAAGAGAATCTACCTCCCCTCTCTGTGTATATTCTGAGGAGAATCTTCCTCACCTCTATGTGTAAATACTGAGGAGCATCTACCTCACCTCTATGTGTATATACTGAGGAGAATCTACCTCACCTCTGTGTGTATATACTGAAGAGAATCTACCTCACCTCTCTGTGTATATACTGAAGAGAATCTCCCTCACCTCTATGTGTATATACTGAGGAGAATCTACCTCACCTGTATGTGTATATACTGAGGAGAATCTACCTCACCTCCATGTGTATATACTGAGGAGAATCTACCTCCCCTCTATGTGTAAATACTGAGGAGAATCTACCTCACTTCTATGTGTATATACTGAGGAGAATTTACCTGACCTCTATGTGTATATACTATGGAGAATCTACCTCACCTCTATGTGTATATACTAAGGAGAATCTACCTCCCCTATAAGTGTATATACTGAGGAGAATCTACCTCACCGCTATGTGTATATACTGAGGAGAATCTACCTCACCTCTATGTATATATGCTGAGGAGAATCAACCTCCCCTCTATGTGTATATACCGAAGAGAAACTACCTCACCTCTCTGTGTATATACTGAGGAGAATCTACCTCACCTCTCTGTGTATATACTGAGGAGAATCTGCTTCACCTCTATGTGTAGATACTGAGGAGAATCTACCTCCCCTCTATCTGTATATACTGAGGAGAATGTACCTCTCTTTTATGTGTATATACGGAGGAGAATCTAGTTCACCACTGTGTGTATATACTGAAGAGAATCTACCGCACTTCTATGTGTATATACTGAGGAGAACCTACCTCACCTCTATGTGTATATACTGAGGAGAACCTACCTCACCTCTATGTGTATATACTGAGGAGAATCTACCTCACTTCTATGTGTATATACTGAGGAGAATCTACCTCACCTCTATTTGTATATACTGAGGAGAATCTACTTCGCCTCTATGTATATATGCTGAGGAGAATCTACCTCCCCTCTATGTGTATATACTGAGGAGAATCTACCTCACCTCTGTGTGTATATACGGAGGAGAACCTACCTCACCTCTATGGGTATATACTAAGGAGAATCTACCTCACCTCTATCTGTATGTACCGAGGAGAATCCACCTCACCTCTATGGGTATATACAGAGGAGAATCTAGTTCACCACTGTGCGTATATACTGAAGAGAATCTACCTCCACTCTGTGTGTACAAACTAAGGAGAATCTACCTCACCTCTGTGTGTATATACTGAGGAAAATCTACCTCACCTTCATGTGTATATAGTGAGGGGGATCTACCTCACCTTTATGTTTATATACTGAGGAGAATCTACCTCACCTCTATGTGTATATACTGAGGAGAATCTACCTCACCTCTATGTGTATATACTGAGGAGAATCTACCTCACCTCCATGTGTATATACTGAGGAGAATCTACCTCACCTCTATGTGTATATACTGAGGAGAATCTCCCTCACCTCTATGTGTATATACTGAAGAGAATCTACCTCCCCTCTCTGTGTATATACTGAGGAGAATCTTCCTCACCTCTATGTGTAAATACTGAGGAGAATCTCCCTCACCTCTATGTGTATATACTGAAGAGAATCTACCTCCCCTCTCTGTGTATATACTGAGGAGAATCTTCCTCACCTCTATGTGTAAATACTGAGGAGAATCTCCCTCACCTCTATGTGTATATACTGAAGAGAATCTACCTCCCCTCTCTGTGTATATACTGAGGAGAATCTTCCTCACCTCTATGTGTAAATACTGAGGAGAATCTCCCTCACCTCTATGTGTATATACTGAGGAGAATCTACCTCACCTCTATGTGTATATACTGAGGAGAATCTACCTCACCTCCATGTGTATATACTGAGGAGAATCTACCTCCCCTCTATGTGTAAATACTGAGGAGAATTTACCTGACCTCTATGTGTATATACTATGGAGAATTAACCTCACCTCTATGTGTATATACTAAGAAGAATCTACCTCCCCTCTAAGTGTATATACTGAGGAGAATCTACCTCACCTCCATGTGTATATACTGAGGAGAATCTACCTCACTTCTATGTGTATATACTGAGGAGAATTTACCTGACCTCTATGTGTATATACTAAGGAGAATCTACCTCCCCTCTAAGTGTATATACTGAGGAGAATCTACCTCACCTCTATGTGTATATACTGAGGAGAATCTACCTCACCTCTGTGTGTATATACTGAAGAGAATCTACCTCACCTCTCTGTGTATATACTGAGGAGAATCTCCCTCACCTCTATGTGTATATACTGAGGAGAATTTACCTGACCTCTATGTGTATATACTATGGAGAATCTACCTCACCTCTATGTGTATATACTAAGGAGAATCTACCTCCCCTATAAGTGTATATACTGAGGAGAATCTACCTCACCGCTATGTGTATATACTGAGGAGAATCTACCTCACCTCTATGTATATATGCTGAGGAGAATCAACCTCCCCTCTATGTGTATATACCGAAGAGAAACTACCTCACCTCTCTGTGTATATACTGAGGAGAATCTACCTCACCTCTCTGTGTATATACTGAGGAGAATCTGCTTCACCTCTATGTGTAGATACTGAGGAGAATCTACCTCCCCTCTATCTGTATATACTGAGGAGAATGTACCTCTCTTTTATGTGTATATACGGAGGAGAATCTAGTTCACCACTGTGTGTATATACTGAAGAGAATCTACCGCACTTCTATGTGTATATACTGAGGAGAACCTACCTCACCTCTATGTGTATATACTGAGGAGAACCTACCTCACCTCTATGTGTATATACTGAGGAGAATCTACCTCACTTCTATGTGTATATACTGAGGAGAATCTACCTCACCTCTATTTGTATATACTGAGGAGAATCTACTTCGCCTCTATGTATATATGCTGAGGAGAATCTACCTCCCCTCTATGTGTATATACTGAGGAGAATCTACCTCACCTCTGTGTGTATATACGGAGGAGAACCTACCTCACCTCTATGGGTATATACTAAGGAGAATCTACCTCACCTCTATCTGTATGTACCGAGGAGAATCCACCTCACCTCTATGGGTATATACAGAGGAGAATCTAGTTCACCACTGTGCGTATATACTGAAGAGAATCTACCTCCACTCTGTGTGTACAAACTAAGGAGAATCTACCTCACCTCTGTGTGTATATACTGAGGAAAATCTACCTCACCTTCATGTGTATATAGTGAGGGGGATCTACCTCACCTTTATGTTTATATACTGAGGAGAATCTACCTCACCTCTATGTGTATATACTGAGGAGAATCTACCTCACCTCTATGTGTATATACTGAGGAGAATCTACCTCACCTCCATGTGTATATACTGAGGAGAATCTACCTCACCTCTATGTGTATATACTGAGGAGAATCTCCCTCACCTCTATGTGTATATACTGAAGAGAATCTACCTCCCCTCTCTGTGTATATACTGAGGAGAATCTTCCTCACCACTATGTGTAAATACTGAGGAGAATCTCCCTCACCTCTATGTGTATATACTGAAGAGAATCTACCTCCCCTCTCTGTGTATATACTGAGGAGAATCTTCCTCACCTCTATGTGTAAATACTGAGGAGAATCTCCCTCACCTCTATGTGTATATACTGAAGAGAATCTACCTCCCCTCTCTGTGTATATACTGAGGAGAATCTTCCTCACCTCTATGTGTAAATACTGAGGAGAATCTCCCTCACCTCTATGTGTATATACTGAGGAGAATCTACCTCACCTCTATGTGTATATACTGAGGAGAATCTACCTCACCTCCATGTGTATATACTGAGGAGAATCTACCTCCCCTCTATGTGTAAATACTGAGGAGAATTTACCTGACCTCTATGTGTATATACTATGGAGAATTAACCTCACCTCTATGTGTATATACTAAGAAGAATCTACCTCCCCTCTAAGTGTATATACTGAGGAGAATCTACCTCACCTCCATGTGTATATACTGAGGAGAATCTACCTCACTTCTATGTGTATATACTGAGGAGAATTTACCTGACCTCTATGTGTATATACTAAGGAGAATCTACCTCCCCTCTAAGTGTATATACTGAGGAGAATCTACCTCACCTCTATGTGTATATACTGAGGAGAATCTACCTCACCTCTGTGTGTATATACTGAAGAGAATCTACCTCACCTCTCTGTGTATATACTGAGGAGAATCTCCCTCACCTCTATGTGTATATACTGAGTAGAATCTACCTCACCTGTATGTGTATATACTGAGGAGAATCTACCTCACCTCCATGTGTATATACTGAGGAGAATCTACCTCCCCTCTATGTGTAAATACTGAGGAGAATCTACCTCACTTCTGTGTGTATATACTGAGGAGAATTTACCTGACCTCTATGTGTATATACTATGGAGAATCTACCTCACCTCTATGTGTATATACTAAGGAGAATCTACCTCCCCTATAAGTGTATATACTGAGGAGAATCTACCTCACCGCTATGTGTATATACTGAGGAGAATCTACCTCACCTCTATGTATATATGCTGAGGAGAATCAACCTCCCCTCTATGTGTATATACCGAAGAGAAACTACCTCACCTCTCTGTGTATATACTGAGGAGAATCTACCTCACCTCTCTGTGTATATACTGAGGAGAATCTGCTTCACCTCTATGTGTAGATACTGAGGAGAATCTACCTCCCCTCTATCTGTATATACTGAGGAGAATGTACCTCTCTTTTATGTGTATATACGGAGGAGAATCTAGTTCACCACTGTGTGTATATACTGAAGAGAATCTACCGCACTTCTATGTGTATATACTGAGGAGAACCTACCTCACCTCTATGTGTATATACTGAGGAGAATCTACCTCACTTCTATGTGTATATACTGAGGAGAATCTACCTCACCTCTATTTGTATATACTGAGGAGAATCTACTTCGCCTCTATGTATATATGCTGAGGAGAATCTACCTCCCCTCTATGTGTATATACTGAGGAGAATCTACCTCACCTCTGTGTGTATATACGGAGGAGAACCTACCTCACCTCTATGGGTATATACTAAGGAGAATCTACCTCACCTCTATCTGTATGTACCGAGGAGAATCCACCTCACCTCTATGGGTATATACAGAGGAGAATCTAGTTCACCACTGTGCGTATATACTGAAGAGAATCTACCTCCACTCTGTGTGTACAAACTAAGGAGAATCTACCTCACCTCTGTGTGTATATACTGAGGAAAATCTACCTCACCTTCATGTGTATATAGTGAGGGGGATCTACCTCACCTTTATGTTTATATACTGAGGAGAATCTACCTCACCTCTATGTGTATATACTGAGGAGAATCCACCTCACCTCTATGTGTATATACTGAGGAGAATCTACCTCACCTCCATGTGTATATAGTGAGGAGAATCTACCTCACCTCTATGTGTATATACTGAGGAGAATCTCCCTCACCTCTATGTGTATATACTGAAGAGAATCTACCTCCCCTCTCTGTGTATATACTGAGGAGAATCTTCCTCACCTCTATGTGTAAATACTGAGGAGAATCTCCCTCACCTCTATGTGTATATACTGAGGAGAATCTACCTCACCTCTATGTGTATATACTGAGGAGAATCTACCTCACCTCCATGTGTATATACTGAGGAGAATCTACCTCCCCTCTATGTGTAAATACTGAGGAGAATTTACCTGACCTCTATGTGTATATACTATGGAGAATTAACCTCACCTCTATGTGTATATACTAAGAAGAATCTACCTCCCCTCTAAGTGTATATACTGAGGAGAATCTACCTCACCTCCATGTGTATATACTGAGGAGAATCTACCTCACTTCTATGTGTATATACTGAGGAGAATTTACCTGACCTCTATGTGTATATACTATGGAGAATTAACCTCACCTCTATGTGTATATACTAAGGAGAATCTACCTCCCCTCTAAGTGTATATACTGAGGAGAATCTACCTCACCGCTATGTGTATATACTGAGGAGAATCTCCCTCACCTCTATGTGTATATACTGAAGAGAATCTACCTCCCCTCTCTGTGTATATACTGAGGAGAATCTAGCTCACCTCTATGTGTAAATACTGAGGAGAATCTCCCTCACCTCTATGTGTATATACTGAGGAGAATCTACCTCACCGCTATGTGTATATACTGAGGAGAATCTCTCTCACCTCTATGTGTGTATACTGAGGAGAATCTACCTCCCCTCTATGTGTATATACTGAGGAGAATCTACCTCACCTCTATGTGTATATACTAAGGAGAATCTCTCTCCCCTCTCTGTGTATATACTGAGGAGAATCTACCTCCCCTCTATGTGTATATACTGAGGAGAATCTACCTCACCTCTATGTGTATATACTGAGGAGAATCTACCTCATCTCTGTGTGTATATACTGCGGAGAATCTACCTCACCTCTGTGTGTATATACTGAGGAGAATCTACCTTCCCTCTATGTGTATATACTAAGGAGAATCTCTCTCACCTCTATGTGTATATACTGAGGAGAATCTACCTCCCCTCTATGTGTATATACTAAGGAGAATCTACCTCCCCTCTATGTGTATATACTGAGGAGAATCTACCTCCCCTCTATGTGTATATACTGAGGAGAATCTACCTCACCTCTATGTGTATATACTGAGGAGAATCTACCTCATCTCTGTGTGTATATACTGCGGAGAATCTACCTCACCTCTATGTGTATATACTGAGGAGAATCTACCTCACCTCTATGTGTATATACTGAAGAGAATCTACCTCCCCTCTATGTGTATATACTGAGGAGAATCTACCTCTCCTCTATGTGTATATACTGAGGAGAATCTACCTCCCCTCTATGTGTATATACTGAGGAGAATCTACTTTACCTGCATGTGTAAATACTGAGGAGAATCTACCTCCCCTCTATGTGTATATACTAAGGAGAATCTCTCTCACCTCTATGTGTGTATACTGAGGAGAATCTACCTCCCCTCTATGTGTATATACTGAGGAGAATCTACCTCCCCTCTATGTGTAAATACTGAGGAGAATCTACCTGACCTCTGTGTGTATATACTGAGGAGAATCTACCTCCCCTCTATGTGTATATACTGAAGAGAATCTACCTCCCCTCTATGTGTATATACTGAGGAGAATCTACCTCACCTCTATGTGTATATACTGAGGAGAATCTACCTCACCTCTATGTGTATATACTGAGGAGAATCTACCTCACCTCTATGTGTATATACTGAGGAGAATCTACCTCCCCTCTATGTGTATATACTGAGGAGAATCTACCTCACCTCTATGTGTATATACTGAGGAGAATCTACCTCACCTCTATGTGTATATACTGAGGAGAATCTACCTCCCCTCTATGTGTATATACTGAGGAGAATCTCCAATTGTGGTAAATGGTAAAATCTTGAAACTCAACATGTGGCCCCTCCCATATAAAAATCACATCATCGGTGTACTGTTTATACAAAACAATATTGTGTGACCGCTGCTGTTGGGAGAGTAGACATGTTTAGTTTTTTTCAAATTCACCCACATACAAGTTAGAAAAACTAGTGAAACACGAGCCCATGGCTGTACCCTTATCAAACGAGAAAGAAGAACCTGACCTTCCTGCAGGTTAGGCATGCTCTTCATCTCCATGTGTTCACGCCCGCCACCACTCACCCCGGACCCCGGACCACCGGCTTTGTGAAAATGTCTTCCTGCTTTTTTAAATCACAAAGTGCTATTTACATCAGGATGACTGGAGAACGCGCTTCGATGACATCGACCTTGTGGACCTCCTGGACCGCCCGCGCGCTCCCTGTGGGGCACCTCAGGTGAACTCTGATTAATAGAGCAGGAGGATATTCCGACTAAGTCGGCGGTCGCGGGTTCTCTACGCTGTACCCTTAGTTTGTTTGGATAGCTGTAAATCAGAAGGGGCTATCTTTCATAAATGAATCTCATGCTGTCAGTGATGAAGTGTTTCTGCAGATGTGGTGTGCGGGTCCTCCTCCAATATCCATGCCATGATGGCGGTACCAGAATCATGGGGACATTCAAATAGAAAGAGGTGATGCTGAGTGCGGCCCATCTGTATGAGGGCTTCCACTCAATATTTACGAGAATCCCCCCCACATGTCAGTCCTCTCACAGCTTCATCACCCCATGTTAGACTCTGCCACACCTTCATGACCCCATATGTCAGACCCCGCAACACCTTCAGCACCCCACATGTCAGTCCCCCCACAGCTTCAGCACCACATTTCAGTCCCCCCACAGCTTCATCACCCCACATGTTAGACTCTGCCACACCTTCAGTACCCCATGTCAGACCCCTACAGCTTTATCACCCCACTTCAAGCCCCGCAACACTTTCATCACCCCACTTGTCAGACCCCTCACAGCTTCAGCACCGCACATGTCAGTCCCCCCACAGCTTCATCACCCCACATGTCAGACCCCCCACAGCTTTATCACCCCACTTCAGACCCTGCAACACTTTCATCACCCCACATGTCAGTCCCGCCCCCCACACTTTCATCACCCCATATAACAGACCCCCACAGTTCAGTACCCCATGTCAGTCCCCCCACACAGCTTCATCACCCCACATGTCATACCCTCTCCATAGCTTTAGCACCCCACGTCAGACCCCCCACATAGCTTCTGCACCCCACATGTCAGACCCCCCACAGCTTCATCACCCAACATGTCAGACCCCCTTCCCCCACAGCTTTAGCACCCCCATTGTTAATTGTGTATGGGTTGCGGGTCAGATGGCTTCCATTGACTTCAATGGAGGTCGTCCATGCAGAGTCTGCAGCAAGATAGAGCAAGCTGTGAATTTTTATACCGCTAGCCTTATACGCAATTCGAACCTTCAAAGGTGAGCGAAAAAGGGAGTTAGCTTTTTAATGGCCGTGTTTTGCTGCCGATCCTCCCCTGGAGATGCCGATCGCGGATTCCACAATTAGAGTCCGCTGGTATGAGCCCGGTCGGAGGAGCCCCTCCCAAAAAAAACTGAATAAACTAGAGTCAGCACAACTTTACAACAAAATCATTTTAAGAGGTGCGGCCGGAAAAGCATGGACGATTGCCCCAAGGACTTGACCACCGGGGAGGTCCAGCATGGTGGCCATCTATGGAGCAAGAAGTTCCAAACAGCCAGCAGACCTCTTAATGTGATCAGTTGCTTACTGGAGCTGACAGCAATGCCCAGCAGTTACTGAGGGGGTGTCCTACACAGGCTTCCCGAGGACCCCCTATGTCCACCATAATCCAGCATAGATCATATACAAGTGTGTGCGCCGACATGAAACAAAAGCCACAGAAACCGTGGAAAGTTTAGATTCTTTATTCACAATTATGAGGATCTTTGGGGCCATGAACGTCCGTCCAGATGTGAAGGTTGGCTGGAGCATGAATCAGTCAAACAAGAAGCACTTTCTTACTGTAAGAGAAAAGAAGAGAGCCCTGGTTTGACTAATCTATGAGCAGAGGTCACCGCTGTCCCTCCATCAGACGGTCTTCACAGGACTGCCATGGGGGCTCATCCTACGTCTACGAGATATCGGGGAACTTTGTGGACAAGTTAGCATTATTCGAGCTGTCGGGAGAAATAAAGCAGAAAGATTGACCAACAGTAGATAAACATCCTTGAGGCGACCTCCAAGTAATGTCCCATAAATGTCACTGCTTGTACCCCTACTGATTTCTTGAGCAGGGGTCTTGAGACCCACATTTCTTCTCCCTGTGGCGGAGATGTGTGAATGGAATAGTCACAAGCTATATCTAATGCAATGCAACCGATTCTCACCCAACTTTCCTGCCATCCTGCTAATTATGCCGTGGTTGGGGCATGGGAGATTTACCAACAACTAACAGGCAGGTAGGAAAATGAAAACACCTTCAGAAGCTACAATGGTGGCCATAGCGATTGGCGTCTAAAGACGATACTGAGAGACGGGTAAACGGTACGCTTGGCAGAAGAGGGCGACTCGATATGTTGGAAGCTTCTTTCATTAGAATGGTAGGTAGGAACGCTCTTTGAATTGGAGATCCTGATGTGCAGCCGCCCACAAAATGCCCCAAACAGGAAGCACTTACCCAGCTATATCTACACAGGAGAGGACTTTGTTTGGGGGGTTTTGTGTACAGAGAGAACCGTAAAGAGTAAATGGCGCCAGACATCACGGTACACGAATCAGCCGAACAAGAAGCACTTTCTCACCGGAGCAAACAAGACAGTGCTCTTGTTTAGCTAACCAATGACCATCCTGGATTATGCCGGGGCCTTTAATGGCTTCTTGGTGCTGGATATTCTGGTATTCTTATAGCCACTCACCAACCAAACTAGAAAGCACTTACTCGAGTGCCACTAACGAGACAGGGCCCTAGTTCAGCTGATGAGCAGACAACGTCATGAAGGGCCACAATGTGCAATTCCTGTTTCTACATCATGAAGAACATTTTGGCCACACATTGCCCCAAACGATCAAGCACTTTCCCCAATTTGTTACACAGGAGAGTACTTTGTTTGGGGTGTTGTGCAGACACTCACATGGACCTCGTCCTACAGGATGACCATCTTTGTGTCCTCAGCCAAGACCCTGCACAGCTGCTTAGTTTGCTCGTACATCAACCGAACTAGTAAGCACTTACTCATCCATGACCGAGTAAGTGCCCTAGTCTAGTTGAAACACAGGCAACTCAGCAAGGACTTACTGGGCAGAAGTGGAGAAGAAGGACTGCAACATTGGACCGTACCATTGCCTTCAGTGTTGCCCACGCAATGCCCCAAACATTAAAGCACTTTCCCTTTATGTGACCACAGGAAGAATGCTCAGTTTAGGGTTTTGCGCAGGTACATATCTTCCAATGGGCCACCCAGGCCTGAGCTGGAAGCCAAAGCATCCGGTATGTGAAGTATAGATTGTCTACACAAAAACCGAACTAGTAAGCACTTACTCGGAGGAGATAACGAGTCAGAGCCCTAGTCCGACTGATGTGCAAGACAAAGGTATGAAGATCTTTGCAGAACAACTATTTGGAAGAGAAGCTGAGAGATGGACAGGGGAACCGTGGGACAGAAGAGCATCTGAGGAGACAATGACTACAAGAACAGAAGAACATCTGAGGAGACAATGACTACAAGAACAGAAGAGCATCTGAGGAGGCGTAGAGGAAGCTCTGAGGACTCAAGATACTCAATCACAAGATATTCAAAAACAGTCAATATTTCCAAACCCCAAACAGAAAAGTTTAGTTGGACTATATGGGAAAACCTTTATTCCAATGACATGGAAGCGAGAACCAGAAGGAGATCCTGGCTGACCCTTCATCCAGACCAGATATTGTTGTATTGGATACCTAAAAGAAAAAACAATGAAGAAACCCTTAATATAAAGTATCAGGACTCCGATGAGCCAGTAACAATAGTGCAAGCTGCCATGTGTTAGACTTGGTCACAGACAGGAGAGGGCATGGAAGGACATACATTACACCACATCAGGGTCTGAGTAGAACATAGGGGGACACATAAAACAAGATCAGAAATATAGTAGAGAAAAAAAAGTAAAGATCAGGCGGCATTCACACCTGAGCTGGGCGCTCCGTCGCAGAGGCTGCAGAAAGTACCAAGAGAAAGAATCCCGCATGCAGGACTCTTTCATCTGATACAATGCCAGTCAGCCGCACAGACCCCATTATAGTCAATGGAGTCGCTCAGGCCGGTCATAAGACGGATCCCTTCGGCCCGGGGATTCCCTATAATGGAGCAGGAAGATGGAATCCCCACCGCAGGTGTGAAAGCCGTCTAACTGTACTCTGGCTTTAGTTACTTTGAGGGTAAATACGACAGTAAATAATACAAACTTCTGGACTGATTTATACATCCACATTCATGGAGAAAATAGAAAAGAAAATTTAAAAGAAAAGAAACTGCAGAAACAAATGAAACTCCAATATTACAATAAACCTAAAAAGGAACATTTCACATACAGTAAAGGATGGAGAATGGGGCCTGCAGAGACAGGGAAGAGAAAACACCCTGCTGGCTGATAACTGAGGAGGACTTGTAAGGTGATGAAGTATCATAGAGGTTACAATCACTACTGACTATGGGGCTCCAGGTACACCCAGGTTGGGGGCCCGTAAGAGTTGGTCAAGACAAAGCAAAATCTAAAAAGTCATATTATAGTAAAGGCAGAAGCTGAGGAGCCCCAGAGGGCGGCTTACCTGGATATGGGGATCACCTCCAGCCCTGGGAAGGGTCCAGCCTTATAAAGGGTTCCGGAGGGGCCACCGCCCAATCAAGTTCATGTGACATCATTTGCTTAGCATATCACTGGTAAAGGTATTGTCTAGCTGAGAGCCATGGGGGGCGGGGGATGAAAGAGACCTTTTGGAACCAAATGTTGAATTAAAATGGAGATTGGGATCTGTTTGTGGTGGGAGACGCATACAAAGGGAGACAATGGGGGACGTTTGCATCCTTGACTCTGAATGACTCCTCTGATCCTGAAGTTCTTATCTGGTCAATAATAAGTTAGTTGGAGTTTCTTGTGAGTCCCGAGTTGAGGGTCACTGGTATTTTAGGTTGGGGGGGGGGTTATTTGCAGGATGGATTTACATCATCTTTACTATGTGGTATGGATTGCTACCTGATCTATGGGACCCCAGAAGAAGGGGTTCTACAGCAAAGGCTTCAGCGCTAAGCTGATCACAGAGAGGGATCCCCACCAATGAGCTGTAACCTGTGGGGGAATCCCATGTTAATATAGATTGCCCATTGCTGATGACATAGCAAGTCCATCCGCACTCATTTACGCTGCGCAATTCTCAGAGGATGAACCGCCATAAAACGACCATTCATGACTTACGGACATTTGTGCAGCCATTATCCATCCCTGATGGCAGCAAACGTCATACATGTGATGATTGAACAGATGACCCAACAAACACGTAGGGGGCGGTCTGTGCAATCTGGGCTGACGCTGGGGTCCACCGAGTCTGGTGAGGACCACTGGGGGGGATCAGTCTGATCCTCATTCTTCACATTCAGAATAGAGCCCTAATAATTGCTATGGGTGTACAGTGTGGCCCTAATAATTGCTATGGGTGTACAGTGGGGCCCTATTAATTGCTCAGGGTGTACAGTGGGGCCCTATTAATTACTCACGGTGTACAGTGGGGCCCTATTAATTGCTCAGGGTGTACAGTGGGGCCCTATTAATTACTCAGGGTGTACAGTGGGGCCCCCATTAATTGCTCAGGGTGTACAGTAGGACCCTATTAATTACTCGGAGTGTACAGCGGGGCCCTATTAATTGCTCAGGGTGTACAGTGGGGCCCTATTAATTGCTCGGGGTGTACAGTGTGGCCCTATTAATTACTCAGGGTGTACAGTGGGGCCCTATTAATTGCTCAGGGTGTACAGTGTGGCCCTATTAATTGCTCAGGGTGTACAGTGTGGCCCTCTTAATTGCTCAGGGTGTACAGTGGGGCCCTATTAATTACTCGGGGTGTACAGTGGGGCCCCCATTAATTGCTCAGGGTGTACAGTAGGACCCTATTAATTACTCAGAGTGTACAGCGGGGCCCTATTAATTGCTCAGGGTGTACAGTTGTGGCCCTATTAATTGCTCAGGGTGTACAGTGGGGCCCTATTAATTGCTCAGGGTGTACAGCGGGGCCCTATTAATTTCTCGGGGTGTATAGTGGGGCCTTATTAATTGCTCAGGGTGTACAGCGTGGCCCTCTTAATTGCTCAGGGTGTACAGTGGGGCCCTATTAATTGCTCAGGGTGTACAGTGGGGCCCTATTAATTGCTCAGGGTGTACAGTGGGGCCCTATTAATTGCTCAGGGTGTACAGTGGGGCCCTATTAATTGCTCAGGGTGTACAGTGTGGCCCTATTAATTACTCAGGGTGTACAGTGGGGCCCTATTAATTGCTCAGGGTGTACAGCGGGGCCCTATTAATTTCTCGGGGTGTATAGTGGGGCCTTATTAATTGCTCAGGGTGTACAGTGGGGCCCTATTAATTGCTTGGGGTGTATAGTGGGGCCCTATTAATTGCTCAGGGTGTACAGCGTGGCCCTCTTAATTGCTCAGGGTGTACAGTTGGGCCCTATTAATTGCTCAGGGTGTACAGTGGGGCCCTATTAATTGCTCAGGCTGTACAGTGGGACCCTATTAAATGACCAGGGTGTACACTGGGGCCCTATTAATTGCTATGGGTGTACAGTGGGGCCCTATTAATTGCTCGGGGTGTATAGTGGGGCCCTATTAATTGCTCAGGGTGTACAGTGGGGCCCTATTAATTGCTCAGGGTGTACAGTGGGGCCCTATTAATTGCTCAGGGTGTACAATGTGGCCCTATTAATTGCTCAGGGTGTACAGTGGGGCCCTATTAATTGCTCAGGGTGTACAGTGGGGTCCTATTAATTGCTCGGGGTGTATAGTGGGGCCCTATTAATTGCTCAGGGTGTATAGTGGGGCCCTATTAATTGCTCAGGGTGTACAGTGGGGCCCTATTAATTGCTCAGGGTGTACAGTGGGGTCCTATTAATTGCTCGGGGTGTATAGTGGGGCCCTATTAATTGCTCAGGGTGTACAGTGGGGCCCTATTAATTGCTCAGGGTGTACAGTGGGGCCCTATTAATTGCTCAGGGTGTACAATGTGGCCCTATTAATTGCTCAGGGTGTACAGTGGGGCCCTATTAATTGCTCAGGGTGTACAGTGGGGCCCTATTAATTGCTCAGGGTGTACAGTGGGGCCCTATTAATTGCTCAGGGTGTACAGTTGTGGCCCTATTAATTACTCAGGGTGTACAGTGGGGCCCTATTAATTGCTCAGGGTGTACAGTGTGACCCTATTAATTACTCGGAGTGTACAGCGGGGCCCTATTAATTTCTTGGGGTGTACAGTGGGGCCCTCTTTATTGCTCAGGGAGTACAGTGGGGCCCTATTAATTGCTCAGGGTGTACAGTGGGGCCCTATTAATTGCTCAGGGTGTACAGTGGGGCCCTATTAGTTGCTCAGGCTGTACAGTGGGGCCCTATTAAATGATCAGGGTGTACAGTGGGGCCCTATTAATTGCTCAGGGTGTACAGTGGGGCCCTATTAATTGCTCAGGGTGTACAGTGGGGCCCTATTAATTGCTCAGGGTGTACAGTGGGGCCCTATTAATTGCTCAAGGTGTACAGTGGGGCCCTATTAGTTGCTCAGGCTGTACAGTGGGGCCCTATTAAATGATCAGGGTGTACAGTGGGGCCCTATTAATTGCTCAGGGTGTACAGTGGGGCCTTATTAATTGCTCAGGGTGTATAGTGGGGCCCTATTAATTGCTCAGGGTGTACAGTTGTGGCCTTATTAATTGCTCAGGGTGTACAGTTGTGGCCCTATTAATTGCTCAGGGTGTACAGTGGGGCCCTATTAATTGCTCAAGGTGTACAGTGGGGCCCTATTAGTTGCTCAGGCTGTACAGTGGGGCCCTATTAAATGATCAGGGTGTACAGTGGGGCCCTATTAATTGCTCAGGGTGTACAGTGGGGCCTTATTAATTGCTCAGGGTGTACAGTGGGGCCCTATTAATTGCTATGGGTGTACAATGTGGCCCTACTAATTGCTCAGGGTGTACAGTGGGGCCCTATAAATTGCTCAAGGTGTACAGTGGGGCCCTATTAATGGCTCAGGGTGTATAGTGGGGCCCTATTAATTGCTCGGGGTGTACAGTGGGGCCCTATAAATTGCTCGAGGTGTACAGTGGGGCCCTATTAATTGCTCAGGGTGTACAGTGGGGCCCTATTAATTGCTCAGGGTGTATACAGTGGGGCCCTATTTTTTGCTCAGGGTGTACAGTGGGGCCCTATTAATTGCTCAGGGTGTACAGTGGGGCCCTATTAATTGCTCAGGGTGTACAGTGGGGCCTTATTAATTGCTCAGGGTGTACAGTGGGGCCCTATTAATTGCTATGGGTGTACAATGTGGCCCTACTAATTGCTCAGGGTGTACAGTGGGGCCCTATAAATTGCTCAAGGTGTACAGTGGGGCCCTATTAATGGCTCAGGGTGTATAGTGGGGCCCTATTAATTGCTCGGGGTGTACAGTGGGGCCCTATAAATTGCTCGAGGTGTACAGTGGGGCCCTATTAATTGCTCAGGGTGTACAGTGGGGCCCTATTAATTGCTCAGGGTGTATACAGTGGGGCCCTATTTTTTGCTCAGGGTGTACAGTGGGGCCCTATTAATTGCTCAGGGTGTACAGTGGGGCCCTATTAATTGTTCAGGGTGTATACAGTGGGGCCCTATTAATTGCTCTATGGCTCCTCATATCATCGGCGGCCTTTGTGTGCGCTGCGGGTGACACACTGCCCATACACGAGCGGCGGGTGACACACTGCCCATACAAGCATTGCGGGTGACACACTGCCCATACACGAGCTGCGGGTGACACACTGCCCATACACGAGCGGCGGGTGACACACTGCCCATACAAGCACTGCGGGTGACACACTGCCCATACAAGCACTGCGGGTGACACACTGCCCATACAAGCACTGCGGGTGACACACTGCCCATACAAGCACTGCGGGTGACACACTGCCCATACAAGCACTGCGGGTGAGACACTGCCCATACAAGCACTGCGGGTGACACACTGCCCATACAAGCACTGCGGGTGACACACTGCCCATACAAGCACTGCGGGTGACACACTGCCCATACACGAGCTGCGGGTGACACACTGCCCATACAAGCACTGCGGGTGAGACACTGCCCATACATGCCAGTTGCAGCGTTTCCATACACATCCCCTCTCTAAACAGGGGGTCGAATTTAAAAACAATTAGTCACACTGCGCACGTGCCATATGCAGCCCTTTGGCGGTTTCTGAGAGGCCCGTGGCGTTTTACGTATACAGGGGGAAGAAGAGGTCAGGGGTCACAGATTGATGACCGCAGCACTGCTAAAGATGGGGGGAGTTGAAATGCTTGTCAGGCAGCTGCACGTCTGGAGGTCCACTACAGGGAACTGTTACCACTGGGGGCAGTATGAGGGTCACTATTACTACTGCCGCCACTGTGAGGGTCACTATTACTACTGCGGCCACTATGAGGGTCACTATTACTACTGCCGCCACTGTGAGGGTCACTATTACTACTGCCGCCACTGTGAGGGTCACTATTACTACAGGGGGCAGTATGGGGGACACTATTACCACTGGGGGCAGTATGGGGGTCACTATTACTGGGTCACTATTACTACTGAGGCCACTATGAGGGTCACTATTACTACTGCGGCCACTATGAGGGTCACTATTACTACTGCGGCCACTATGAGGGTCACTATTACTACAGGGGGCAATATGGGGGACACTATTACCACTGGGGGCAGTATGGGAGACACTATTACTACTGGGGGCAGTATGGGGGTCACTATTACTACTGCCGCCACTGTGAGGGTCACTATTACTACAGGGGGCAATATGGGGGACACTATTACCACTGGGGGCAGTATGGGAGACACTATTACTACTGGGGGCAGTATGGGGGACACTATTACTACTGCCGCCACTGTGAGGGTCACTATTACTACTGCGGCCACTATGAGGGTCACTATTACTACTGCGCCCACTATGAGGGTCACTATTACTACTGCGGCCACTATGAGGGTCACTATTACTACAGGGGGCAATATGGGGGACACTATTACCACTGGGGGCAGTATGGGAGACACTATTACTACTGGGGGCAGTATGGGGGTCACTATTACTACTGCCGCCACTGTGAGGGTCACTATTACTACAGGGGGCAATATGGGGGACACTATTACCACTGGGGCAGTATGGGAGACACTATTACTACTGGGGGCAGTATGGGGGACACTATTACTACTGCCGCCACTGTGAGGGTCACTATTACTACTGCGGCCACTATGAGGGTCACTATTACTACTGCGCCCACTATGAGGGTCACTATTACTACTGCGGCCACTATGAGGGTCACTATTACTACAGGGGGCAATATGGGGGACACTATTACCACTGGGGGCAGTATGGGAGACACTATTACTACTGGGGGCAGTATGGGGGTCACTATTACTACTGCCGCCACTGTGAGGGTCACTATTACTACAGGGGGCAATATGGGGGACACTATTACCACTGGGGGCAGTATGGGAGACACTATTACTACTGGGGGCAGTATGGGGGACACTATTACTACTGGGGGCAGTATGGGGGACACTATTACTACTGGGGGCAGTATGGGAGACACTATTACTACTGGGGGCAGTATGGGGGACACTATTACTACAGGGGGCAGTATGGGGGACACTATTACTACTGCGGCCACTATGAGGGTCACTATTACTACTGCGGCCACTATGAGGGTCACTATTACTACAGGGGGCAATATGGGGGACACTATTACCACTGGGGGCAGTATGTGGGACGCTATTACTACTACAGCCACTATGAGGGTCACTATTACTGCTGGGGGCTGTATAGGGGACACTATTACCACTGGGGGCAGTATGGGGGACACTATTACTACTGTGGGCACTATGAGGGTCACTATTATTACTGGGGCAGTATAGGGACCACTACTACTACTGGGGGCACTATGGGGGACACTATTACCACTGGGGGCACTATGAGGGACACTATTACTACTGGGGCTACAATGGGGGCCACTCTTACCACTGGGGGCACAGTGAGGGACACTATTACTACTGGGGCCACTATGGGGGACACTATTAAAACTTTGGGCACTATGAAGATCACTATTACAACTGTGGCTACTATGAGGGAAAACTATTACTACTGGGTCCACTATTACTACTGAAACTACTATGAGGGACACTATTTCTTCCGGAGACACTATGGGGGCCACTATTACTATTGGGGACACTGATACTCCTGGGGGCACTATGGGCAACACTATTACTAGTGGAGACACGATGAGAGGCATTATTACTACTGGAGATTGCAATTACTACTGGGGCCACTATTACTACAGGGGCTACTATGGGAACAATATTACTACTGGGGCCATTATGGGGGTCACTGTTACTACTGAGGCCACTATTATTATGCAGGCCACAATTACTACTGGGGAATTATGAGAACACTATTACTACTGGGTCCCCTTTTGGGGACACTATTACTACTGGGGCTACCATGGAGGACACTATTACTACTGAGGGCGCAAGGGGGGGCAGTAAAATTACTGGGGTCACTATAGGGGACACTATTGCTATTTAGAGCACTACAGGGCCACTATTACTACTGAAGACACTATGGGGGACACTATTTCTACTGGTGCCACTGTGGGAGCCACTATTAAGTCTGGGGCCATAATTCGGGCCACTATTACTACTTGGACTACAATGGATGACACTATTACTACTGTGGCCACTACAGAAGAAACAATTACTACTGGGACCACTACGAGGGCCACTGTTATAACAGGGGCTACTATGGGGGACACTATTACTACGCAAGCAACTCTGGTGGACTATATTACTACTGGGGGCACTAGGAGAAGACACTATTACTACTGGGGCCATTATGGAGTCCACTATTACTACTTGCCCACTATGGAGGACAATGATACTCCCCGGGGGCACTATGTCCAACACTAGTAATAGTGGAGACACTATGAGAGGCATTATTACTACTGGGGCACTACGGGGCCACTATTACTACAGGGGCTACTACGGAGGACATGATTACTACTGGGGCCACTATGGACCACTGTTGCCACTATAGGGGGACAATATTACTACTGGGGCCCTTATCGGGGCCACTATTACTACTATGATAACTACAGGGGCCACTATTACTACTGGGGACACTATGAGGGACACCATTACTACTGGGGTCCTATGGAGACCACTATTACTACTGGGGGCAATATGGGGGCAACTATTACTGCTGAGGGCACTATTACTACTGGAGCTACTATGGAGGACACTATTACTACTAGGGACACTATTAATTAAAACTTGGGGAACTATGAATGTCACTATTACTGCTGCTGTGACTATGGGGAAACTATTACTACTAGGGCCACTATTACTACTGGGGACACTATGTGGGCCATTATTATTTTTAGGATACTATGGGGCCAATATTACTACTGGGTACACTGTAGGGAGAACTATTAATACTGGGGGCCCTATGGAGCACACTTTTACTACTGGGGACACTAGGGACACTGGGAACACGATTACTACTTGGGCCACTATGTGGGACAATATTACTACTGGGGTGACTATGGGGGACACTAATACTACTGGGGACACCATGGGGTCCACAATTACAACTGAGTCCAATATAGGGGCCACTTGTACTATTAATAATACTATGGCGGACGCTATTACTACTGGGACCACTACAGGGATCACTGTTGCTACACTGGCCACAACGGAGGACACAATTACTACTGGTGCTATAAGCGGAAACACTGTTGATACTGGGGCCACTAGGGGGGCACTATTATCGCTGCAGACACTAGGGGGGACATTATTACTACTGGGTAAACTATGGGGGGCACTATTACTACTAAGGGCACCATGGGGGACACTATTACTAATGGGGCCACTATTGGGGGGCACTATTACTACTGGGGACAATATAGGGAAAACAATAACTACTGGGGTACTATCGGGAACACTATCACTATTGGGGCACTATTATTACTGGAGTCACTATGGTGGACACTGTTAATACTAAGGACACTACGAGGCCGCTATTACAACTGGGATACTATGAGGATACTATCACTACTGGGGCTACTATGGGGGACACTAATAATACTGGGGCCACCACAGGGGCCACTAGTATTACTGGGGTCACTATAGTGGCCACTAATACTACAGGGGATACTATTACTACTCATGCCACTATTGGTACTGGGGCCACTATTACTACTCTGGCCACTATAGGGGCCACTATTACTACTATGGACACTATGAGGGGCACCATTACTACTGGGATACTATTGGGGCACTATAACTACCGGGGACACTATTGGAGACACTATTACTACTGGAGCCACTATGGAGACCTCTGTTACTACTGGAGTCACTATCATGGCCACAATGCAGCTCACTATTTCAACTGGGAGTACTATGTGGGACACTATTACTACTGGGGGCATTATTGCTACTGGGGACACTAGTACTTCTTCACCCACTACAGAGGACATGATTACTACTGGTGCCCTTACGGAGGACACTTTTGGTACTGGGGGCACTATCACTACTGGTGCCATAATGGAGCACACTGTTACTACTAGAGCCAATATAAGGAAAACTATTACTACTGGGGAATACTGGGGAAACTATAGGGAGCACTAATATTACTGGGGTCACTATGGGGAACACTATTACTACTGAGGGCACAATGGGACCACTATTAATACTGGAGCCACTATAGGGGCCATTATTACTACTGGAGAAACGATGGAGGGCCCTATTGGGGCCACTATGACTACTGGGATAGTATGGGGACACTATTACTACTGTGGTTACACTGTAGCTCACCGACACTCGTCCCCACACATACATGCTGCATATACCATGAGCAATGAGTTTAGCTATGGCAGAGCAGTGTAAATAGCAGCCGGTCAGTATTGAATGGCCGCTGTGTTAACTCAATGGAGAGGGAGGGGGGAGCGAGGAGGCAAAAAATGGCCACATTTTGAGGTTTCTAGAAAGTTATGCCAATGTGACAGACTGGGTGCAGATGGTAATGTGAGAAGACCGGAGCTGTAATAGGGCCAAGCCTCCAGAATAATGCATTAGAATGGGGACGCATATTATGGATTTGGCCCAGGGCCCATTTGGTGTTTGCCTTTGATGGGGGGGAGTCCTCATCTTCAGCTAATCTACTTCCATATCAACACCTTCCTCTTTAGCTCTTGAAGCCTTTTAAATTGCAAATTCATCAGTGGGTGAATATTGAATATCCCAGGGACACAATGAGCGGCTCGCACCTCCCGGCATCCTGATTAACTGGATTTAACAAAGCAGTTCTACTTAATGCACCTCCCTGTGAAGACCTATGGGATGCCGGGCCTGGGGGCGATGAGCCAAGAGATCAGCCCAACTTTATGTAGTGATCATCGAGGCGACATGATGGACCTCTGAGCAGACCGTACTGCCACACGATGACCAGCCGCATCTTCTGTAGGTCAAACCTCAAGTCTTCATCCTCCGTCCACTTCATAAGAGTTCTGGTCATCTGCTCTGGAGATGATGGCCGACAACAGGGGCGAGCTAAAGGCTCATGGGCCCGGGTGCAAAAGTTTATCTTGGGGCCCCCCAACTTCTCTTAACCCCTTAATGCAGAGGTGTGACTTGAAGCTTCTGGGCCCCAATGCAAAACCTGTAACAGGGCCCCCAACTATAATGCTTTATTCATAGTACTGGGCTCCCTATATGGAGAAGAGAGGTCTTATGGGCCCCCTAAGGCTCCTGGGCCCGGGGGCAACCGCATCCCCTGCACCCTCTATAGTTATGCCAGTGGCTGACAACCAATATGGCCACCATAAGGGCAGCGCGGTGGCCTTGCAATGCTGGAGCTGTAGGTTCCAGTCTGATTTAGGACAACATGTGCATGGACTGGTGTGTCCTCTCCGGGTCCTCCGGTCTCCTTCCACATTGTGAGCCCTGATGGTGACGTAAAGTGCTGCGCAGTATATATGCCCCATGTAAGTAATGGTGATTAGGTTAGGGTGCGTTCACATCATATCTGAGCACTATGCTCCTAGTATACACCCGGAAGCGTATACCACATGTATCCACAGGCCCCAACGAGGAGGAAGGCTCGTCTGCTTGTTCCTGTGGGCTTGAGTTATTCCTAAGTCTACATGTACGGTTATGTTCACATCTACGTTCTGCACATCCGACATTAACTGCCAGAAGGAAGAGTCCTGCATGGAGGTCAGACGCCGGAAAGCTGAACAGAGACCAAGCGCTCTCCATTATAGTCAATGGGATCCAGTTGGCGCCGTTTGGTTCTGCCATTAGACGGATCTGTTTTTCCAGGGGATTCCCCTTTCCTGCTCCCCGACGCAGAAGTGAACATCCCCTTATATCGGGTTCTGTGTAAGCCAACAGCAAATGCTGGAGCTACAGCCCTGGTCATACAGGACCAAGCGGGGACGGGCCAGGAGCCACGTCCGGAGCCACGCAGAGCGCCGCGCTCTCACATCTGTTCCATTCAGGTATCCCAAATGGTTTGGGAATGTTTCAGGAATGAACACCTTCTTCGTAGGCCGCCTGAACACGGGCGGATTTGCATTGTAGAACCTGTAGCGGGCGTCCGCCTCTGGATGGGAATATCATGCTATGACAAAACACAATTTCCACCACATGAGAGATCGCAGCAGGCTCTATTTCTGGGCGGATTCCATTGAAGTCAGTGGAAGCGGCCCGATCCGCGGCCCGTCTGCAATGACATTGTGGAAAGGTCGCAGGTTCCACGGGAAAAGCAGAGATTAAAAAACCCTGCACTGTGCATGTCTGACGGCGAGCCACGGGGACCATCCGCAGATAAGGGCATGTCCGTGCGGGCGCTGGCCGGGCACCGGGTCAGATTCTGCGTGTGCAGGTGGCTTTCCTCTCTGCTGCAGATCATTGTGGCGTGTTTAGTGCAGGCCTCCATTTAGCTACTCCTGAGTGCCCGTACTGCCGTACCTGTAGAGCCGCACACCCACCCGCTTCACTACGTGACATCACAGCTGACATGGCCAAGTGACGGGGATGCCCAGGCCTGTTATGGGGCATCACTGATGACAAGGCCTGTCATTGGCTGCAGTGGCCATGTGGCGCAGACCGGCGGGCGCAGCAGGTGAGTGCAGGAGTGACCAGGAGGGTTGTTGTTACTTCCCGCACCAATGCTGAAGATGTCGGCCCATGCACCACAGGCAGATTGGCCATGGGCTCTGCAGGGAGGCGGGTCTGGTCATGATGGCGGGCGCCTGGAGCATCTGCTGGATTGCAGGACCCATAGGCCGCACTAAATCTTTACCCTGGCCTGGCATTAGAGCCCACGACCAACGCTGTATGTTTATGACGCTCGGTCTGTAAGCGCTGACATATCCCCGCTGCTCCCTGTTTGGTGCCCTAGACTGCTGTGGCGGTACAATTGCGCTGCGCTTGGTTCGTCCATCAGAGGACGCCAGAAGATCCGGCAGCGGCTCCTACGGGTGCTGACCCCTCTGCTGACCCCTCTGCTGGACCCCCTTACAACGTCAGCCCACTTTTAGATTTTTACTCCAGGGTGACTTTACTAGCCGCGAGCCCAGCGCTCCTTCTCCTGACTCATGAATGCGGATCAGATCTCAACAGGACGCCGGGACAAGGACCCTCCGAGTGTCAAGGTGCTCCCCCGAACCTGTGAGGACCGCTGACACGCCCTTCACCCCAAGGTGCCTGTTTCCAGGAAACACACTGACCCACATAGCAGGTCTACTGATTAGCACGCTAACGAGCTCCGGCGGGGCGGAGAGATGACTTGTGTGCAGCTTCAAAGTCATGATAATCAGGGGAATCCCTGGGGCATCCCGATCACCACTAATATATATGCGAGAGCCGCGGCGGTGGGGGGCTTGGAGACCACCAGACACTTGGAGTCCTGTCTCTATGGGGGTCTCAGGGCTTAAACAAGACCGTGCTGGCAAAGCTTTCTGCGGCCGCGATGTCAATGGTTTTGTTTTCCCTAGCGTGATTCTTGCGCAATATTCCTGCACGCGAGAGAAGAGACGGCCTCCCCGCGTCCCCGTTGTTTGAACAGTTAATACAAAAGGCTTTTCACGGGGTCATACGTAAATACGCTGCATCAGCGAGCGCCAGTGCGAAGATGCCCTTATTAATACCATGCCTGAGGGTCTTCACAGAAGGAGCCCCCCTCCGTGGCCGTTGGGCCGCCCGCACACGCACCGCTCCTTACAGCGTTTTCAGCCACACGCTGTTAAACACCTTCATTGATTTCAACGGCTTCGCAGACGAATGTTGGAGCGTTTCAAATGCTGCGGATCTTGAACCCGTCGGCTCGATTTTGGTGCGTTTGAGCCGTTTTTACGGCGTCAGCCGTTGTCATGATTAGAAAATGTCGTAGAATACATTCGAAAACGCAGCGGCCGCACACGAGGAAGGACGACCGGTCGTGTGATTATTAGACGCCCACAGAGCATCCTCACAGTCGGCAGCACGTTCGCCATTCGCACGGGGAGTTGTCAATGATGGGGAGTGTGTTCAGCTGCACAGAGACAGTCAGGGGACTAATGACCGCTTGTTCGTTAGTCGGCTGATTGGCTGCAGCTTCACTCGGCCTGACGATCAGGCGCACAAGCCTCCCTCGCGTCACGCATACGTTTTTACGTTCATCTATACGCAGCGCATATTCACATGAATGACTTTTTGACACAATCGAGTACCGATCTTAATTAGCGTATTTGAAGCCGTTCACACGGGGCGCTGCGGAATGTTGAAGAATACGCAGAGCGATGACGTTGATCGGCGGAAATCCTCAGAATGACTAATCACGGCGAGCGGCCTTCTCTCCCCTGTGCGCAGCGTCGCTCCCTCCCCCTCCCTTTTTTCCAGATGCCATAGAAGTCTACAGGCGCCCCCTGCGTATCGCGGCAGATGATAGGACAAGACCCACCCATTCCTGCGCCGTATAAATAGACGGGCGAAGAAGGTCGCATGTGTCCCATTTTTTCGTGCATAGATATTTTACGCGGCAAAAGCGTTCATGAAGCCACTGAAATGCGATGCTTCGCACGGACGCGCTTTAGGTGCGCTGTTTGAACGCGGTGAAATACCTGCGTAAATAATCCTTGAGGGCGCCATAACACGAGCACTGCGGCAGCCGGACAATCAGCGGTGGTCACGGCCGCGCAGCAGTTGTTGGGAGAACAGATATGGTGGGACAAGCGGCTGCTGGAGGCCCTGGACCCCCAGGGGGCAGCATACTTGGGGCAGGGGCAGGCATCGGAGGAGTTGTATGGGCCCCTCGCCCCGTGGCTACGGTACTACAATACAGATCCGTAATACAAGCGCGGCGTGAGACACATCAGGCCTTTTATTCCAGGTTCCAACTAAGTTCTGGAGCCCAATCCAAATTTTTGTCAATTTTCCTCCATGTTGCTGCCATTATGTAAGAAGGGTCCTCGGTGGTCCGGGATCCCCCGATGGGCCAAGCATCCTCAGAAGAAGCAGGTGTCATGCCGGGTGCCAGGATGCAAATGTTCTGCATTATGGGCTCTGCAAGACTCTTGGGGTCTTCTGGACTTGACTTCCACTGTACAGCTTAAAGAGAGGCCTACACAAGGACCCCCTCAACCAAGTGAGCGGCCCCTCGTAGCAGAAGGCACCATTGTCACAGACTGGACTGAAATCTACAGACATTGTCATTATTTTAGATACTAGTGTGTCCCGCCGTACGTTATACATCCTCTACTGGCTGCTCTAAGCCTCTTTTTGGCCTTAGTGGACCCAATGGGCTAAAGCAGTGTTCCCCAACTCCAGTCCTCAGGGACCACAGCAGGTCATGTTTTTAGGATTTCCTCAGTGTTGCACAGGTGATGTCATTATGGTCAGCGCCTCAGACATTGCCATAGGGGATCTTACCATAGGAAATCCTGAAAACATGACCTGTTGGTGGTCCCTGAGGACTGGAGTTGGGGACCCTTGGGCTAAAGGACCCCCAGAGTTCGGCCTCTTCAGCTGAAGTCCAGAACTGGTGGGGCACCCTTCATTAAAGGGGTCTTCCTACCTGGGACTTCTGTGACCTATCCACAGGATAAGATGCAGAAGTCCAACTGATGCAGGTCCCCACCATCCTCATCCTCACTGAATGCAGTCCTGGGGGTGCTCGGATCTCACAGAAGCAGCATGGCCACCTGCGCCATTTCCACAACTTAGGAGCTACTCCTATGGAAGATGCACAAACAGCGCCCTCATGCCCGTCTGCCTGTTTCTTACCCACCTCATTAGCCAGGAGGAAGGGGGGACTCATGGATGGGGACCCCACGTAAACTGATGGGACCCCACGTAAACTGATGGGACCCCACGTAAACTGATGGGACCCCACGTAAACTGCTTGAAGACACAAAGCACGGGACTTCGACACCCAAAAACAACTAGAGGCTGCAGGCGTCGCACGCAAACCGCTCATGAAAGATAGCCGCGCGGAGCGAGATCGGTGAACACGGAGGGTGGGGGGTGGGGGTCTGGAACAGGTGAACACGAAGGGAGGGGGGCGGGAACAGGTGAACACGAAGGGGGGAGCGGGAACAGGTGAACACGAAGGGGGGAGCGGGAACAGGTGAACACGAAGGGGGGGGCGGGAACAGGTGAACACGGAGGGGGGGCGGGAACAGGTGAACACGGAGGGGGGGCGGGAACAGGTGAACACGAAGGGGGGAGCGGGAACAGGTGAACACGAAGGGGGGGGCGGGAACAGGTGAACACGAAGGGGGGAGCGGGAACAGGTGAACACGAAGGGGGGGGGCGGGAACAGGTGAACACGAAGGGGGGAGCGGGAACAGGTGAACACGGAGGGGGGAGCGGGAACAGGTGAACACGGAGGGGGGGGGCGGGAACAGGTGAACACGGAGGGGGGGGCGGGAACAGGTGAACACGAAGGGGGGAGCGGGAACAGGTGAACACGGAGGGGGGGGGCGGGAACAGGTGAACACGGAGGGGGGGGGCGGGAACAGGTGACCGCTTCTTCCGTTATGATAACGCAGCTCGCCACCTTATTACTAGTGCTTTGTGCACAACTCCCCAGCTGCCCGTTGTTCTTATGAATCCGCCATCACAAAATAGGCGCAAAACAGAACAATTTATTGGAAGACAAATCACTGAAGCCGAACAGGACCCTCCCCACACGGCCGGCCGGCGAGGCGCGGCAGGGGGCCCCGCAGACATACGCCACCACTTGGTCCTCTTTCTGTTGGGCACCCCCTGGCATGGGGTCTACGCGCAGGAAGGTCTGACCTGATGAAGTTCACCACTTCCCCCGGAGTTGTATGGGACAGTTGCTTTAATATCACGGGGGCCACGGGGGGCCCGGGGGGCCGCGCTCACAGAGCGGAAGATTAACTGCAGACAACTGCATTAACTGGTGGCCTTATTATTAGCACCACCGACACGGGTAAACCGTCCTATCCCCCTATATACCGCCATCCGCTGTATATACGCTGTGTACGGATGGCGTCCAGTGTACAGGCGGGTTAGCAGATTGGCCCCCAGATTGTACTGCGCATTGAGGTAGGATTATTTGGGGTCGGCCGGGTTCATTTCCCCCTATCTGCTGACCTTCCTGCAGGGTGTGGGCCTTTGTCTCCTGTTGTTTGCACCCAGCGGGGGGTTAATTGTCTCATTGCATGCGTGATACTTGAATAGACCCCTTCCAGGAGGCCTTCAATATGCAACAATTCCCAAATCTGCCTCATTTACACACATATCAGCTGGAGCCATGAAAGGGATTCCAGTCCAAGGACCCCCGCTGTGGCATTCCTGCCAGGGGGGATCAGTCTGTGGACACAGGCCCTATAAACTATCATGGATCCCCAGCCTTGTTCCCCATGTCTGCATTCATAGCTCTGTCACCCCCAGTGTGCGCCGTGGTCACTGCTCCCCAAGTGTGCGCTATGGTCACTGCTCCCCAAGTGTGCGCCGTGTTCACTGCTCCACAAGTGTGAGCGGTGGTTGTCACCCACTGGCGTACAATGAAGAGATGGCGCCCATTATGGTGCCCAGGGCAGGAGGGTCGGGTCTTTGTTTCCTTCCATACCCTTTATAGTCCCCTTTGCGCCAATTCTACACCTCCTTGTTTGTTAACAATGCAGTCCTATATATGTTCTCACTATGGAACACGAGAGCTGGTGCCCCTTCTCTCCGTGGCCCTGCCTCCATGATATGTGCCCCTTCTCTCCGTGGCCCTGCCTCCATGATATGTGCCCCTTCTCTCCGTGGCCCTGCCTCCATGATATGTGCCCCTTCTCTCCGTGGCCCTGTAGCAGTCGCATGGTCTGACTCCATGATATGTGCCACTTCCTCTGCCGTTGGTCCCCAAGTGTGGCGGCTCCGGCCGGGCATCTAAAGGGTCTATCTGAGCAAGTGATAATCCACCAATCTCAGTGGAAGCCACCGAATTTTTACGGGCGTCTTGCCCAGCGGCAGGCGATGATGGAGATGAGCATTGGCCACTTGAATTGCCTGATCCTTTTGCTCGTGGGGAGTAAGTCGCTGCCCGGCGTCCAATAATGGATTCCGCCCCTCTTCCTGCTGAGAAGACGGGTATAGCGTATGGGACGTCTGCCAGCTCTCCTGCCCGCAGGGCCCCTGTGCCCATTCTGTTTAGGGCCCAAGTGTTGGCATGCTTCCCCGACTGCCTGCTGCTTATTATGCGACACACCGTACAGAGATGCGCCGACACACGGACGGCCACGTGAATACGGACTTCTCTTTATTGTACAAATAGTCGGAGTAATTAAAGCACGCGGCGCGTCCGATTCTTTCTCCTCACGTGTCTATGTGTGGCGTCCTGCTCATCGGCCCGCGCGGACGGAGGCCCAAGTCCAACGCAAGTAGTGTTGGGGAATTTTAGCTGCAACTTTTAAAATGCCTGTGTGAAGCCCCGCCCCCTCCAGTCCAGGAGCCAATCAGACGAAGGAGTGAGGCGCCAGGCGCCAATGAGAAACACCTCTCCTCTTTCAGCCGCAGGGGCAAGCAGCGCTGTGTGCCGAGGCTGCCCTCCGCCCGCCAGTGTCACAGCCAGCAAGGACAGACAGCCGCAGGTGAGGCTGAATGAAAGGAGGCCCCACCCACCAACATCACGGCGGCCATCTTGGCATAATGGAAGATTTAGAAGCTGCTCACAGTTCAGCGTGAGCAGAGGAAGAAGGAGCAGTGGCAACGAGACCTGCGTCACGGTGGCAGCGATGGAGCCCTGAGGATGGGGGGCCGAGGCTGGAGGAGAGCAACAAGCCGTGCGGAAGGAGAGGTTGGCTCCCTCACCGCCGGAGAAGCAGATGGCGCCGCAGACCCAGACGATGAAAGCTGCCAGATGTTCCAGCGCGGTCCAATGAGTGTTTAGTGTGCGCACTATCAGGGGCTATGGCGTATGGATACGGACTGGGCGGTCATAGTAATCGCTTATGGGAATGTTTGACGTTGGTTGATGCGACGGTTCGTGAGATGGAGGTGTGCCAGAGATGTCTGCGGTGACACGGTGGTGCCCGTACGGTGCGTGGCGCTGCGAGATTAGGCATGCCGCAGACCTGTGAGGCACGGAGTACGGCAATGAGCATGGAGATGTTCAGTCACAAGGGAGCGGCGCGCCTCGCCGGACTGATCCTGACATTGAGGTTAAGCTTCATATGTAATGTTTAGGGTATGGCACGCCCTCCGACGGGCGAAAGCCTTTAATTACTGGCTGGTCAGGTAAAAGTGCTAATCTGCCGGTGGCTGCCGCGCCATACACAGCGCCACCACCTGCCCCCGGAGCAGCATGCAGCGCCCTGGACTACCCAAGCGGGTGCTCAGAGTCAGAGCAGCAGAGCGGCCATCTTTGTTAGTGCAGGAAGTCTTGGATTGCCGCTACTAGACTACGAGGCGAAAGGAGTTTATGACGGCAAGATGACCGCTCTGCGCTTCGGCCGTCCGTCCGTGAAGCTCCAGCCGACGGGACTTTACTAGACTCACTCGTTCAGTGAACATTTCCTAAGACACATAATTGATTCTTCTATTTCAGACGTTTCCCTCCGGGCGCCGCTGACTGCAGGTAAACAGGAATAAGACGAAGCTTCCAGCAGCATCTCCCTCCGGAGGCTGCGGGACCCCCAGGACGCCGCCGCCGCCGTCTGCGCATTCTCTCCGGGGCTCGTTAGAAGCAACGTCGCACAACACGGGCCTCGAGGGAGAAGGCGGCAGCGGCGGCGGAAAGTTCATAGCAAGTAAAGTAGAAGTTGTATCAGACTGGATGGGCACCAATTGGGAAGCCCCTCGTACTGCTGCGGGGGGATTATGGTGCTTTATGGTGATGGGCTCCCCCTCACTGAGCTCCTTCCTAACCCTCGTCACACACTAGGGGCGCGTTGGCATGTAGCTGGTGGTGGAGCACGGTTAGGGTTCATATGGCGGGCGTGATATCGTACCCGTAGGCCGTATTTACACGTGTGATATCAATCCGAGGCGCTCTGACTAATATCCCGCCTGTAAAGCTGATTTTCTTTGCATGCGATGTAACTTCCAAGGATATCACAGCGCTGAACATGTAATTTGCGCACATGAAAATCTGAATTAGCATCGCACTCAATGAAACTTGCAGCTACACGCGAGGGCGATGCCAGCTATACCCCGCCAGTGGCCAACAAGGGGCATGTTTTCTGAAAAATAGAATGGCAGCGCGATCCCACCACTTCGCTGCAAGAGCTATAGCAAACCTGACGTATGGCAGCCGCACCCAGCGGACAGTGAGCCGCAGTCTAATGCCGCTATTGCGCTGAGCGAGAACCACATGATGTCCCGGTGTTTAAATGCAAGGAGAAGCGAACGCCGCGGCGCTGATTTATATGTCGGCTGAAACTGAATGACGAACGAGACGCGCAGAACTGACTTTCATGGCTCAGATGGTGAGCGAGCGGCGGGCTAGGTGTGCCGGGCCTTACGTGTGGCTGGGGATTAGGGGGCTCTGGAATAGTCTCTTGTGTTTGGTTTCTGCTTAGCTATCTATTACTACTATCTAATCTATCTGTACATCCCAGGTGGAATGAGCTTTATGGCTGATAAGTCTTCCCGGTGTGCATCTTGTGCCACGCATGCCGCCCGGTGTGCATCTTGTGCCACGCATGCCGCCCGGTGTGCATCTTGTGCCGCTCAGTGTGCATCTTGTGCCATGCATGCCGCCCGGTGTGCATCTTGTGTCTTTTGAGCGCTAATCGTTGTCATTTACAGTACAAGATGATGGCTCAAATGTTCAACGATTACCTTCCACTCTGAGCGGAGGATGCAGAAGACAAGCAGGGTGTCCCCACTTGTCTTCTGCATCCAGCTGTTCTCCGCTCGGAGCGCCCGGCTGTTATACAGGGGTGTCCCCGCTGGGCTTCTGCACCCAGCTGTTCTGCACTCGGAGCGCCCGGCTGTTATACAGGGGTGTCCCCGCTGGGCTTCTGCACCCAGCTGTTCTCTGCTCGGAGCGCCCAGCTGTTATACAGGGGTGTCCCCACTTGTCTTCTGCATCCAGCTGTTCTCTGCTCGGAGCGCCCGGCTGTTATACAGGGGTGTCCCCGCTGGGCTTCTGCACCCAGCTGTTCTCTGCTCGGAGCGCCCGGCTGTTATACAGGGGTGTCCCCACTTGTCTTCTGCATCCAGCTGTTCCCCGCTCCCAGCACCCAGCTGTTATACAGGGGTGTCCCCGCTGGGCTTCTGCACCCAGCTGTTCTCTGCTCGGAGCGCCCGGCTGTTATACAGGGGTGTCCCCGCTGGGCTTCTGCACCCAGCTGTTCTCTGCTCGGAGCGCCCGGCTGTTATACAGGGGTGTCCCCGCTGGGCTTCTGCACCCAGCTGTTCTCTGCTCGGAGCGCCCAGCTGTTATACAGGGGTGTCCCCACTTGTCTTCTGCATCCAGCTGTTCTCTGCTCGGAGCGCCCGGCTGTTATACAGGGGTGTCCCCGCTGGGCTTCTGCACCCAGCTGTTCTGCACTCGGAGCGCCCGGCTGTTATACAGGGGTGTCCCCGCTGGGCTTCTGCACCCAGCTGTTCTCTGCTCGGAGCGCCCAGCTGTTATACAGGGGTGTCCCTGCTGGGCTTCTGCACCCAGCTGTTCTCTGCTCGGAGCGCCCAGCTGTTATACAGGGGTGTCCCCACTTGTCTTCTGCATCCAGCTGTTCTCTGCTCGGAGCGCCCGGCTGTTATACAGGGGTGTCCCCGCTGGGCTTCTGCACCCAGCTGTTCTCTGCTCGGAGCGCCCGGCTGTTATACAGGGGTGTCCCCACTTGTCTTCTGCATCCAGCTGTTCCCCGCTCCCAGCACCCAGCTGTTATACAGGGGTGTCCCCGCTGGGCTTCTGCACCCAGCTGTTCTCTGCTCGGAGCGCCCGGCTGTTATACAGGGGTGTCCCCGCTGGGCTTCTGCACCCAGCTGTTCTCTGCTCGGAGCGCCCGGCTGTTATACAGGGGTGTCCCCGCTGGGCTTCTGCACCCAGCTGTTCTCTGCTCGGAGCGCCCAGCTGTTATACAGGGGTGTCCCCACTTGTCTTCTGCATCCAGCTGTTCTCTGCTCGGAGCGCCCGGCTGTTATACAGGGGTGTCCCCGCTGGGCTTCTGCACCCAGCTGTTCTCTGCTCGGAGCACCCAGCTGTTATACAGGGGTGTCCCCACTTGTCTTCTGCATCCAGCTGTTCTCTGCTCGGAGCGCCCGGCTGTTATACAGGGGTGTCCCCGCTGGGCTTCTGCACCCAGCTGTTCTGCACTCGGAGCGCCCGGCTGTTATACAGGGGTGTCCCCACTTGTCTTCTGCATCCAGCTGTTCTCTGCTCGGAGCGCCCGGCTGTCATACAGGGGTGTCCCCGCTGGGCTTCTGCACCCAGCTGTTCTCCACTCGGAGCGCCCGGCTGTTATACAGGGGTGTCCCCACTTGTCTTCTGCATCCAGCTGTTCTCTGCTCGGAGCGCCCGGCTGTCATACAGGGGTGTCCCCGCTGGGCTTCTGCATCCAGCTGTTCTCTGCTCGGAGCGCCCGGCTGTTATACAGGGGTGTCCCCGCTGGGCTTCTGCACCCAGCTGTTCTGCACTCGGAGCGCCCGGCTGTTATACAGGGGTGTCCCCACTTGTCTTCTGCATCCAGCTGTTCTCTGCTCGGAGCGCCCGGCTGTCATACAGGGGTGTCCCCGCTGGGCTTCTGCACCCAGCTGTTCTCTGCTCGGAGCGCCCAGCTGTTATACAGGGGTGTCCCTGCTGGGCTTCTGCACCCAGCTGTTCTCTGCTCGGAGCGCCCAGCTGTTATACAGGGGTGTCCCCACTTGTCTTCTGCATCCAGCTGTTCTCTGCTCGGAGCGCCCGGCTGTTATACAGGGGTGTCCCCGCTGGGCTTCTGCACCCAGCTGTTCTCTGCTCGGAGTGCCCGGCTGTTATACAGGGGTGTCCCCACTTGTCTTCTGCATCCAGCTGTTCCCCGCTCCCAGCACCCAGCTGTTATACAGGGGTGTCCCCGCTGGGCTTCTGCACCCAGCTGTTCTCTGCTCAGAGCGCCCAGCTGTTATACAGGGGTGTCCCCGCTGGGCTTCTGCACCCAGCTGTTCTCTGCTCGGAGCGCCCGGCTGTTATACTGGGGTGTCCCCGCTGGGCTTCTGCACCCAGCTGTTCTCTGCTCGGAGCGCCCAGCTGTTATACAGGGGTGTCCCCACTTGTCTTCTGCATCCAGCTGTTCTCTGCTCGGAGCGCCCGGCTGTTATACAGGGGTGTCCCCGCTTGTCTTCCGCATCCAACTGTTTTCTGCACAGAGCGCACGTCTGTTATACAGCTGAGCGCTCAGAGCGGGGGGATGCAGAAGACAGCTGGACCGCTCTGTTCTTCATACCCCGCCTGTCATCATGGAGCTGGATGAAACAATAGTATCAGCTGTATCCCGCTGTGACTCCCTGATAACTGATCACTGATCGCCAACAGCTGAAAGACAACGATGAGGGACGGCTTAAAGGGGTTGTCCCGCGGCAGCAAGTGGGTCTATACACTTCTGTATGGCCATAATAATGCACTTTGTAATGTACATTGTGCATTAATTATGAGCCATACAGAAGTTATAAAAAGTTTTTTACTTACCTGCTCCGTTGCTAGCGTCCTCGTTCCCATGGAGCCGACTAATTTTCGCCCTCCGATGGCCAAATTAGCCGCGCTTGCGCAGTCCGGGTCTTCTGCTCTCTTCAATGGAGCCGCTCGTGCAGAATGCCGGCTCCGTGTAGCTCCGCCCCGTCACGTGCCGATTCCAGCCAATCAGGAGGCTGGAATCGGCAATGGACCGCACAGAAGAGCTGCGGTCCACGGAGGAAGAGGATCCCGGCGGCCATCTTCACCGGTAAGTATAGAAGTCACCGGAGCGCGGGGATTCAGGTAAGCGCTCCGGTAAGCTTTCTTTAGGTCCCTGCATCGGGGTTGTCTCGCGCCGACCGGGGGGGGGGGTTGAAAAAAAAAAAAAAACTGTTTCGGCGCGGGACAACCCCTTTAACGAAAACTGCACGATGTCAGTGCAGCCAGACACAACGATGATCGCTCAAAAGATGGCCTTTGAGCGATAATCGTTGTGTCTAAATGGACCTTAAGAAATGAGAACACGGGGGGAGGACGAAATCAAAGTAATAATGTCACAGAAAAACTTCGACATAGTGGGAATAACTGAGACCTAGATGAAATAAACCTGTGACTGGGCGGTAAATTTACAGGGTTACAGTCTGCTCAGAAGGGTTTGTAAAAACCTGGAAAGGAGGGGGATTTGTCTTTATATAAAAGGCAGTATAGAGGGAGATATATGGGAGGGAGATGAACATGTGGAGTCTATATGGGTGGAAATACATGGAGGCAGAACAATAATAATAAGTTTTGTATAGACACCAAATAATAATAATAATCTTTATTTGTATAGCGCCAACATATTCCGCAGCGCTTACATAGACGGGGAATACAGAAAGACAAAATACAAACATTACAGAACCGCGGTTACATATAGTAATCAGCTGATGGAAACAATAGGGGTGAGGGTCCGGCTCCAACGAGCTTACATACTACAAGTAATGGGGTGATACAGAAGGTAAAGGGGCTGGAGATGTGCACGGTATGGGAGCGTGGAGATGGGCACGGTATGGGAGCGTGGAGATGGGCACGGTATGGCGGGGCGGAGATGGGCCCGGTATGGGGGGGTGGAGATGGGCCCGGTATGGTGGGGTGGAGTGTGAGGGATGCTATATACATAGACAATGGTCAGACATTTGGCCGTGTGACGGCTGGATCAGTATGACTGCAGGGGCGGTTTATGATGGCTAGCAGGGATTGCAGTCAGTAGGTCAGGGCCACTGAAAATCCATTACTGAGGCAAATAGGTGGAGCAGCCAATCACAATGAGGTAATTATTAAGGGGGCTTTAACTACCCAGATGTAAACTGGGAAGTCAATACCCGCAGATCTCATAAATGTAATACTTAATACTAACCAACAGACCTGACAGAATAACGTGGGTGCAGACTGGGGGCACCTGGGAAATAGTGACCAGAATATAATACATTTCCACTTGTCCTTCAAGAGAGTTTTATAGTGGAGATACAAAAATACTAAACTTTAGGAAGGCCGCGTTCCATCATCTCAGAGATGTCCTTAACCTTACTGACTGGGACAATATCCTCAGAAATAGCAGTGTTGTTGTTTGTTGTTGTTAGTCATTTAGTCATTCATGACCCTCGCTGATCCTCTTTCAGTTGTGTGATCTCCATGCCAGTATCAGCTCTGCCAGTATCGGCCATCGTGTTCTCTAGCTCCAGGTCTTCTTCTGGCACTGATCTGTTCAAGCATTATAGATTTTTCTAGCAACTCTGCTCACATTAGATGGCCAAAATAAGGGTAAAAACAATAAATGGGGAAGGTTTAGAAACCTCCTAAGGGTGACTACCCACTAGCGTTTGCGAATTTGCTGCGTTTTTTTTTCCAGGTGTCTATGGGGCTTTCTAATATTAAAAACGCGTCGATTTTGCGATTTTATCATTGACAAGTCCCAGAGACCCCTGGAGGACAAAAAAGACGCAGCGAATTTTGCAGTGAAAAAGAACTTTAGTGGGTAGTCACCCTAACTACTTACTGTGAGCGGCTCATACCTTACAGGAATAAAGGGGTTAGGAATAGGAGAAAACCAAAGTGGGGCAATAAAGATGTGAAGGGGGCAATAAGCAGCAAAAAGAAGGCGTTTAATCTACTAGAACAAGAAGGCAGCGAAGAAACACTAAAAACCTGTAGGGAACAAAATGGGATAAAATCAGCAAAGATGAAGACAGAGAGACTTATTGCCAAAGAGAGTAAAACCAGAAACTGTTCTTCAACTATATAAACAGTAAAATGATTAATACTGAAAGTGTTGGCCCGTTAATAAATAATGTAGGAGGAACTGTAGAGGCTGATGAGGAGAAAGCAAATCTATTAATTAGCTTCTTCTCTACTGTATTCACAGAGGAAAATGAAATGTCTGGGGAGATGCAAAGTGATAAAGTAAACTCTCCACTAAATGTCAACAATCTAAAGGCCCATTTAGACACAATGATGATCACTCAAATGTCGTTTAAAAGCCGTCTTTTGAGTGATAACCGTTGTGTCTTAATGCACTATTAATTCATCGCTGATTTTTAGCAAGCTAAAAGTCAGTGATGAGCCTTATCAGCACCGCACGTCCAGTTCTCAGCGGGATACAAGCTGATAGCATTCTTTCAGCTGGTATCCTTCCATATATAAAGCAGCTGCTGTTCTTGGAGTTATCAGCGGTGTCCTGCTCCACCTGCATTTAACTCTTAAGTAGCTAATTAGCTACTTAAGAGTTTATGCAAAGATGGTTGCTCAGAACTGTCACTCATACTGTCGTTTGTGCGATTTTTGAGCGATCATCTTTCAGTATAAATGGGGCTTAACTCAGGGAGAAATGCAAAGCCGTCTTAAAAAGATTAAAATAGCCAAATCGCCGGGTTCTAATGAAAACAAGTAACGTGATACACAGACTCTTGTTTCTTATATTTAAGGACTCTGTAGTGACCGGCTATGAATCAATTCACTGGACTAGACCCAATGAGGTGCCAATATTCAAAAAGTGACCCTGAAACTACAGGCCGGTAAGTCTAACGTCTATTGTGGGTAACATGTTTGAAGAGATGCCATCCTGAAGAACCTCAAGGAGAATGTCTGTATAACTCCATATCAGCGGGTTTATGAGAGATCGTTCCTCTCACACCAACCTGATCTGCTTCTACCAGGAGGTAAGTTCTAGACTGGACTGGGGAATCACTGGATCTTGTGGATCTGGACTTTTCCAAAGCATTTGATACTGTGCTACATAAAAGGTTGGTATATAAGATGAAAATGCTTGTGTGGGGAGAATGTGTGAGAGGGGGTAACTGGTCAGTGATAGAAAGCAGAGGGGGATTATAAATGGTACATACTGTGATTGGGTCACTGTTACTAGTGACGTATCACAGGGGGCAGTACCGGAGGGGTCACCACTAATAGTAGGGCATCACAGACGGCAGTACTGGAGATTTACTAGGGGGTGCAATAATAACTATACAATACAACTAGACAATACAGAGATCTCTCCCATCATCTATTAGACCCAGGACTGTAATAAGGGGGCGCTCTAATAACTATGTATACTATATCAGGGGTCAGTACAGAGATCTTTTCTGTCAATTATTATACCCAGGTCTGTAACAAGGGGGTGGTCTAATAACTATGTATAGATATATCAGGGGTCACTACAGAGATCTCTCCCATCATATATTTATACCCAGGACTGTAACAAGGGGGTGCTCTAATAACTATGTATAGATATATCAAGGGTCAGTACAGAGATCTCTCCCATCATCTATTATACCCAGGACTGTAACAAGAGGGCGCTCTCATAACTATGTGTAGATATATTAGGGGTCAGTACAGAGATCTCTCCCATCATATATTATACCCAGGACTGTAACAGGGGGGCATTCTAATAAATATGTATAGATATATCAAGAGTCAGTACATAGATCTTTCCCATCATATATTATACCCAGGACTGTAACAAGGGGGTGCTCTAATAACTATGTATAGATATATCAAGGGTCAGTACAGAGATCTCTCCCATCATCTATTATACCCAGGACTGTAACAAGGGGGCGCTCTAATAACTATGTATAGATATATCAGGGGTCAGTACAGAGATCTCTTCCATCATCTATTATACCCAGGACTGTAACAAGGGGGTGCTCTAGTAACTATGTATAGATATATCAGGGGTTACTAAAGAGATCTCTCCCATCATATATTATACCCTGGACTGTAACAAGGGGGCGCTCTAATAACTATGTATAGACATATCAAGGGTCAGTACAGAGATCTCTCCCATCATCTATTATACCCAGGAGTGTAACAAGGGGGCCCACTAATAACTATGTATAGATATATCAGGGGTCAAAACAGAGATCTCTTCCATCATCTATTATACCCAGGACTGTAACAAGGGGGTGCTCTAATAACTATGTATAGATAGATCAGGGGCCAGTACAGAGATCTCTCCATCATCTATTATACCCAGGACTGTAACAAGGGGGTGCTCTAATAACTATGTATAGATAGATCAGGGGCCTGTACAGAGATCTCTCCATCATCTATTATACCCGGGACTGTAACAAGGGGGTGCTCTAATAACTATGTATAGATAGATCAGGGGTCAGTACAGAGATCTCTCCCATCATCTATTATACCCTGGACTGTAACAAGGGGTCGCTCTAATAACTATGTATAGATAGATCAGGGGTCAGTACAGAGATCTCTCCCATCATCTATTATACCCTGGACTGTAACAAGGGGGCGCTCTAATAACTATGTATAGATATATCAGTGGTCAGTACAGAGATCTCTCCCGTCATCCATTGTACCTAGGACTGTAACAAGGGGGCGCTCTAATAACTATGTATAGATATATCAAGGGTTAGTACAGAGATCTTTCCCATCATATATTATACCCAGGACTGTAACAAGGGGGTGCTCTAATAATATACATAGGTATAATATATCAGGGGTCAGTACATACATCTCTTCCATCATCTATTATACCGAGGACTGTAACAAGGGGGCGCTCTAATAACTAAGTATAGATATATCACGGGTCAGTACAGAGATCTCTCCCATCATATATTATACCCAGGACTGTAACAAGGGGGTGCTCTAATAACTATGTATAATATATCAGGGGCCAGTACGGAGATCTCTCCATCATCTATTATACCCAGGACTGTAACAAGGGGGTGCTCTAAAAACTATGTATAGATATATCAGGGGTCAGTACAGAGATCTCTCCCATCATATATTATACCCAGGACTGTAACAAGGGGACCCTCTAATAACTATGTATAGATATAAAAGAGGTCAGTACAGAGATCTCTCCCATCATGTATTATACCCAGGACTGTAACAAGGGGGCGCTATAATAACTATGTATGGATATATCAGGGATCACTAAAGAGATCTCTCCCATCATCTATTATACCCAGGACTGCAAGAGGGGGGGCGCTCTAATAACTATGTATGGATATATCAGGGGTCAGTACAGAGATCCCTCCCATCATCTGTTATACCCAGGACTGTAACAAGGGGGCGCTCTAATAACTATGTATAGATATATCTGGGGTCAGTACAGAGATCTCTCCCATCATATATTATACCCAGGACTGTAACAAGGGGGCGCTCTAATAACTATGTATAGATATATCAGGGGTCAGTACAGAGATCTCTCCCATCATATATTATACCCAGGACTGTAACAAAGGGGCTCTCTAATAACTATGTATAGATATATCAAGGGTTAGTACAGAGAGCTCTCCCGTCATCTATTATACCCAGGACTGTAACAAGGGGGCGCTCTAATAACTATGTATAATATATCAGGGGTCAGTACAGAGATCTCTCCATCATCTATTATACCGTGGACTGTAACAAGGGGCTGCTCTAATAACTATGTATAATATATCAGGGGTCAGTACAGAGATCTCTCCCATCATATATTATATCCAGGACTGTAACAAAGGGGCGCTCTAATTACTATGTATAATATATCACAGGTCAGTACAGAGATCTCTCCCATCATATATTATATCCAGGACTGTAACAAGGGGGCGCTCTAATAACTATGTATAGATAGATCAGGGGTCAGTACAGAGATGTCTCCCATCATCTATTATACCCAGTACTGTTACAAGGGAGTGCTCTAATAACTATGTATAGATAGATCAGGGGCCAGTACAGAGATCTCTCCATCATCTATTATACCCGAGACTGTAACAAGGGGGTGCTCTAATAACTATGTATAGATAGATCAGGGGCCTGTACAGAGATCTCTCCATCATCTATTATACCCGGGACTGTAACAAGGGGGCGCTCTAATAACTATGTATAGATAGATCAGGGGTCAGTACAGAGATCTCTCCATCATCTATTATACCCTGGACTGTAACAAGGGGGTGCTCTAATAACTATGTATAGATATATCAGTGGTTAGTACAGAGATCTCTCCCATCATATATTATACCCTGGACTGTAACAAGGGGGCGCTCTAATAACTATGTATAGATATATCAAGGGCCAGTACAGAGATCTCTCCCATCATATATTATACCCAGGACTGTAACAAGGGGGCGCTCTAATAACTATGTATAGATATATCTCGGGTCAGTACAGAGATCTCTCCCGTCATCTATTATACCCAGGACTGTAACAAGGGGGCGCTCTAATAACTATGTATAGATATATCAGGGGTCAGTACAGAGATCTCTCTCGTCATCCATTGTACCCAGGACTGTAACAAGGGGGCGCTCTAATAACTATGTATAGATATATCAGGGGTCAGTACAGAGATCTCTCCCGTCATCTATTATACCCACGACTGTAACAAGGGGGCGCTCTAATAACTATGTATAGATATATCAGTGGTCAGTACAGAGATCTCTCCCGTCATCCATTGTACCCAGGACTGTAACAAGGGGGCGCTCTAATAACTATGTATAGATATATCTCGGGTCAGTACAGAGATCTCTCCCATCATATATTTTACCCAGGACTGTAACAAGGGGGCACTCTAATAACTATGTATAGATATATCAAGGGTTAGTACAGAGATCTTTCCCATCATATATTATACCCAGGACTGTAACAAGGGGGCGCTCTAATAACTAAGTATAGATATATCACGGGTCAGTACAGAGATCTCTCCCATCATATATTATACCCAGGACTGTAACAAGGGGGTGCTCTAATAACTATGTATAATATATCAGGGGCCAGTACGGAGATCTCTCCATCATCTATTATACCCAGGACTGTAACAAGGGGGCGCTCTAAAAACTATGTATAGATATATCAGGGGTCAGTACAGAGATCTCTCCCATCATATATTATACCCAGGACTGTAACAAGGGGACCCTCTAATAACTATGTATAGATATAAAAGAGGTCAGTACAGAGATCTATCCCATCATGTATTATACCCAGGACTGTAACAAGGGGGCGCTCTAATAACTATGTATAGATATATCAGGGGTCACTACAGAGATCTCTCCCATCATATATTATACCCAGGACTGTAACAAGGGGGCGCTCTAATAACTATGCATAGATATATCAGGGGTCATTACGGAGATCTCTCCCATCATATATTATACCCAGGACTGTAACAAGGGGGCGCTCTAATAACTATGTATAGATATATCAGGGGTCACTACGGAGATCTCTCCCATCATATATTATACCCAAAACTGTAACAAGGGGGCGCTCTAATAACTATGTATATATATATCAAAGGTCAGTACAGAGATCTCTCCCATCATATATTATACCCAGGACTGGAACAAGCGGGCGCTCTAATAACGATGTATAGATATATCAAGGGGTCAGTACAGAGATTTCTCCTATCATATATTATACCCAGGACTGTAACAAGGGGACCCTCTAATAACTATGTATAGATATAAAAGAGGTCAGTACAGAGATCTCTCCCATCATGTATTATACCCAGTACTGTAACAAGGGAGCGCTCTAATAACTATGTATAGATATATCAAGCGTCAGTGCAGAGATCTCTCCCATCATATATTATACCCAGGACTGTAACAAGGGGGCGCTCTAATAACTATTTATAGATATATGAGGGGTCAGTACAGAGATCTCTCCCATCATATATTATACCCAGGACTGTAACAAGGGGGCGCTCTAATAACTATGTATAGATATATCAGGGGTCAGTACAGAGATCTCTCCCATCATATATTATACCCAGGACTGTAACAAAGGGGCTCTCTAATAACTATGTATAGATATATCAAGGGATAGTACAGAGATCTTTCCCATCATATATTATATCCAGGACTGTAACAAGGGGGCGCTCTAATAACTATGTATAGATATATCAAGGGTCAGTACAGAGATCTCTCCCATCATCTATTATACCGAGGACTGCAAGAGGGGGGCTCTCTAATAACTATGTATAGATATATCAAGGGTTAGTACAGAGATCTTTCCCATCATATATTATACCCAGGACTGTAACAAAGGGGGCACTCTAATAACTATGTATAATATATCAGGGGTCAGTACATACATCTCTTCCATCATCTATTATACCGAGGACTGTTACAAGGGGGCACTCTAATAACTATGTATAGATATATCAGGGGTGAGTACAGAGATCTCTCCCATCATATATTATACCCAGGACTGTAACAAGGGGACCCTCTAATAACTATGTATAGATATAAAAGAGGTCAGTACAGAGATCTATCCCATCATGTATTATACCCAGGACTGTAACAAGGGGGCGCTCTAATAACTATGTATAGATATATCAGGGGTCACTACAGAGATCTCTCCCATCATATATTATACCCAGGACTGTAACAAGGGGGCGCTCTAATAACTATGCATAGATATATCAGGGGTCATTACGGAGATCTCTCCCATCATATATTATACCCAGGACTGTAACAAGGGGGCGCTCTAATAACTATGTATAGATATATCAGGGGTCACTACGGAGATCTCTCCCATCATATATTATACCCAAAACTGTAACAAGGGGGCGCTCTAATAACTATGTATATATATATCAAAGGTCAGTACAGAGATCTCTCCCATCATATATTATACCCAGGACTGGAACAAGCGGGCGCTCTAATAACGATGTATAGATATATCAAGGGGTCAGTACAGAGATTTCTCCTATCATATATTATACCCAGGACTGTAACAAGGGGACCCTCTAATAACTATGTATAGATATAAAAGAGGTCAGTACAGAGATCTCTCCCATCATGTATTATACCCAGTACTGTAACAAGGGAGCGCTCTAATAACTATGTATAGATATATCAAGCGTCAGTGCAGAGATCTCTCCCATCATATATTATACCCAGGACTGTAACAAGGGGGCGCTCTAATAACTATTTATAGATATATGAGGGGTCAGTACAGAGATCTCTCCCATCATATATTATACCCAGGACTGTAACAAGGGGGCGCTCTAATAACTATGTATAGATATATCAGGGGTCAGTACAGAGATCTCTCCCATCATATATTATACCCAGGACTGTAACAAAGGGGCTCTCTAATAACTATGTATAGATATATCAAGGGATAGTACAGAGATCTTTCCCATCATATATTATATCCAGGACTGTAACAAGGGGGCGCTCTAATAACTATGTATAGATATATCAAGGGTCAGTACAGAGATCTCTCCCATCATCTATTATACCGAGGACTGCAAGAGGGGGGCTCTCTAATAACTATGTATAGATATATCAAGGGTTAGTACAGAGATCTTTCCCATCATATATTATACCCAGGACTGTAACAAAGGGGGCACTCTAATAACTATGTATAATATATCAGGGGTCAGTACATACATCTCTTCCATCATCTATTATACCGAGGACTGTTACAAGGGGGCACTCTAATAACTATGTATAGATATATCAGGGGTGAGTACAGAGATCTCTCCCATCATATATTATACCCAGGACTGTAACAAGGGGGTGCTCTAATAACTATGTATAATATATCAGGGGTCAGTACGGAGATCTCTCCATCATCTATTATACCCAGGACTGTAACAAGGGGGCGCTCTAATAACTATGTATAGATAGATCAGGGGTCAGTACAGAGATTTCTCCCATCATCTATTATACCCTGGACTGTAACAAGGGGGTGCTCTAATTACTATGTATAATATATCAGAGGTCAGTACAGAGATCTCTCCCATCATCTATTATACCCAGGACTGTAACAAGGGGGCGCTCTAATAACTATGTAGAGATATATCTCGGGTCAGTACAGAGATCGCTCCCATCATATATTACACCCAGGACTGTAACAAGGGGGCTCTCTAATAACTATGTATAGATATATCAAGGGTTAGTACAGAGATCTTTCCCATCATATATTATACCCAGGACTGTAACAAAGGGGGCACTCTAATAACTATGTATAATATATCAGGGGTCAGTACATACATCTCTTCCATCATCTATTATACCGAGGACTGTTACAAGGGGGCACTCTAATAACTATGTATAATATATCAGGGGTCAGTACAGAGATTTCTCCCATCATCTATTATACCCAGGACTGTAACAAGGGGGTGCTCTAATAACTATGTATAGATAGATCAGGGGTCAGTACAGAGATCTCTCCCAACACCTAGTATACCCAAGACTGTAACAAGGGGGCGCTCTAATAACTATGTATAGATATATCAAGGGTCAGTACAGAGATGTCTCCCATCATCTATTATACCCAGGACTGTAACAAGGGGGCGCTCTAATAACTATGTATAGATATATCAGGGGTCAGTACAGAGATCTCTTCCATCATCTATTATACCCAGGAATGTAACAAGGGGGCGCTCTAATAACTATGTATAGATATATGTCGGGTCACTACAGAGATCTCTCCCATCATCTATTATACCCAGGACTGTAACAAGGGGGCCCACTAATAACTATGTATAGATATATCAGTGGTCAATACAGAGATCTCTTCCATCATCTATTATACCCAGGACTGTAACAAGGGGGTGCTCTAATAACTATGTATAGATAGATCAGGGGCCAGTACAGAGATCTCTCCATCATCTAATATACCCGGGACTGTAACAAGGGAGTGCTCTAATAACTATGTATAGATAGATTAGGGGCCTGTACAGAGATCTCTCCATCATCTATTATACCCGGGACTGTAACAAGGGGGCGCTCTAATAACTATGTATAGATAGATCAGGGGTCAGTACAGAGATCTCTCCCATCATCTATTATACCCTGGACTGTAACAAGGGGGCGCTCTAAAAACTATGTATAGATAGATCAGGGGTCAGTACAGAGATCTCTCCCAACACCTAGTATACCCAAGACTGTAACAAGGGGGCGCTCTAATAACTATGTATAGATATATCAAGGGTCAGTACAGAGATGTCTCCCATCATCTATTATACCCAGGACTGTAACAAGGGGGCGCTCTAATAACTATGTATAGATATATCAGGGGTCAGTACAGAGATCTCTTCCATCATCTATTATACCCAGGAATGTAACAAGGGGGCGCTCTAATAACTATGTATAGATATATGTCGGGTCACTACAGAGATCTCTCCCATCATCTATTATACCCAGGACTGTAACAAGGGGGCCCACTAATAACTATGTATAGATATATCAGTGGTCAATACAGAGATCTCTTCCATCATCTATTATACCCAGGACTGTAACAAGGGGGTGCTCTAATAACTATGTATAGATAGATCAGGGGCCAGTACAGAGATCTCTCCATCATCTAATATACCCGGGACTGTAACAAGGGGGTGCTCTAATAACTATGTATAGATAGATTAGGGGCCTGTACAGAGATCTCTCCATCATCTATTATACCCGGGACTGTAACAAGGGGGCGCTCTAATAACTTTGTATAGATAGATCAGGGGTCAGTACAGAGATCTCTCCCATCATCTATTATACCCTGGACTGTAACAAGGGGGCGCTCTAAAAACTATGTATAGATAGATCAGGGGTCAGTACAGAGATCTCTCCCATCATCTATTATACCCTGGACTGTAACAAGGGGGCGCTCTAATTACTATGTATAATATATCAGAGGTCAGTACAGAGATCTCTCCCATCATCTATTATACCCAGGACTGTAACAAGGGGGCGCTCTAATAACTATGTATAGATAGATCAGGGGTCAGTACAGAGATCTCTCCATCATCTATTATACCCTGGACTGTAACAAGGGGGTGCTCTAATAACTATGTATAGATATATCAAGGGTTAGTACAGAGATCTCTCCCATCATATATTATACCCTGGACTGTAACAAGGGGGCGCTCTAATAACTATGTATAGATATATCAAGGGCCAGTACAGAGATCTCTCCCATCATATATTATACCCAGGACTGTAACAAGGGGGCGCTCTAATAACTATGTATAGATATATCTCGGGTCAGTACAGAGATCTCTCCCGTCATCTATTATACCCAGGACTGTAACAAGGGGGCGCTCTAATAACTATGTATAGATATATCAGTGGTCAGTACAGAGATCTCTCCCGTCATCCATTGTACCCTGGACTGTAACAAGGGGGCGCTCTAATAACTATGTATAGATATATCAGGGGTCAGTACAGAGATCTCTTCCATCATATATTTATACCCAGGACTGTAACAAGGGGGCGCTCTAATAACTATGTATAGATATATCTCGGGTCAGTACAGAGATCTCTCCCATCATATATTTTACCCAGGACTGTAACAAGGGGGCGCTCTAATAACTATGTATAGATATATCAAGGGTTAGTACAGAGATCTTTCCCATCATATATTATACCGTGGACTGTAACAAGGGGGCGCTCTAATAACTATGTATAATATATCAGGGGTCATTACAGAGATCTTTCCCATCATATATTTATACCCAGGACTGTAACAAGGGGGTGCTCTAATAACTATGTATAATATATCAGGGGTCAGTACATACATCTCTCCCATCATACATTATACCCAGGACTGTAACAAGGGGACACTCTAATAACAATGTATAGATATATCAGGGGTGAGTACAGAGATCTCTCCCATCATATATTATACCCAGGACTGTAACAAGGGGGTGCTCTAATAACTATGTATAGATATATCAAGGGTTAGTACAGAGATCTCTCCATCATCTATTATACCCAGGACTGTAACAAGGGGGCGCTCTAATAACTATGTATAGATAGATCAGGGGTCAGTACAGAGATTTCTCCCATCATCTATTATACCCAGGACTGTAACAAGGGGGCGCTCTAATAACTATGTATAGATATATCAAGGGTCAGTACAGAGATGTCTCCCATCATCTATTATACCCAGGACTGTAACAAGGGGGTGCTCTAATAACTATGTATAGATAGATCAGGGGTCAGTACAGAGATCTCTCCCAACACCTAGTATACCCAAGACTGTAACAAGGGGGCGCTCTAATAACTATGTATAGATATATCAAGGGTCAGTACAGAGATGTCTCCCATCATCTATTATACCCAGGACTGTAACAAGGGGGCGCTCTAATAACTATGTATAGATATATCAGGGGTCAGTACAGAGATCTCTTCCATCATCTATTATACCCAGGACTGTAACAAGGGGGTGCTCTAATAACTATGTATAGATATATCAGGGGTTACTAAAGAGATCTCTCCCATCATATATTATACCCTGGACTGTAACAAGGGGGCGCTCTAATAACTATGTATAGACATATCAAGGGTCAGTACAGAGATCTCTCCCATCATATATTATACCCAGGACTGTAACAAGGGGGCGCTCTAATAACTATGTGTATATGTATATATATATATGTATATGTATATATATATATATATATATATCAAGGGTCAGTACAGAGATCTCTCCCATCATCTATTATACCCAGGAATGTAACAAGGGGGCGCTCTAATAACTATGTATAGATATATGTCGGGTCACTACAGAGATCTCTCCCATCATCTATTATACCCAGGACTATAACAAGGGGGCCCACTAATAACTATGTATAGATATATCAGGGGTCAATACAGAGATCTCTTCCATCATCTATTATACCCAGGACTGTAACAAGGGGGTGCTCTAATAACTATGTATAGATAGATCAGGGGCCAGTACAGAGATCTCTCCATCATCTATTATACCCGGGACTGTAACAAGGGGGTGCTCTAATAACTATGTATAGATAGATCAGGGGCCTGTACAGAGATCTCTCCATCATCTATTATACCCGGGACTGTAACAAGGGGGTGCTCTAATAACTATGTATAGATAGATCAGGGGCCTGTACAGAGATCTCTCCATCATCTATTATACCCGGGACTGTAACAAGGGGGCGCTCTAATAACTATGTATAGATAGATCAGGGGTCAGTACAGAGATCTCTCCCATCATCTATTATACCCTGGACTGTAACAAGCGGGCGCTCTAATTACTATGTATAATATATCAGAGGTCAGTACAGAGATCTCTCCCATCATCTATTATACCCAGGACTGTAACAAGGGGGTGCTCTAATAACTATGTATAGATATATCAGGGGTTACTAAAGAGATCTCTCCCATCATATATTATACCCTGGACTGTAACAAGGGGGCGCTCTAATAACTATGTATAGACATATCAAGGGTCAGTACAGAGATCTCTCCCATCATATATTATACCCAGTAATGTAACAAGGGGGCGCTCTAATAACTATGTATAGATATATGTCGGGTCACTACAGAGATCTCTCCCATCATCTATTATACCCAGGACTGTAACAAGGGGGCCCACTAATAACTATGTATAGATATATCAGGGGTCAATACAGAGATCTCTTCCATCATCTATTATACCCAGGACTGTAACAAGGGGGTGCTCTAATAACTATGTATAGATAGATCAGGGGCCAGTACAGAGATCTCTCCATCATCTATTATACCCGGGACTGTAACAAGGGGGTGCTCTAATAACTATGTATAGATAGATCAGGGGCCTGTACAGAGATCTCTCCATCATCTATTATACCCGGGACTGTAACAAGGGGGCGCTCTAATAACTATGTATAGATAGATCAGGGGTCAGTACAGAGATCTCTCCCATCATCTATTATATTCTGGACTGTAACAAGGGGGCGCTCTAATAACTATGTATAGATAGATCAGGGGTCAGTACAGAGATCTCTCCCATCATCTATTATACCCTGGACTGTAACAAGCGGGCGCTCTAATTACTATGTATAATATATCAGAGGTCAGTACAGAGATCTCTCCTATCATCTATTATACCCAGGACTGTAACAAGGGGGCACTCTAATAACTATGTATAGATATATCAGGGGTCAGTACAGGGATCTCTCCCATCATCTATTATACCCAGGACTGTAACAAGGGGGCGCTCTAATAACTATGTATAGATAGATCAGGGGTCAGTACAGAGATCTCTCCATCATCTATTATACCCTGGACTGTAACAAGAGGGTGCTCTAATAACTATGTATAGATATATCAAGGGCCAGTACAGAGATCTCTCCCATCATATATTATACCCAGGACTGTAACAAGGGGGCGCTCTAATAACTATGTATAGATATATCTCGGGTCAGTACAGAGATCTCTCCCGTCATCTATTATACCCAGGACTGTAACAAGGGGGCGCTCTAATAACTATGTATAGATATATCAGGGGTCAGTACAGAGATCTCTCCCGTCATCCATTGTACCCAGGACTGTAACAAGGGGGCGCTCTAATAACTATGTATAGATATATCAGGGGTCAGTACAGAGATCTCTCCCGTCATCTACTATACCCAGGACTGTAACAAGGGGGCGCTCTAATAACTATGTATAATATATCAGGGGTCAGTACAGAGATCTCTCCCATCATCCATTATACCCAGGACTGTAACAAGGGGGCGCTCTAATAACTATGTATAGATATATCTCGGGTCAGTACAGAGATCTCTCCCATCATATATTATACCCAGGACTGTAACAAGGGGGCGCTCTAATAACTATGTATAGATATATCAAGGGTTAGTACAGAGATCTTTCCCATCATATATTATACCGTGGACTGTAACAAGGGGGTGCTCTAATAACTATGTATAATATATCAGGGGTCATTACAGAGATCTTTCCCATCATATATTATACCCAGGACTGTAACAAGGGGGTGCTCTAATAACTATGTATAATATATCAGGGGTCAGTACATACATCTCTTCCATCATCTATTATACCGAGGACTGTAACAAGGGGGCGCTCTAATAACTAAGTATAGATATATCAGGGGTCAGTACAGAGATCTCTCCCATCATATATTATACCCAGGACTGTAACAAGGGGACCCTCTAATAACTATGTATAGATATAAAAGAGGTCAGTACAGAGATCTCTCCCATCATGTATTATACCCAGGACTGTAACAAGGGGGCGCTATAATAACTATGTATGGATATATCAGGGATCACTAAAGAGATCTCTCCCATCATCTATTATACCCAGGACTGTAACAAGGGTGCGCTCTAATAACTATGTATAGGTATATCAGGGGTCAGTACAGAGATCTCTCCCATCATCTATTATACCCAGGACTGTAACAAGGGGACACTCTAATAACAATGTATAGATATATCAGGGGTCAGTACAGAGATTTCTCCCATCATATATTATACCCAGGATTGTAACAAGGGGGTGCTCTAATAACTATGTACAATATATCAGGGGTCAGTACAGAGATCTCTCCCATCATATATTATACCCAGGACTGTAACAAGGGGGTGCTCTAATAACTATGTATAATATATCAGGGGTCAGTACGGAGATCTCTCCATCATCTATTATACCCAGGACTGTAACAAGGGGGTGCTCTAAAAACTATGTATAGCTATATCAGGGGTCAGTACAGAGATCTCTCCCATCATATATTATACCCAGGACTGTAAGAAGGGGGCGCTCTAATAACTATGTATAATATATCAGGGGTCACTACAGAGATCTCTCCCATCATCTATCATACGCAGGACTGTAACAAGGGGCGCTCTAATAACTATGTATAGCTATATAAGGGGTCAGTACAGAGATCTCTCCCATCATATATTATACCCAGGACTGTAAGAAGGGGACCCTCTAATAACTATGTATAGATATAAAAGAGGTCAGTACGGAGATCTCACCCATCATATATTATACCCTGGACTGTAAGAAGGGGGCGCTCTAATAACTATGTATATATATATCAAAGGTCAGTACAGAGATCTCTCCCATCACCTAGTATACCCAAGACTGTAACAAGGCGGCGCTCTAATAATTGTGAATGAATATATCAAGGGTCAGTACAGAGATCTCTCCCATCATATATTATACCCAGGACTGCAACAAGCTGGCGCTCTAATAACGATGTATAGATATATCAAGGGGTCAGTACAGAGATCTCTCCCATCATATATTATACCCAGGACTGTAACAAGGGGACCCTCTAATAACTATGTATAGATATAAAAGAGGTCAGTACAGAGATCTATCCCATCATGTATTATACCCAGTACTGTAACAAGGGGGCGCTCTAATAACTATGTATAGATATATCAGGGGTCACTATAGAGATCTCTCCCATCATATATTATACCCAGGACTGTAACAAGGGGGCGCTCTAATAACTATGTATAGATTTATCAAGCGTCAGTGCAGAGATCTCTCCCATCATCTATTATACCCAGGACTGTAACAAGGGGGCGCTCTAATAACTATGTATAGATATATCAGGGGTCACTACAGAGATCTCTCCCATCATATATTATACCCAGGACTTAACAAGGGGGCGCTCTAATAACTATGTATATATATATATCAAAGGTCAGTACAGAGATCTCTCCCATCACCTAGTATACCCAAAACTGTAACAAGGGGGCGCTCTAATAATTATGAATGAATATATCAAGGGCCAGTACAGAGATCTCTCCCATCATCTATTAGACCCAGGACTGTAACAAAGGGGCGCTCTAATAACTATGTATAGATATATATATAAGGGGTCAGTACAGAGATCTCTCCAATCACCTAGTATACCCAAGACTGTAACAAGGGGTTGCTTTAATAACTATGTATAGATATATCAAGGGTCAGTACAGAGATCTCTCCCATCATATATTATACCCAGGTGTGTAACAAGCGGGCGCTCTAATAACGATGTATGCTATATTAGGGGTCAGTACAGAGATCTCTCCCATCATCTATTATATCCAGGACTGTAACAAGGGGACGCTCTAATAACTATGTATAGATATATCAAGGGTCAGTACAGAGATCTCTCCCATCATGTATTATACCCAGGACTGTAACAAGGGGGCGCTCTAATAACTATGTATAGAGATATCAGAGGTCATTACAGAGATCTCTCCCATCATCTATTGTACCCAGTACTGTAACAAGGGGGCGCTCTAATAACTATGTATAGATATATCAGGGGTCAGTACAGAGATCTCTCCCATCATATATTATACCCAGGACTGTAACAAGGGGGCGCTCTAATAACTATGTATAGATATATCAAGGGTCAGTGCAGAGATCTCTCCCATCATATATTATACCCAGGACTGTAACAAGGGCGCTCTCTAACAACTATGTATAGATATATCAGGCGTCAGTACAGAGATCTCTCCCATCATATATTATACCCAGGACTGCAACAAGAGGGCGCTCTAATAACTATGTATAGCTATATAAGGGTTCAGTACAGAGATCTCTCCCATCATATATTATACCCAGGACTGTAACACGGGGGTGCTCTAATAACTATGTATAGATATATCAGGGGTCAGTACAGAGATTTCTCCCATCATATATTATACCCAGGACTGTAACAAGGGGGCGCTCTAATAACTATGTATAGATATATCAGGGGTCAATACAGAGATCTCTCCCATCATATATTATACCCAGGACTGTAACAAGGGGGCGCTCTAATAACTATGTATAGCTATATAAGGGGTCAGTACAGAGATCTCTCCCATCATATATTATACCCAGGACTGTAACAAGGGGGCGCTCTAATAACGATGTATAGATATATCAAGGGTCAGTACAGAGATCTCTCCTATCATATATTATATCCAGGACTGTAACAAGGGGGCGCTCTAATAACTATGTATAGATATATAAGGGGTCACTACAGAGATCTCTCCCATCACCTATTATACCCAAGACTGTAACAAGGGGGCGATCTAATAACTATGTATAGATATATCAAGGGTCAGTACAGAGATCTCTCCCATCATATATTATACCCAGGACTGTAACAAGGGGGCCCTCTAATAACTATGTATACTATATCAGGGGTCAGTGCAGAGATCTCTCCCATCATCTATTATACCCAGGACTGTAACAAGGGGGCGCTCTAATAACTATGTATAGATATATCAGGAGTCAGTACAGAGATCTCTCCCATCATATATTATACCCAGGACTGTAACAAGGAGGCACTCTAATAACTATGTATAGATATATTAGCAGTCAGTACAGAGATCTCTCCCATCATCTATTATATCCAGGACTGTAACAAGGGGGCGCTCTAATAACTATGTATAATATATCAGGGGTCAGTGCAGAGATCTCTCCCATCATCTATTATACTGAGGACTGTAAGAAGGGGCCCTATAATAGCTGTGTATAAATATACTTGTAAGAAATTGTAGCACCAGTATTTCTGGTGACGCAATGCATCATACAGCTCTGCTACATGCTTGTCACACACAGACAGCTCGACTTCATGCAAGTCGCACACACACTCTGCTTTGCTACACGCCCGTCATGCACACTCTGCTCTAGTACATGCCTGTCACACACACTCTGCTCTACTACATGCCTGTCACACACACTCGGCTCTACTACATGCCTGTCACACACTTGCGATTCTGCTACATGCCCGTCACACACACTCGGCTCTGCTACATGCACGTTGCACACACTCGGCTCTGCTACATGCACGTTGCACACACTCGGCACTGCTACAAGCACGTCACGCACACTCGGCACTGCTACAAGCACGTCACACACACTCGGCTCTGCTACAAGCACGTCACACACACTCGGCTCTGCTACATGCACGTCACACACACTCAGCTCTGCTACACACACTCAGCTCTGCTGCACAGGCGTCACACACAAGCAGCAATTTATTGGCATTCATCAGATTTGTGTTTTTATAATAACTGTCAGGTACCTTCATAAAAGACCCTTGCCAGCCTCCTGCAAACTGCAGTCCCCCAACAAATGTACAGCAAGCAGCCCAGTCACGCAACAGTAAACAGATGGGCAAGAAAGAATAAGCCATAGGCATACATTGGTAGAAGCCATGCTTGCATTAGGTTGTTGTGCGGGAGCTGAAGGAATCACAACTCCTTGAAAGTCTTCAGGAACCCAAACTCCAACAAAGGGGATGAAATGTCCATAAAGAAGCCTTCTAGAACAGACCGCTGCCTACAGTGACCAAGCCTCCTATAGCCAGACACAGAGTCCCACCTGGTCCCTGCACGGCCTCCAGCAGCACCTTCTAGTCATCGGTTCAGTTCCAGGGAAGCATAGACACCCTCGTGTGTAAGGGGCTGGCCTGTATAGTCTAACTCGCCTTCGTATTCCCGCTTGGTCTCCACCTCGGTTATCGTACACAAGTCCTTCCGTACTCCCTTTACTTCTAGTGAAGAGTCTCTCCATTCACTTTGCTCTTGCGGATGAAGGCGGTGAGAGGGATGGATGCGAGGTCGGACGTTGACCCTGATGCTTCGCTTTTCCACTATTGACCGGTGGGTGGAGGCGACCTTCTGGAAAGTACCATTACAGGCAGCCCAGGACGGAAAGTGGAGCCGAATAGGTAAAGTTCCAGCCCCAGGTTGCTTCCCACATATCTGTGGTCCGAGACTCCCAACCAAGAGTGGAATCAGGATTTTGGAGGACATCTGTCTTGTTGATAAAGGGCTCTTTCTAAAGGCTCATTTAGACCTGATGATTCTCGCTCAAAAATCGCTCAAAGCCGTCTTTTGAGCGAGAATCGTTGTGTCTGACTGCACTGACATCCTGCAGTTTTTCGTCAACGAATCGCTGATCGCTCTCTTTCAGTGTGCTGCCCATCAGCCTTATCAGGGATTCACAGCGGGATACAGCTGATACTATTGTTTCAGCTTACATCCCACCCCGTGAACACAGATGGGGTATGCAGGAGACAGCGGTCCAGCTGTGTTCTGCATACCCAGCTCGGAGCGCTCAGCTGTATGAAAGCAGAGCGCTCCAAGAAGAGAACAGCCGGGGAATGAAAAACACAGCGCTCCAGCTTGTCTTCTGCATGCCCCACTCGGAGCGCAAGGTGATCACTCAAACGCTGAGCGATCACCCTGCTAAATGTACACAACGATCGCGCTATCATTGTGTCTAAACCGGGCATTAGGCACAAACAGGCGGCAGATGAAGTTGGAGATGTCGTGGAATCAATGTTAGAGAGATCGAATGCAGGGACATACAAGTCTCCCATCCCAGTACTGAACCGTTACTTCAATGACGTCTCCGTGATGTCGAAAAGTCCTGCCTATAAAGAGACCATTGGAGGTTCTGAATAGAACTTTTCCCCATCGCTGAACACATCAAACTCACAAGGATCATCTAGATATCGCTCACGTGTGACTCGCATTCACAATCACACAAGCCTCACAATGCGCAAAACTTCTGTAAGATTCTCGTCTAAGTGAAATTAGCCTTCTGCCGGTGCTCACACGGAGGAGTCGCAACAGAGGACCTGCAGCAACTCTGCAGGAATTCCACAGTGGTCTAAATGTTGCAGAACAGCTGTGGAGTCCTCATAAAACATGTCCACTAGACGTGGCTCGTCATCATGGAACATATCCGCATCCATGTGGCTCGTTGTCATGGAGCATATTCCTTCCACATGGCTCGTCGTCATAGAACATACCCCCTCCACGTGCCTCATTGCCATGGAACATACCCCCTCCACGTGGCTCATTGCCATGGAACATACCCCCTCCACGTGGCTCATTGCCATGGAACATACCCCCTCCACGTGGCTCGTCGTCATGGATCATATCCCCTCCACATGGCTCGTCATCATGGAACATATCCCCTCGACGGGGCTCATCACCCTGGAATACATCCGCTCCTTGTGGCTCATCATCATGGAACATATCCCCTCCTTGTGGCTCATCGTCATGGAACATATCCCCTCCATGTGGCTCGTTACCATGGAACATATCCCCTCCATGTGGCTCGTTACCATGGAACATATCCCCTCCACATGGCTCGTCGCCATGGAACATATCCCCTCCATGTGGTTCATCGCCATGGAGCATATCTCTTCCACATAGCTCTTTGTCATGGAACATATCCCCTCCACGTGGCTCGTCGTCAGGGAACGCATCCCCTCCACATGGCCCGTCATCATGGAATATATCCCCTCCATGTGTCTCGTCGTCATGGAACATATCCCCTCCACGTGGCTCGTTGCCATGGAACATATCCCCTCCACATGACTCGTTGTCATGCAACATATCCCCTTCATGTGGCTCGTTGTCATGGAACATATCCCTTCCACGTGGCTCATCGTTATGGAGCATATCCCTTCCACGTGGCTCGTTGTCATGGAACATATCTCTTCCACGTGGCTTGTTGTCATGGAACATATCCGCTCCACGTGGCTTATTGGCATGGAACATATACCTTACATGTGGCTCATTGTCATGGAGCATATCCCCTCCATGTGGCTCGTTGTCACGGAACATATCGCCTCCACGTGGCTCATCGCCATGGAACATATCCCCTCCACGTGGCTCGTGGTCATGGAGCATATCTCTTCCACATGGCTCGTGGTCATGGAGCATATCGCTTCCATGTAGCTCATCGCCATGGAACATATCCCCTCCACGTGGCTCATCATCATGGAGCATTTTCCTTTCACTTGGCTCGTCGTCATGAAACATATCCCCTCCACGTGGCTTGTCGTCATGAAACATATCCCCTCCACGTGGCTCATCATCATGGAACATATTCCCTACACGTGGCTCATCGCCATGGAGCATATCCCTTCCACATGGCTCATTGTCATGGAGCATATCCCTTCCACGTGGCTCGTTGCAATGGAACATATCCCCTTCACGTGGCTTGTCATCACAGAACATATCCCCTCCACGTGGCTTGTCATCATGAAACATATTCCCTACACGTGGCTCATCGCCATGGAGCATATCCCTTTCACATGGCTCGTTGTCATGAAACATATCTCTTCCACGTGGCTTGTTGTCATGGAACATATCCGCTCCACGTGGCTTATTGGCATGGAACATATCGCCTCCACGTGGCTCGTTGTCACGGAACATATCGCCTCCACGTGGCTCATCGCCATGGAACATATCCCCTCCACGTGGCTCGTGGTCATGGAGCATATCTCTTCCACATGGCTCGTGGTCATGGAGCATATCGCTTCCATGTAGCTCATCGCCATGGAACATATCCCCTCCACGTGGCTCATCATCATGGAGCATATTCCTTCCACTTGGCTCGTCGTCATGAAACATATCCCCTCCACGTGGCTTGTCGTCATGAAACATATCCCCTCCACGTGGCTCATCATCATGGAACATATTCCCTACACGTGGCTCATCGCCATGGAGCATATCCCTTCCACATGGCTCATTGTCATGGAGCATATCCCTTCCACGTGGCTCGTTGCAATGGAACATATCCCCTTCACGTGGCTTGTCATCACGGAACATATCCCCTTCACGTGGCTTGTCATCACGGAACATATCCCCTCCACGTGGCTCGTCATCATGGATCATATCCCCTCCACGTGGCTCGTCGTCATGGATCATATCCCCTCCACGTGGCTCGTCGTCATGGATCATATCCCCTCCATGTGGCTAGTCGTCATGGATCATATCCCCTCCACGTGGCTCATCACCCTGGAATACATCCCCTCCTGTGGTCACGCGGATGAGGTGTAATTACGGCTATTGTTATGACTTTGGCAGCAGCAGGGGTCACATGACCAAAGATCACTTTGTAGCCATTCGCACCCGCGTGTTTTCTTGCCATATTCAGTCCGTTTTTTTGCAGACGGACTCCTGACAAACGGATGCAGTCAGTCGGATTTTGATCTGCATCAAATTGCCAGGAGAACCCGTCAGCGGGCGCCGCGGCGTCAGCGCTCATTGCATGCTCTGCGCATCCTGTTTGAGGGTTGGCACAGAACTGACATCACTTCGGCCTTCTTGCTTTTTTTTCTGCACATGTGAAAAACGAATGACACCTGGATGCGACACGGACGGACCGAAACGCACAAAGCCAGCAAGGCCACATGTAAGGATCGGTAGGCATGCGCTTGTGTGAATGAGCCCTTACAGTGCGACTGGCCGGCCGCTGGAACTCTTGTTGCGACCCCACAGTTGTAGCGGCCCGCGACGCTCGCTGCGAACGCACTGACGTCTACAGCTGTGCGATCCCACAAGGCTGCAGCGTTCTGGACAGAGCTTGTGAAGAGGAAGTGTGAAGGAACCCGCTGACGGGCCGGGCCCCATTCTCTGAGGATTGCGTGGGAACTGCGGTCTTCACTGCGCCTTTTGCCGACGCTCCTGCCATTGAAAGGCCAAACCCCTTATATAGCAGACGTTTTCGTCTCTTGAACAAACCTGGAGAGAGTAGAGCGCCCCTGGGAAGGAACTTAGTGCAACCAATGGGGTCTCCCGTGTGACTCCGGCCTTACAGACGGGGATCCCCCAAAATAGGCGGGGCCAAACAACACGCAATTGTTGTGCTCAGATTATGACTGACTTGGCTATGAGTGACCGATGCGTTGAGATCCGCGGCCTCTCCACGCGTCTCGTCTGGCGGCTCCGATGGTAATTCCACAGCTCTGCGCAGGAGAAGGTGGATTATAGGAGACCTAGGAATCGGGGTACAATGTGGGCACCAGTGGGGGGCATGTAGTGCTTGGGGCAGGTGATGCAGGAATCGGGGTACAGTGCGGGCACCAGTGGGGGGCATGTAGTGCTTGGGGCAGGCGATGCAGGAATCGGGGTAAAATGTGGGCACCAGTGGGGGGCATGTAGTGCTTGGGGCAGGTGATGCAGGAATCGGGGTACAGTGCGGGCACCAGTGGGGGGCATGTAGTGCTTGGGGCAGGCGATGCAGGAATCGGGGCACAGTGCGGACATCGGGCTTTCAGATAGTTATACATGTATTATAACACAGAGTTGGAGATGAAGCTTCTGTAGAAGCTTCCGGTAACAGATAAGTAATATGTCGTTATTAAGAGATGTTAGAACCCAACTGACTAGGAGTCGGCTTACCTCCCTTGGGGGATGATAACGATCTGTTATACATCACAGAGATCAGTAACACACTTCCCTGTAGAAGCAGCCCTCTCACCCAGCAATGGTGACCGCCCACACACAAGTGTTGTCCACAACTGGCGGATGGATGTGTGGTTCATGTATGTTATCTGGCAGACCCGTGTTTTAGTCACTACCCGTGTGCACAGGCCGGGCCTTGTCCTGAGGACCCTCCTCACTTACATATCTCCTGTATGTAGGTGATGTGTTTGGACGTCTCTTGGTCCCCCCTCTCAGAGCTGCAGATGATGTGACTCCTTTGTAGCCGTCTCTCTGGCTGGAGTCCCTTCAGCTTTGGTCTACCAGCGATGTCGGTTCTAGCGCATTGTGGAGCTGCACTTCTCAAACCCCGGCTGCCTCCTTCCTTGTGCCGCTCTCACCCTCTAACAGCCCCAGATTCTTCAGGACTCGTCCTCCACAGCTCCGCAGGCCGACTCCTCACTGCTTTGGCAGCTCTCTCCTAGCAATGCAGTCTCTCTTAGGGCTCAGTGTAGTGACCGGGAGGGCCTGCAGAGTAGTCAGAAAGAGTTAATAAGTTCCTGGGATCTCTCTATGAGCCTCAAGGGGACATCGGAGGGGCCCCACCTGAGATAGAAGCTGTTACTCCTGAAATAGCTATCCCAGCAACAGCTTACTGATTGGTGCTTTAGTTGCAGCTTACTGATTGGTGCTTACTTGCAGCTTACTGATTGGTGCTTTAGTTGCAGCTTACTGATTGGTGCTTTAGTTGCAGCTTACTGATTGGTGCTTTAGTTGCTTAGCAACAGCAGAGCCTACATAGAAAAGTTAATTTTTAAGTGTGCTTTACGCTGTCAGTTAGGAGTTGGAGATTGGGGGCTGAGGAGGGCAGATGCAAAGACAAGAGCAGGAGAGGCATATAGTGCGGTGAGACAGCGAGGGCGCCATCAGAAGAGACAGAGGGAGGAAGAATGGAGAGCAGTGGAGTTTCTCCTCCACCCTGAGTAAGAAAATCGGAGTCAGTCAGAGAGAGAGGCCATCATAATAGTGAGTGTTACCTCCCGTTGTGCAGTTAATGAACAGGGGAATATAATCTACCCTGCAGGAGCCCCTCCAGCCTGCCGCTGACGGCCCAGACACAGGAAAGGGAGATTCTTTATCGCATCCAAGTAAGAAGTAAGAGATCTGACTCTGTCAATGTGGCAGCGATGTGTAGAAGATGGGAGAGTTGGAGTGCCAAAGGTCTTTCCACAACCGGTGTCCAATAAGTATAGACCCCCTCCGGCGACCCACTAGAATCTGTTCCCGAGGTGCACGACCCTACTGTAAGCACCGTCACCATTATGGCCACCAAGAAAGTAAGTGCTGGGCATTATAAGGGATATCCCCCGGAAAGGAGGACCCCCCTTCCCATCCCCCGGGGGGACAAAAAATAGGTCTAATCATCCCCAAGGGAGTATCTAAGTATGTCAGGCCATGTCCGGAAGTGATAATATAGGTGGATGGCGTGCCTTGGCACAAGTGACCACTATTAAGAGAATAGACTTTGAGAAATATTGGACTCTAGACGCGCTGAGCTGCCCGCCAAAAATACGGATAAATGTCACCACCAGTAATGGACTGCCGGTGCCGGTAGCGGGGTACTGGAAACTCACAGTTCTTGCCAGAAGAGCTGAGCTACTAAAACAAGGTATCTTAATAGTCGATGTCCCCGACAGAAACACTTCAGTTGTGACTAGAGATGAACGAGCAGCAAAATGCCCGGGTGCTCGTTGCTCCAGTCAAGCTTTCCGTAATGCTCGAGCCGCCCATTTGAAGTCAACGGGCGACTCGAGCATTTTTGTGTGGGATCGATGCTCCGCATAGGTCTTCACTTGTGAAAAACCAGAAAACATCAGAAAGTCATGGAAACACCATAGAAACGGATAGGGAACAGCAGGGGCAGCATGCATGGCTGCATGTGAGGCTCCCAGGTCCCACTATTAAGCCCCAATGGGGGCAAGAGTCTGGCGTCACCCCCCTAACAATTTACTTGGGACAGACCACAATTTCTTTACGCCGCTCGTACAGCCTGGCGAACATGTGCAGCGTAGAATTCAGTGCGTGGGCACGTCGCACAGCAGTCGGTGCTCTGGCAGCTGAAACCGACGTTGTAGTGTCCTAGGGGGGGCAGCATCCGTGGTGGACTTGCGGAAATGTGCGCACACACGGCGCACCTTGCCGAGAAGGTCAGACAAGTGTGGGAATAGTTTTTCAGAAACCGCTGAGCCACCAGATTGAAGACGTGGGCCAGGCATGGCACCTGTGTGAGGCTGCCGAGCTGCCGAGCCGCCACCAGGTTACGGCCGTTGTCACACACGACCATGCCCGGTTGGAGGCTCAGCAGTAAAAGCCAGAGGTCGGTCTGCTCTGTCCGACCCTGCAACAGTTCGGGGGCCGTGTGCCTCTTGTCACCTAGGCTGAGGAGTTTCAACACGGCTTGCTGACGCTTGCCCACCGGTGTGCTGCCGCGCCGCGCCACACCAACTGCTGGCGACATGCTCACACTTTGTAATTGAGAGGTGGAGGCGGCGGAGGAGGAGGGGGGGGGGGTTGGAGGAGGTGGCATAATACACCACAGATACCAGCACCGAGGTAGGACCCGCTATTCTGGGTGTGGGTGGCACATGAGCGGTCCCAGGCTCTGACTCTGTCCCAGCCTCCACTAAATTCACCCAATGTGCCGTCAGGGAGTTATAGTGGCCCTGCCCGCCTGTGCTTGTCCACGTGTCCGTTGTTAAGTGGACCTTGGCAGTAACCGCGTTGGTGAGGGCGCGTACAATGTTGCGGGAGACGTGGTCGTGCAGGGCTGGGACGGCACACTGGGAAAAATAGTGGCGACTGGGAACTGAGTAGCGCGGGGCCACCGCCGCCATCATACCTTTGAAAGCCTCCGTTTCCACAACCCTATAAGGCAGCATCTCCAGGCTGATAAATTTGGCTATGTGCACGTTTAACGCTTGAGCGTGCGGGTGCGTGGCGGCGTACTTGCGCTTTCGCTCCAAGGCTAGCACTAGCGACAGCTGGATGCTGCGCTGAGAGACATTGGTGGATGGGGCCGAGGACAGCGGAGGTGAGGGTGTGGGTGCAGGCCAGGAGACGGTAGTGCCTGTGTCCTCAGAGGGGGGTTGGATCTCAGTGGCAGCTTGGGGCACAGGGGAAGAGGCAGTGGTGCAAACCGGAGGCGGTGAACGGGCATCGTCCCACCTTGTGGGGTGCTTGGCCATCATATGTCTGCGCATGCTGGTGGTGGTGAGGCTGGTGGTGGTGGCTCCCCAGCTGATCTTGGCGCGACAAAGGTTGCACACCACTGTTCATCGGTCGTCCGCGCTCTCAGTGAAAAACATCCACACCTTTGAGCACCTCGGCCTCTGCAGGGTGGCATGGCGCGGGGGGGGTGCTTTGGGAAACAGTTGGTGGATTCTTCACTTTGGCCCTGCCTCTACCCCTGGCCACTGCACTGCCTCTTCCAACCTGCCCTGCTGCTGCCCTTGCCTCCCCCTCTGAAGACCTCTCCTCAGTTGGCTTATCACACCAGGTGGGGTCAGTCACCTCATCGTCCAGCGGCTCTTCCTCCGAATCCTCAGTGCCCTCCTCCCTCGGACTTACTGCCCTTACACTGACAGACAACTGTGTCTCCTCATCCTCATCCTCATCCTCCTCACCCACTGAAAGCTCTGGAGACAGTTGCCGGAAGTCCCCTGGATTGATCCAGGTCTATTCGGTGGTTTATATATCATTGGGTGCGGCTGTAAGTTGGGTTAGAAGTTTGGCAAAGGGGCCTTATTGGCTAAAACGGATATTGAATTGGCTTTTCGCCTTCTCCCAGTACATCCTTAGAGCAGCCGTTCATTGGGGTGTTACTGGGAAGGAGGCTATTTTGCAGACAGGTGTTGGCCTATGGGGTGTGTGATTTCATGTGCTTATTTTGAGGCATTCAGTTGGTTTTTGGAATGGGTGATGAAGGATGTGGTCCCTTTGGTTCAGTGATCCATTGCCTGGATGATTTTTTTGTGTGTTGAGCCTGTAAGTTTGCCAGTTTGTCCAACGCTTCTTGCGGCGGTGCAATGGATGGCACATCGTTTCAGAGTACCGTTGGCTCCAGATAAAACGGAGGGTCCATCGACATGTTTGAATTCTGTGGGCATTACTACTGATACGGAGTAAATGGAGTGTAGGCTACTGGTGGAAGAAGTACAGTCTCTGCCTCAGGGATTGCAGAGGACTCGGCGAGTAGACAAGGTCACGCTTTGGGATTTGCAATCCCTATTGGGTAAGCTTAGCGTTGCATGTAGGATTATGTCCATGGGAAGGGTTTTCTGCAGAAGACTGGCTTCTCAACATCAGGAGCAAAATCGGCACATCATTTTATTCCTCTGGGAAAGAGGATAAGGAGGACTTGGGGTGATGGTTGTCTTTTTTAGAGTGCTATAACAGTAAATCGGTGATTTTCGAAGAGGTGGTGGAGAGTTTTGACTACGAGCTGTCAAAAAGGTGCCTTCTCATTACGACTATATGGGGTGGTACAAGCCATTATTAGTTTAACGGTATCTTCTCCCCCAGTGGTGAGCTTGCTACTAACGACCACTTGACCATGAGTATGTAGGTTTGTGTGTGAGTGCTTCTCATGCTCCGCCCCCTGGTGATGTCATTGAAGGTCCTACAACATATATAAAACACAGAGCTTGACTGACAGAAGAACAACACAGTTAGGGCTCATGGAAGGGGAGGACAAAAATAACACACTGAGAATACAACTAAACCGCTATTATCTCAGACACAACTCAGTGGTCCTGAGAGAAGATACCGACCTACCGCCACCGGTGGGCTGAAGGACCTGCGGTGACAGCACTGCTGTGGGAGGAGACATTGTGCAGTTTGGTAGAAAGTTCTGTATACTGGATAAGCCGACAGCAGCCACCAGGACCTGTGATGATGTCACCGTCATGTGATCACCTGTGTGGATGGAGTCAGGGATCACATGACCAGGGGAGGATCACTGTATCCAGGAGTCTGCTGAGCTGGTGATGTCTGGAAATCAGCATGGATATACCACAGCTGTGTGTGATGTGCGGGGATCATAATGGACGTACCATGTAGCACAGCTGTGGGGTGCATTGCGCCACCAAAAACTCTGGTACTATAATTTCCGAATAATTACCAGTCACTGAATATGTGGGTGTAGGCGATGCATGTACTGGGCGTAAAAAATTCAATAGCGGATGCTCTCTCATTTTCAGTGGGACTGTTTTCAAGAGTTGGCTCCGGGGGCTGAAGAAGAGGGGAGTACATGCCCGACTCTTCTTTTGGAATTTGCTCAGTAAGCAGCGGATCACCTGATCAATCCATCATTGGCGCCGGGTACAGTGGTGGTGTACGCGGCTGTGTAGGAGGAGTGGAATAATTGGCTGGTGTCCTTAGGTAGCATGAGGACAGAGAAGCAGCATTACTATAAGGCTGGGAAATGCATTCATGGGGACGTGCCCTGTCGGGTGTTGGAAGGTTTATTGTGAGGCCTCCGGTGTGGGGAAGGACCTTTCTTGTGTCACACAGTTGGGTCCAAACTTTAATTTACTGCATTTTTTCGGAAGGTTTTGTCTAGTTTGGGGCTTGATAGCTCCAAGTTTGGGTCCCACTCATTTAGGGTTGGTGCAGCAACGGAGGCGTCAGAAAGTGGTTTGAGTCTGGAGGTAATTAAGAGGATTATATCAGACCGCAGTTGTTATAAAGGCAGGGGTGAAGGGAGTAAGAGGGGTACGGTAATGGGGGGGGCATGGAGAAGAGGGGTGCTGATATCTATTGTCTCTCTCAAAGTTATTTGGGGTGATATTACTCCTCTTCCCATCTCCTCCTATTCCCCCCACCCCCCACCCCCTTCTCTCCTTTCTTGTTTATTGGGTGCCGCGAGGGCTAGCATACACCTGAAAGGAAGACATTTGGGGTTTGTGGAGAATGCAGCACTGGTTTACGGGGTATGTCATGGTGTGGGGTAATATTGGAGTGTCAGCCTTTCGTGGAGCTGGACAGGGTACCCAATGTTTTGGTACTGCTCGTTGGGAGGAATGATTTGGGGAGAAGACCTTCTCGGAAGCTTTCAAGGGCTATTCGTTATATGTTCCGTTGACTGAAGTCCTTCCCGGGTTTGTCGGTGGGGTGGTCAGAGATTGTGCTGCGTAAGTTGTGGCGTAACGCAAGGTCGGTGGAGAGGTTGAATAAAGCGCAGATTAAGTTAAGCGGGGAGATTTTCCGAGGTTCGCAGTGGTGGTGCGGCTGATCGCCATGTGGATTTGGATCTTTATAGGGTAATGTTTGGAGGAGTGATGGTGTTCACCTGAACTCGGTGGCTATTGACTTATGGTCATTGGCGATCCAAGAAGGGATCGAGAGGGCGCTGTTTCTGTAGGGTGCGGCGCAGGTCCGAGGTGGTCAGACCATGCTTGCTGTGGTGGGTTGGAGGGTCCTTGGAGTTGGTAACAAAATTGGTTGGGGGGGAGGCAGCGGTGGAGAGCCGCCTTCCCCCTTGGTTATGGATGGTTGGTCTTGGCTCTGGCAGAGGGTAGTCCCTGTGGAGATGCTGGTGGGCTAGTGGGTCTCCGAAGCGGCTGGAGGCATTTTGGTATATATATATTAAAAAATAAATCTTGGTATTTGTATAGCGCCAACTCATTCTGCAGCTTTCAGGTGATTTAGTTATTACCCCCCACCAAGCTGGGGGCTCATTTTACCGACCTCGGAAGGATGGAAGGCTGAGTTGACCTTGAGCCGGCTACCTGAACCATCCCGGGATTGAACTTGCAACCTTCAGGTCATGAGCGAGAGCTTACACTCTGTGCCACACGAGGCTTTAAAACGGTGCGGTGACAGTTGTTGGAGCTCCAAGGAGCTCCCCTGGTGTTGGAGGGTTAAGTTGGGTTAATTTATGTAAATTTATGTAAAATTGTAATAAAATGGCTGCTGTGGTCAAATTATCCCAAACCGGAAGTGTTCAGGTGGGAGGTAACAAGTGGCTGGTGCTGGACGGACGGCAGGGCACGACTCGAGTACACCCATGCCAGCACAAACACCCACCCGGGCTCCCCACTTACAGCAGTGTAAGTGCCCCAAAGTTGCAGTTTTCAGCATGCACCATAATTGTGGCTTCTGTCCCCGATGAGCTTGTTTTCACTTCAGCTGTTTTGCAGGTTGCGTCGTTATCGGCCTGGGAGCGGAGCAGCCACCGGGGAGCCTCTCTACACCGTTATATGAGAGCGGAGCGCAGCAGCCGGGCCCGCAGACACAGTGTGAGTATGATGCCGGCAGCAGGTGACGTGCCTGACGCCCCGCCCACCGCGACATTACCGCTCACAGCAGCCTGCGTGTTTATTGGGATCTGCAGACGTGTGATAATCGTGTCGCCATTTTACTGCCCGGCGTTTCATTCCATCTTTTCCTTAACGTCTCCTTTTTTGTGTCGTCGCTTTAAATGTAATTATTCTGATGTCGGATTTGGCGCTGATTTCCGCGGTTTTTCCACTTCATTTCCAAGCTGCCGATTCCTGTAAGGTTACTCTGGCGCAGCGCCGCCCGTCCTCCCACCGCGGAGCGCCGCCTCTGATGCTTTCTGGATGCATTCTATAATTCAGCATTGTGGGGATCTCTGTTTTGGGGCTCATTCACACGGGCGCACTCCGCTGCGTTCAGCGCTTCATAGACTGAAACCGCGTATTCCTCGTGTATTTCCTTTTTGCATGCATATTCACAAAAACTGCAGGGCGGCGCCGTTGACTTCATGTGTAGATTCGCCACGAATACGTTTGTATCCCGCATATTCACCGCGTATTCACACCGTGATGTTCGGTATTACGGACCAAGACAGGGGGCGCTGCAAGCGTTACAGGTGCATACATATGGACGGGAGTACAACCTGCGGGGCGTCAGCTCGCCGCGTTACATGCACAGTGCGCCGATGCGCCCGTGGCTGCGCCCCGACACTGTGTTCTATGTATTTTAGGCCGTTTTTAGGTTATTTCCCCCGGTTGCTCGCACGTTTTTCTGACATCTTTTCTGCGCTTTCGGGTTATTTAGATGAGCGGATCTGATTTCTGTCCGTGAGGATGGGGCTGGTTTTAATCGTGCGTCCGCTGATGTTGCGCCGTCTGCATCGCACCGTCCTTCTTAACTTCTGTCTGTCATATAGTTTTCTTCTCAAACACAAAAAACGTAAGGAGGCGCCATTGTTTTTCTAGCCCTGCTCAGTAGTGAGCCGTGAGCAGCAGAGCGCACACTGAGGTCCAAGCAATCGGAACAGAATGCGCTGCGCTACTGACCGCTGCGGCCTCATGCGAGCGCTGGGAGTATGGAGAGAACACAGGCTGCCAAATCGCCTTGTGAATAAGCCCCTAACATCCTCCGACGGCCGCTGGCCAGGGTGAGGCACAGCGCTGCGAGATCGCAACACATGGCGCATGCTGGAGCTTAGGAAAACTATGGGCTGTCTCTGGAGATTCTCAGGGGTCATACAGTCAGCCTGCCCCATCTGAAATGGCTGATAACAGAGAATAATAATTTGTACACGCTGATGTATTTTACGCTCTGTAAGGTCAGTGCAGTCAGATTATTCTCTTTGTTGAGTTCTATGTCATGAGCTTGGTCCTGGTACTGTATTTATGTTATGAGCTTGGTCCTGGTACTGTATTTGTGTTATGAGCTTGGTCCTGGTACTGTATTTGTCTTATGAGCTTGGCTCTGGTACTGTATTTGTGTTATGAGCTTGGTCCTGGTACTGTATTTATGTCTAATTTTATTGTATAGCACCCGCTCTTCCAGCAGTCTAATGCTCCTTGTGTTTCCATTCCTCACCATCTTCCAGATCTCTGCTTGCTGAGGATTCACAGCCTTGTCCCGCTGCTATCAGTAGGCGCACCACCAGAGTCACGGGGAGGTTTTGCTTCCCCTACTGCCCCCTCCCGTAGTAACTAGGACCCTGGTCATCAGCTGAGGGTCCCGGCCCGAGGAGTGATTTGTGCTGCTGCTGGATTTCACTCACGACAATTCCCTCGACCGGCGGCTCTCCAGCCGCTGTAAACCTGCAGCCCCAAGCATGCTGGGAGTTGTAGTTCTCCATCAGCTGTAGAGCTATGGGTTGAACTGGTACCCTGTTACACACTGCAGCTGACCGGGTCATGATGGGTCTTATACTCCCTGGATGCAATCAAGAATGTTGCTATTCTCTGACTGCAAGCAGAGATGGTGCTGAGAAGAGGAAGCCCAAAGTAGGCTGCAGGAAGGGAACGTTCACTCAGCAGAAAATGGGGGCGATTTAATGCGGTTTTTGACGTGGAATTTATGTAGAATTTCTTGTAGATTTTCTGCCTCTACGCGTGAAGATACCACAAAGCGGATGACCGGCGCCGCCCGCCCCTCCCCCGGCGCTGTCTATTACAAATGGCCGCCCTCCGGCCACCAGCGAGCACAGCTGTTATGCACCAGAGTCTCTCGCGACGGCCGACTGCTGGGATTCGTTATGTTGAATTTTTTTGCCTGTGATTCGCTGAAAATACAATTGTGCGATGTGATTGGTCAATTTCAGCCAATCATTTGCTACGCTGCACAAGTCCATTGTGATTTGCCATGTGAAGCACTTAACCCCTTCCGTCCCGAGCCATTTGTCATTCTTCTATTTTGGGTTTCTCCTCCCCGCTGTCATTGTTGTGCGGACGGAGACGCCCGCGGACGCTTGTGGTTTGCGGGACGAGTTTGTTCCTCAGTGATACTTTCTAAACCCAATGGCACCATATTTGGGGGGTTTATTGTTGATAGCGCTATTCTGTTGTACTAGTTTTAAAAAATAAGCTATTTAAATACATCCCTCTTTACTATATTTCACTTATTTTAGCTTTTTTTAGTGGGACTTGAACTTGTGGTCATTCGATCACTTATGTGACCCAGTGCAGTACTTCAGTATTGCAGTATATTATATTTCTGCCAGCATTGTATGAAGACGGGCCACATGCCACAGACAGACATTCTTGGCAGCTCTGGGGGCCCTGACAAGCCCCGAGCCGCCATGACACCCTCTGATGTGCTTACCGGGGCCTCTGTCACATCACATGGATGCCGCGCTCAGAACCGGCAGCAGCATCTAAATGGTTAACAGCTAGGATTGGAGTTATCTCCGATTGTGGCCATTACCGCCCGGTCCCGACTGTCATTGCCGATCATCCAGATAATTGCCTAAAAGAGCGAATGCGAACAGCGTAAACACGACCGCCAGCAGGGGACGAGCGATAATTCTCCCGCCACTCGCTCCCTGGTCGATCAGAGTCGTCGGCTGTAAAGGCGCAGTTGTTTGTACTTGAACAACGTGAACAAATTAGCATGGAGATCCCCAACGAATCATATATCGGCGAGCAGCTAATGACCATCATCGCTCCGCCCACAAGGCGTGAAGCAGCCGGCGATCACGCGATTCAGCCACTCTTCTGAGGAACTATGTAAAGGCTTGCTGCTCAGCGTAAAGTACCCTAATGGGTATCCATACACAGCAGGTCTGAAAGCCATTGGTGGGGCCCTAACTGCTATGGCAATCCATTGGCATTCACAGGGAAAGCCCTCTTTCTCTATCAACCACTTAGATGCCACGGTCAGCACCGAGTCATCTCTGATCTGGCAGCTGGCGCCCATGAGGTGGAAGGTCTGAGCCCATGCCATCTCTGCATGGTAATAGTACAGCGACTCACAGTCACAGCCTAGCTCCCATGATGTGCTGTTATGGCATCGGGTGTGATCCTATGGATAGGTGTATGGCCAGCTATAGTCCAGTGTAGCTAGGGGGCAGTATCACCACATCTCCTGCTAAAGACTACAATGAGGTCAGTGGGGCTGGTAGCTGCCTAATATATACAGTCACCTATTATAGCTGAGAGCAGCATCGCCCCATCAGTAATGTAGCGAGGATACGGTGGTGGGTTGCTTTGAACACGGGGACTGCGCTGAGTTGGAGGGTTCTGTAGACTAATATATCTTATTACGGGATGGTGGTGTCCTCCCAGCATCTTCTAGTAGACTGCACCCCTTCTCCACACCTGCAGGCTCCTCGGGCCCCTAAAAATCCATTTAGTGTCAAATAGTAATTGAAGAAGATGGGGGTGGAGGGGGATGCAGCTGCAATTCCTCACTTGGTGTTTCAGTAAAACTTCGGGAGAGGAAGGTGGACATGGAGCAGGAAGGCAAGACATCTGATAGGCTCACATCACGCCAGGACCCACACAACGAGTTATGGTTAGACCTGGCATTTCTGGCTCATTTTTCTTCTTTGGTTCAGGTGGGACCGCACCGATGAGGAGCGCCCGCTGACCCCATCCTAAGAACTACAGAAGAACTTGGCTTGATGATGGACATTAATGGAGATCGCCTCAAGGTGAGACTCGGTCAAATAGTAAAAATACACGTAATCTAGTAACCACAAATATGTATATGAACATTCCAGGTACTTGGCGGATCTGAAAATCTGAGGCTGGCCCGATCTGACGACAATCACATTGTATGAGTACCATAGCTTATCGCCAGGATTTACCCAACTCCTCAATGGTAGGCCTTCCCAGATAGAACAGCTGCCCAATCTGGTGGCATACATGGGCAGCTGTCCTTTGAAAGCTTACAAGTTTTAACGACTGGAGGAGAAACTCTCAAAAACATTAATTAGTTTGTTGGGAATTTTTGGAATTTTTTTCCTTTTGACCATTTTTGTAATTTTTAAAGCTCTTGTTCAGATGTCCGGTAATCCCATGGCAAAAACTGAAAACCAGTCAACTGTCTCCGTCTTTCTGGTAGTGGGTCTATGTGACTCAGATGAACCTCAGTTTGTGCTGTTCCTCATCTTCCTCGCCATCTACCTCATAACCATTTTAGGCAATATTGTTATTCTAAGTGTCATCTCCTCCGACCAGCGGCTTCATACCCCCATGTACTTCTTCTTAGCCAACCTTTCCATTATTGACATCATCTTCTCATCCGTCACCGTCCCAAAGCTTCTGTTCATTCTGCTCACTGCTCAGAAGGCCACCTCTTTCTCAGACTGTATCACCCAACTATCATTTTTCCAGTTCTTCGTGGTGGCAGAGTGCTACCTCCTAGCCGTCATGGCCTATGATAGATATGTGGCCATCTGCTTCCCACTCAACTATACCCTCATCATGAGCCGGGAGGTGAGGTTCAGGATGGTTCTTGCTTGTTGGGGTTGTGGTCTAATGAACTCGGTCATCCAGGGCGTTTCAATCGCCCGTCTTGCTTTTTGTGGTCCGAATAAAGTGGATCATTTTTTCTGTGATGTTACTCCTCTGTTCAAGTTGTCTTGCTCTGATACAAGACTTGGTGAAGCTATATTTTTGCTGGTGGTTGTGTTTGCTGGGATGGGGCCATTGACTTTCATCTTGGTGACCTATGGCCGGATCATTGCTGCAGTTACAAAGATTAGCACCAGTAAAGGTCGTTCTAAGACCTTCTCTACTTGCGCCTCTCATTTCACAGTGGTGGCCCTATATTACGGCAGTGGGATCTTCAGCTACATCTGGCCCTCCTCTACTTACACCATGGACAAAGATGTTAAGGTGGTGGCTGTGCTCTACACCATCATGACGCCCATGCTGAACCCCATTATCTACAGCTTGAGAAACAGGGAGGTAAAACGGGCACTGAAAAAGCTGTTGGGGAGCAAAGAAATGCAATGAGATTTGGATGCATCTACAGTCCTTCATGTTTTGCCACAAACTATCAATAGAAATTTAAATTGTAGCACATGCCGAAGACCTCCTCAAAACTAAACGAGAAGGGCTGGGCGGGCCTCAACGGCTGGAGAGCCATTGATTTTCAGGTTAGGCCCATCTTGTCAGGACCTCATTGCCTCCACTGGTGGGATGCCCTATGACCATGAGAGGCTGCAGTCCCAACGTTGTCCTAATTTTACATTTGGCACAATAGTTGCTCCCATGTCCTACAGGTGGTTACCTCCACCGCACCGTCCGGACAGAATGTCTCCTCCATGGATCCCTCGTAGGAGAAGAAGGTGGTAAGACCCTGAGGCCATACACATTGGTGGACCAAGCCGACCTGCCCCCTCTCTCCATAGACCCAATGGCCGCTGTATCCCAAACCACCGACCTCAAGACGTTGTTTAATTATTAAAGGCCCAGACACGGAAGGGTTGTCACTTATTTACGGCTGTTCGTGGTGTTCGGGTCAAAAAGATGAAGTTTAGATGTTGGCAATTTATTGTTACATTATTGCATCTATAGAGCAGGAAGTGATGTGTGTGAAGAACACAATAAGGTGGGAGGTGGGGGGTGCAGGGGGTGGGAGGGGACCTGGGGGTGATGGGTGCAGGGGGGGGGGGGGGGGGGATGGGTGCCGGGGGGGGGGGGGGCGTCATCACTTCTCATCACAGTTTATGAACTTTATTTCTATGTGACAAGTTTTGAGGTAATTAAACTCTTGAGTCTCCCAGATGCCGTCGCCGGGGGAACTCTCTGAGGGCTTTATAGAAGCGGAGAGACAACAGAGGATGCGGCAGCTGCTGGCGGACAGACTGTGAGTATGATGTCGGGTGAGCCGGGGGGCACTTACTTTTAGCTGTAATGTTCCTGTATGGCAGTTACTGAGCAGGTATGTTCTTTTATTGGGGCTCTATTCTGGAACAGACGGCCTCACCCCATCCCCCCGCCCCGGTCCGCCATGTCTGTTAGTGGTGTACTTTATTTGCCTTTTACTCTCCTTGCTGTTATTTATCAGCGCTCTCAGAAAATCTGTTCAATTATATTCAGAAATCCACCGCCACCGCCACCATCCTAACTTTTCCATTTTTCGGTGACTTCGCTCCTTCAGCGCTGGTTGTTTTTTCCATTTAATGCAGCGTGTAATATTCTGGGGTGAAATGGGAGTTGCGCCATATTTGGGATGTTTTGTTTTTACGGCATGACATGTCGACCTTTCTCTGGGGGTCCGTACGGGTGCGGTGGGTTTATACAGGTGGCGTATCTTGTGAGGCCCCCTGCTACCACTAGGGGGCACACAGCACTTTTACATGGCTTTTTTTCATATTTTTGTGAACATGCGGTGACCACTAATGCGCATTTCTAGCGGTTTGCATTTTTTTAAGGCGCTCGCTGTGCAGGATAAATAAAGCGACATTTTTGTAGATCAACCGTCTGCGGACGCGCTAATACTAAATGTCTTTGTTTTACCTTTATTTACACATAAGGCCCCCTGTCCACGGGCGTTGCGAATCTCCGCCGTGTGAGCCGCCGCCCGGGAGCAGGAGCCGGCAGGCAGATCTTCGCGGTCAGCCTATCTGAAAGATAAGCTAACTGTGGAGAATCGCGTCAGATCACGGCATGTTACAATTTGCCGGCCGCGAGCGAAGCTATGGCAAGCGTGCATTGCGTTCCCTGCGGCCAGATTATCCCCGTGGGAAACGCAATTCAAAAACGCCCGTGGACAGGCAGCCTTAGGCTTCCTACAGACGGGCCAAGATCACGCCGATGGGAGGCATGTTTCTGACAAAACTGCTCACTTCAGGGAAGTAGCGACCGTCCGGGGCGGCTGTCAGCCATGTTGGAGGATCGGCAGTGTTTCCTATGGTTACCAATGGGATTCCTCGCAGGCCCCTCCCACGCCGTGCGCTGTGTTTTACTGTCCCATTGGACGGCGCTGCGTTCTGAGGAATAGATGGGACGTGCGCCGCAGCGCTCTTGTGTGACTCTAAAGGAACGGGCTTCAAAATGTGAAAAGTGGATGTAAGTGGAGATGAGCGAGTATCGTCATTAGCGAGTATCGTCATTAGCGAGTATCGTCATTAGCGAGTGCCTGCCTGCTCGTCCGCAGAGACGCGCGGGGGGGGGGGGGTCTCCTGCAGGCACTCGGTGAGGACGACGCTCGCTCATCTCTAGATGTGAACGTTTAATATTCATTTGTTTGGATACATTTGAACACTCTTTGATTACCTCCCTTCTTCCTGCCCCTCGGGGGCCGGACCGGTGATTGATCACTTGTACAATACACTGCAGCGTAGTGAAGAGTTCAGTATTGCAGTATATTGCGTGGTGTGCAGCAGCCCGTGGGCTGACAGGTGTGGGAGCCTTCACCAGTCCCCGGGCTGCCATGGTATGCTGTAATCTCATGACTGGGGGGCCAATCAGGAGCCCCTCCCTCTGTCACAGCATCCAAAGGGTTAACGGCCGGATTATCGCCACAGTCGGGAGTATTTTACAGCCATCACCCACCGCATATGGAGTGGGATCACGCCTCCAACAAATGGGGTGCACACGGCACCGAGGGGTTAAATACTAGTCTTCACAGGATTACTTTGTGTACTTTTGAGGGATGATGCGCAGCGGCGGCCCTGAGCAGCGGCGCCCCGAGCAGCGGCACCCTGAGCAGCGGCACTCTGAGCAGCGGCGCCCCGAGCAGCGGCACCCCGAGCAGCGGCACTCTGAGCAGCGGCGCCCTGAGCAGCGGCACCCTGAGCAGCGGCACCCCGAGCAGCGGCGCCCCGAGCAGCGGCGCCCCGAGCAGCGGCGCCCCGAGCAGCGGCGCCCCGAGCAGCGGCGCCCCGAGCAGCGGCGCCCCGAGTAGCGGCGCCCTGAGCAGCGGCACTCCGAGCAGCGGCACCCCGAGCAGCGGCGCCCCGAGCAGCGGCGCCCCGAGCAGCGGCGCCCCGAGCAGCGGCGCCCCGAGCAGCGGCATCATTACTACTCTGATGGCAATTCCAATTTTCTTTAGAAAATAATAATGTCCATGTCAGATCCGCCAACGAGAAGGTCCCGACGGCCGCATACAGACAGATCTGCGCCGCTGTACCATTAATAACGGGAATAATAATGAGTATTAACCCTTTAATGTCGCTCCAGTTTTCAGGTTTAACCCCTTATGGCCTACTTTGGGCTCAGGGAGGCAACGATTTTTGGTATTTTTTCATCTCCATTTTTCAAAAGCCATACCTTCTCATTTCCGTCGCTGCGGCCGTATGAGGGCCCGTCTTTTGCGAGACGCGCTGTAGTTTTTATCGCTGCCATTTTTGGGTCCGCTGACCGTATTGTAACACTTTTATTAATCTTTTTATGATCGCAGGGAGAGAAAACGCATCAATTCTGCCAGTTCTTTGTGTTTTTTTTCATAGCGTTAATCCTGCGTTTAAACGACACGATACGTTTTTTCTGCGGGTGCTACGGTTACGATACCATAATCCTCATACATTTTTTTTTTTTAGGTTTTTCCACTTTTCTGCAATAAAAACCCTTTTTTGGAATTTTTTTTCCTATATCACTGCATTCAAAGTCCTGTAACTTTTTTATTTCCCATGGGCGGAGCTCTGTGGGGGCTCATTTTTTGCGAGACGAGCTGTAGTTTTTGTTCGAACCATTGTGAGGTACATACAGCTTTTTTGATCACTTTTATTGCGTTTTTATTCTGCCTCAGTATTTTAGCATTTCTTTACGCTTTTTGCCGTGCAGAATTACAGGCATGTTCATCTTATTGTACGCGTCGTTACGGACACGACGATACCAAATATGTGTTGGGTTTTTTTTCTTATGCTAATATGAGAAAAACGGTTTTTTTTTGCAATTTTGTTTTACATTTTTCTTTTTTGTACATTATTTTGGTCTTTTTTTACACCATTTGCGTCCCTCTGGGGGACATACACTGTAGCCCCGATGATCGCTGGGATAAGGCATTGCAGGACTTCTCTCCTGCAATGCCTTATCGCTTAGTATAGCGATCATTGGCAGTGTTTATACAGGACGCCTGTAGGTGGCGTCCTGTTACCATGGAAACCAGCTAGATGCTTTGCACTTACATCACTAGAGCCTGATGACATCACAGAGGGTGCTCGCTCCCTTTGTGAACCCTTGCCATGCCGCGATCTAGGCCGGCTATCAGTGACAGCCGCCTCCCACTGCCGGATAGCGTGAGATCTCTTCTGATCTCGCGCTATCCACAGGACATAAGGGTATGTCCAGCTGTGGGAAGTAGCCTGCTGCTATGATGTACCCTTACATCATATGGAGGGTAGGGGTTAAAGTAGGCCTCCCAACCTTCTGCAGGAGGGTCCTGGTTACAGGACGCTGTCCCGCCTCCTCAGTGCGTGAAAGAGCTGCGACAACGTCACGACCCCTGCAACTCCTGCACCACATGGAGGGGAGGGGGATAATGCTGCTGGTGGGGGAGGGCATGCTGGGACTTGTAGTTTTACCATAGTCTTGTGAGATAAGGCCGGTGACACACTGCCGATTTTGGCCTCCATTTTGTATCCGCAGCAGCCCGACCACAGGCGTCCTGACCCAGACTCCGAGCAACGGGCATTCCTACCATGGAGACGGACGGCTGTATTACGGACACAAAATGGTGGCTAAAATATGGCAGTGCGTCCGCGGCATTGAGTAAGACTGAGCAGCCAAGCCACACCCACCACAGCAGCCAATGGTCACATCTGCGCGGTCGTGTGCACGGAGCGAAGGGGATAGTCACACGGACACTTTTTTCCTCCTGATTTCAGGACTGAAGTCGGACGGAAATAAAGCGGATTATTTGGGTGGTTTTATTCGCACGTGGATGAACAATCTGAGGGGGAATAAATTCAGCGGCAGTTCAGCTTCGCCGCGTTTTCACGATTGGCTTCCACAGCATTTCTGCTGCTTCTTCCGTTTTTTTACATTTGCGCAATAACACTTTATGTTGTAATCATATTTATTAGAACATTTCTTCACAACAAAAGCGGCGAGGAAGCCGTGGAGTACGAGCGGGAGGTGAAGGCTGGGCTTAGGCATCCGGCCAGAGGGGATAATAACCAGACACGGAGTCCCAGTACTGATGGAGGGCGGTACCATAAGACACGCAGCAAGGATCCGCTGCTGCCAGAAGCGCTCCGCCAGGCAGCTGGATAGTTGGCACACACTTTGGCGCGGCGTGATTGATTCGTGTTTCTACATGTGCTTTACGGGTCAGAGAAAGGACTCCATTCTATCCTTTGTCGCTGAATGTCTGAGCCCGCTCCTTCTGCCATTCTCAGATGGCGGGTCTACGGAAGTGAGTGGGCTCCTTCTCCCGTACTCAAAATGCGGGTCTATGGACGCAAGCGGGCTCCTCCCATTTTCAGACGGCGGGTCTAAGGAAGCAGACAGGCTCCTTCTCACGCTCTCAGACGGCGGGTCTAAGGAAGCAGGCAGGCTCCTTCTCCCGCTATCAGACGGCGGGTCTAAGGAAGCAGACAGGCTCCTTCTCCCGCTCTCAGACGGCGGGTCTAAGGAAGCAGACGGGCTCCTTCTCCCGCTCTCAGACAGCGGGTCTATAGACGCAAGCGGACCGTGGGGCCTCAATCCTTTCATTCCTTTAGAGAACATTTGAAATATATTTAAATGACCCTGAAATAGCGGCTTCTGTGCCTGCAAGCAGCGCGGTGTTTGTAGGAATTCACGCTGCGCCGATGGGTCAATCAATACTGAGGGAATAAGTTGCTTGAATGAGACAGGAGGTTCTTCCCACCATAAGTGTGCGAGGACACCTGAAATACATCTGGGATGGCGCTGGAAACAGGGCTACAGGATTGTCAGGTTATAGAGTTTTTGACATATTTTTGACGATGTCAGCGGAGAGCGGTGTGAAGGCAGAGCTAGATGCCATAAAGGAGTTATAAGTAAGGGCAGGTTGGGTGGTGCTCAATATGGATGTGACGTGTCTGCTTCTTTCACCAAGGAGCCAATCGGGAGACAAGTGTATCTATATAACAGTCTTGAAGGTTAGTTCAGCCCAGACCTCCCACCCAGCTGTCACCTTGACTTGTGTCCAGCCCCGACCTTACGCCTATCTAACACCAAGGCTCGTGCCCAGCCTCAACCTCCCACCCATCTGTCACCGAGACTCGTGTCCAGCCACAGCCTCCAGCCCATCTATCACCAAGGCTCGTGTCCAGCCTCAATCTCCAGTCCATCTGTCACTAAGGCTCGTGTGCAGCCCTGACCTCTCACCCATTTTTCATCAAGGCTCGTGTCTAGCTTCGAACACCCATCTGTCACCGAGTCTCGTGTCCAGCCACGACCTCCTGCGCATCTGACACCAAGGCTTGTGTCCAGCCCTGACCTCCCGCCCATCTGTCACCGAGGCTCGTGTCCAGCCACGACCTCCCACCCATCTGACACCAAGGCTCGTGTCCAGTCCTGACCTCCCGCCCATCTGTCACCAAGGCTCCTGTCCAGCCTCAGCCTTGGTGACAGATGGGCAAGAGGTTGAGACTGAACACGATTCAGTCTCAACCTCCAGCCCATCTGTCACAGAGGCTCGTGTCCAGCCTCAGCCTCCAGCCCATCTGTCACCAAGGCTCGTGTTCAGCCTTGACCTCCTGCTCATCTGTCACCGAAGCTCGTGTCCAGCCCCGACCTTCCGCCCATCTGTGACCGAGGCTCATGTCCAACCTCGACCTCCCACCCATCTGTCACGGAGGCTCGTATCCAGCCTCGACCTCCCAACCATCTGTCACCGAGGCTCGTATCCAGCCTCGACCTCCCACCCATCTGTCACCGAGGCTCGTATCCAGCCTCAACCTCCAACACATCTGTCACCAAGGCTCATGTCCAGCCTCAGCCTCCAGCCCATCTGTCACCGAGGCTCGTATCCAGCCTCGACCTCCCACACATCTGTCACCAAGGCTCGTGTCCAGCCTTAGCCTCCAGCCCATCTGTCACCGAGGCTCGTGTCCAGACCCGAGCTTCCGCCCATCTGACACTGAGGCTCGTGTCCAGCCTTGACCTCCTGCACATCTCTCACCGAGGCTCATGTCCAGCCTCGACCTCCTGTCCATCTGACATTGAGGCTCGTGTCCAGCCTCTACCTCCTGTCCATCTGTCACTAAGGCTCATGTCCAGCCTCGACCTCCTGTCCATCTGTCACTTAGGCTCGTGTCCAGCCTCAACCTTCTGTCCATCTGTCACTAAGGCTCGTGTGCAGCCCCGACCTCTCACCCATCCGACACCAAGGCTCGTGTCCAGCCCTGACCTCCCGCCCATCTTGTCACCAAGGCTCGTGTTCAGTCTCGACCTCCTGCCCATCTGTCACCGTGGCTCGTGTCCAGCCTCAGCCTCCAGCCCATCTGTCACCAAGGCTCTTGTTCAGCCTCGACCTCTCACTCATCTGTCACTAAGGCTCATGTCCAGCCCCGACCTCTCACCCATCTGTCCCTGAGACCCGTGTCCAGCCTCGAACTCCTGCACATCTGTCACCAAGGCTTGTGTCCAGCCTCGACCTCCTGTCCATTTGACATGGAGGCTCGTGTCCAGCCATGACGTCTCACCCATCTTTCACCGAGGCTCGTGTCCAGCCCGACCTCCCGCCAATCTGTCATTGAGGCTCGTGTCCACCCCCGACCTCCCGCCAATCTGTCATTGAGGCTCGTGTCCAGCCCCGACCTCTTGTCCATCTGTCACCAAGGCTCATGTCCAGCCTCGACCTCCTGTCCATCTGTCACCGAGGCTCGTGTCCAGCCTCAACCTCCCACCCATCTGTCACCGAGGCTCGTGTCCAGCCTCAACCTCCCACCCATCTGTCACCGAGGCTCGTGTCCAGCCTCAACCTCCCACCCATCTGTCACCGAGGCTCGTGTCCAGCCTCAACCTCCCACCCATCTGTCACCAAGGCTCGTATCCAGCCTCAACCTCCCACACATCTGTCACCAAGGCTCGTGTCCAGCCTCAGCCTCCAGCCCATCTGTCAACGAGGCTCGTGTTCAACCTCGACCTCCTTCCCATCTGTCATCAGGGCTTATGTCCAGCCTCGACCTTCCGCCCATCTGATACCGAGGCTCATGTCCAGCCTCGGCCTCCTGCCTATCTGTCACCGAGGCTTGTGTCCAGCCTTGATCTCCCGCCCATCTGTGACCGAGGCTCGTGTTTAGCCTCGACCTCCCGCCCATCTGTCACCGAGGCTCGTGTCCAGCCCCGACCTCCCGCCCATCTGACACCGAGGCTCGTGTCCAGCCTCGACCTCCTGTCCATCTGACATGGAGGTTCGTGTCCAGCCACGACCTCTCACCCATCTTTCACCAAGGCTCGTGTCCAGCCCCGACCTCCCACCCATCTGTCATTGAGGCTCTTGTCCAGCCTCGACCTCCTGTTAATCTGTCACTAAGGCTCGTGTCCAGCCTCGACCTCGTGTCCATCTGTCACTAAGGCTCGTGTCCAGCCTCGACCTCCTGTCCATCTGTCACTAAGGCTCGTGTCCAGCCTCGACCTCGTGTCCATCTGTCACTAAGGCTCGTGTCCAGCCTCGACCTCCTGTCCATCTGTCACTAAGGCTCGTGTCCAGCCTCGACCTCCTGTCCATCTGTCACCAAGGCTCGTGTCCAGCCTCGACCTCCTGTCCATCTGTCACTAAGGCTCGTGTCCAGCCTCGACCTCCTGTCCATCTGTCACTAAGGCTCGTGTCCAGCCTCGACCTCCTGTCCATCTGTCACCAAGGCTCGTGTCCAGCCTCGACTTCCTGTCCATCTGTCACCAAGGCTCGTGTCCAGCCCTGACCTCCTACCCATCTGTCACCGAGGCTCGTGTCCAGCCCCGACCTCCCGCCCATCTGACACCGAGGCTCGTGTCCAGCCTCAACCTCCTGCGCATCTGTTCCTGAGGCTCGTGTCCAGCCCCGACCTCCCGCCCATCTGTCATTGAGGCTCGTGTTCAGCCCCGACCTCCCGCCCATCTGTCATTGAGGCTCGTGTCCAGCCTCGACCTCCTGGCCATCTGTCACTTAGGCTCGTTTCCAGCCTCGACCTCCTGTCCATCTGTCACTAAGGCTCGTTTCCAGCCCCAACCTCTCACTCATCTGTCACTGAGACCCGTGTCTAGCCTCGACCTCCTGCACATCTGTCACCGAGGCTCGTGTCCAGCCTCGACCTCCTGTCCATCTGACATGGAGGCACATGTCCAGCCACGACCTCTCACCCATCTTTCACCGAGGCTTGTGTCCAGCCTCAACCTCCCACCCATCTGTCACCAAAGCTCGTGTCCAGCCCCGACCTCCTGCCCATCTGTCATTGAGGCTCTTGTCCAGCCTCGACCTCCTGTCCATCTGTCACTAAGGCTCGTGTCCAGCCTCGACCTCCTGTCCATCTGTCACTAAGGCTCGTGTCCAGCCTCGACTTCCTGTCCATCTGTCACCAAGGCTCGTGTCCAGCCCTGACCTCCTACCCATCTGACACCGAGGCTCGTGTCCAGCCTCAACCTCCTGCGCATCTGTTCCTGAGGCTCGTGTCCAGCCCCGACCTCCCGCCCATCTGTCATTGAGGCTCGTGTCCAGCCCCGACCTCCCGCCCATCTGTCATTGAGGCTCGTGTCCAGTCTCGACCTCCTGGCCATCTGTCACTTAGGCTCGTTTCCAGCCTCGACCTCCTGTCCATCTGTCACTAAGGCTCGTTTCCAGCCCCAACCTCTCACTCATCTGTCACTGAGACCCGTGTCTAGCCTCGACCTCCTGCACATCTGTCACCGAGGCTCGTGTCCAGCCTCGACCTCCTGTCCATCTGACATGGAGGCACATGTCCAGCCACGACCTCTCACCCATCTTTCACCGAGGCTTGTGTCCAGCCTCAACCTCCCACCCATCTGTCACCAAGGCTCGTGTCCAGCCCCGACCTCCTGCCCATCTGTCATTGAGGCTCTTGTCCAGCCTCGACCTCCTGTCCATCTGTCACTAAGGCTCGTGTCCAGCCTCGACCTCCTGTCCATCTGTCACTAAGGCTCGTGTCCAGCCTTGACCTCCTGTCCATCTGTCACTAAGGCTCGTGTCCAGCCTCGACCTCCTGTCCATCTGTCACTAAGGCTCGTGTCCAGCCTCGACTTCCTGTCCATCTGTCACCAAGGCTCGTGTCCAGCCCTGACCTCCCACCGAGGCTCGTGTCCAGCCCCGACCTCCCACCCATCTGTCACCGAGGCTCGTGTCCAGCCCTGACCTCCCACCGAGGCTCGTGTCCAGCCTCGACCTCCTGCCCATCTAACATTGAGATTTGCGTCCAGACTAAATTTCCTTTTCCAAGCACAAACAGTGTATTACAGATAAAGTGTGAAGATTCATATATAAAATGACACACCATGGTAACATATTCATAAGTCTCACAGCGCTAACATGGCACTCCAGCGAAAAAACCATGCCAAAAGCAGTCATGCGTTCCATCAAACGGAAATGGCATGCTTCCCCTTCGAAATACATGTTCTCTGAGCGTGTGGTTCAGGATGTTTGTGAGGCTCGTGTGCCGCATTCCAGAAGTATATCGAATCATTTATAAATTATAACAATTAAGATGTCATTAAAAAAAAACCTTAAGGTATAAAAACATTACTGTGCCAAAAAAATATAAATACATGAAAAAAACAAAAAGAAGGAACAATCAAAAAAACATGTTATTTATATATGTGTCTCCTCTCAGTGTAATCCTGTCTGTGCAGGGAGGGGAGGAGGTGAGCTGTGACTATTGTGAATGGTGGGTCCTGTGTTATCTATATTTAGGTGTCTCCTCTCAGTGTAATCCTGTCTGTACAGGGAGGGGAGCTGTGACTATTGTGAATGGTGGCTCGTGTGTTATCTATATATAGGTGTCTCCTCTCAGTGTAATCCTGTCTGTACAGGGAGGTGAGGAGGTGAGCTGTGACTTGTGAATGGTGGATCCTGTGTTATCTATATATAGGTGTCTCCTCTCCCTGCAATCCTGTATGCACAGGGAGGGGAGGAGGGGAGCTGTGACTATTGTGAATGGTGGCTCGTGTGTTATCTATATATAGGTGTCTCCTCTCAGTGTAATCCTGTCTGTACAGGGAGGTGAGGAGGTGAGTTGTGACTTGTGAACGGTGGATCCTGTGTTATCTATATATAGGTGTCTCCTCTCAGTGTAATCCTGTCTGTACAGGGAGGGGAGCTGTGAATATTGTGAGGTGGGTCACATGTTATCTATATATAGGTGTCTCCTCTCAGTGTAATCCTGTCTGTACAGGGAGGGGAGGAGGTGAGCTGTGACTATTGTGAATGGTGGCTCCTGTGTTATCTATATATAGGTGTCTCCTCTCAGTGTAATCCTGTCTGTACAGGGAGGGGAGGAGGTGAGCTGTGACTTGTGAATGGTGGATCCTGTGTTATCTATATATAGGTGTCTCCTCTCAGTGTAATGCTGTTTGTGATAATGAGAGACAGCTGAGAAGCTTCTTCTACAGAACAGGTAGTGTCAGATTATTATTAGGACTAGTGGTCAGTGTGCAGGGAGGGGAGGAGGTGAGCTTTGTCAGACTATTATTCGGCTTTGTGGTCAGTGTGAAAAAGGAAAGATTTGAGAATTTTCTTTAAAGTATAAATTGTGACCAAAACTTAAAATTTGTGATTTAGTTAGGTCATTTTCTGAAGATACATTGCCTTTAGTGATAGATTGTCTTAGGTGCTACTGCAAACTATAGCCATGAAGCCGGGTGTCTGATCAAGGGACTTGTCTTGGCATGTGCCACAACCTAGTTAAAGTACTTGTAACTGGAGGTATGCTGTACAGGATGCGGGATGAGTAAGACCACCCCTATAACGCTAGGAGTAGGGGACCGATACACAAATCTGCTCTACCCAACAATCATCTCTTAACATTTTAGATAAAAACCCGTCGATGGAATACTCTAAATGGATCAACCAGTCTTCGGTGTCTGTCTTTATGATTGTTGGCCTTTCGGAAACAGCGGATCCTCAGATTCTCCTCTTTCTCGTCTTCTTGGCCATATACCTCACCACGGTCATAGGAAACATAATGATTCTAAGTGTGATTTCCTCTGACCAAAGACTACACACGCCTATGTACTTCTTTTTGGCCAATCTTGCTGCAGTTGATATCTTCTTGTCTTCTGTCACCACCCCCAAGCTCTTGGTCATTTTGGTCACTGCCCAGAAGTCCATTTCTTACGCAGGATGTCTCACCCAACTCTACTTTTTCCAGCTTTTCATGGTGGTGGAGTGTTACATCCTTACAGTGATGGCTTATGATAGGTATGTGGCCATCTGTTTCCCACTTAACTACAACCTGATCATGAGTAGAGCAATCAGGATCAGGATCGTCCTCACCTGCTGGGCCAGTGGTCTCCTGAACTCGATGGTCCAAGCCGTTTCGGTATGTCGCCTTGACTTTTGTAGTCCAAACAAGGTGGACCATTTCTTTTGTGATGTTACCCCACTCTTTAAGTTGTCTTGCTCTGACACAAAAGTTGGAGAGGGACTGTTCATGATAGTGGTGGTCATTGCGGGGATGGGACCCCTCATCTTTATATTAGTGACCTATGGCCGGATCATTGCTGCAGTTACAAAGATTAGCACCAACAAAGGTCGTCGAAAGACCTTCTCTACTTGCGCCCCTCACTTCATGGTAGTGGCCCTATATTACGGCAGTGGGATCTTCAGCTACATCTGGCCCTCCTCTACTTACACCATGGACAAAGATGTGAAGGTGGTGGCTGTGCTCTACACCATCATGACGCCCATGCTGAACCCCATTATCTACAGCCTAAGAAACAGGGAGGTAAAGCAAGCCATGAGGAAAGCAATGGGAATTCCTTCTAAACCTCATGGTAATTAGACACGTTAAGAGTGACGGTTCTTGTCTAATCATTGCATTAACCCTTTCCAATCCAGTGTTGGACCTTGTCCGACATTGAGATTTCCCTGCATATATCCGCTGCTGGGCGAGGCACAACATGTTTCTAACATGATGAAGAGGAGGGTTGTGATGTCGGCTTCTCTTCTGCATCATGTAATATACATATAGAAGATACATATTAACTCACTTTTTAGTTTTCAATAACTTGCTAATAAAATCATCATTTAAGCTAATTTTTTCTGTGTCTATTGAGAAACGCCAGGATATCCGTAAAGCGCTTTTCCACCCAAAATAAGAGCTGGGAGTGAGCGGGCGGAAGGAAAGTTGGATTGGAAAGGGTTAAAATGTATTGTTAAAAAGAAAAATTTGGTCTCTAACATTTTTAAAGGCGATGCGACTTTGTACGTGATCATCTCAATCCCAGGTCAGAATGATGACAGTGAAAGAAGTGCGAAGATGCGGATGGAGAAGGAGTGGCAGCTCTTCGATAAGACGCTTCATGTCATTTTCCTTTTTCCCTTGGGACCAGAGTGCGTGCTCAGCCAAAACTACTAGGGTAAACATGGACTGGAGGACATAGTGACCTGGAAGGAAACCATGCAGTACGCATGTGCAGACCGCCCCTTTATTACCCCCATCTAGTCGCCTTGGACTCCTTTAGTCTTCAGAACAGCAGCAATTCATGTTGTTGATCCCACTCGGTGATGAAATGGTCCTACAGGAATACCGGCCCCTGCGGACAGGAAGCTTCTTGTAGTCGCTGCAGATTAGATGGCGGTGCTGACATGTTCTGACCGGCTGACAGGAAGGGGTCAGCGATTCATGCTGCTTGCGCCAAATTCTGATCTCCCATCATCAACAGAAATCTGGACTCATATGACTCACACACACGGGTCGTCTCTGGGTACAAGTCTCACAATGCTGTCTCCACCATGCAAGCATCTCCCCGGCTTCTTTCTATGACAGTACAGAAGCCCTCTCCTCCAATAGGAAGCTGTTATCATGCAGATAGAGACCGGCCTCCAATCACACCAAGCTTAAAGGGGTTGTCCCGCGCCGAAACGGGTTTTTTTTTTTTTCAACCCCCCCCCCGTTCGGCGCGAGACAACCCCGATGCAGGGAGGTAAAGAAAGCTCACCGGAGCGCTTACCTGAATCCCCGCGCTCCGGTGACTTCTCTACTCACCGCTGAAGATGGCCTCTTCCTCCGTGGACCGCAGCTCTTCTGTGCGGTCCACTGCCGATTCCAGCCTCCTGATTGGCTGGAATCGGCACGTGACGGGGCGGAGCTACACGGAGCTACACGGAGCCCCATAGAAGACTGCAGAAGACCCGGACTGCGCAAGCGCGGCTAATTTGGCCATCGGAGGGCGAAAATTAGTCGGCACCATGGAGACGAGGACGCCAGCAACGGAACAGGTAAGTATAAAACTTTTTATAACTTCTGCATGGCTCATAATTAATGCACAATGTACATTACAAAGTGCATTATTATGGCCATGCAGAAGTGTACAGACCCACTTGCTGCCTCGGGACAACCCCTTTAAGCATTTAACAGTAAACTGCAAAAGGAATTATGTGACCCGGTTAATGTCTACGGCTGTAGGGTGAGCCGAAAACCAATCCCAATAGGAAGAGAAACCAACACTTTATTTTGCCAAGATGAGAGAAATGGGAACCAAATGTTTCTTGTCCCGATCTGCCCCATCGGACACCACTGAGGTTTCTTTGGTGTCAAGAACAGTGTTGTATGCGGCACAACGCGCCGTTAAAAGTACTAAAAACCTCAAACACAAATGTGCACAGAGGCTTGGGGCAACCATCCCGATATTGGTGAATCCCTTGTAAGACATTCTGTGAAAAGGATTCCAACCCATGCCGATCATTACTGATGGTTAAGTAGCCATGTGCTTATTAACGAGCCTCAGCGTGCCCTCGTAGGACACCCTACACCAAGTATCGTGGACACACCTTACAGTCAACCACATTGTCAGTAGGTGACATATGGCTGCCTTCCCCCCAGTACAGGGATGCCCCACCAGTGGATTCCCACCAGAGATCCAGCCGTACGACTGACACTTCACATTGGAGTAAACATACCCTAACCACAAAACAGCGCCAATTCAAATGCCATAATTCTAGTGTCAAAACGCACAAATATTTAGCAGCACGTTAAAAAGGTTTTGTTTCCTCACATTTAGACAGACTGAGTGCCACACTATGGAGTTGATACAGCCAGACAATCACAAGAAATCCATCAAGTTTGGTCCGGCAACTTGTGAGCAACTTCATTTACATTAGGATGGGATGTAGGAGTGCAACACCCCAGAGGGGTGACCCCGGGTACCTGGCTGACTTGAAGAGCTGGGAGGGCTCGTCACAGCGGCACTCACCAGGCTCTGGTCCCAGGGGCATGACACGTAGCCAAGGCCAGAGCAGGATCACAGGCCAGATTCCACACCCCTATGTTAGGGACCATCAATAAATGGGATGGGGAGAGTAGTAGTATATATCACTTGTGACGCCACTGTTCCCAAACACCGGTATGCTATGTGGCAGAGTAATAAACATGGAGACTTGTGTGCAATACCTCGGGTCCCTAGGAACGGTTAGGGCCCGATGTAACTTTTACTTGGTATTAAACTTGTATAACAGGTAATGCAGGTACAATTCACTTTGAGCAGTTACAGGCTATAGCTCAGAGGTAAGGAGGATACACAGGATGAGTACAGCCCTACAGTCCACGTTATCTGTATGTCACCGATCCTGGATTGGGAGCACTCCAGAGGAAGGGGTCGTAAGGGTCACTCCACATACACTCTGGCAAACAACTATTTAGGGAGGCTTAGCCAATACACACCCTGCATGGCAGATGTATGGGTGTCTCGCTAAAAGTACCTCTGTGCGGTGATCCTAATTACGGATGGCCGCACAGGAGAGTGCGCTCTCTCTCTGTTGCTGGGACTCACTCCTTCACATCCACACTCCAAATGCTACGGGATGTCGCTCCTCTTCCTCCATCTTCACCTACATGGAAGCTGAAGGTGCTCCCATGTCACTGTGTGTTAGCACTGTAGTAACTCCTGAAGATGGACTCCTTTCCCGCTCTCAATCTCTCCCATTTATAACCTCACTTGTACAACATGACAAACTAATACATCTACATGCCGGCAATGATTTTATTACTGTTAACCTCTCAAGCGCTGCAGCTGTGCAACACACACACTGGATATGACAGGACAGGCTCGTACAGTGCATCTACATAGGACCAGGATGAGGTTCTGGGGCACTACAGCAGGTCTATAGTGTGATCTTTGGCCATGTTATGTGTTAAGCTCCTAACCATCACACAAAAGGTTACCAAATTTGCAGGTGAGAACCTGAAACATTTTTTGTGCGAGAGTGCAGGGTATGTGTTTACCAGGAGTATAGGTGTGCCCCTGAAAAATTTGTATACCGAGAGTATAAACGAACCCCCCAAAACATTAGTTTACCAAGAGTATAGGCCAGTGATGGCGAACCTTTTAGAGACCGAGTGCCCAAACTGCAACCCAAAACCCACTCACTTATGGCAAAGTGCCAACACATCAGGGGGCGGGGCTTATCACCACGTAGGATTTTACCCCCATCGTTCTAAAAAGGACAGGGCCGCTTCAAAATAGACAGTGTGCAGATTTTGACAGCTTTTTGGATGCGGGAATTCTGAAGAATGTCCTCAGCGGAAATTTCTGCAGTATTTCCGCATCCAAAAAGCAGTCAAAATCTGCACCCAGTCTATTTTGAAACAACTCTGCCCACTTCTGCCACATATAAACATACCCCAGCAGTAATAGTGACCCTTCCCCCCCAGCGGCGCAAGTGATAATAGTAACACCCCCCCAGCGATAATAGTGACCCCCACAGCGGCCCCAGCGGTAATAGTGACCCCCCCACACACACACACAGCGGCCCCCAGTGCAGTGCCCCCCGAGACCCACATACTTACCCCCTTACCCCCTCCTCCTCCTGAAAGCTCAGATTCTCTTCTGCTCGGCGATGATCCCTAACTTTTTCTTCCCCCACTTCTGCCCTAATCAGCAATTCCAGCAACCTGATTGGTTATTTGGAGAATCAGTCAACCCAAACAACCAATCAGGTTGCTGGAATTGCTGATTAGGGCAGAAGAGGGGAAGAAAGACTTAATATGCATCCCGGAACACACTGTGACATCAGTGTGCTGCCGGACGCCTCCTCCCGCTGCTCTCGCGGAACCTAAGAGGACATGTCGGGGAAGGGGGAGAGGAGGAGGATCCTGGCTGCACACTAACGTCACAGTGTGCACTGTGATCAGCACGGCTAGCAGCGCTGTGATTGAATACCAGCAGGGGAGCCGCAGCCCCTGCCGGTATTCACTAGTGGTGAGCAGCGATAGCGGCGCTTGCCAGCAGGGTAGCCTCTGCAAGCTGCTTCTGGCACGCGTGCCATAGGTTCACCACCACTGGTATAGGCGAACTCCTGAAACATTTGTGTACCAAGTATTTAAGCAAACCCCTGAAACATCTGTGTACCAAGACTATAGGCAAACCCCTAAAAGGATTTGTTTACCAAGAGTATAGGCGACCCCCTGAAACATTTGTGTACCAAGACTATAGGCAAACCCCTAAAAGGATTTGTTTACCAAGAGTATAGGCGAACCCCTGAAACATTTGTGTACCCAGAGTATAGGCGAACGCCTGAAACATTTGTGTACCAAGAGTATAGGCGACCCCCTGAAACATCTGTGTACCAAGACTATAGGCAAACCCCTAAAAGGATTTGTTTACCAAGAGTATAGGCGACCCCCTGAAACATTTGTGTACCAAGACTATAGGCAAACCCCTAAAAGGATTTGTTTACCAAGAGTATAGGCGAACCCCTGAAACATTTGTGTACCCAGAGTATAGGCGACCCCCTGAAACATTTGTGTACCAAGAGTATAGGCGACCCCCTGAAACATTTGTGTACCAAGAGTATAGGCGACCCCCTGAAACATTTGTGTACCAAGAGTATAGGCGACCCCCTGAAACATTTGTGTACCAAGAGTATAGGCGACCCCCTGAAACATTTGTGTACCAAGAGTATAGGCGACCCCCTGAAACATTTGTGTACCAAGAGTATAGGCGACCCCCTGAAACATTTGTGTACCAAGAGTATAGGCGACCCCCTGAAACATTTGTGTACCAAGAGAATAGGCGACCCCCTGAAACATTTGTGTACCAAGACTATAGGCAAACCCCTAAAAGGATTTGTTTACCAAGAGTATAGGAGAACGCCTGAAACATTTGTGTACCCAGAGTATAGACGAACGCCTGAAAGAGTTGTTTAACCAGAGTGCAGGTGAACCCCGAAACATTTTTTTTAACATAGAGCTTGTACTTGCTTAATGGGATTTAGGTGGCGGTCCACCGACAGGCAAGCTACCGCCTGTCCCAGCCCCTGCCTCTCCCCGAGGGGCTTTATAACCAGTGCCCCAGGAAAAGGCAGCATGTACTATGAAGAAATTAGAGTGGCCAAACCAGGACAATTCACTCTGTCTCGGTGTCAGATAGCTGGACACTGCGCTGGGATATATTTGTGGACTCTGTGGGCGTATGAAGCTGGAACCAGCACGTTTGCTGAACTCCAGTGGTGAACCTCTTCAAAACTGGGGGCGAGAACCTGGAGGCGGCCCTCAGAAAAAATTGTTTTGACAGAGCCTGGAGGCAGCCCTCCAAAAAATATAGTTTTTACAGAGCCTTTTGGCCGTCTGAAAAATTGGCTGTTCAGTGTGCTGACATGCTAGTTTAGGAAGAGGAAAAACAGAGAGGGATAGACCAAGCTACTTCTACCCTTTTGTGGGGTAATAGAGGGTGTATGGTTCTCCAGTTCCAGCTTAAAGATACTTTATGTTAAGCTGCTTTCCACCGGTGGAGAAGAGAAGTCTGGGGAAATCCAGGTTTTGTTCATCTCAATAAGTTTAAGCCTGTCGGCGCTGTCAGTTGACAGGCGGGTACGCTTATCTATGATAATCCCCCTAGCAGCACTAAACACCCTCTCTGATAACACGCTAGCGGCAGGGCAGGCCAGCACCTCCAAGCCGTAAGTTGTATGGAGCAGAGGGATCACGGACATGGTGCCTGTTCCCCTCGTCTCCCTTCTAGTTGGCCCACTGAACTACGTCTTCTTCCGCTAGCGTTTGTCAGATGGGAAGTTTAGCATCAGCTTTTCCACCAGGCCCTTACATCACTCTCGTACTCCTTTCCTCTTCAGGAATGAGAGTGGAAAGGTTCTCCTTATACCATGGGTCGATAAGGGTGAACACCCAGTAATCTGTGTTGGCCAGAATAGGTCTAACGCGAGGGTCAAGGGAAAGGCAGCTTAACATGAAGTCAGCCATGTGTGCCAGAGTCCCAGTACGCAACACATCGCTGTCCTCACTAGCAGGATAACACTCAGTCTTCTCCTCCTCTTCAGCCCATACACGCTGAACAAATGTGAAGGAAGTAGCATGGATACCGTCTGCAGTGTGGGCAGCAGCCTCTTCCCCCTCCTCCCCCAATACGTGCTGAGAAACAGACCTGAGGGTGGTCTAGCTATCAAGCGACGTTATTGTCATTTCCATCTCCTGTTCTATCCGCAAAGCGTTGGCCCTAGTGCTTAGCAGCGACCATCTCAGTAGGCAAAGCAGCGGGATGGTTACGCTGATAATGGCATGAGCGCTTACCATTTATGTTGACTGCTCAACGTTTGCTAACACCTGACAGATATCAGACATCCATGCCCGCTCCTCTGTGAAGAACTGCGGAGGCTGACAACCATTCCGATGGGCATGTTGCAGCTGGTATTCAACAATGGCTCTACGCTGCTTGTAAACCCTGGCCAACACGTGCAAAGTTGAATTCCAGTGCGTGGGCACGTCGCACAACAGTCAGTGAACTAGCAGCTGGAAGTGCTGTTGCAGTGTCCTGAGGGTGGCAGCATCTGTGGTGGACTTTCTGACATGTGTGCACACGCGACACAACTTGCTGAGCAGCTTAGACAAATTGGGGTAGTTTTTAAGAAATCACTGAACCACCAGATTGAACACGTGGGCCAGGCATGGCACGTGTATTAGTCTGCAAAACTGCAGAGCCGCCACCAGGTTACGCCCATTGTCATACATGACCATGCCCGGTTAGAGGTTCTGCGGCGAAAGCCACAGATCTGTCTGCTCCGTCAAACCCTGTAACAGCTCTTGGGCGGTGTGTCTCTTGTCACCTAAGCTCAGGAGTTTCAGCACGGCCTGTTGACGCTTCCCCACGGCAGTGCTGCAGCGCCTCGAGCTACCAACTGCAGGCGACGTGCTCACAGATGCTAATTGAGAGGTGGAGGAGGAGAGGGTGTTTGGAGGAGGTGGCATAATAAGCTGGAGAAACCATGACCGAGATAGGACCCGCAATCCTCGGTGTGGGTAGCATGTGAGCGGACCCAGGGTCAGATTCGGTCCCAGCCTCCACCAGGTTAACCCAATGTGCCGTCAGGGAGATGTAGTGTCCCTGCCTGCCAGCACTTGTCCATGTGTCCGTGGTTAAGTGGACCTTCCCAGTAACTGCGTTGGTGAGGGCACGGTTTATGTTGTGTGAGACGTGCTGGTGTAGGGCTGGGATGGCACAGCGGGAAAAATAGTGACGACTGGGGACCGAGTAGCAAGGGACGGCTGCTGCCATGAGGTTGCGGAAAGCCTCAGTTTCTACCAGCCTATAATGGCAGCATATCCGGGCTCAGCAGTTTGGAGATATGCACGTTTAGCAATTGTGCATGCGGGTGGGTGGCTGCATATTTGCGCTTGTGGTCTGTTTGTGTTATGGACAACTGAACTCTGCCCTCGGACACATTGGTGGAGGCAGTGGAGGACCGTGCAAGGGGTGGGTGCAGGCTGGAAGACGCTCGTGCCTGCATCCTGGGAGGGGGATTGCATCTCAGTGCCAGCATGTGACACAGGGGAAGAGGCAGTGGTGTGACCCGCAGGCAGTGAATGGCCTTCTTCCACCTCGTCGGATGCTTAGCTATCATATGCCTGCGTATGCTGGTGGTGGTCAGGCTGGCAGTGGTGGCTCCTCTACTGATCTTGGTGCGGCACAGGTTGCACACCACAGTTCGTCGATCGTCCATGCTTTCATTAAAAAAAACCTCCAGCCCTTCGAACACCTAGCCCTCCGCACAGGAGCTTGCTGCAAGGAGGTGCTGTGGGGAATAGTTGGGGGATTACTTGCTCTGGCCCTGCTTCTCCCTCTGGCCACCCCACTGCCTCTTCCAACCTGTTCTGGTGCTGCACTTGCCTCCCCCTCTGAAGCCCTGTCTTCAGTAGGCTTAGCAACCCAGGTCGGGTCAGTCACCTCATCGTCCAGCGGCTCTTCCTCTGAATCCTCAGTCTGCTCCTCCCTCAGACTTACTGCCCTAACAACAACCTCACTGACAGACAACTGTGTCTCATCATCATCAACAAATACCTCTTGAGACACTACTTGGAAGTCCCCACCCTCATCACCCTGAGACTGTGAAATGTCCAAATTTTGGGCTTTGGCCACGGCAAACTCTTCGGGTGGCTCATAAACCATTGTTTCCAACTTAGGGAAGGGATCTGAGAAGAGTTCCTGTGAGTATGCCTGTTCTGAATCTCTCCTTTTCCTGGAGTGACCAGGCTGGGAGGAAGGAGGATCAGTGTGAGTGGACTGCGTGGAAGATTGGATGGTGGATAAATTACTGGATGCATTATCCGCTATCCACATCATCACCTGACCGCACAGTTGTGGTTTTAATAATGGAGGACTACGCAGACCTGCAAACTGTGAGATGAAGCTATGGAGCGTAGATAATCTGCATTCTACTTCTCCCTCAGCAGCAGGCACTGTTTCACCCCGCCCAGGACCTCGGCCTCTGCCCACACCCTCATTCGGACGCCCACGTCCTCGACCCTTACCCCTAGTGTTGATCATGTGGTATAATGCACTGCGTCAAAATGCTACGCAAACTGCGAGGTGTTTTACGTACGCTTTAAGCCAAAAATAGACAGTGTAAAATGTGCACAGTCCTGTGTGTCCTCCCGATCTGCACTATATAACACTTGGGCCTATTATGCAAATGCTTTCAGCCAAAAACAAATAAAGATATGAAAACGAGAGGAGTTTTGTTAGTTCCTATATTGTCTGTGTACACCACTAGCAGTATACTGTATAGAAGCGGTAACAGTATGCAGTATACAGCCGGGATGCTTGTGAATGCTTTGTGCGCACTACTGGTCCCAGGCAGCCAAACTGATGATGCACAAAAGTGGAGTTGTAGTCCTAAAAAGGACTGTTGGGTTCTTTGAAGATGGATCCCTGCCTACATGCTCCTTCTATCCTACTCTAACGCTCTCCCTCATTCACAGCAGCTCTGTCCCTCAGCTAATCCAGCCTCCGTGTGAGGCGAGCCTCAGGTGACCTGAGTTTTTATGATCCTAGGTCACCTGATCCGGCCAGCCAATCACTGCTATAGACGTGCACAGGGACAGACCTCCAGCGACTTTTCACATCCTGCAAAATTAGTCTGGAAACGGTGATACCCGTCCTCTGGTACCACGCCATAGCTTGCCAAACTGGATAGGATGCTGAGGACAAAACAAAACAGTCAGAAACAAGAAGCTTGTGTTAACAGAAGGACACACCGCACGCACCAGGTGAGAGGCCTGCAAACCACACCGCACGCACCAGGCGAGAGTCCTGCAAACCACACCGCACGCACCAGGCGGGAAGCCTGCAAACCACACCGCACGCACCCAGAGGGAGGCCTGCAAACCACACCGCACGAACCAGACGAGAGGCCTGCAAACCACACCGCACGAACCAGACGAGAGGCCTGCAAACCACACCGCACGCACCCGACGAGAGGCCTGCAAACCACACCGCACGCACCAGGCGAGAGGCCTGCAAACCACACCGCACGCACCAGACGAGAGGCCTGCAAACCACACCGCACGTACCAGACGAAAGGCCTGCAAACCACACCGCACTCACCCGACGAGAGGCCTGCAAACCACACCGTACGCACCCGACGAGAGGCCTGCAAACCACACCGCACGCACCCGGCGAGAGGCCTGCAAACCACACCGCACGCACCCGGCGAGAGGCCTGCAAACCACACCGCACGCACCAGGCGAGAGGCCTGCAAACCACACCGCACGCACCCGGCGAGAGGCCTGCAAACCACACCGCACGCACCAGGCGAGAGGCCTGCAAACCACACCGCACGCACCAGGCGAGAGGCCTGCAAACCACACCGCACGCACCAGGCGAGAGGCCTGCAAACCACACCGCACGCACCAGGCGAGAGAGGCCTGCAAACCACACCGCACGCACCAGGCGAGAGAGGCCTGTAAACCACACCGCACGCACCAGGCGAGAGAGGCCTGTAAACCACACCGCACGCACCAGGCGAGAGAGGCCTGTAAACCACACCGCACGCACCAGGCGAGAGAGGCCTGTAAACCACACCGCACGCACCAGACGAGAGGCCTGCAAACTACACCGCACGCACCCAGAGAGAGCCCTGCAAACTACACCGCACGCACCCAGAGAGAGCCCTGCAAACTACACCGCACGCACCCAGAGAGAGGCCTGCAAACTACACCGCACGCACCCAGAGAGAGGCCTGCAAACTACACCGCACGCACCCAGAGGCAGGCCTGCAAACTACACCGCACGCACCCGACGAGAGGCCTGCAAACCACACCGCACGCACCAGGCGAGACGCCTGCAAACCACACCGCACGCACCAGGTGAGACGCCTGCAAACCACACCGCACGCACCAGACGAGAGGCCTGCAAACCACACCGCACGCACCCGACGAGAGGCCTGCAAACCACACCGCACGCACCCGACGAGAGGCCTGCAAACCACACCGCACGCACCCGACGAGTGGCCTGCAAACCACACCGCACGCACCCGACGAGTGGCCTGCAAACCACACCGCACGCACCCAGAGAGAGGCCTGCAAACTACACCGCACGCACCCAGAGAGAGGCCTGCAAACTACACCGCACGCACCCAGAGAGAGGCCTGCAAACTACACCGCACGCACCCAGAGAGAGGCCTGCAAACTACACCGCACGCACCCAGAGAGAGGCCTGCAAACTACACCGCACGCACCCAGAGAGAGGCCTGCAAACTACACCGCACGCACCCAGAGAGAGGCCTGCAAACTACACCGCACGCACCAAGAGAGAGGCCTGCAAACTACACCGCACGCACCCAGAGAGAGGCCTGCAAACTACACCGCACGCACCCAGAGAGAGGCCTGCAAACTACACCGCACGCACCCAGAGAGAGGCCTGCAAACTACACCGCACGCACCCAGAGAGAGGCCTGCAAACTACACCGCACGCACCCAGAGAGAGGCCTGCAAACTACACCGCACGCACCCAGAGAGAGGCCTGCAAACTACACCGCACGCACCCAGAGAGAGGCCTGCAAACTACACCGCACGCACCAGACGAGAGGCCTGCACACCACACCGCACGCACCAGGCGAGAGGCCTGCAAACCACACCGCACGCACCAGGCAAGAGGCCTGCAAACCACACCGCACGCACCAGGCAAGAGGCCTGCAAACCACACCACACGCACCCGACGAGAGGCCTGCAAACCACACCGCACGCACCAGACGAGAGGCCTGCAAACCACACCGCACGCACCCAGAGAGAGGCCTGCAAACTACACCGCACGCACCCAGAGAGAGGCCTGCAAACTACACCGCACGCACCAGGCGAGAGGCCTGCAAACACACCGCACGCACCCAGAGAGAGGCCTGCAAACTACACCGCACGCACCCAGAGAGAGGCCTGCAAACCACACCGCACGCACCAGACGAGAGGCCTGCAAACTACACCGCACGCACCCAGAGAGAGGCCTGCAAACTACACCGCACGCACCCAGAGAGAGGCCGGCAAACCACACCGCACGCACCCAGAGAGAGGCCGGCAAACCACACCGCACGCACCCGGCGAGAGGCCGGCAAACACACCGCATGTCGCTATTACCTTGGGCCACAAAGTAGTAGTGCTGCTGCTGTTCCCACGCTGCTTCGCCAACGCAAATGGCGCCAACCTCCTTGTTCCTCTTTATCTAAAATGGCCGCTCTACCATTTCCTACTTCCTAATCAACTTTATTGGCTCCCTTCAAGACAAGCAATCTGCTGTGGATCAGCTATAAATTCCACAGCCAAATAAGCAACTGCGGATTTCCTCCCGTTTTTTGCTGCGTACATGGAGGCCTATGGACAAAATAACGCAGCGGAAACGTCCAAAGAATTGACATGCTGCGTCTTCAAAAAACGCAACAATTCCACAATACGGCAGTGCGAAAAAAACGGTTCTGTGAAAACAGCTTTTTGTTATAACACATTGACTTTGTCCGTCCTACGGCCATGCAACGGCAAAGCACAGCAGAAACGTGGCAATTGCGCCCTGTGCGAACCCAGCCTTACTCTGTGTGTCACATAAGGCTCTTCATTAAAGGGCGCAACCATCAGCCATAGGCAAGATAATCTGCCTGGATAAACAGGACACTGGTGGTCTTCACTACTGGTTAAGAGGATCACCACTTCACCAAATCCTCTGTAAAGGGAAACAGGAAGGTTAAACGCTTCGGTTTGGTATAGCGCTGGTCAGGCAGGTTCCATTCCTGGACTAAAACATCTTATAACTCCAAATGGGAAGGGAACACTTGAGGAACAGTTTGGGTGCCATAGATGTAGTTAGCGGCTGGTCTTTAATCTGAAGGGTCTCTTTCACTGCCACCATCAGAATATCACCTGTTGAGTTTCGAGGCCTGCTCCTCCTCAAGGTCGAGGTCCGCATAAGACCAAGAAAATTCCCCCTGGGAGCAACTGTTATATTTGAAAGACAGCCTCAAACGCGCCCCTGTAGGAACTGGAGGGATGCTTCATGTGAGGAGGCCTAGCCAGTTCCGAGATCTATCGCGTAGAGGATCACATGTGGCAAAATAGTTTTCAGACATGCTTGGTAGCGGAAAGTGGTCCAGCCTGTATATGACGGTGGCGGAGGCTTTAGTATTGTCTCATACTACCCAAGAGAGGGAGCGAGCCTATTCCAGTTCGACAGATGGATGAGGTTGGACAGGATGAGTGCCCAAGGGGAAGACAGTTGGGACATAACGGCTGCAACTGTCCACATGGAAATGTCATACTGCAGAGTGCAAGCAAAATGCGAGTCTGTCCGTCAGCCCTGGAGCTGGACACAGTGGCTGCTGCATTGAATGCTGCAGGAGGGGTCTCACCACCAGGCAGCACTTAGCCAGTCATGGGCTGGTGGTATTGCAGAGCTGTGATGGAACAGGAATCAGGAAGTCATTAGGTGCACTACCGGTCCCAGCAGCAGAGAGCAATGTGTTGAGGCACAGGGGAACAAACAGGATCTGAGAATGGGTTTTGTAGCAGAGGAGCCAATGGAAAGGGAAGATTCAGGCACCAAGCCAGAAAATTGGAGGGAGGGAGGGCAGAAGCCCATCGACCAGCACTGAAAGCCAAATTCCCCTGGCAACGAAAACCCCTGAGAAGCACCACGGGGGCCAAAGTAGGAAAAATGAAGGGGAGGTCGCACCCCAGCTACTGGAGGTATGCTATGGGGGGGGGAAGATAGAACACACTGGTGGTGATAGCGGTAAAAGAAGGCCATGACAGGAAGGATAGAAGAAAGGGTGGGAGGAGGATACTTACCCCAGCAGAGGGAATACTTACCTTTATGATGAAGTGTCCAGCTCACACTTTCCAAGAGTGTACCCCCTGATGCTCACCTGCGTTTGAGGAGGAAGGGGGTGTTTTAATGTGGGGGTCACTATGGCTTGTGGGTCAGGGTCAAACTAATATTGATTGTGCCGCCTTGTCTTCTGACCATTGGGTTGTGAACAGAGGGGTTAAATCCGGTCTGTTTGCTCTCCTCTGTGGGGTAAACAGGCAGATTATAATGCCCGCCCTGAGGTTCCCTGGTCAGGAAAACCAAAGAATAAGTGTCCACCTCCTGGTGGCAGCAGCTATACCCCGTGGTTCTTGGCGATATTCCCCAACGCAACAAAGAGAAAGTCACCAGCTGCCTTTTTAGTGGGAAAGAGTTTCTTTGTTGCCAAATTAAATTCATCCACGTAGCCTCGGCCCATGCGCACAAATAAAAGGCATCAGGTCACCAAGTTTTTTCTTCTGGGTCTCATCATCAGCAGATCACATGGTTTCTTTTTAACACTATTTGCCAACTCTTCGGGCCAATTCATTAATGAGCATCACCAATAATGACCAGAGAGCGCACTCCCGAGTATTTCATTCTCCTTTGTTGACATTTGCATCATCTCGGCATTATGCTGACAGAAGTATTTGAGACACAGAAAAGATGGTGAAATTCAATATGATCCCCAGGTTTTCAGCATAGCGTTGGGCCACTTTTCACCTCAATGAGTGCAGAAACCCTCTGCGGCTGCATTTCTCCAGATTCCCATAGACGTGTGGAGGGATTTACCTAGTTCCTCCAGAAGAGCGTCACATAGTGGTGTGGGGGATAATGGGCGTGCACAGATACAGCGTTCTGGTTGTCCCGCTCGATAGGATTGGGATACAGACTTTGGGCCAGCCAATGAAGTATGTAGACATTCGGATTCCTAAAACAAGCATCAACACTGCGTGCTGGATGACATGGTGCTTGCTCATGTTGGTGGAGACACGAAGCTGTACCCGAGTATTACCATAGGGTAGGTTAAGCCATTGGGATGATGCAGTCACATAGAAATCGCTCACCAGGCACCCGCCACACCCAAGTGCGACCATCAGCGGTCCACAACACTTGCTTCCACTCACAGTCCAATGCTCCGGAGCCCATCGCAGACGCGCTGTACATTCATAGAATGGTAGAGTTGGAAGGGACCCCCAGGGTCATCGGGTCCAACCCCCTGCTCAGTGCAAGATTCACTAAAGCATCCCAGACAGATGTCAGGCTGGCCTCTGAACACTTTCATTGAAGAACTCCCCACCTCCCATGGCAACCTGTTCCACTCATTGATCCCCCTCACTGTCAAATATCTAATCTGTGTCTCCTCCCTTTCAGTTTCCTCCCATTGCTTCTAGTCTTTCCTTGTGCAGATGAGAATAGGGCTGATCCCTCTGCACTGTGACAGCCCTTCAGATATTTGTGGACCGCTATTTAGTCTCCTCTCAGACTTCTCTTCTGCTAAACATTCCCAGATCCTTTAACCGTTCCTCATAGGACATGATTTGCAGACCGCTCACCATCTTGGTAACTCTTCTCTGAACTTGCTCCAGTTTGTCGATGTCTTTTTTAAAGTGGGGTGCTCAGACTTGTACACAGTATTCCAGATGAGGTCTGACTAAGGAAGAGTAGAGGGGATAATGACCTCACGTGATCTAGACTCTATGCTTCTCTTAATACATCCCAGAATTGTGTTTCCCTTTTTGCCTGCTGCATCACATTGTTGACTCATGTTCAGTCTATGATCTATTAGTATAGCCAAGTCTTTTTCACATGTGCTGCTGCTTAGCCCAATTCCTCCCATTCTGTATGCGCTTACTTCATTTTTCTTGCCCAGATGTAGGACTTTGCATTTCTCCTTGTTAAATACAATTCTGTTAGTCGCCGCCCACTGTTCAAGCTTTTCTAGATCTTTTTGAATCCTCTCTCTCTCTTCCCTAGTGTTAGCTATCCCTAGCTTTGTGTCGTCGGCACATTTGATCAGTTTCCCACAATTCCCTCCTCCAGATCATGTATAACAATGTTGACCAACACTGGGCCCAGGACAGAGCCTTGTGGTCCCCACTTGATACATTCTTCCACTTGGATGTGCAGCCATTTATGACCACTCTTTGAGTACAATCACTCAGCCAGTTGTGAATCCACCCAACAGTTGCCTTGTCAATCCCAGATTTGGTCATTTTTTCAATAAGTATGGTATGAGATACTTTGTCAAATGCTTTACTAAAGCCAAGATATACTATATCCACCGCATTTCGCTGATCAACCCAGTCGGTGATTCTGTCATAGAAGGGAATTAGATTAGTCTGGCATGACTTGTTTGTTACAAACCCATGCTGCTCTGGTTAATTACTACAATTCTCATCCAAGTACTTCCATATGTGCTGCTTAATAATTTGTTCAAAGATCTTTCCCGGTATAGAAGTCAGGCTCACAGGCCTGTGGTTACCTGGATTCACCTTCTTCCCTTTTTTGAAGATAGGGACAACATTTGCCCTTTTCCAATCTTCTGGGAATTTTCACAGATTATGGCGAGTGGTTCAACAATTACCTTCGCTACTTCCTTTAGTATCCTAGGATGTAATTCATCTGGACATTGGGACTTAAATTCATGTAAGTTAGCTAAGCGTTCCCTCACCATCTCTCTGCTTACAGATAGCCTGCATTCTTTTATTCCCCAAATAGCACAGGGAAGATCAGTTGATGTTCCATCTACTTTCTGAGAGAAAACAGATACAAAATAGGAATTTAAAAGTTCGGCCTTCTCAACATCATTCTTAACCAATTCACCATTTTCATCCTGTAAGCATCCAATAGCATCTTTGAGTTTTCTTTTGCTTTTGACCCCCCAAATCCTTTTTTATTGCTTTTGGCCTCTCTTACAAGCCACAATTCATTATCAGCTTTATCTTTTCTGACCCTTGCCCTACAGTTTCTGCAGACCGCATTATGTTCTTCTTTAGATATTTTCCCCTCTTTCCATTTGATAAACATATGTTCCTCCTCTTTAACATGTGTACAAGTTCTGTGTTCATCCATCCTCTTTAAATGCTTCCCATTCTTCCTTCTTTTAGGGATTGGTAACGATTGTGCTTTGAGAATCTCATTTCACAATATTTCCCAACCTTCTTGGGCATTTCTGTCCTTAAGAACATCCAGTCATTGGATTCTTCCTCTTTCTGAGTCCATTAAAATCTGCCTTTCTGAAATCCAACCTCGAGGTCTGAGTCTTCTCAGGTCTTCCTCCCCTTGTTAGCCAACATCCAAGGATATCATGATCACTGTCTCCTAAGGTCCGAGCCACCCTTACTTCCTCAACCATTCCCTCCCTGTTGGTAAGAATTAGGTCTAAGATAGCGAGTTTGTGTGCAGCCGCTCGTCCATGGTAACCCTTTGCATGCCGTTCCCTACAGATGGTGCTAATGGACATTCCAATTTGAGACCTCCTGAGTGAGGGAAGATGATGTGTGATATACCATCACGGCTCGTTGTCCACGTTCTGTCAGTTTATGAAGTTTCATTGAATGTGGCTGCACCGCACAGCTTCCATCTCTCAATAACATGACCAACAGTGGACTAGGGAAAGTCCAGAAGCTGCAATGTGTCGCACTGTTTGGTTGGTGACCTCCCGCCACCAGACCCCGTTGTCAACTCTACACCTGGTGACCTACCGCCAAAAGACCCCGTTGTCAACTCTACACCTGGTGACCTCCCGCCAAAAGACCCCGTTGTCAACTCTACACCTGGTGACCTCCCGCCACCAGACCCGTTGTCAGCTCTACACCTGATGACATCCCCCCGCCAGACTCCGTTGTCAGCTCTACACCTGCTGACCTCCCGCCACCAGACCCTATTGTCAGCTCTACACCTGAAATCACCCCCACCAGACTTCGTTGTCAGCTCTACACCTGCTGACCTACCGCCACCAGACCCCCGTTGTCAGGTCTACACCTGCTGACCTACCGCCACCAGACCCCCGTTGTCAGCTCTACACCTGCTGACTTACCGCCACCAGACCCCCGTTGTCAGCTCTACAGCTGCTGACCTACCGCCACCAGACCCCTGCTGTCACCTCTACACCTGCTGATCTACTGCCACTAGACCCCATTGTCAGCTCTACACCTGCTGACATCCTACCGCCAGACCCAGTTGTCAGCTCTACACCTGCTGACATCCTAAAGCGAAATCCAGTTGTCAACTCTACACCTGGTGACCTACCGCCACCAGACCCCTGTTGTCAGCTCTACACCCGGTGACATCCCCTCACCAGACCTCGTTGTCAGCTCTACACCTGGTGACATCCCCCCACCAGACCCCGTTGTCAGCTCTACACCTGGTGACATCCCCCCACCAGACCCCGTTGTCAGCTCTACACCTGGTGACATCCCACCACCAGACCCCGTTGTCAGCTCTACACCTGCTAACATCCCCCTGCCAGACCCTGTTGTCAGCTCTACACCTGCTGACATCCCCCCGCCAGACCCAGTTGCCAGCTCTACACCTGTTGGCAACTGGTTTCTGTACTGGGGTCTTCTGTGTGGCCCTCTCCTTTATACCTGATGCTACACATCACCGGACCGCACAGGATGGTGGGGGGCAAATGAGTGAAAGTGAACAATGATCATTTTGTTTAAACGCAGTCAGTCACCAAACGACAAACAAGTCATTTACTTTTTGTTCGTCGTTCTCTTTATGCAGCATAAAAATCGTCGCCTCGTTCAGTTTACACGGCGCTCGTTCCGTCGTTCTCGCTTATACAGCACAGGTGAAAGCCTGAACGGGCCAACGCTGAATCTGTCGCTCCAACCGGCTCCACTGCGAGAGAGCCACGAGTTAGCGGTGATGTTACTGGCTTGTCCAAACAAGACTCCGCTCGTCTGGAAGGATCCTTGGCCTTTTATGTACAGTCTCAGGAACAAACATGTTAAGGAGTCTGAAGAACCTTCTCGCAGAGTCGTCACGCCAACCACGAAGCCCATATTTGTAGTGGAGCTGTCATGAGGGCAGTTTACTCCACAAGTCACCTGGATGAACATTGTAGCCACATAGAAGAAGTGAAACAAGATGGTCGTAAACAAAATAAACTTTATTGAAGAAAGATAAACCTCCTTGATAGGAACAACAAGTTACTGACGGCAGATCAGAAATAAGACTAGAAGCCTTAGAATGGATCGGTCTCCGACACACAATGGAGGCCGACATTTTTGTTTGGAAGCTCAAAGGAATAAATATGCATGACAAGAGACCCATCAGTAGTAGCTGGAACCCCAGAGGATGCAATTCCTACCAAAATGGCTGCCTCCACTATGAGTATATGAGAAGTCCACATGAATAACGGTTGGCGAAGCAGCTACTGTGCCTATCTGGGGAGGTAATACTGTGCCGGGTGCGGCAGTGCAAACGTCTGTTTCTTCGGAGGTGGCGTAATACAACCGGTCCGGACATTTCCTCTACTACAGACACGCTCCAGTGTTTTATACCATGACACCCAAATATTAGAGTATGTCCTCACAGAGGTGGCTGCACAAAATGACGTGAAATACAACGGAACTAACTGAATTACAGGGCAACGCCAACCGAAGGCGGGTGAATAATGGGATGGCTCACGGCCTTTGTTCTTTGGAATAGTCTGACTTCAAGCTACTAGGTGGCATTAAAAGGCATGTGTCACCAAGACAGAAGTCTCTACAGGGCGCCTCCAGCTCTGAAAACATTCACAGTCACACATATAGACTAGGTAAAAAGATGAGCTGTAAGTACACTGCAATACCTGTACTGTGCTGTACTGCTGGGGCTACTGGGAGTTCAACCTCATAAGAGTACACCTCTATACAGTTTATATACAGAGAGAGAAAGCGGGGTTGCTTTAAAGGTTTAGATTGTACTGGTCCGGAGTTACATCCTGTATTATACTGGAGAGCCGCGCTCTCTCTTCTGCTGCTGGGGTCACATTACTTATCCTGAGTTACATCCTGTATTATGCTCCAGAGCTGCACTCACTATTCTGCTGGTGGAGTCACTGTGTACATACATTACTTATCCTGTACTGATCCTGAGTTACATCCTGTATTATACCCCAGAGCTGCACTCACTATTCTGCTGGTGGAGTCACTGTGTACATACATTACTTATCCTGTACTGACCCTGAGTGACATCCTGTATTATGCTCCAGAGCTGCACTCACTATTCTGCTGGTGGAGTCACTGTGTACATACATTACTTATCCTGTACTGATCCTGAGTTACATCCTGTATTATACTCCAGAGCTGCACTCACTATTCTGCTGGTGGAGTCACTGTGTACATACATTACTTATCCTGTACTGATCCTGAGTTACATCCTGTATTATCCTCCAGAGCTGCACTCACTATTCTGCTGGTGGAATCACATTACTTATCCTGTGCTGCTATTCTGCTGGTGGTGGAGTCACTGGGTACATACATTACTTATCCTACATCCTGTGTAATGTATGTACACAGTGACTCCACCAGCAGAATAGTGAGTGCAGCTCTGGGGTATAATACAGGATGTAACTCAGGAGCAGTACAGGATAAGTAATGTATGTACACTGTGACTCCACCAGCAGAATAGTGAGTGCAGCTCTGGGGTATAATACAGGATGTAACTCAGGAGCAGTACAGGATAAGTAATGTATGTACACTGTGACTCCACCAGCAGAATAGTGAGTGCAGCTCTGGAGTATAATACAGGATGTAACTCAGGGTCAGTACAGGATAAGTATTGTATGTACACAGTGACTGCACCAGCAGAATAGTGAATGCAGCTCTGGAGTATAATACAGGATGTAACTCAGGGTCAGTACAGGATAAGTAATCTATGTACACAGTGACTCCACCAGCAGAATAGTGAGTGCAGCTCTGGGGTATAATACAGGATGTAACTCAGGAGCAGTACAGGATAAGTAATGTATGTATATAGTGACTCCACCAGCGGAATAGTGAGTGCATCTCTGGGGTATAATACAGGATGTAACTCAGGATCAGTACAGGATAAGTAATGTATGTACACAGTGACTCCACCAGCAGAATAGTGAGTGCAGCTCTGGGGTATAATACAGGATGTAACTCAGGAGCAGTACAGGATAAGTAATGTATGTATATAGTGACTCCACCAGCAGAATAGTGAGTGCAGCTCTGGGGTATAATACAGGATGTAACTCAGGAGCAGTACAGGATAAGTAATGTATGTATATAGTGACTCCACCAGCAGAATAGTGAGTGCAGCTCTGGAGTATAATACAGGATGCAACTCAGCAGTACAAGACAGGTTAGGTAATGTATTTACACAGTGACTCAACTTTTTTATAGTCCTGGAAGATAGTATTCACAAGATGTTCCAACAGAGCTGAGCTAGTGGGGGCGTTAGTTCCCACTAAACTTCCCCCGAACATACAGACTGTGGGACTTGTGTAGTTCACAGTTGCCTTGGTCATTCAGAAGTTCCCAGAGTTCCAGTGCGCCCTACTGGCTTCCGCCTTGCGGAGGATCTTGTGGCTACTCTGATTTAAAGGGATCTGTTAACAGCGCCAGACGGCTAGTAGATGATTAGTAACCAACTGCAGGATCCTGGCCACCTCCGCCGCTATATACAGATCTGATAGGTCACCGCGACGCACAAACCAGGCCGCTCTGTACAGTGTAACAAATATAGAGAGATTTATCCTTTATTTAAAAAGCAGCAATTTTTTTCTTTTCTGAGAGTTATGGTGAGAAACAGCGTCTGCGAAAGGAAGAAGAGTCCGTCTGCGGACGGCGCCGAGAGAAGGAAGACGAGGCAGACGCTCTGATACATCGTTACAAGTGACTATTGGAACAGTAATAAAATAAATCCAACTCTGCAAAAAAACCTGAAAGTAACTTCTGAAGAACTTAAACTAGTTTATAGTATCTGCGGCCCAGCCTCAGCTATATCCAGTGTAGAAAAGGGAAACCTGTCCAAAACAGCTGCCCACGCAGAACATCACAAGACCACCCCTACAGGCACAGCTCAACGCAACCCAGCCTGGTCAGCCCCCGCCGCAGCTTCTGGCGATCATCTCACTACATCTAGGGGCTCTCCTGAGAGCAGCCTCGCTCAGGTCACGGCTGGAGGTCCCACCAGTATTCGGACCTCACCCAACACAACTTTACAACTGGCCCCAATGATATCCCAGAAAAGGTCTACAACCCAAAGCATCGTGGTAAGAGAACCCCTTCCGTAAATCCCCAAAGCCCGGTGCGAGGCGCGTCGCTGCCAGTCCGGTTCTTCTACGGCTCTGTTCACACCCGCATTCGGGGTTTTTCTGTCTCCTCATAAGCCGACAAGGTGATCTTCCCATGGATTTCGGAGGAGTTTCTCACGGTTCATGTCCTCTCAGCCAAGTTTCCGGGTTTTTGTTTTTCAGAGATAATAGTCTGCTGCGCTATTCTTTTCATCCAAAAATAATCCAGAAACCTGAAGGAAAGGTTGTGTTTTTTTTAAAAGAAAAGGGAACCTGTCAAGGTGAACCAACAGCAGCGGTAGATTAATGTGGCGTCACTCTCTCTAACAATGTCTTCGCTTTGCCCGCGGCTGAAGGCGCACCGGAGAATTTGGAACTCTGAAAAAGTTCCACTTGACATTTAAATCCGGCAGAGGAGTCCGGTGGGCGGGCCGGACCGTCTCTGCCCAGTAGCCCACCCCTCTAGCATCCTGTCACATGGACAACGTTGGAAGCGCCCTCCATGCATCGCTGTTAAATGTCGCACATGTGCAAATAACCTGTGCAATTCTGTCCACAGAAGGGACAGTTCCCCTGTGCATGCGCTGCTACCCAACTTCACGGCACGGGCGCCAATTCACGGGTATGCTTGCACCCACGGCCATGGCAAAAGCATTATTGGAGCGATAGCGGCTACATTAATCTCCCGCAGTTATCCGTGTTTCCTGCACGCTCAGGTGCAAACTAGATAAAAATTCACACTAAAAAAATGGATTCATGGAAAAGGTTGCAACGGGATGACAAACCGATACGGATGGAGGGTAACGCTGTTGGTTCGGGATCTGTTTATGGGATTGTAGATGGAGCCATTATAAACAGAAACCCCAATTGAGGTGTGAACAGAGCCGAACAGTCCGTCTGCGGACGGCGCCGAGAGAAGGAAGGCGAGGCGGGCGGTCTGTTAGATTGTTAGACTGAACAGAGCCGAACCCTCTGCAGGCCAGAAGTCGCCCCGATCCTCTTCCATTATATGTAGGTCATTCCAGTGAATGGACTAGCTGTGCTGGGTCTGCCGGGACGGGAGCGGTTCTTACAGCGGGGTCTCCCTCTGTCACGTACTTATTGGAAAGCCCCTTAAACTTTCCCTGCAAGTTCTCACTGTAAAATGTCCCTACGTAAAAGAGGCGGGGTCATACTTCCCCTTTAAGTTAAAGGGAACCTGTCAACAGTTCTCAGCATATAACGCCGTCTGTACCAACATGATGGTGAAGTTTAGCGGTTTCCAAATCTGCTGCTTGCTTAAGTAAAGGCGGCAGCATGCCTTGGAAAACGGTGTTTATAATGTTCCTAGCCGTATGCTCATGGGGACGCAGCGGTCCGACGGGCGGGCTGGACTGTATCTGCTCCTGGGAGTTCATCGTCATGTTGGTATAGACCATTTAACGTGCTGGAACCTGCGGCCTACACACATTAACCTCACACTAATGGAATACATGGCTTTTATTTGGTCCCCATTACTGAAGCCGGGTGGAAGCTTTAGGCAGATGTCCCGTTAGGCAACCTCCTGACAGCTAAAACCTGAACAGCCCCCCTACCAAGCTCCTAGCCCCCACTACCAACCCGAGAACGTGGCGCTCTTGGCTCGCTCTTCTTTGGAGATCTATGTATAAGGAGGAGAAGTGTACGGAGGTGCTGAATGTTACCGGGAAGGGGATGTTTCACCATCCAGCTGCACCACAGCTAATGAATACACAGGTTTGTCCATCCAAGCCGAAGGTATCCGCCATGTTCCTTTATTCGGAATGTCCAATCTAATGCTTCCGCTAAAGTCTCGCGAGCGGTTCCTTGTCCCTGAGCGCTGGCCCACCCGTCTCCCTTGGCTTCAGTGATAATTTCCTGACGGCCAGGGCATTGTGCAACATTCGGGGCAGCGTTCCTCGTACACCAAGATCAAACAGTTTGGAGAAGGTGGCCCACTTTTTGGAAGACCTGCACAAGGACGATAAGCTTCCAGGTCACAAATGAGCTCCACTACTTCATCCACAGTGGTGAGCCGACTCGGATGCTTGCTAAACAGTTCGTGGTAAGAAGGGACAGTATAATTCCTCACAGCAATGTCAAAGTGGAGTCCCGGTAAGATGTGGATGACCGTCTCTGACATGGTGGATATCCTGGACCTCTGGATTAGGTGCAGGTTGGGGCCGGAAGGAGGAAGAACTTCCCAGTGCGCCGGTAAAGGAATCTCATTTAGCTCCTCCATAAATTCCTGCAGGACCCGGTCCAGACTACTGCTGGTACTGTAGTCGCCCAGACTGTAAATCTCCATGATCTGCAGAGCAACAGGAAAGACCAAGTGTTAAAGGGGTTGTCCAGTTGAAAACTATTGATGGGCCTTTCTGCAGGATAGGCCATCAATATTAGATCAACGGAGGTCCGCCACCCTGAATCCCTGCTGACCACTGTGCCCGTACACAGAACGGATTGCTGCAAGAAGCAAACAGCTCTGTTCCCCAGCAGTAGCCATGTTTGGTATTGCAGGCCAAGTTGCCATTGTTCGTGAAATGAGTATGACTCCACCTTCCCTTGTATATCTTATAGTATGCTCCTTCCATTTTGTATGATATAGTCTGTGTCAAGGTTTTGTACTTTTGCTTTAACAAGATTTGCTTAAATGTATTGAAGAATAAAAAAAGACCTTGGTGATTAGAAGATTCCAAGGCTCTAGACTGAATGTCTTGGGTCATTGCGCCCCGTTCTCCTGTCTCTCTCTAAACAGCCTATTGTTTATACTTACCGTACCTTTGTATTCTAAGGAGTTCATCACATAGGATTCTTCTGTGGTTGAGTGTGTTTTTTCTTTTAATTTTAGATGTTAAATTCCTTATCTTGCATATTCATATTTTGTTTATGCTTCTTTGACCAGTAATACATCAATTACAATAATTCAAATCTATTATAATTCAAGCATGTGCCCCTATAAAAACTGCTGCCTGTCAATCAATAAACAGATAACTTTGGATCACATCCCTAGCCGTGTGGTTTGACGTTAATCTCCTAAACTCAGCTTATCCTCTAAGAATTAAGACCCCAAAAGCATATTGTAGCAAATATTGTTGTTTTGCACTAACACCACTGAAGTGAACAACAGGATTTTTGGTATAACTTACCGCAAAATCAATTTCTTGTCACGTTCATTGGAGGGACACAGCAAGACCTTGGTTATAGCTTCTGCCACTAGGAGGTGACACTAAGCATAAAAGTGTTAACTCCTTTTACTAGCTACACCCCTCCTGCAAGCAGTTAGAGCAGCCAAGTAGGTTACGACAACAATAGTTAACAAATAACAATGCTCAAGAACTGTAACTAATAGTACCCACCAAGAGCGACCGCGCTGAGAACACTCCAACCAAGAGGATTAGATGACACAGTCCTAATACCAGACTGGGCGGGTGCTGTGTCCCCCAATGAAGAGGATGGGAAAGTGGTTTTACGGCAAGTTATACCAAAAATCTTGTTTGCTCGTCTGCATCATTAGGGGACACAGCAAGACCTTGGGACGTTCCACAGCAGTACCCAAGGGGGTGGGAAAACATAAGAAGCCGCAGATGTAAAGAAAGCGTAACCAGCTCTTTAACTGCGACTAGCATTAATGGATGCCTAGACATCCAACGAGCTCATAGACAGAGTATAAAGGGGCCTGAGTAACAGTCTCATCCATCCACTCACCGGGAAAAGGCTCCCGACGGGGCACTCGCTGTCCGAGTAATATGTGTCGTCATGCGGCCTGAAGATATGTCCCTGGCAAGGTGACCCTGTACTGCCGCAGAGCGGAGGCAGTGAGAGGAGCCCACCTTAGAAAACCAAGGACACGACTTGTGTTGTCAGGAGGACCAGCAGAGAGCCAGCGGGACTGAAGAATGCCACTTGAGAGAGGTAATCTTGTGAAGTCAGACAGACCCCACTTTTGACCGATGCCTTTCTTGGGACGAACCGCCACCGAGAAAAGTTCCAACCGAAATCTTCACTGTAGTGGATTCCGATACCACCGTCAGCAAGAGTATATGCAACAGGTTGATAACGACCATCTCCCCATGACAAAACGACCAAAGAAACATCTGCCCGATAGAGCCTCCTGCTCGGAAGGGAGACAGTTAGCCAATGCGAGCCGGACGTGACCTCAGGGCGTGAAAAAAAAAAAATCAGCTGTAACACCTTCAGTACGAATAAGTATACCGAAAAGAGCTGCAGTGTCATCAGCGTTGTAACTTCAGAAAGCTGGGGGCCTTCTAGCCGTCAACCTAGTTGGACGGCAGCTTCCACAGAAATCCAAACTGTAAACACCACCTTCACAGTCCCGCCGTGAAGAAGGAAGCCGATCGAATTCGGACCCCAAAAAAGAAAAACCTTGTTGCGTTTCACAACTGTATCTAGTTGGAGTCTCATGTTGACCATTGCTGGAAAGCTTGCGGGAAGAGGTCCTCAGGACTGTCTTTAAGAAGTCGTATATCCAGCAGACTCCCACCAGAATGTGGGGACCTAGAACACCGGCACTGCTCTCCAGCCCCAGGCCACATAGTTGCCTGATGCTGCACATCCCAAAAAATACCCACCTGTGACATCGGCTGTCTTATTAGCTGTAGGGCGAAAATGACTTGCGCCAAGAGATCTGTCAGCCCTGTGAGCCTGAGACAATGACCACAGCCTCCACTTTGAAGCCTATAGGTTTCCAAAGTCTAGCCTTGGAAATGGCGACTCACTGGGTAGTCAACTAGGGTTGGCCCTGTACCAAGATATGGCAACCGCATGATGCTCACTAGGCAAATGTAAAGATGGCATTACGGCAAGATTACATCAGTACGGGAATCTCGCTGGTCCCTTTGTGGAAACATCAGGAGAGCGACGAGTGCAAAGAATTGAAAGCAACATAAGTTTAACAGGGGACTTGATGTCTTTCTGGAGGGGAAGGATATTACAGGATATAAATCTTAGGTTAATTGTCAATCCGGGTATACAGGCAGGTAGGAACTATTAGGGGTTGGTCCAGGGAACAGTCTGATTGCCATTAGGGAGTCGGGAAGGAATTTTTTCCCCAAAAGGGCTAACTGGCTTCTGCTCTTGGGGTTTTTTGCCTTCCTCTGGATCAACAACACAGGAGGATAGACGGGCTGGACTAGATGGACAATGTCTTCATTCAGCCTTACATACTATGTTACTATAAGTATATACCATTTCACGGTCTCCTGCATGGAATAATGTAAGACGGAACAGCGCAGGAGGATTGCAGAGTGCTTCTGGATCCGTCTGATGGACAGCGCTCTTTAAGGCTCAGTCCGATGTGAGAAGCCAAAAACATGCATTGCCGGCGTCTCCCAGCCATACCGAGGGCTGGCGCCAAATGAGGACCTTGAAAAATGGCATGTGCGTCCAGAGATGATAACTCCGGGGACAGAGTCCATGGATGTCGGAGCCGGCCAAGCAAAGAGCTCGGCATGTATGGGAAGCTTGGCTATAAGATCCGTCCCGTGAAGGAATAGGAGTGACCTTGTCTCGGTGTAGTTGCTGAGGACAAGCAAACACTCTGCTGATGCAATTCCACCTATCTGAAGGGAGGCGCGTTCGCCAGAGAGCAAGTTGACTCGCCAACCGAGAAACTAGAGGATGCAAGACATCCCAACTGTTCGGATTAGTGAAGCAGATGTCGGACAGGCTCCAAGTTGGACCAGAACCCCGCGAAGGATCCGTAGCCAATGCTCAAGTAGCGTAGTTGGAGACTGCTGTGAAATTACAGAGTACTCCTTATGGTGACCGTCCGGCCATGCACAGTAGTGGAGGATGTGTGTCCCGTTCCGCTGCCAATTAGGGTCGGCCGAGGATTCCGTCTCGGCAGGTATTATACATGCATTACAGCCGACCTGAGCTGCCTACGTCCGCATGGACTCGGACGACTGAACAAGCGCTACAGTCTTCCCAGAAAGCACCAGACGCCTTGTGGTTGTGAGACCGCCCTGAGAGGGATCGTACCCATAGTGGTTCAGCTGACTGGAGGGGTACCAGTAGATCGATCTACAGCCCCCAGGCTCCCTGTCAGAGGTGGGACCCCGAAATCGCCACTATACATAAACAGAACCAGACTGTGCGTAAGACGAGATACTCTGACTGGATGTCAATCTCGCACATGGTGAGCGCGCACATACCGTAGGATGCGGCCCTGGACGGCCCCCCTGTAATCGGAGATCATGCTAAAGCTGCCTGCAAGGAACCTGCAGGAGGGGCAACGACAGGGAAGGTAGCCGCTAGGCAGGGCTCAGCCCGCTGCGGAGCAGGCATGAGGAGCAATCTGTCCGCAGAATTCCAGTGCAAGTACTCTATCCGGTAATGAAGGTACCACAGGTCTCAGCAAGCCCAGATTCACTGAGGTGGATTAGGCAGGGAGGAGGAGGGCCTGTGTTGTGGTGGTGGGGGGCATGCTGTGCATGGAGTGGCCAGTAGGCCACCATAGCCAAGACTGGTGCTCAGCTACCTCCAAAGGACCAGTGTCAGTCACTAGCCGCACCGCCACACAGGCTGCCACACAGGCTGCCCCGCAGCCACTGTACCTGCCACATAGGATCCTACACGTTGGAAACACCGGCCGCCAATCAGGCCACAACAGGGCCTACACACGCAACGCAGGACGGCCAGGACAGACACATTCCAGCCATCAGCAAACCGTCTGTAAGGTGGCCGTCAGCCGCGAAAGCTGCCGCATGTCAGTGAACCAGGCCACACAGTGGTAATATACACTGGCCGCATGGCAGCAAACTACACAAGCCGCCCAGCAGCGACCTACACAAAATGACCGCAGGCCCTCTCCGGCATGCAGACCGCACGGCGGTGAGCTAAACTGGCCACCCGGCAGCAATCCACACAGAATACACAGCGGTCATGCATAAAGGCTTCCTCATACGCACAGACCTCATGGCGACCAATATAGACAAAATGCACAGGCCGCTGCATCCCACCTACCCGATGTTGACGTCCACAGACCAAAATGAAACGTTACATGGCCGTGCGGTGGTAAAAGGCACAAGGCCGCGCAGCTAAAGACATGTACCAGCCGCATGGCGGCACAATACACCAGCCGCGGGGTGGCAAAAAAAAACCCACAAGTACAAAACGCATGGCAGACACAGTTAGACAGGAGGGGGGAGGAAGGGGAGAGATACTCAGCTATGTACTTACCTATTCTGCTGGGTGTCCTAATGCTGAGAAATACACCCTCAAATCCAGCAGTGAACCCCATCTGCTCCACGACCTACAAAGAGGGAATCCTCCAGGATGGGGAACCCTACAGCTGGCGGGCAGTGATGTATTGCACAAAGGCATGAGGGTGTCTCCTTTTGTTCTTGGAGGAGGACAGACACTTACAGTCCGCCCTCCTCATGGGGAACAGGTAGCAACCGGCCTGCCCTGTGTGCCCACATTCCTGTAGTCCTGAAGAGGTCTGCCTCCAGCAGACACTAAGCTAAAACTGAGCTAGATTGGTGCTTGCAGTAGGAGGAGTTAACACTTTTACACAGAAGCTATACACCCAAGGTCTTGCTATGTCCCTCAATGATATGGACGAGAAAGGAACTTTGCCTGTTATACCAAGTCCGGCCACTGCAGTGGGAACTGAGCTGTCTGCTTCCGGCAGAAATCAGCTGGGTCATTCCGTGTCAGTTCAACCAACGCTCCCGGTCGACCATCACAGATTTCAATGAAACTTTGCACAAAGATAGACCCTGACTCTAAACTAAGATAGCCAGAATATTAGGCTTCAAAGTGCTTTGGTTCACGAGCTACAGGTCTTAATCTAGGGGGTTGTCATGTGATTACAGCCTACAGGTCTTAATCTAGGGGGTTGTCATGTGATTACAGCCTACAGGTCTTAATCTAGGGGGTTGTCATGTGATTACAGCCTACAGGTCTTAATCTAGGGGGTTGTCATGTGATTACAGCGCGCAACCTGAAAAAAGGGGCGATTTCCATCCATTGCCAAGCCAGTTCCAATGACTCTAGAGCAATGAACCTTCACACACTAGGAGACCTTTTGGTGCTGCATCCAGCTAAGCTCCTCAGACTGCCCCTCTTATCATCATTCTGCCCCTCTTATCATCATTCTGCCCCTCTTATCATCATTCTGCCCCTCTTATCATCATTCTGCCCCTCTTATCATCATTCTGCCCCTCTTATCATCATTCTGCCCCTCTTATCATCATTCTGCCCCTCTTATCATCATTCTGCCCCTCTTATCATCATTCCGCCCCTCTTATCATCATTCCGCCCCTCTTATCATCATTCCGCCCCTCTTATCATCATTCTGCCCCTCTTATCATCATTCCGCCCCTCTTATCATCATTCTGCCCCTCTTATCATCATTCTGCCCCTCGTATCATCATTCTGCCCCTCTTATCATCATTCTGCCCCTCGTATCATCATTCTGCCCCTCTTATCATCATTCTGCCCCCATCGCATGTCAAAGGAGCTGAAAAATTCTATCGCGCAAAATAAAACTCCTATTTTAAGCAGTAATAACTCCTAATCAATGCGATCCGACTCGGCTCTGAATGTATCAATGTGCACTCCATAGAAATGGTTCTCATTATTCACATTATGGACCCAAAAGGATGCAGAGCTCTTAAGATACAAGGAGTCAAAAATGGCAAAAAACACTTTTAGGCAAATTTTTCCCTTTTTCAAAGGCGAAAATTGGAATGTACTCCATTGTTATTTTTTTTCATTTTTGTTCTATTTGGAAGAGAATTTTTTGCTCTACAAGATTTGATGTTTTTCATTTTGTTCCCAGACCTTCTAGATGGGAGAATATCAATGTCAGTGAAGGTCCTATGCACTCGCGGAGGTCAAATAATAAAAGAAGTGTAAGTTTGGCATGGATGTATAATTAGTTTAGAAATCAGGAGAAGGTAAATTATTTTTGGAATGAGACAACTTTTTGTGCTCAAGAAACTTATGTGATCAAACATTGCCTGGCGAGTTCAGGTGAGCCCCAAGCTTTGGCCTAAGATGGTCCGAATATCATTGATTGTGGTATATTACAGTGATCACTGGGCTTATTTAGCATCGATCCATATTGGATACTAAGATTATCTAAGGTTAGCATTTGTGGAATAAATAACTAGTTATTTTATAACTAATCTTAGTATCCAATATGGATAGAGTGCTAAATAAGCCCAGTGATCACTGTAATATACCACAATCAATGATATTCGGACCATCTTAGGCCAAAGCTTGGGGCTCACCTGAACTCGCCAGGCAATGTTTGATCACATAAGTTTCTTGAGCACAAAAAGTTGTCTCATTCCAAAAATAATTTACCTTCTCCTGATTTCTAAACTAATTATACATCCATGCCAAACTTCCACTTCTTTTATTATTTGACCTCCGAGTGCATAGGACCTTCACAGGCATTGATATTTTCCCATCTAGAAGGTCTGGGAACAAAATGAAAAACATCGAATCTTGTAGAGCAAAAAATTCTCTTCCAAATAGAACAAAAATGAAAAAAAATAAAAATGGAGTACCTTCCGATTTTCGCCTTTGAAAAAGGGAAAAATTAGCAAAAAAGTGTTTTTTGCCATTTTTGACTCCTTGTATCTTAAGAGCTCTGCATCCTTTTGGGTCCATAATGTGAATTATGAGGACCATTTCTATGGAGTGCACATTGATACATTCAGAGCCGAGTCGGATCGCATTGATTACGAGTTATTACTGCCTAAAATAGTTTCATTTTGCGCGATAGAATTTTTCAGCTCCTTTGACATGCGATGGTGGCAGAATGATGATAAGAGGGGCAGAATGATGATAAGAGGGGCAGAATGATGATAAGAGGGGCAGAATGATGATAAGAGGGGCAGAATGATGATAAGAGGGGCAGAATGATGATAAGAGGGGCAGAATGATGATAAGAGGGGCAGAATGATGATAAGAGGGGCAGAATGATGATAAGAGGGGCAGAATGATGATAAGAGGGGCAGTCTGAGGAGCTTAGCTGGATGCAGCACCAAAAGGTCTCCTAGTGTGTGAAGGTTCATTGCTCTAGAGTCATTGGAACTGGCTTGGCAATGGATTGAAATCGCCCCTTTTTTCAGGTTGTGCACTGTAATCACATGACAACCACCTAGATTAAGACCTGTAGGCTGTAATCACATGACAACCCCCTAGATTAAGACCTGTAGGCTGTAATCACATGACAACCCCCTAGATTAAGACCTGTAGGCTGTAATCACATGACAACCCCCTAGATTAAGACCTGTAGGCTGTAATGACATGACAACCCCCTAGATTAAGACCTGTAGGCTGTAATCACATGACAAACCCCTAGATTAAGACCTGTAGGCTGTAATCACATGACAACCCCCTAGATTAGGACCTGTAGGCTGTAATCACATGACAACCCCCTAGATTAAGACCTGTAGGCTGTAATCACATGACAACCCCCTAGATTAAGACCTGTAGGCTGTAATCACATGACAACCCCCTAGATTAAGACCTGTAGGCTGTAATCACATGACAACCCCCTAGATTAAGACCTGTAGGCTGTAATCACATGACAACCCCCTAGATTAAGACCTGTAGGCTGTAATCACATGACAACCCCCTAGATTAAGACCTGTAGGCTGTAATCACATGACAACCCCCTAGATTAAGACCTGTAGGCTGTAATCACATGACAATCCCCTAGATTAAGACCTGTAGGCTGTAATCACATGACAACCCCCTAGATTAAGACCTGTAGGCTGTAATCACATGACAATCCCCTAGATTAAGACCTGTAGGCTGTAATCACATGACAACCCCCTAGATTAAGACCTGTAGGCTGTAATCACATGACAACCCCCTAGATTAGGACCTGTAGGCTGTAATCACATGACAACCCCCTAGATTAGGACCTGTAGGCTGTAATCACATGACAACCCCCTAGATTAAGACCTGTAGGCTGTAATCACATGACAACCCCCTAGATTAAGACCTGTAGGCTGTAATCACATGACAACCCCCTAGATTAGGACCTGTAGGCTGTAATCACATGACAACCCCCTAGATTAAGACCTGTAGGCTGTAATCACATGACAACCCCCTAGATTAAGACCTGTAGGCTGTAATCACATGACAACCCCCTAGATTAAGACCTGTAGGCTGTAATCACATGACAACCCCCTAGATTAAGACCTGTAGGCTGTAATCACATGACAACCCCCTAGATTAAGACCTGTAGGCTGTAATCACATGACAACCCCCTAGATTAAGACCTGTAGGCTGTAATCACATGACAACCCCCTAGATTAAGACCTGTAGCTCGTGAACCAAAGCAGTCTGAAGCCTAATATTCCGGCTATCTTAGTTTAGGGTCAGGGTCTATCTTTGTGCAAAGTTTCATTGAAATCTGAGATGGTCGACCGGGAGCCTTGGTTGAACTGACACGGAATGACCCAGCTAAGTGTACATGAGCACTCACCTGGCAAACAGCTGATCAGTGGTGGTCCTGGGCGGTGGACCCCCACCAATCTACTATTGACGGCTTATCCTACAGATAGGCCCATCAATAGTTTGCAACTGGACAGCCCCTTAAATCTCCAGCACAAAAGGTTCAAGTATTTAAAGGTGCAGCGCCAACATGCTTAACCCCACAGAATGCAGAGCTGGGGGTGAAGTCATGGCAAGCAGTGAAGTAGGCAGGGAAAGCTGCGGGCAGCCATGAAGAGAAACTGTAGTACAGGCAGAAAGCCCAGCAGAACGGGAGCGGCTCGGAGGGAGCGGCTCGGAGGGAGCGGCTCGGAGGGAGCGGCTCGGAGGGAGCGGCTCGGAGGGAGCGGCTCGGAGGGAGCGGCTCGGAGGGAGCGGCTCGGAGGGAGCGTTCACACCAGCAGTTTTACTAAAACCTGAAGTCAAAAAATGGAAGCGAAAGAGAAAGCATTCCTAATGGTAGTTATTGGCAGTGATAGGGAAGGGAAAAAGGAGGGGGGGGGGGTAAGAAGGGAGAGAAGAGAGAAGGAGGGGAAGTGGGAAGGGAGAGAAGAGAGAAGGAGGGGAAGTGGGAAGGGAGAGAAGAGAGAAGGAGGGGAAGTGGGAAGGGAGAGAAGAGAGAAGGAGGGGAAGTGGGAAGGGAGAGAAGGAGGGGAAGTGGGAAGGGAGAGAAGAGAGAAGGAGGGGAAGTGGGAAGGGAGAGAAGAGAGAAGAGGGGAAGTGGGAAGGGAGAGAAAGAGGGGAAGTGGGAAGGGAGAGAAGAGAGAAGGAGGGGAAGTGGGAAGGGAGAGAAGGAGGGGAAGTGGGAAGGGAGAGAAGAGAGAAGGAGGGGAAGTGGGAAGGGAGAGAAGAGAGAAGGAGGGGAAGTGGGAAGGGAGAGAAGATCATCATTTCCTTCTCATTCTTTTCCTCCAGAGAATGAGGAAGCAAAAAGAGGAAGAAAGAAGAGGCCTGCTGGCTCAGCGGTTAGCAGAAACAAGGGGCCTGCTGGCTCAGCGGTTAGCAGAAACAAGGGGCCTGCTGGCTCAGCGGTTAGCAGAAACAAGGGGCCTGCTGGCTCAGCGGTTAGCAGAAACAAGGGGCCTGCTGGCTCAGCGGTTAGCAGAAACAAGGGGCCTGCTGGCTCAGCGGTTAGCAGAAACAAGGGGCCTGCTGGCTCAGCGGTTAGCAGAAACAAGGGGCCTGCTGGCTCAGCGGTTAGCAGACACAAGGGGCCTGCTGGCTCAGCGGTTAGCAGAAACAAGGGGCCTGCTGGCTCAGCGGTTAGCAGAAACAAGGGGCCTGCTGGCTCAGCGGTTAGCAGAAACAAGGGGCCTGCTGGCTCAGCGGTTAGCAGAAACAAGGGGCCTGCTGGCTCAGCGGTTAGCAGAAACAAGGGGCCTGCTGGCTCAGCGGTTAGCAGAAACAAGGGGCCTGCTGGCTCAGCGGTTAGCAGAAACAAGGGGCCTGCTGGCTCAGCGGTTAGCAGAAACAAGGGGCCTGCTGGCTCAGCGGTTAGCAGAAACAAGGGGCCTGCTGGCTCAGCGGTTAGCAGAAACAAGGGGCCTGCTGGCTCAGCGGTTAGCAGAAACAAGGGGCCTGCTGGCTCAGCGGTTAGCAGAAACAAGGGGCCTGCTGGCTCAGCGGTTAGCAGAAACAAGGGGCCTGCTGGCTCAGCGGTTAGCAGAAACAAGGCGCCTGCTGGCTCAGCGGTTAGCAGAAACAAGGGGCCTGCTGGCTCAGCGGTTAGCAGAAACAAGGGGCCTGCTGGCTCAGCGGTTAGCAGAAACAAGGGGCCTGCTGGCTCAGCGGTTAGCAGAAACAAGGGGCCTGCTGGCTCAGCGGTTAGCAGAAACAAGGGGCCTGCTGGCTCAGCGGTTAGCAGAAACAAGGGGCCTGCTGGCTCAGCGGTTAGCAGACACAAGGGGCCTGCTGGCTCAGCGGTTAGCAGAAACAAGGGGCCTGCTGGCTCAGCGGTTAGCAGACACAAGGGGCCTGCTGGCTCAGCGGTTAGCAGAAACAAGGGGCCTGCTGGCTCAGCGGTTAGCAGACACAAGGGGCCTGCTGGCTCAGCGGTTAGCAGACACAAGGGGCCTGCTGGCTCAGCGGTTAGCAGACACAAGGGGCCTGCTGGCTCAGCGGTTAGCAGACACAAGGGGCCTGCTGGCTCAGCGGTTAGCAGACACAAGGGGCCTGCTGGCTCAGCGGTTAGCAGACACAAGGGGCCTGCTGGCTCAGCGGTTAGCAGACACAAGGGGCCTGCTGGCTCAGCGGTTAGCAGACACAAGGGGCCTGCTGGCTCAGCGGTTAGCAGACACAAGGGGCCTGCTGGCTCAGCGGTTAGCAGACACAAGGGGCCTGCTGGCTCAGCGGTTAGCAGACACAAGGGGCCTGCTGGCTCAGCGGTTAGCAGACACAAGGGGCCTGCTGGCTCAGCGGTTAGCAGACAGAAGAGGCCTGCTGGCTCAGCGGTTAGCAGACAGAAGAGGCCTGCTGGCTCAGCGGTTAGCAGAAACAAGGGACCTGCTGGCTCAGCGGTTAGCAGAAACAAGGGGCCTGCTGGCTCAGCGGTTAGCAGAAACAAGGGGCCTGCTGGCTCAGCGGTTAGCAGAAACAAGGGGCCTGCTGGCTCAGCGGTTAGCAGAAACAAGGGGCCTGCTGGCTCAGCGGTTAGCAGAAACAAGGGGCCTGCTGGCTCAGCGGTTAGCAGAAACAAGGGGCCTGCTGGCTCAGCGGTTAGCAGAAACAAGGGGCCTGCTGGCTCAGCGGTTAGCAGAAACAAGGGGCCTGCTGGCTCAGCGGTTAGCAGAAACAAGGGGCCTGCTGGCTCAGCGGTTAGCAGAAACAAGGGGCCTGCTGGCTCAGCGGTTAGCAGAAACAAGGGGCCTGCTGGCTCAGCGGTTAGCAGAAACAAGGGGCCTGCTGGCTCAGCGGTTAGCAGAAACAAGGGGCCTGCTGGCTCAGCGGTTAGCAGAAACAAGGGGCCTGCTGGCTCAGCGGTTAGCAGAAACAAGGGGCCTGCTGGCTCAGCGGTTAGCAGAAACAAGGGGCCTGCTGGCTCAGCGGTTAGCAGAAACAAGGGGCCTGCTGGCTCAGCGGTTAGCAGAAACAAGGGGCCTGCTGGCTCAGCGGTTAGCAGAAACAAGGGGCCTGCTGGCTCAGCGGTTAGCAGAAACAAGGGGCCTGCTGGCTCAGCGGTTAGCAGAAACAAGGGGCCTGCTGGCTCAGCGGTTAGCAGAAACAAGGGGCCTGCTGGCTCAGCGGTTAGCAGAAACAAGGGGCCTGCTGGCTCAGCGGTTAGCAGAAACAAGGGGCCTGCTGGCTAAGCGGTTAGCAGAAACAAGGGGCCTGCTGGCTCAGCGGTTAGCAGAAACAAGGGGCCTGCTGGCTCAGCGGTTAGCAGAAACAAGGGGCCTGCTGGCTCAGCGGTTAGCAGAAACAAGGGGCCTGCTGGCTCAGCGGTTAGCAGAAACAAGGGGCCTGCTGGCTCAGCGGTTAGCAGAAACAAGGGGCCTGCTGGCTCAGCGGTTAGCAGAAACAAGGGGCCTGCTGGCTCAGCGGTTAGCAGAAACAAGGGGCCTGCTGGCTCAGCGGTTAGCACTGGGTTTCTAGATTTCATGTCGGACTATGGATGAGTTTTGAACCCAACACCGCGGTGCTGACCGCTGAGCCACATTCACTGCTGAGCCGCCACCACGAACAACGGCTTGTTTTCCACTTCCGTCCGTCTTCCGCGGAGCACAATGACGCCCAATCTGTCTGGGTTCTGTTTCCTAAACTGGAAATCGGACTCTGCAGACCTCCCCTACTGCATCCTACGGGCTGGGAGGCCTAGTGAGCGGGCCTACGGCCGGGGGGTAAGCACTCACCACCGGAGTATTGTCATCAGCCATCTCGATGTCATCGTCCTCCGTCACAAACTCCTGGGACTTCACTGGGCAGTGGAGATCCTGGAAGGAGAGAGAAAGGAGTAAAACCAGGAGAAGCGCATCATCAGGGCGACACCCAGAGGCGCGGGGCGTACCAGCGGCTGCTCGTCGTCATCGTCCTCAATGATGGTGGTCTCCATCTCTGGTCTCATCCCATTGGTGTCCACTCCACCGATGACCCAGCCACCACGTGTCCCCTGTAACAATCAATGGGTAGCAATATCAATCTGCTGTATGGGGGGCCCCGTCCGCGGCTCTGCACGCGCTCCGCTGTCTATAGAGCCATCTAGAGGGACGTGGCCCCTATCTGCATCGCCGATCCCACACAACTCCCATCCACGGTGGTGCCCCAAATCACACACAATTACAGGACGTCTCCAGCAATCCTTACATCTGCAGAAGGGTATCCTCCATTTTTCAGTGCCAGCCTTATGACGGGTATGCGGGGGGGCAGCTGCACCACTTCATCCTGTTTCTGTAGAGGAACATTAAAGATGTCAAGATCCCAGGCAAAGGCTTCCAGAACATATTAAAGCATTGTCCGGGATTAGGAAAAAAACATGGCTGCCTTCTTCCAGAAACAGCACCACTCCTGTCCGCAGGCTACAGGAGGTATTGCAGCTCCACTTCATTCACGTCAATGGATCCGATCTGCAATACCAGACAAGCCATGTAAAGGGGTGGCGCTGTTTTTGGAAGAAGGCAGCCATGTTTTTCCAATGCTGTGCAGCCCTACAACCTGCTTGACTTTTTATTTTCGATGCACTGAAGCAATGCAACTAGCCATGAGATGAGAGGTGACAACGAACTAAGTCTGCCGCACCCCGTCGGTGGACATAGACTGTCAGCGATACGGCTCTAGAAGCACAGACGATATAGGTAGACACCATGAGCGCCTCGTCTTCAAGAAAGCCAGCAGTATATAAAACTGCAACGAGCATTCACCTGGTAGGGCGAGCCGGCGCACCCCGTGGCCGGGAGAGCCGGCGCACCCCGTGGCCGGGAGAGCCGGCGCACCCCGTGGCCGGGAGAGCCGGCGCACCCCGTGGCCGGGAGAGCCGGCGCACCCCGTGGCCGGGAGAGCCGGCGCACCCCGTGGCCGGGAGAGCCGGCGCACCCCGTGGCCGGGAGAGCCGGCGCACCCCGTGGCCGGGAGAGCCGGCGCACCCCGTGGCCGGGAGAGCCGGCGCACCCCGTGGCCGGGAGAGCCGGCGCACCCCGTGGCCGGGAGAGCCGGCGCACCCCGTGGCCGGGAGAGCCGGCGCACCCCGTGGCCGGGAGAGCCGGCGCACCCCGTGGCCGGGAGAGCCCGGCAACCTCCCTGGACCTCAAACCCAACCATCTGGAGAAGCGTCGCAGGATAGAAAGCCCACTGGATGACTGCGGCTCGATGAGAACTTTACAAGACGGGAAAGAAGGTTTCCCCGCACTCCACACGCCAAAGGATTGTACCAGAGCCGATGGGCCGCCCGCTGCGCTGATCATTATAAAGCAACGCGTTTCAGTGCGATTCACCTGGTCAAGCATAAAATCCAATGACCTTATAGAAGTACACCTATAGATACACTGAGACATATAGCCTATAGTTAAACAGGTGGTGCCGGCAGCCGCATCCTGTGATGGGGGGGCAGTGATCCAGCGTCTATACGGTCCTCTGTCAGCATACGGCCTGGTGTCCGTATACAAGCTATATCCTCACGGCTCCCACTGTCCGGCTGAAGGTTTGCATCCTCTCTCTATTACATCTACGTTTATCTTCTATTTCCACTTCTGTCGCTACGTCTTCCAGGTTTCAGCCCGTCCTTCATCCCCTCGGCTTCCTCACCTCTCACACTGCAACGCTCTGCATTATTGTATGCGGTGCCATTACTACGGAGAGGCCGGCGACTGGCGGGCCGGGGGCCGGCGACTGTCGGGGGCCGGCGGGACGGGGGCCGGCGGGACGGGGGCCGGCGGGACGGGGGCCGGCGGGACGGGGGCCGGCGGGACGGGGGCCGGCGGGACGGGGGCCGGCGGGACGGGGGCCGGCGGGACGGGGGCCGGCGGGACGGGGGCCGGCGACTGGCGGGAGGGGGGCCGGCGGGAGGGGGGCCGGCGGGAGGGGGGCCGGCGACTGGCGGGAGGGGGGCCGGCGACTGGCGGGAGGGGGGCCGGCGACTGGCGGGAGGGGGCCGGCACACCTAGAAACCTCGATCACATCCGCAGGTCGGACGGCTACAAGGATATTCCCATCTGAAACATTCATGATGTATCCTCAGCTTGTGCCATAATACACTGCAGTAATAACAAATAGAGAGATTGCGGGGGACACCTGCATAATATTAATACCTGTCCTAATATACAGACCAGACATGACTACACAGGGCACCCTTAGTACTTGTCCTAATATATAGACCAGACATGACTACACAGGACGCCCTTAGTACTTGTACTAATATATAGGGACCAGACATGACTACACAGGGCACCCTTAGTACTTGTCCCAATATATAGGGACCAGACATGACTACACAGGGCACCCTTAGTACTTGTCCTAATATATAGGAGACCAGACATGACTACACAGGGCACCCTTAGTACTTGTCCTAATATATAGACCAGACATGACTACACAGGACACCCTTAGTACTTGTCCTAATATATAAGGACCAGACATGACTACACAGGGCACCCTTAGTACTTGTCCTAATATATAGACCAGACATGACTACACAGGGCACCCTTAGTACTTGTCCTAATATATAAGGACCAGACATGACTACACAGGGCACCCTTAGTACTTGTCCTAATATATAGGGACCAGACATGACTACACAGGACACCCTTAGTACTTGTCCTAATATATAGGGACCAGACATGACTACACAGGACACCCTTAGTACTTGTCCTAATATATAGGGACCAGACATGACTACACAGGACACCCTTAGTACTTGTCCTAATATATAGGGACCAGACATGACTACACAGGACACCCTTAGTACTTGTCCTAATATATAGGGGACCAGACATGACTACACAGGACACCCTTAGTACTTGTCCTAATATACAGGGACCAGACATGACTACACAGGACACCCTTAGTACTTGTCCTAATATATAGACCAGACATGAATACACAGGACACCCTTAGTACTTGTCCTAATATATAGGGACCAGACATGGCTACACAGGGCACCCTTAGTACTTGTCCTAATATATAGACCAGACATGACTACACAGGGCACCCTTAGTGCTTGTCCTAATATATAGGGACCAGACATGACTACACAGGACACCCTTAGTACTTGTCCTAATATACAGACCAGACATGACTACACAGGACACCCTTAGTGCTTGTACTAATATATAGGAGACCAGACATGACTACACAGGACACCCTTAGTACTTGTCCTAATATATAGGGACCAGACATGACTACACAGGACACCCTTAGTACTTGTCCTAATATATAGGAGACCAGACATGACTACACAGGACACCCTTAGTACTTGTCCTAATATATAGACCAGACATGACTACACAGGGCACCCTTAGTACTTGTCCTAATATATAGGGGACCAGACATGACTACACAGGACACCCTTAGTACTTGTCCTAATATATAGACCAGACATGACTACACAGGGCACCCTTAGTACTTGTCCTAATATATAGGGACCAGACATGACTACACAGGACACCCTTAGTACTTGTCCTAATATATAGACCAGACATGACTACACAGTGCACCCTTAGTGCTTGTCCTAATATATAGGAGATGCAGACATGACTACACAGGACACCCTTAGTACTTATCCTAATATATAGACCAGACATGACTACACAGGGCACCCTTAGTACTTGTCCTAATATATAGACCAGACATGACTACACAGGGCACCCTTAGTACTTGTCCTAATATATAGGGACCAGACATGACTACACAGGACACCCTTAGTACTTGTCCTAATATATAGACCAGACATGACTACACAGGGCACCCTTAGTACTTGTCCTAATATATAGGGGACCAGACATGACTACACAGGACACCCTTAGTACTTGTCCTAATATATAGACCAGACATGAGTACACAGGGCACCCTTAGTACTTGTCCTAATATATAGGGGACCAGACATGAATACACAGGACACCCTTAGTACTTGTCCCAATATATAGGGGACCCAGACATGGCTACACAGGGCACCCTTAGTACTTGTCCTAATATATAGGGGACCAGACATGAATACACAGGACACCCTTAGTACTTGTCCTAATATATAGACCAGACATGACTACACAGGGCACCCTTAGTACTTGTCCTAATATATAGGGGACCAGACATGACTACACAGGGCACCCTTAGTACTTGTCCTAATATATAGGGACCAGACATGACTACACAGGGCACCCTTAGTACTTGTCCTAATATATAGGGGACCAGACATGAATACACAGGACACCCTTAGTACTTGTCCTAATATATAGGGACCAGACATGACTACACAGGGCACCCTTAGTACTTGTCCTAATATATAGGGGACCAGACATGACTACACAGGACACCCTTAGTACTTGTCCTAATATATAGACCAGACATGACTACACAGGGCACCCCTAGTACTTGTCCTAATATATAGGGACCAAACATGACTACACAGGGCACCCTTAGTACTTGTCCTAATATATAGGAGATGCAGACACGACTACACAGGACACCCTTAGTACTTGTCCTAATATATAGACCAGACATGACTACACAGGGCACCCTTAGTACTTGTCCTAATATATAGGGGACCAGACATGACTACACAGGGCACCCTTAGTACTTGTCTATATATATATATATAGGACCAGACAGGACTACACAGGGCACCCTTAGTACTTGTCCTAATATATAGACCAGACATGACTACACAGGACACCCTTAGTACTTGTCCTAATATATAGACCAGACATGAGTACACAGGGCACCCTTAGTACTTGTCCTAATATATAGGGGACCAGACATGACTACACAGGACACCCTTAGTACTTGTCCTAATATATAGACCAGACATGGCTACACAGGGCACCCTTAGTACTTGTCCTAATATATAGGGACCAAACATGACTACACAGGGCACCCTTAGTACTTGTCCTAATATATAGGAGATGCAGACACGACTACACAGGACACCCTTAGTACTTGTCCTAATATATAGACCAGACATGACTACACAGGGCACCCTTAGTACTTGTCCTAATATATAGGGGACCAGACATGACTACACAGGACACCCTTAGTACTTGTCCTAATATATAGACCAGACATGAGTACACAGGGCACCCTTAGTACTTGTCCCAATATATAGGGACCAGACATGAATACACAGGGCACCCTTAGTACTTGTCCTAATATATAGGGGACCCAGACATGGCTACACAGGGCACCCTTAGTACTTGTCCTAATATATAGTGACCAGACATGACTACACAGGGCACCCTTAGTACTTGTCCTAATATACAGACCAGACATGACTACACAGGCACCCTTAGTACTTGTCCTAATATATAGGGACCAGACATGACTACACAGGGCCCCCTTAGTACTTGTCCTAATATATAGACCAGACATGACTACACAGGACACCCTTAGTACTTGTCCTAATATATAGACCACACATGACTACACAGGACACCCTTAGTACTTGTCCTAATATATAGACCAGACATGACTACACAGGACACCCTTAGTACTTGTCCTAATATACAGACCAGACATGACTACACAGGACACCCTTAGTACTTGTCCTAATATATAGACCACACATGACTACACAGGACACCCTTAGTACTTGTCCTAATATATATAGACCAGACATGACTACACAGGGCACCCTTAGTACTTGTCCTAATATACAGACCAGACATGACTACACAGGACACCCTTAGTGCTTGTACTAATATATAGGAGACCAGACATGACTACACAGGGCACTCTTAGTACTTGTCCTAATATATAGGGACCAGACATGACTACACAGGACACCCTTAGTACTTGTCCTAATATATAGGGACCAGACATGACTACACAGGGCACCCTTAGTACTTGTCCTAATATATAGACCAGACATGAATACACAGGGCACCCTTAGTACTTGTCCTAATATATAGACCAGACATGAATACACAGGGCACCCTTAGTACTTGTCCTAATATACAGACCAGACATGACTACACAGGGCACCCTTAGTACTTGTCCTAATATATATAGACCAGACATGACTACACAGGACACCCTTAGTACTTATCCTAATATATAGGGACCAGACATGACTACACAGGACACCCTTAGTACTTGTCCTAATATATAGGGACCAGACATGACTACACAGGACACCCTTAGTACTTGTCCTAATATATAGGGACCAGACATGACTACACAGGGCACCCTTAGTACTTGTCCTAATATATAGACCAGACATGAATACACAGGGCACCCTTAGTACTTGTCCTAATATATAGACCAGACATGAATACACAGGGCACCCTTAGTACTTGTCCTAATATATAGACCAGACATGACTACACAGGACACCCTTAGTGCTTGTACTAATATATAGGAGACCAGACATGACTACACTGGACACCCTTAGTACTTGTCCTAATATATAGACCAGACATGACTACACAGGGCACCCTTAGTACTTGTCCTAATATACAGACCAGACATGACTACACAGGGCACCCTTAGTACTTGTCCTAATATATAGACCAGACATGACTACACAGGGCACCCTTAGTACTTGTCCTAATATATAGGGACCAGACATGACTACACAGGACACCCTTAGTGCTTGTACTAATATATAGGAGACCAGACATGACTACACTGGACACCCTTAGTACTTGTCCTAATATATAGACCAGACATGACTACACAGGGCACCCTTAGTACTTGTCCTAATATATAGGGGACCAGACATGACTACACAGGACACCCTTAGTACTTGTCCTAATATATAGACCAGACATGACTACACAGGGCACCCTTAGTACTTGTCCTAATATATAGACCAGGCATGACTACACAGGGCACCCTTAGTACTTGTCCTAATATATAGACCAGACATGACTACACAGGGCACCCTTAGTACTTGTCCTAATATATGAGACCAGACATGACTACACAGGACACCCTTAGTACTTGTCCTAATATATAGGGACCAGACATGACTACACAGGACACCCTTAGTACTTGTCCTAATATATAGGGACCAGACACGACTACACAGGACACCCTTAGTACTTGTCCTAATATATAGGGACCAGACATGACTACACAGGACACCCTTAGTGCTTGTACTAATATATAGGAGACCAGACATGACTACACAGGACACCCTTAGTACTTGTCCTAATATATAGGGACCAGACATGACTACACAGGACACCCTTAGTACTTGTCCTAATATATAGGGACCAGACACGACTACACAGGACACCCTTAGTACTTGTCCTAATATATAGGGACCAGACATGACTACACAGGACACCCTTAGTGCTTGTACTAATATATAGGAGACCAGACATGACTACACAGGACACCCTTAGTACTTGTCCTAATATATAGGGACCAGACATGACTACACAGGACACCCTTAGTACTTGTCCTAATATATAGGGACCAGACACGACTACACAGGACACCCTTAGTACTTGTCCTAATATATAGGGACCAGACATGACTACACAGGACACCCTTAGTACTTGTCCTAATATATAGGGACCAGACATGACTACACAGGACACCCTTAGTACTTGTCCTAATATATAGACCAGACATGACTACACAGGGCACCCTTAGTACTTGTCCTAATATATAGACCAGACATGACTACACAGGACACCCTTAGTACTTGTCCTAATATATAGGGACCAGACACGACTACACAGGACACCCTTAGTACTTGTCCTAATATACAGACCAGACATGACTACACAGGGCACCCTTAGTACTTGTCCTAATATATAGAGACCAGACATGACTACACAGGACACCCTTAGTACTTGTCCTAATATATAGACCAGACATGACTACACAGGGCACCCTTAGTACTTGTCCTAATATATAGGGACCAGACATGGCTACACAGGGCACCCTTAGTACTTGTCCTAATATATAGGGGACCAGACATGGCTACACAGGGCACCCTTAGTACTTGTCCTAATATATAGACCAGACATGAGTACACAGGACACCCTTAGTACTTGTCCTAATATATAGGGACCAGACATGACTACACAGGACACCCTTAGTACTTGTCCTAATATATAGGGACCAGACATGACTACACAGTGCACCCTTAGTACTTGTCCTAATATATAGGGACCAGACATGACTACACAGGACACCCTTAGTACTTGTCCTAATATATAGACCAGACATGACTACACAGGACACCCTTAGTACTTGTCCTAATATATAGTGACCAGACATGACTACACAGTGCACCCTTAGTACTTGTCCTAATATATAGACCAGACATGACTACACAGGACACCCTTAGTACTTGTCCTAATATATAGACCAGACACGACTACACAGGACACCCTTAGTACTTGTCCTAATATATAGACCAGACATGACTACACAGGGCACCCTTAGTACTTGTCCTAATATATAGACCAGACATGACTACACAGGACACCCTTAGTACTTGTCCTAATATATAGGAGACCAGACATGACTACACAGGGCACCCTTAGTACTTGTCCTAATATATAGGAGATGCAGACATGACTACACAGGACACCCTTAGTACTTGTCCTAATATATAGCGGACCAGACATGACTACACAGGGCACCCTTAGTACTTGTCCTAATATATAGGGGACCAGACATGACTACACAGGACACCCTTAGTACTTGTCCTAATATATAGACCAGACATGACTACACAGAGCACCCTTAGTACTTGTCCTAATATATAGACCAGACATGACTACACAGGACACCCTTAGTACTTGTCCTAATATATATAGACCAGACATGACTACACAGGACACCCTTAGTACTTGTCCTAATATATAGACCAGACATGACTACACAGGACACCCTTAGTACTTGTCCTAATATATAGGGGACCAGACATGGCTACACAGGACACCCTTAGTACTTGTCCTAATATATAGACCAGACATGACTACACTGGACACCCTTAGTACTTGTCCTAATATATAGGGACGAGACATGACTACACAGGACACCCTTAGTACTTGTCCTAATATATAGACCAGACATGACTACACAGGACACCCTTAGTACTTGTCCTAATATATAGACCAGACACGACTACACAGGACACCCTTAGTACTTGTCCTAATATATAGACCAGACATGACTACACAGGGCACCCTTAGTACTTGTCCTAATATATAGACCAGACATGACTACACAGGACACCCTTAGTACTTGTCCTAATATATAGGAGACCAGACATGACTACACAGGGCACCCTTAGTACTTGTCCTAATATATAGGAGATGCAGACATGACTACACAGGACACCCTTAGTACTTGTCCTAATATATAGCGGACCAGACATGACTACACAGGGCACCCTTAGTACTTGTCCTAATATATAGGGGACCAGACATGACTACACAGGACACCCTTAGTACTTGTCCTAATATATAGACCAGACATGACTACACAGGACACCCTTAGTACTTGTCCTAATATATAGACCAGACATGACTACACAGGACACCCTTAGTACTTGTCCTAATATATAGACCAGACATGACTACACAGGACACCCTTAGTACTTGTCCTAATATATAGGGACCAGACATGGCTACACAGGACACCCTTAGAACTTGTCCTAATATATAGACCAGACATGACTACACAGGACACCCTTAGTACTTGTACTAATATATAGGGACCAGACATGACTACAGAGGGCACCCTTAGTACTTGTCCTAATATATAGACCAGACATGACTACACAGGGCACCCTTAGTACTTGTCCTAATATATAGTGACCAGACATGACTACACAGGACACCCTTAGTACTTGTCCTAATATATAGGGACCAGACATGACTACACAGGGCACCCTTAGTACTTGTCCTAATATATAGACCACACATGACTACACAGTGCACCCTTAGTACTTGTCCTAATATATAGACCAGACATGACTACACAGGACACCCTTAGTACTTGTCCTAATATATAGGAGACCAGACATGACTACACAGGGCACCCTTAGTACTTGTCCTAATATATAGACCAGACATGACTACACAGGACACCCTTACTACTTGTCCCAATATATAGGGACCAGACATGACTACAGAGGACACCCTTAGTACTTGTCCTAATATATAGACCAGACATGACTACACAGGGCACCCTTAGTACTTGTCCCAATATATAGGGACCAGACATGACTACAGAGGACACCCTTAGTACTTGTCCTAATATATAGGGACCAGACATGACTACACAGGACACTCTTAGTACTTGTCCTAATATATAGACCAGACATGACTACACAGGGCACCCTTAGTACTTGTCCTAATATATAGACCAGACATGACTATACAGGACACCCTTAGTACTTGTCCTAATATATAGGAGACCAGACATGACTACACAGGGCACCCTTAGTACTTGTCCTAATATATAGGGACCAGACATGACTACACAGGGCACCCTTAGTACTTGTCCAAATATATAGGAGACCAGACATGACTACACAGGGCACCCTTAGTACTTGTCCTAATATACAGACCAGACATGACTACACTGGACACCCTTAGTACTTGTCCTAATATATAGGAGATGCAGACATGACTACACAGGACACCCTTAGTACTTGTCCTAATATATAGACCAGACATGACTACACAGGGCACCCTTAGTACTTGTCCTAATATATAGGGACCAGACATGACTACACAGGGCACCCTTAGTACTTGTCCTAATATATAGGAGACTAGACATGACTACACAGGGCACCCTTAGTACTTGTCCTAATATATAGGAGACTAGACATGACTACACAGGGCACCCTTAGTACTTGTCCTAATATATAGGAGACTAGACATGACTACACTGGACACCCTTAGTACTTGTCCTAATATATAGGAGACCAGACATGACTACACAGGGCACCCTTAGTACTTGTCCTAATATATAGACCAGACATGACTACACAGGGCACCCTTAGTACTGGTCCTAATATATAGACCAGACATGACTACACAGGACACCCTTAGTACTTGTCCTAATATATAGGGGACCAGACATGACTACACAGGACACCCTTAGTACTTGTCCTAATATATAGACCAGACATGACTACACAGGGCACCCTTAGTACTTGTCCTAATATATAGACCAGACATGACTACACAGGACACCCTTAGTACTTGTCCTAATATATAGACCAGACATGACTACACAGGACACCCTTAGTACTTGTCCTAATATATAGACCAGACATGACTACACAGGGCACCCTTAGTACTTGTCCTAATATATAGACCAGACATGACTACACAGGGCACCCTTAGTACTGGTCCTAATATATAGACCAGACATGACTACACAGGGCACCCTTAGTACTTGTCCTAATATATAGGGGACCAGACATGACTACACAGGACACCCTTAGTACTTGTCCTAATATATAGACCAGACATGACTACACAGGGCACCCTTAGTACTTGTCCTAATATATAGGGACCAGACATGACTACACAGGACACCCTTAGTACTTGTCCTAATATATAGACCAGACATGACTACACAGTGCACCCTTAGTGCTTGTCCTAATATATAGGAGATGCAGACATGACTACACAGGACACCCTTAGTACTTATCCTAATATATAGACCAGACATGACTACACAGGGCACCCTTAGTACTTGTCCTAATATATAGACCAGACATGACTACACAGGGCACCCTTAGTACTTGTCCTAATATATAGGGACCAGACATGACTACACAGGACACCCTTAGTACTTGTCCTAATATATAGACCAGACATGACTACACAGGGCACCCTTAGTACTTGTCCTAATATATAGGGGACCAGACATGACTACACAGGACACCCTTAGTACTTGTCCTAATATATAGACCAGACATGAGTACACAGGGCACCCTTAGTACTTGTCCTAATATATAGGGGACCAGACATGAATACACAGGACACCCTTAGTACTTGTCCCAATATATAGGGGACCCAGACATGGCTACACAGGGCACCCTTAGTACTTGTCCTAATATATAGGGGACCAGACATGAATACACAGGACACCCTTAGTACTTGTCCTAATATATAGACCAGACATGACTACACAGGGCACCCTTAGTACTTGTCCTAATATATAGGGGACCAGACATGACTACACAGGGCACCCTTAGTACTTGTCCTAATATATAGGGACCAGACATGACTACACAGGGCACCCTTAGTACTTGTCCTAATATATAGGGGACCAGACATGAATACACAGGACACCCTTAGTACTTGTCCTAATATATAGGGACCAGACATGACTACACAGGGCACCCTTAGTACTTGTCCTAATATATAGGGGACCAGACATGACTACACAGGACACCCTTAGTACTTGTCCTAATATATAGACCAGACATGACTACACAGGGCACCCCTAGTACTTGTCCTAATATATAGGGACCAAACATGACTACACAGGGCACCCTTAGTACTTGTCCTAATATATAGGAGATGCAGACACGACTACACAGGACACCCTTAGTACTTGTCCTAATATATAGACCAGACATGACTACACAGGGCACCCTTAGTACTTGTCCTAATATATAGGGGACCAGACATGACTACACAGGGCACCCTTAGTACTTGTCTATATATATATATATAGGACCAGACAGGACTACACAGGGCACCCTTAGTACTTGTCCTAATATATAGACCAGACATGACTACACAGGACACCCTTAGTACTTGTCCTAATATATAGACCAGACATGAGTACACAGGGCACCCTTAGTACTTGTCCTAATATATAGGGGACCAGACATGACTACACAGGACACCCTTAGTACTTGTCCTAATATATAGACCAGACATGGCTACACAGGGCACCCTTAGTACTTGTCCTAATATATAGGGACCAAACATGACTACACAGGGCACCCTTAGTACTTGTCCTAATATATAGGAGATGCAGACACGACTACACAGGACACCCTTAGTACTTGTCCTAATATATAGACCAGACATGACTACACAGGGCACCCTTAGTACTTGTCCTAATATATAGGGGACCAGACATGACTACACAGGACACCCTTAGTACTTGTCCTAATATATAGACCAGACATGAGTACACAGGGCACCCTTAGTACTTGTCCCAATATATAGGGACCAGACATGAATACACAGGGCACCCTTAGTACTTGTCCTAATATATAGGGGACCCAGACATGGCTACACAGGGCACCCTTAGTACTTGTCCTAATATATAGTGACCAGACATGACTACACAGGGCACCCTTAGTACTTGTCCTAATATACAGACCAGACATGACTACACAGGCACCCTTAGTACTTGTCCTAATATATAGGGACCAGACATGACTACACAGGGCCCCCTTAGTACTTGTCCTAATATATAGACCAGACATGACTACACAGGACACCCTTAGTACTTGTCCTAATATATAGACCACACATGACTACACAGGACACCCTTAGTACTTGTCCTAATATATAGACCAGACATGACTACACAGGACACCCTTAGTACTTGTCCTAATATACAGACCAGACATGACTACACAGGACACCCTTAGTACTTGTCCTAATATATAGACCACACATGACTACACAGGACACCCTTAGTACTTGTCCTAATATATATAGACCAGACATGACTACACAGGGCACCCTTAGTACTTGTCCTAATATACAGACCAGACATGACTACACAGGACACCCTTAGTGCTTGTACTAATATATAGGAGACCAGACATGACTACACAGGGCACTCTTAGTACTTGTCCTAATATATAGGGACCAGACATGACTACACAGGACACCCTTAGTACTTGTCCTAATATATAGGGACCAGACATGACTACACAGGGCACCCTTAGTACTTGTCCTAATATATAGACCAGACATGAATACACAGGGCACCCTTAGTACTTGTCCTAATATATAGACCAGACATGAATACACAGGGCACCCTTAGTACTTGTCCTAATATACAGACCAGACATGACTACACAGGGCACCCTTAGTACTTGTCCTAATATATATAGACCAGACATGACTACACAGGACACCCTTAGTACTTATCCTAATATATAGGGACCAGACATGACTACACAGGACACCCTTAGTACTTGTCCTAATATATAGGGACCAGACATGACTACACAGGACACCCTTAGTACTTGTCCTAATATATAGGGACCAGACATGACTACACAGGGCACCCTTAGTACTTGTCCTAATATATAGACCAGACATGAATACACAGGGCACCCTTAGTACTTGTCCTAATATATAGACCAGACATGAATACACAGGGCACCCTTAGTACTTGTCCTAATATATAGACCAGACATGACTACACAGGACACCCTTAGTGCTTGTACTAATATATAGGAGACCAGACATGACTACACTGGACACCCTTAGTACTTGTCCTAATATATAGACCAGACATGACTACACAGGGCACCCTTAGTACTTGTCCTAATATACAGACCAGACATGACTACACAGGGCACCCTTAGTACTTGTCCTAATATATAGACCAGACATGACTACACAGGGCACCCTTAGTACTTGTCCTAATATATAGGGACCAGACATGACTACACAGGACACCCTTAGTGCTTGTACTAATATATAGGAGACCAGACATGACTACACTGGACACCCTTAGTACTTGTCCTAATATATAGACCAGACATGACTACACAGGGCACCCTTAGTACTTGTCCTAATATATAGGGGACCAGACATGACTACACAGGACACCCTTAGTACTTGTCCTAATATATAGACCAGACATGACTACACAGGGCACCCTTAGTACTTGTCCTAATATATAGACCAGGCATGACTACACAGGGCACCCTTAGTACTTGTCCTAATATATAGACCAGACATGACTACACAGGGCACCCTTAGTACTTGTCCTAATATATGAGACCAGACATGACTACACAGGACACCCTTAGTACTTGTCCTAATATATAGGGACCAGACATGACTACACAGGACACCCTTAGTACTTGTCCTAATATATAGGGACCAGACACGACTACACAGGACACCCTTAGTACTTGTCCTAATATATAGGGACCAGACATGACTACACAGGACACCCTTAGTGCTTGTACTAATATATAGGAGACCAGACATGACTACACAGGACACCCTTAGTACTTGTCCTAATATATAGGGACCAGACATGACTACACAGGACACCCTTAGTACTTGTCCTAATATATAGGGACCAGACACGACTACACAGGACACCCTTAGTACTTGTCCTAATATATAGGGACCAGACATGACTACACAGGACACCCTTAGTGCTTGTACTAATATATAGGAGACCAGACATGACTACACAGGACACCCTTAGTACTTGTCCTAATATATAGGGACCAGACATGACTACACAGGACACCCTTAGTACTTGTCCTAATATATAGGGACCAGACACGACTACACAGGACACCCTTAGTACTTGTCCTAATATATAGGGACCAGACATGACTACACAGGACACCCTTAGTACTTGTCCTAATATATAGGGACCAGACATGACTACACAGGACACCCTTAGTACTTGTCCTAATATATAGACCAGACATGACTACACAGGGCACCCTTAGTACTTGTCCTAATATATAGACCAGACATGACTACACAGGACACCCTTAGTACTTGTCCTAATATATAGGGACCAGACACGACTACACAGGACACCCTTAGTACTTGTCCTAATATACAGACCAGACATGACTACACAGGGCACCCTTAGTACTTGTCCTAATATATAGAGACCAGACATGACTACACAGGACACCCTTAGTACTTGTCCTAATATATAGACCAGACATGACTACACAGGGCACCCTTAGTACTTGTCCTAATATATAGGGACCAGACATGGCTACACAGGGCACCCTTAGTACTTGTCCTAATATATAGGGGACCAGACATGGCTACACAGGGCACCCTTAGTACTTGTCCTAATATATAGACCAGACATGAGTACACAGGACACCCTTAGTACTTGTCCTAATATATAGGGACCAGACATGACTACACAGGACACCCTTAGTACTTGTCCTAATATATAGGGACCAGACATGACTACACAGTGCACCCTTAGTACTTGTCCTAATATATAGGGACCAGACATGACTACACAGGACACCCTTAGTACTTGTCCTAATATATAGACCAGACATGACTACACAGGACACCCTTAGTACTTGTCCTAATATATAGTGACCAGACATGACTACACAGTGCACCCTTAGTACTTGTCCTAATATATAGACCAGACATGACTACACAGGACACCCTTAGTACTTGTCCTAATATATAGACCAGACACGACTACACAGGACACCCTTAGTACTTGTCCTAATATATAGACCAGACATGACTACACAGGGCACCCTTAGTACTTGTCCTAATATATAGACCAGACATGACTACACAGGACACCCTTAGTACTTGTCCTAATATATAGGAGACCAGACATGACTACACAGGGCACCCTTAGTACTTGTCCTAATATATAGGAGATGCAGACATGACTACACAGGACACCCTTAGTACTTGTCCTAATATATAGCGGACCAGACATGACTACACAGGGCACCCTTAGTACTTGTCCTAATATATAGGGGACCAGACATGACTACACAGGACACCCTTAGTACTTGTCCTAATATATAGACCAGACATGACTACACAGAGCACCCTTAGTACTTGTCCTAATATATAGACCAGACATGACTACACAGGACACCCTTAGTACTTGTCCTAATATATATAGACCAGACATGACTACACAGGACACCCTTAGTACTTGTCCTAATATATAGACCAGACATGACTACACAGGACACCCTTAGTACTTGTCCTAATATATAGGGGACCAGACATGGCTACACAGGACACCCTTAGTACTTGTCCTAATATATAGACCAGACATGACTACACTGGACACCCTTAGTACTTGTCCTAATATATAGGGACGAGACATGACTACACAGGACACCCTTAGTACTTGTCCTAATATATAGACCAGACATGACTACACAGGACACCCTTAGTACTTGTCCTAATATATAGACCAGACACGACTACACAGGACACCCTTAGTACTTGTCCTAATATATAGACCAGACATGACTACACAGGGCACCCTTAGTACTTGTCCTAATATATAGACCAGACATGACTACACAGGACACCCTTAGTACTTGTCCTAATATATAGGAGACCAGACATGACTACACAGGGCACCCTTAGTACTTGTCCTAATATATAGGAGATGCAGACATGACTACACAGGACACCCTTAGTACTTGTCCTAATATATAGCGGACCAGACATGACTACACAGGGCACCCTTAGTACTTGTCCTAATATATAGGGGACCAGACATGACTACACAGGACACCCTTAGTACTTGTCCTAATATATAGACCAGACATGACTACACAGGACACCCTTAGTACTTGTCCTAATATATAGACCAGACATGACTACACAGGACACCCTTAGTACTTGTCCTAATATATAGACCAGACATGACTACACAGGACACCCTTAGTACTTGTCCTAATATATAGGGACCAGACATGGCTACACAGGACACCCTTAGAACTTGTCCTAATATATAGACCAGACATGACTACACAGGACACCCTTAGTACTTGTACTAATATATAGGGACCAGACATGACTACAGAGGGCACCCTTAGTACTTGTCCTAATATATAGACCAGACATGACTACACAGGGCACCCTTAGTACTTGTCCTAATATATAGTGACCAGACATGACTACACAGGACACCCTTAGTACTTGTCCTAATATATAGGGACCAGACATGACTACACAGGGCACCCTTAGTACTTGTCCTAATATATAGACCACACATGACTACACAGTGCACCCTTAGTACTTGTCCTAATATATAGACCAGACATGACTACACAGGACACCCTTAGTACTTGTCCTAATATATAGGAGACCAGACATGACTACACAGGGCACCCTTAGTACTTGTCCTAATATATAGACCAGACATGACTACACAGGACACCCTTACTACTTGTCCCAATATATAGGGACCAGACATGACTACAGAGGACACCCTTAGTACTTGTCCTAATATATAGACCAGACATGACTACACAGGGCACCCTTAGTACTTGTCCCAATATATAGGGACCAGACATGACTACAGAGGACACCCTTAGTACTTGTCCTAATATATAGGGACCAGACATGACTACACAGGACACTCTTAGTACTTGTCCTAATATATAGACCAGACATGACTACACAGGGCACCCTTAGTACTTGTCCTAATATATAGACCAGACATGACTATACAGGACACCCTTAGTACTTGTCCTAATATATAGGAGACCAGACATGACTACACAGGGCACCCTTAGTACTTGTCCTAATATATAGGGACCAGACATGACTACACAGGGCACCCTTAGTACTTGTCCAAATATATAGGAGACCAGACATGACTACACAGGGCACCCTTAGTACTTGTCCTAATATACAGACCAGACATGACTACACTGGACACCCTTAGTACTTGTCCTAATATATAGGAGATGCAGACATGACTACACAGGACACCCTTAGTACTTGTCCTAATATATAGACCAGACATGACTACACAGGGCACCCTTAGTACTTGTCCTAATATATAGGGACCAGACATGACTACACAGGGCACCCTTAGTACTTGTCCTAATATATAGGAGACTAGACATGACTACACAGGGCACCCTTAGTACTTGTCCTAATATATAGGAGACTAGACATGACTACACAGGGCACCCTTAGTACTTGTCCTAATATATAGGAGACTAGACATGACTACACTGGACACCCTTAGTACTTGTCCTAATATATAGGAGACCAGACATGACTACACAGGGCACCCTTAGTACTTGTCCTAATATATAGACCAGACATGACTACACAGGGCACCCTTAGTACTGGTCCTAATATATAGACCAGACATGACTACACAGGACACCCTTAGTACTTGTCCTAATATATAGGGGACCAGACATGACTACACAGGACACCCTTAGTACTTGTCCTAATATATAGACCAGACATGACTACACAGGGCACCCTTAGTACTTGTCCTAATATATAGACCAGACATGACTACACAGGACACCCTTAGTACTTGTCCTAATATATAGACCAGACATGACTACACAGGACACCCTTAGTACTTGTCCTAATATATAGACCAGACATGACTACACAGAGCACCCTTAGTACTTGTCCTAATATATAGACCAGACATGACTACACAGGGCACCCTTAGTACTTGTCCTAATATATAGGGGACCAGACATGACTACACAGGACACCCTTAGTACTTGTCCTAATATATAGAAACCAGACATGACTACACAGGACACCCTTAGTACTTGTCCTAATATATAGACCAGACATGGCTACACAGGGCACCCTTAGTACTTGTCCTAATATATAGACCAGACATGACTACACAGGGCACCCTTAGTACTTGTCCTAATATATAGACCAGACATGGCTACACAGGGCACCCTTAGTACTTGTCCTAATATATAGGGGACCAGACATGACTACACAGGACACCCTTAGTACTTGTCCTAATATATAGGGACCAGACATGACTACACAGGACACCCTTAGTACTTGTCCTAATATATAGGGGACCAGACAGGGCTACACAGGGCACCCTTAGTACTTGTCCTAATATATAGGGACCAGACATGACTACACAGGACACCCTTAGTACTTGTCCTAATATATAGACCAGACATGACTACACAGGACACCCTTAGTACTTGTCCTAATATATAGGAGATGCAGACATGACTACACAGGACACCCTTAGTACTTGTCCTAATATATAGACCAGACATGACTACACAGGACACCCTTAGTACTTGTCCTAATACATAGGGACCAGACATGACTACACAGGGCACCCTTAGTACTTGTCCTAATATATAGACCGACATGACTACACAGGACACCCTTAGTACTTGTCCTAATATATAGGAGACCAGACATGACTACACAGGACACCCTTAGTACTTGTCCTAATATATAGGGACGAGGCATGACTACACAGGACACCCTTAGTACTTGTCCTAATATATAGGGACCAGACATGACTACACAGGACACCCTTAGTACTTGTCCTAATATATAGGGACCAGACATGACTACACAGGGCACCCTTAGTACTTGTCCTAATATATAGGGACCAGACATGACTATACAGGACACCCTTAGTACTTGTCCTAATATATAGACCAGACATGACTACACAGGACACCCTTAGTACTTGTCCTAATATATAGACCAGACATGACTACACAGGGCACCCTTAGTACTGGTCCTAATATATAGACCAGACATGACTACACAGGACACCCTTAGTACTTGTCCTAATATATCGAGACCAGACATGACTACACAGGGCACCCTTAGTACTTGTCCTAATATATAGACCAGACATGACTACACAGGGCACCCTTAGTACTGGTCCTAATATATAGACCAGACATGACTACACAGGGCACCCTTAGTACTTGTCCAAATATATAGGGACCAGACATGACTACACAGGACACCCTTAGTACTTGTCCAAATATATAGGGACCAGACATGACTACACAGGGCACCCTTAGTACTTTTCCTAATATATAGAGACCAGACATGACTACACAGGGCACCCTTAGTACTTGTCCTAATATATAGACCAGACATGACTACACAGGGCACCCTTAGTACTTGTCCTAATATATAGACCAGACATGACTACACAGGACACCCTTAGTACTTGTCCTAATATATAGGGACCAGACATGACTACACAGGGCACCCTTAGTACTTGTCCTAATATATAGACCAGACATGACTACACAGGACACCCTTAGTACTTGTCCTAATATATAGACCAGACATGACTACACAGGGCACCCTTAGTACTTGTCCTAATATATAGACCAGACATGACTACACAGGACACCCTTAGTACTTGTCCTAATATATAGACCAGACATGACTACACAGGGCACCCTTAGTACTTGTCCTAATATATAGACCAGACATGACTACACAGGACACCCTTAGTACTTGTCCTAATATATAGACCAGACATGACTACACAGGACACCCTTAGTACTTGTCCTAATATATAGACCAGACATGACTACACAGGGCACCCTTAGTACTTGTCCTAATATATAGAAACCAGACATGACTACAGAGGGCACCCTTAGTACTTGTACTAATATATAGAGACCAGACATGACTACACAGGGCACCCTTAGTACTTGTCCTAATATATAGACCAGACATGACTACACAGGACACCCTTAGTACTTGTCCTAATATATAGACCAGACATGACTACACAGGACACCCTTAGTACTTGTCCTAATACATAGGGACCAGACATGACTACACAGGACACCCTTAGTACTTTTCCTAATATATAGAGACCAGACATGACTACACAGGGCACCCTTAGTACTTGTCCTAATATATAGACCGGACATGACTACACAGGGCACCCTTAGTACTTGTCCTAATATATAGACCAGACATGACTACACAGGGCACCCTTAGTACTTGTCCTAATATATAGGGACCAGACATGACTACACAGGACACCCTTAGTACTTGTCCTAATATATAGACCAGACATGACTACACAGGGCACCCTTAGTACTTGTCCTAATATATAGGGACCAGACATGACTACACAGGACACCCTTAGTACTTGTCCTAATGTATAGGGACCAGACATGACTACACAGGACACCCTTAGTACTTGTCCTAATATATAGACCAGACATGACTACACAGGGCACCCTTAGTACTTGTCCTAATATATAGACCAGGCATGACTACACAGGGCACCCTTAGTACTTGTCCTAATATATAGAGACCAGACATGACTACACAGGGCACCCTTAGTACTTGTCCTAATATATATAGACCAGACATGACTACACAGGGCACCCTTAGTACTTGTCCTAATATATAGGGACCAGACATGACTACACAGGGCACCCTTAGTACTTGTCCTAATATATAGACCAGACATGACTACACAGGACACCCTTACTACTTGTCCTAATATATAGGGACCGGACATGACTACACAGGACACCCTTAGTACTTGTCCTAATATATAGGGACCGGACATGACTACACAGGGCACCCTTAGTACTTGTCCTAATATATAGGGACCAGACATGACTACACAGGACACCCTTAGTACTTGTCCTAATATATAGGGACCAGACATGACTACACAGGACACCCTTAGTACTTGTCCTAATATATAGGGACCAGACACGACTACACAGGGCACCCTTAGTACTTGTCCTAATATATAGGGACCAGACACGACTACACAGGGCACCCTTAGTACTTGTCCTAATATATAGGGACCAGACATGATTACACAGTGCACCCTTAGTACTTGTCCTAATATATAGGGACCAGACACGACTACACAGGACACCATTAGTACTTGTCCAAATATATAGGGACCAGACATGTCTACACAGGGCAACCTTAGTACTGGTCCTAATATATAGGGACCAGACATAACTACACAGGGCACCCTTAGTACTTGTCCTAATATACAGGGACCAGACATGACTACACAGGACACCCTTAGTACTTGTCCTACTATATAGACCAGACATGACTACACAGGACACCCTTAGTACTTGTCCTAATATATAGGGGACCAGACATGACTACACAGGACACCCTTAGTACTTGTCCTAATATATAGAGACCAGACATGACTACACAGGACACCCTTAGTACTTGTCCCAATATATAGGGACCAGACATGACTACACAGGGCACCCTTAGTACTTGTCCTAATATATAGACCAGACATGACTACACAGGACACCCTTAGTACTTGTCCTAATATATAGGACCAGACATGACTACACAGGGCACCCTTAGTACTTGTCCTAATATATAGAGACCAGACATGACTACACAGGGCACCCTTAGTACTTGTCCTAATATATAGACCAGACATGACTACACAGGACACCCTTAGTACTTGTCCTAATATATAGAGACCAGACATGACTACACAGGACACCCTTAGTACTTGTCCTAATATATAGAGACCAGACATGACTACACAGGACACCCTTAGTACTTGTCCTAATATATAGAGACCAGACATGACTACACAGGACACCCTTAGTACTTGTCCTAATATATAGACCAGACATGACTACACAGGGCACCCTTAGTACTTGTCCTAATATATAGACCAGACATGACTACACAGGACACCCTTAGTACTTGTCCTAATATATATGGACCAGACATGACTATACAGGGCACCCTTAGTACTTGTCCTAATATATAGGGACCAGACATGGCTACACAGGGCACCCTTAGTACTTGTCCTAATATACAGGGACCAGACATGACTACACAGGACACCCTTAGTACTTGTCCTAATATATAGACCAGACATGACTACACAGGACACCCTTAGTACTTGTCCTAATATATAGACCAGACATGACTACACAGGGCACCCTTAGTACTTGTCCTAATATATAGGGACCAGACATGACTACACAGGGCACCCTTAGTACTTGTCCTAATATATAGGGACCAGACATGACTACACAGGGCACCCTTAGTACTTGTCCTAATATATAGACCAGACATGACTACACAGGGCACCCTTAGTACTTGTCCTAATATATAGACCAGACATGACTACACAGGGCACCCTTAGTACTTGTCCTAATATATAGAGACCAGACATGACTACACAGGACACCCTTAGTACTTGTCCTAATATATAGGGACCAGACATGACTACACAGGGCACCCTTAGTACTTGTCCTAATATATAGACCAGACATGACTACACAGGGTACCCTTAGTACTTGTCCTAATATATAGGGACCAGACACGACTACACAGGGCACCCTTAGTACTTGTCCTAATATATAGGGACCAGACATGACTACACAGGGCACCCTTAGTACTTGTCCCAATATATAGGGACCAGACATGACTACACAGGGCACCCTTAGTACTTTTCCTAATATATAGGAGACCAGACATGACTACACAGGACACCCTTAGTACTTGTCCTAATATATAGGGACCAGACATGACTACACAGGACACCCTTAGTACTTGTCCTAATATACAGACCAGACATGACTACACAGGGCACCCTTAGTACTTGTCCTAATATACAGACCAGACATGACTACACAGGACACCCTTAGTACTTGTCCTAATATATAGGGACCAGACATGACTACACAGGACACCCTTAGTACTTGTCCTAATATATAGACCAGACATGACTACACAGGACACCCTTAGTACTTGTCCTAATATATAGACCAGACATGACTACACAGGACACCCTTAGTACTTGTCCTAATATATAGGGACCAGATATGGCTACACAGGACACCCTTAGTACTTGTCCTAATATATAGAGACCAGACATGACTACACAGGACACCCTTAGTACTTGTCCTAATATATAGGGACCAGACATGGCTACACAGGACACCCTTAGTACTTGTCCTAATATATAGACCAGACATGACTACACAGGGCACCCTTAGTACTTGTCCTAATATATAGGGACCAGACATGACTACACAGGACACCCTTAGTACTTGTCCTAATATATAGGGGACCAGACATGACTACACAGGACACCCTTAGTACTTGTCCTAATATATAGACGAGACATGACTACACAGGACACCCTTAGTACTTGTCCTAATATATAGACCAGACATGACTACACAGGACACCCTTAGTACTTGTCCTAATATATAGACCAGACATGACTACACAGGGCACCCTTAGTACTTGTCCTAATATATAGGGACCAGACATGACTACACAGGGCACCCTTAGTACTTGTCCTAATATATAGACCAGACATGACTACACAGGGCACCCTTAGTACTTGTCCTAATATATAGAGACCAGACATGACTACACAGGACACCCTTAGTACTTGTCCTAATATATAGGGACCAGACATGACTACACAGGGCACCCTTAGTACTTGTCCTAATATATAGGGACCAGACATGACTACACAGGGCACCCTTAGTACTTGTCCCAATATATAGGGACCAGACATGACTACACAGGACACCCTTAGTACTTGTCCTAATATATAGGGACCAGACATGACTACACAGGACACCCTTAGTACTTGTCCTAATATACAGACCAGACATGACTACACAGGGCACCCTTAGTACTTGTCCTAATATACAGACCAGACATGACTACACAGGACACCCTTAGTACTTGTCCTAATATATAGGGACCAGACATGACTACACAGGGCACCCTTAGTACTTGTTCTAATATATAGAGACCAGACATGACTACACAGGAAACCCTTAGTACTTGTCCTAATATATAGACCAGACATGACTACACAGGACACCCTTAGTGCTTGTACTAATATATAGGAGACCAGACATGACTACACAGGACACCCTTAGTACTTGTCCTAATATATAGACCAGACATGACTACACAGGACACCCTTAGTACTTGTCCTAATATATAGACCAGACATGACTACACAGGGCACCCTTAGTACTTGTCCTAATATATAGGAGACCAGACATGACTACACAGGACACCCTTAGTACTTGTCCTAATATATAGACCAGACATGACTACACAGGACACCCTTAGTACTTGTCCTAATATATATAGACCGACATGACTACACAGGACACCCTTAGTACTTGTCCTAATATATAGACCAGACATGACTACACAGGACACCCTTAGTACTTGTCCTAATATATAGACCGACATGACTACACAGGACACCCTTAGTACTTGTCCTAATATATAGACCAGACACGACTACACAGGACACCCTTAGTACTTGTCCTAATATATATAGACCGACATGACTACACAGGACACCCTTAGTACTTGTCCTAATATATATAGACCGACATGACTACACAGGACACCCTTAGTACTTGTCCTAATATATAGACCGACATGACTACACAGGACACCCTTAGTACTTGTCCTAATATATAGACCAGACATGACTACACAGGGCACCCTTAGTACTTGTCCTAATATACAGACCAGACATGACTACACAGGACACCCTTAGTGCTTGTCCTAATATATAGGGACCAGACATGACTATACAGGACACCCTTAGTACTTGTCCTAATATATAGGGACCAGACATGACTACACAGGACACCCTTAGTACTTGTCCTAATATATAGGAGACCAGACATGACTACACAGGACACCCTTAGTACTTGTCCTAATATATAGGGACCAGACATGACTATACAGGACACCCTTAGTACTTGTCCTAATATATAGGGACCAGACACGACTACACAGGACACCCTTAGTACTTGTCCTAATATATAGGGACCAGACATGACTACACAGGACACCCTTAGTACTTGTCCTAATATATAGGGACCAGACATGACTACACAGGACACCCTTAGTACTTGTCCTAATATATAGGGACCAGACACGACTACACAGGACACCCTTAGTACTTGTCCTAATATATAGGGACCAGACATGACTACACAGGACACCCTTAGTGCTTGTACTAATATATAGGGACCAGACATGACTACACAGGACACCCTTAGTACTTGTCCTAATATATAGGAGAACCAGACATGACTACACAGGGCACCCTTAGTACTTGTCCTAATATATAGACCGACATGACTACACAGGACACCCTTAGTACTTGTCCTAATATATAGACCAGACATGACTACACAGGACACCCTTAGTACTTGTCCTAATATATAGGGACCAGACACGACTACACAGGACACCCTTAGTACTTGTCCTAATATATAGTGACCAGACATGACTACACAGGACACCCTTAGTGCTTGTACTAATATATAGGGACCAGACATGACTACACAGGCACCCTTAGTACTTGTCCTAATATATAGGAGAACCAGACATGACTACACAGGGCACCCTTAGTACTTGTCCTAATATATAGACCGACATGACTACACAGGGCACCCTTAGTACTTGTCCTAATATATAGGGGACCAGACAGGGCTACACAGGACACCCTTAGTACTTGTCCTAATATATATAGACCGACATGACTACACAGGACACCCTTAGTACTTGTCCTAATATATAGACCAGACATGACTACACAGGACACCCTTAGTACTTGTCCTAATATATAGACCAGACATGACTACACAGGACACCCTTAGTACTTGTCCTAATATATATAGACCGACATGACTACACAGGACACCCTTAGTACTTGTCCTAATATATAGACCAGACATGACTACACAGGACACCCTTAGTACTTGTCCTAATATATATAGACCGACATGACTACACAGGACACCCTTAGTACTTGTCCTAATATATAGACCGACATGACTACACAGGACACCCTTAGTACTTGTCCTAATATATAGACCAGACACGACTACACAGGACACCCTTAGTACTTGTCCTAATATATAGACCAGACATGACTACACAGGACACCCTTAGTACTTGTCCTAATATATATAGACCGACATGACTACACAGGGCACCCTTAGTACTTGTCCTAATATATAGGAGACCAGACATGACTACACAGGACACCCTTAGTACTTGTCCTAATATATAGACCGACATGACTACACAGGACACCCTTAGTACTTGTCCTAATATATAGACCGACATGACTACACAGGACACCCTTAGTACTTGTCCTAATATACAGACCAGACATGACTACACAGGACACCCTTAGTGCTTGTCCTAATATATAGGGACCAGACATGACTATACAGGACACCCTTAGTACTTGTCCTAATATATAGGGACCAGACACGACTACACAGGACACCCTTAGTACTTGTCCTAATATATAGGGACCAGACATGACTACACAGGACACCCTTAGTACTTGTCCTAATATATAGGAGACCAGACATGACTACACAGGACACCCTTAGTACTTGTCCTAATATATAGGGACCAGACATGACTATACAGGACACCCTTAGTACTTGTCCTAATATATAGGGACCAGACACGACTACACAGGACACCCTTAGTACTTGTCCTAATATATAGGGACCAGACATGACTACACAGGACACCCTTAGTACTTGTCCTAATATATAGGAGACCAGACATGACTACACAGGACACCCTTAGTACTTGTCCTAATATATAGGAGACCAGACATGACTACACAGGACACCCTTAGTACTTGTCCTAATATATATAGACCGACATGACTACACAGGACACCCTTAGTACTTGTCCTAATATATAGACCAGACATGACTACACAGGGCACCCTTAGTACTTGTCCTAATATATAGACCAGACATGACTACACAGGACACCCTTAGTACTTGTCCTAATATATAGACCAGACATGACTACACAGGACACCCTTAGTACTTGTCCTAATATATAGGGACCAGACACGACTACACAGGACACCCTTAGTACTTGTCCTAATATATAGTGACCAGACATGACTACACAGGACACCCTTAGTACTTGTCCTAATATATAGTGACCAGACATGACTACACAGGACACCCTTAGTACTTGACCTAATATATAGGGACCAGACATGGCTACACAGGGCACCCTTAGTACTTGTCCTAATATATAGGGACCAGACATGACTACACAGGGCACCCTTAGTACTTGTCCTAATATATAGGGACCAGACATGACTACACAGGGCACCCTTAGTACTTGTCCTAATATATAGGGGACCAGACATGGCTACACAGGGCACCCTTAGTACTTGTCCTAATATATAGACCAGACATGACTACACAGGGCACCCTTAGTACTTGTCCTAATATATAGACCAGACATGACTACACAGGACACCCTTAGTACTTGTCCTAATATATAGACCAGACATGACTACACAGGACACCCTTAGTACTTGTCCTAATATATAGGGGACCAGACATGACTACACAGGGCACCCTTAGTACTTGTCCTAATATATAGGGACCAGACATGACTACACAGGGCACCCTTAGTACTTGTCCTAATATATAGACCAGACATGAGTACACAGGACACCCTTAGTACTTGTCCTAATATATAGACCAGACATGACTACACAGGACACCCTTAGTACTTGTCCTAATATATAGTGACCAGACATGACTACACAGGACACCCTTAGTACTTGACCTAATATATAGGGACCAGACATGACTACACAGGGCACCCTTAGTACTTGTCCTAATATATAGACCAGACATGACTACACAGGGCACCCTTAGTACTTGTCCTAATATATAGGGACCAGACATGACTACACAGGGCACCCTTAGTACTTGTACTAATATATAGGGACCAGACATGACTATACAGGACACCCTTAGTACTTGTCCTAATATATAGACCAGACATGACTACACAGGACACCCTTAGTACTTGTCCCAATATATAGGAGACCAGACATGAGTACACAGGGCACCCTTAGTACTTGTCCTAATATATAGACCAGACATGACTACACAGGACACCCTTAGTACTTGTCCTAATATATAGGGGACCAGACATGACTACACAGGGCACCCTTAGTACTTGTCCTAATATATAGGGACCAGACATGACTACACAGGACACCCTTAGTACTTGTCCTAATATATAGGGACCAGACATGACTACACAGGACACCCTTAGTACTTGTCCTAATATATAGGGACCAGACATGACTACACTGGACACCCTTAGTACTTGTCCTAATATATAGGGACCAGACATGACTACACAGGACACCCTTAGTACTTGTCCTAATATATAGACCAGACATGACTACACAGGACACCCTTAGTACTTGTCCTAATATATAGACCAGACACGACTACACAGGACACCCTTAGTACTTGTCCTAATATATAGACCAGACATGACTACACAGGGCACCCTTAGTACTTGTCCTAATATATAGACCAGACATGACTACACAGGGCACCCTTAGTACTTGTCCTAATATATAGGAGACCAGACAAGACTACACAGGGCACCCTTAGTACTTGTCCTAATATATAGGAGATGCAGACATGACTACACAGGACACCCTTAGTACTTGTCCTAATATATAGGGGACCAGACATGACTACACAGGACACCCTTAGTACTTGTCCTAATATATAGACCAGACATGACTACACAGGACACCCTTAGTACTTGTCCTAATATATAGGGACCAGACATGGCTACACAGGACACCCTTAGTACTTGTCCTAATATATAGACCAGACATGACTACACAGGACACCCTTAGTACTTGTCCTAATATATAGGGACCAGACATGGCTACACAGGACACCCTTAGAACTTGTCCTAATATATAGACCAGACATGACTACACAGGACACCCTTAGTACTTGTACTAATATATAGGGACCAGACATGACTACAGAGGGCACCCTTAGTACTTGTCCTAATATATAGACCAGACATGACTACACAGGGCACCCTTAGTACTTGTCCTAATATATAGTGACCAGACATGACTACACAGGACACCCTTAGTACTTGTCCTAATATATAGGGACCAGACATGACTACACAGGGCACCCTTAGTACTTGTCCTAATATATAGACCACACATGACTACACAGGGCACCCTTAGTACTTGTCCTAATATATAGACCAGACATGACTACACAGGGCACCCTTAGTACTTGTCCCAATATATAGGGACCAGACATGACTACAGAGGACACCCTTAGTACTTGTCCTAATATATAGACCAGACATGACTACACAGGACACCCTTAGTACTTGTCCTAATATATAGGAGACCAGACATGACTACACAGGGCACCCTTAGTACTTGTCCTAATATACAGACCAGACATGACTACACTGGACACCCTTAGTACTTGTCCTAATATATAGGAAATGCAGACATGACTACACAGGACACCCTTAGTACTTGTCCTAATATATAGACCAGACATGACTACACAGGGCACCCTTAGTACTTGTCCTAATATATAGGGACCAGACATGACTACACAGGGCACCCTTAGTACTTGTCCTAATATATAGGAGACTAGACATGACTACACAGGGCACCCTTAGTACTTGTCCTAATATATAGGAGACTAGACATGACTACACTGGACACCCTTAGTACTTGTCCTAATATATAGACCAGACATGACTACACAGGGCACCCTTAGTACTTGTCCTAATATATAGACCAGACATGACTACACAGGACACCCTTAGTACTTGTCCTAATATATAGGGGACCAGACAGGGCTACACAGGGCACCCTTAGTACTTGTCCTAATATATAGAGACCAGACATGACTACACAGGACACCCTTAGTACTTGTCCTAATATATAGGGACCAGACATGACTACACAGGACACCCTTAGTACTTGTCCTAATATATATAGACCAGACATGACTACACAGGCACCCTTAGTACTTGTCCTAATATAAAGACCAGACATGACTACACAGGACACCCTTAGTACTTGTCCTAATATATAGGGACCAGACATGACTACACAGGGCACCCTTAGTACTTGTCCTAATATATAGGGACCAGACATGACTACACAGGGCACCCTTAGTACTGGTCCTAATATATAGACCAGACATGACTACACAGGACACCCTTAGTACTTGTCCTAATATATAGGGGACCAGACATGACTACACAGGACACCCTTAGTACTTGTCCTAATATATAGACCAGACATGACTACACAGAGCACCCTTAGTACTTGTCCTAATATATAGACCAGACATGACTACACAGGGCACCCTTAGTACTTGTCCTAATATATAGGGGACCAGACATGACTACACAGGACACCCTTAGTACTTGTCCTAATATATAGGCCAGACATGACTACACAGGACACCCTTAGTACTTGTCCTAATATATAGGGGACCAGACAGGGCTACACAGGGCACCCTTAGTACTTGTCCTAATATATAGGGACCAGACATGACTACACAGGACACCCTTAGTACTTGTCCTAATATATAGACCAGACATGACTACACAGGGCACCCTTAGTACTTGTCCTAATATATAGGAGACCAGACATGACTACACAGGACACCCTTAGTACTTGTCCTAATATATAGTGACCAGACATGACTACACAGGACACCCTTAGTACTTGTCCTAATATATAGACCAGACATGACTACACAGGCACCCTTAGTACTTGTCCTAATATATAGACCAGACACGACTACACAGGGCACCCTTAGTACTTGTCCTAATATATAGACCAGACATGACTACACAGGGCACCCTTAGTACTTGTCCTTATAGGGACCAGACATGACTACACAGGACACCCTTAGTACTTGTCCTAATATATAGACCAGACATGACTACACAGGGCACCCTTAGTACTTGTCCTAATATATAGGAGACCAGACATGACTACACAGGACACCCTTAGTACTTGTCCTAATATATAGTGACCAGACATGACTACACAGGACACCCTTAGTACTTGTCCTAATATATATAGACCAGACATGACTACACAGGACACCCTTAGTACTTGTCCTAATATATATAGACCAGACATGACTACACAGGACACCCTTAGTACTTGTCCTAATATATAGACCAGACACGACTACACAGGGCACCCTTAGTACTTGTCCTAAAATATAGACCAGACATGACTACACAGGGCACCCTTAGTACTTGTCCTAATATATAGACCAGACATGACTACACAGGGCACCCTTAGTACTTGTCCTAAAATATAGACCAGACACGACTACACAGGGCACCCTTAGTACTTGTCCTAAAATATAGACCAGACATGACTACACAGGACACCCTTAGTACTTGTCCTAATATATAGACCAGACACGACTACACAGGGCACCCTTAGTACTTGTCCTAAAATATAGACCAGACATGACTACACAGGGCACCCTTAGTACTTGTCCTAATATATAGGAGATGCAGACATGACTACACAGGACACCCTTAGTACTTGTCCTAATATATAGACCAGACATGACTACACAGGACACCCTTAGTACTTGTCCTAATATATAGGGACCAGACATGACTACACAAGACACCCTTAGTACTTGTCCTAATATATAGACCAGACATGACTACACAGGACACCCTTAGTACTTGTCCTAATATATAGACCAGACATGACTACACAGGACACCCTTAGTACTTGTCCTAATATATAGGGACCAGACATGACTACACAGGGCACCCTTAGTACTTGTCCTAATATATAGACCAGACATGACTACACAGGACACCCTTAGTACTTGTCCTAATATATAGACCAGACATGACTACACAGGACACCCTTAGTACTTGTCCTAATACATAGGGACCAGACATGACTACACAGGGCACCCTTAGTACTTGTCCTAATATATAGACCGACATGACTACACAGGACACCCTTAGTACTTGTCCTAATATATAGACCAGACATGGCTACACAGGGCACCCTTAGTACTTGTCCTAATATATAGGAGACCAGACATGGCTACACAGGACACCCTTAGTACTTGTCCTAATATATAGGGACCAGACATGACTACACAGGGCACCCTTAGTACTTGTCCTAATATATAGGGACCAGACATGACTATACAGGACACCCTTAGTACTTGTCCTAATATATAGACCAGACATGACTACACAGGGCACCCTTAGTACTTGTCCTAATATATAGGAGATGCAGACATGACTACACAGGACACCCTTAGTACTTGTCCTAATATATAGACCAGACATGACTACACAGGACACCCTTAGTACTTGTCCTAATATATAGGGACGAGACATGACTACACAGGACACCCTTAGTACTTGTCCTAATATATAGGGACCAGACATGACTACACAGGACACCCTTAGTACTTGTCCTAATATATAGGGACCAGACATGACTACACAGGGCACCCTTAGTACTTGTCCTAATATATAGGGACCAGACATGACTATACAGGACACCCTTAGTACTTGTCCTAATATATAGACCAGACATGACTACACAGGGCACCCTTAGTACTTGTCCTAATATATAGGAGATGCAGACATGACTACACAGGACACCCTTAGTACTTGTCCTAATATATAGACCAGACATGACTACACAGGGCACTCTTAGTACTGGTCCTAATATATAGCCCAGACATGACTACACAGGACACCCTTAGTACTTGTCCTAATATATCGAGACCAGACATGACTACACAGGACACCCTTAGTACTTGTCCTAATATATAGACCAGACATGACTACACAGGGCACCCTTAGTACTGGTCCTAATATATAGACCAGACATGACTACACAGGGCACCCTTAGTACTTGTCCTAATATATAGGGACCGGACATGACTACACAGGGCACCCTTAGTACTTTTCCTAATATATAGAGACCAGACATGACTACACAGGGCACCCTTAGTACTTGTCCTAATATATAGACCAGACATGACTACACAGGGCACCCTTAGTACTTGTCCTAATATATAGACCAGACATGACTACACAGGACACCCTTAGTACTTGTCCTAATATATAGAGACCAGACATGACTACACAGGGCACCCTTAGTACTTGTCCTAATATATAGGGACCAGACATGGCTACACAGGGCACCCTTAGTACTTGTCCTAATATATAGACCAGACATGACTACACAGGGCACCCTTAGTACTTGTCCTAATATATAGACCAGACATGACTACACAGGGCACCCTTAGTACTTGTCCTAATATATAGACCAGACATGACTATACAGGGCACCCTTAGTACTTGTCCTAATATATAGGGACCAGACATGACTACACAGTGCACCCTTAGTACTTGTCCTAATATATAGACCAGACATGACTACACAGGGCACCCTTAGTACTTGTCCTAATATATAGGGACCAGACATGACTACACAGGACACCCTTAGTACTTCTCCTAATATATATAGACCAGACATGACTACACAGGACACCCTTAGTACTTGTCCTAATATATAGGGACCAGACATGACTACACAGGACACCCTTAGTACTTGTCCTAATATATAGACCAGACATGACTACACAGGGCACCCTTAGTACTTGTCCTAATATATAGACCAGACATGACTACACAGGGCACCCTTATTACTTCTCCTAATATATAGACCAGACATGACTACACAGGACACCCTTAGTACTTGTCCTAATATACAGGGACTAGACATGACTACACAGGGCACCCTTAGTACTTGTCCTAATATATAGGGACTAGACATGACTACACAGGGCACCCTTAGTACTTGTCCTAATATATAGGGGACCAGACATGACTACACAGGGCACCCTTAGTACTTGTCCTAATATATAGGGGACCAGACATGACTACACAGGACACCCTTAGTACTTGTCCTAATATATAGGGACCAGACATGACTACACAGGACACCCTTAGTACTTGTCCTAATATATATAGACCAGACATGACTACACAGGACACCCTTAGTACTTGTCCTAATATATAGGGACTAGACATGACTACACAGGGCACCCTTAGTACTTGTCCTAATATATAGGGGACCAGACATGACTACACAGGACACCCTTAGTACTTGTCCTAATATATAGGGACCAGACATGACTACACAGGACACCCTTAGTACTTGTCCTAATATATAGGGACCAGACATGACTACACAGGACACCCTTAGTACTTGTCCTAATATATAGACCAGACATGACTACACAGGACACCCTTAGTACTTGTCCTAATATATAGGGACCAGACATGACTACACAGGACACCCTTACTGCTTGTCCTAATATATAGACCAGACATGACTACACAGGACACCCTTAGTACTTGTCCTAATATATAGGGACCAGACATGACTACACAGGGCACCCTTAGTACTTGTCCTAATATATAGACCAGACATGACTACACAGGACACCCTTAGTACTTGTCCTAATATATAGACCAGACATGAATACACAGGGCACCCTTAGTACTTGTCCTAATATACAGACCAGACATGACTACACAGGGCACCCTTAGTACTTGTCCTAATATATAGGGACCAGACATGACTACACAGGGCACCCTTAGTACTTGTCCTAATATATAGGGACCAGACATGACTACACAGGGCACCCTTAGTACTTGTCCTAATATATAGACCAGGCATGACTACACAGGGCACCCTTAGTACTTGTCCTAATATATAGACCAGACATGGCTACACAGGGCACCCTTAGTACTTGTCCTAATATATAGACCAGACATGACTACACAGGGCACCCTTAGTACTTGTCCTAATATATAGACCAGACATGACTACACAGGACACCCTTAGTACTTGTCCTAATATATAGACCAGACATGACTACACAGGACACCCTTAGTACTTGTCCTAATATATAGACCAGACATGACTACACAGGGCACCCTTAGTACTTGTCCTAATATATAGAAACCAGACATGACTACAGAGGGCACCCTTAGTACTTGTACTAATATATAGAGACCAGACATGACTACACAGGGCACCCTTAGTACTTGTCCTAATATATAGACCAGACATGACTACACAGGACACCCTTAGTACTTGTCCTAATATATAGACCAGACATGACTACACAGGACACCCTTAGTACTTGTCCTAATACATAGGGACCAGACATGACTACACAGGACACCCTTAGTACTTGTCCTAATATATAGACCAGACATGACTACACAGTGCACCCTTAGTACTTGTCCTAATATATAGGGGACCAGACATGACTACACTGGGCACCCTTAGTACTTGTCCTAATATATAGGGACCAGACATGACTACACAGGACACCCTTAGTACTTGTCCTAATATATAGACCAGACATGACTACACAGGGCACCCTTAGTACTTGTCCTAATATATAGGGACCAGACATGACTACACAGGACACCCTTAGTACTTGTCCTAATATATAGGGACCAGACATGACTACACAGGACACCCTTAGTACTTGTCCTAATATATAGGGACCAGACATGACTACACAGGACACCCTTAGTACTTGTCCTAATGTATAGGGACCAGACATGACTACACAGGACACCCTTAGTACTTGTCCTAATATATAGACCAGACATGACTACACAGGGCACCCTTAGTACTTGTCCTAATATATAGGGACCAGACATGGCTACGCAGGGCACCCTTAGTACTTGTCCTAATATATAGACCAGACATGACTACACAGGACACCCTTAGTACTTGTCCTAATATATAGACCAGACATGGCTACACAGGACACCCTTAGTACTTGTCCTAATATATGAGACCAGACATGACTACACAGGACACCCTTAGTACTTGTCCTAATATATAGGGACCGGACATGACTACACAGGGCACCCTTAGTACTTGTCCTAATATATGAGACCAGACATGACTACACAGGGCACCCTTAGTACTTGTCCTAATATATAGGGACAATACATGACTACACAGGACACCCTTAGTACTTGTCCTAATATATAGACCAGACATGACTACACAGGACACCCTTAGTACTTGTCCTAATATATAGGGACCAGACATGACTAGACAGGGCACCCTTAGTACTTGTCCTAATATATAGACCAGACATGACTACACAGGGGACCCTTAGTACTTGTCCTAATATATAGGGGACCAGACATGACTACACAGGACACCCTTAGTACTTGTCCTAATATATAGGGACCAGACATGACTACACAGGACACCCTTAGTACTTGTCCTAATATATATAGACCAGACATGACTATACAGGGCACCCTTAGTACTTGTCCTAATATATAGGGACCAGACATGACTACACAGGACACCCTTAGTACTTGTCCTAATATATAGACCAGACATGAGTACACAGGACACCCTTAGTACTTGTCCTAATATATAGACCAGACATGACTACACAGGGCACCCTTAGTACTTGTCCTAATATATAGGGACCAGACATGACTACACAGGGCACCCTTAGTACTTGTCCTAATATATAGGGACCAGACATGACTACACAGGACACCCTTAGTACTTGTCCTAATATATAGACCAGACATGACTACACAGTGCACCCTTAGTACTTGTCCTAATATATAGACCAGACATGACTACACAGGGCACTGTTAGTACTTGTCCTAATGTATAGGGACCAGACATGACTACACAGGACACCCTTAGTACTTGTCCTAATATATACAGACCAGACATGACTACACAGGGCACCCTTAGTACTTGTCCTAATATATAGGAGACTAGACATGACTACACTGGACACCCTTAGTACTTGTCCTAATATATAGACCAGACACGACTACACAGGGCACCCTTAGTACTTGTCCTAATATATAGGGACCAGACATGACTATACAGGACACCCTTAGTACTTGTCCTAATATATAGACCAGACATGACTACACAGGGCACCCTTAGTACTGCTCCTAATATATAGGGACCAGACATGACTACACAGGGCACCCTTAGTACTTGTCCTAATATATAGGAGACCCAGACACGACTACACAGGGCACCCTTAGTACTTGTCCTAATATATAGACCAGACATGACTACACAGGGCACCCTTAGTACTTGTCCTAATATATAGGGACCAGACATGACTACACAGGGCACCCTTAGTACTTGTCCTAATATATAGACCAGACACGACTACACAGGGCACCCTTAGTACTTGTCCTAATATATAGACCAGACACGACTACACAGGACACCCTTAGTACTTGTCCTAATATATAGACCAGACACGACTACACAGGGCACCCTTAGTACTTGTCCTAATATATAGGGACCAGACATGACTACACAGGGCACCCTTAGTACTTGTCCTAATATATAGGGACCAGACATGACTACACAGGGCACCCTTAGTACTTGTCCTAATATATAGGGACCAGACATGACTACACAGGGCACCCTTAGTACTTGTCCTAATATATAGACCAGACACGACTACACAGGACACCCTTAGTACTTGTCCTAATATATAGACCAGACATGACTACACAGGGCACCCTTAGTACTTGTCCTAATATATAGACCAGACATGACTACACAGGGCACCCTTAGTACTTGTCCTAATATATAGGGACCAGACATGACTACACAGGCACCCTTAGTACTTGTCCTAATGTATAGGGACCAGACATGGCTACACAGGACACCCTTAGTACTTGTCCTAATATATAGACCAGACACGACTACACAGGACACCCTTAGTACTTGTCCTAATATATAGACCAGACATGACTACACAGGACACCCTTAGTACTTGTCCTAATATATAGACCAGACATGACTACACAGGGCACCCTTAGTACTTGTCCTAATATATAGGGACCAGACATGACTACACAGGCACCCTTAGTACTTGTCCTAATATATAGACCAGACATGACTACACAGGGCACCCTTAGTACTTGTCCTTATAGGGACCAGACATGACTACACAGGACACCCTTAGTACTTGTCCTAATATATAGACCAGACATGACTACACAGGGCACCCTTAGTACTTGTCCTAATATATAGGAGACCAGACATGACTACACAGGACACCCTTAGTACTTGTCCTAATATATAGTGACCAGACATGACTACACAGGACACCCTTAGTACTTGTCCTAATATATAGACCAGACATGACTACACAGGCACCCTTAGTACTTGTCCTAATATATAGACCAGACACGACTACACAGGGCACCCTTAGTACTTGTCCTAATATATAGACCAGACATGACTACACAGGGCACCCTTAGTACTTGTCCTTATAGGGACCAGACATGACTACACAGGACACCCTTAGTACTTGTCCTAATATATAGACCAGACATGACTACACAGGGCACCCTTAGTACTTGTCCTAATATATAGGAGACCAGACATGACTACACAGGACACCCTTAGTACTTGTCCTAATATATAGTGACCAGACATGACTACACAGGACACCCTTAGTACTTGTCCTAATATATAGACCAGACACGACTACACAGGGCACCCTTAGTACTTGTCCTAAAATATAGACCAGACATGACTACACAGGGCACCCTTAGTACTTGTCCTAATATATAGACCAGACATGACTACACAGGGCACCCTTAGTACTTGTCCTAAAATATAGACCAGACACGACTACACAGGGCACCCTTAGTACTTGTCCTAAAATATAGACCAGACATGACTACACAGGACACCCTTAGTACTTGTCCTAATATATAGACCAGACACGACTACACAGGGCACCCTTAGTACTTGTCCTAAAATATAGACCAGACATGACTACACAGGGCACCCTTAGTACTTGTCCTAATATATAGGAGATGCAGACATGACTACACAGGGCACCCTTAGTACTTGTCCTAATATATAGGGACCAGACATGACTACACAGGGCACCCTTAGTACTTGTCCTAATATATAGGGACCAGACATGACTACACAGGGCACCCTTAGTACTTGTCCTAATATATAGGGACCAGACATGACTACACAGGGCACCCTTAGTACTTGTCCTAATATATAGGGACCAGACATGACTACACAGGACACCCTTAGTACTTGTCCTAATATATAGACCAGACACGACTACACAGGACACCCTTAGTACTTGTCCTAATATATAGACCAGACACGACTACACAGGGCACCCTTAGTACTTGTCCTAAAATACAGACCAGACATGACTACACAGGACACCCTTAGTACTTGTCCTAATATATAGGAGATGCAGACATGACTACACAGGACACCCTTAGTACTTGTCCTAATATATAGACCAGACATGACTACACAGGGCACCCTTAGTACTTGTCCTAATATATAGACCAGACATGACTACACAGGACACCCTTAGTACTTGTCCTAATATATAGGGACCAGACATGACTATACAGGACACCCTTAGTACTTGTCCTAATATATAGACCAGACATGACTACACAGGACACCCTTAGTACTTGTCCTAATATATAGACCAGACATGACTACACAGGGCACCCTTAGTACTTGTCCTAATATATAGTGACCAGACATGACTACACAGGACACCCTTAGTACTTGTCCTAATATATAGACCAGACACGACTACACAGGGCACCCTTAGTACTTGTCCTAAAATATAGACCAGACATGACTACACAGGACACCCTTAGTACTTGTCCTAATATATAGGGGACCAGACATGACTACACAGGACACCCTTAGTACTTGTCCTAATATATAGGGACCAGACATGACTACACAGGACACCCTTAGTACTTGTCCTAATATATATAGACCAGACATGACTATACAGGGCACCCTTAGTACTTGTCCTAATATATAGGGACCAGACATGACTACACAGGACACCCTTAGTACTTGTCCTAATATCTAGACCAGACATGAGTACACAGGACACCCTTAGTACTTGTCCTAATATATAGGGACCAGACATGGCTACACAGGGCACCCTTAGTACTTGTCCTAATATATAGACCAGACATGACTACACAGGGCACTGTTAGTACTTGTCCTAATGTATAGGGACCAGACATGACTACACAGGGCACCCTTAGTACTTGTCCTAATATATACAGACCAGACATGACTACACAGGGCACCCTTAGTACTTGTCCTAATATATAGGAGACCCAGACACGACTACACAGGACACCCTTAGTACTTGTCCTAATATATAGGGACCAGACATGACTACACAGGGCACCCTTAGTACTTGTCCTAATATATAGAGACCAGACATGACTACACAGGGCACCCTTAGTACTTGTCCTAATATATAGGGACCAGACACGACTACACAGGACACCCTTAGTACTTGTCCTAATATATAGGACACCAGACATGACTACACAGGGCACCCTTAGTACTGCTCCTAATATATAGGGACCAGACATGACTACACAGGGCACCCTTAGTACTTGTCCTAATATATAGGAGACCCAGACACGACTACACAGGGCACCCTTAGTACTTGTCCTAATATATAGACCAGACATGACTACACAGGGCACCCTTAGTACTTGTCCTAATATATAGGGACCAGACATGACTACACAGGGCACCCTTAGTACTTGTCCTAATATATAGGGACCAGACATGACTACACAGGACACCCTTAGTACTTGTCCTAATATATAGGGACCAGACATGACTACACAGGGCACCCTTAGTACTTGTCCTAATATATAGGGACCAGACATGACTACACAGGGCACCCTTAGTACTTGTCCTAATATATAGACCAGACACGACTACACAGGGCACCCTTAGTACTTGTCCTAATATATAGACCAGACACGACTACACAGGACACCCTTAGTACTTGTCCTAATATATAGACCAGACACGACTACACAGGGCACCCTTAGTACTTGTCCTAAAATACAGACCAGACATGACTACACAGGACACCCTTAGTACTTGTCCTAATATATAGGAGATGCAGACATGACTACACAGGACACCCTTAGTACTTGTCCTAATATATAGACCAGACATGACTACACAGGGCACCCTTAGTACTTGTCCTAATATATAGACCAGACATGACTACACAGGACACCCTTAGTACTTGTCCTAATATATAGGGACCAGACATGACTATACAGGACACCCTTAGTACTTGTCCTAATATATAGACCAGACATGACTACACAGGACACCCTTAGTACTTGTCCTAATATATAGACCAGACATGACTACACAGGACACCCTTAGTACTTGTCCTAATATATAGGGACCAGACATGACTACACAGGACACCCTTAGTACTTGTCCTAATATATAGACCAGACATGACTACACAGGGCACCCTTAGTACTTGTCCTAATATATAGGGACCAGACATGAGTACAGAGGACACCCTTAGTACTTGTCCTAATATATAGACCAGACATGACTACACAGGACACCCTTAGTACTTGTCCTAATATATATAGACCAGACATGACTACACAGGGCACCCTTAGTACTTGTCCTAATATATAGGGACCAGACACGACTATACAGGGCACCCTTAGTACTTGTCCTAATATATATAGACCAGACATGGCTACACAGGGCACCCTTAGTACTTGTTTGGGCCACATGTGGAGGATTTCTGGAATAATGCGTTCTTCTACAGGATTCATTGCACCGACTTGCCTTCCTCCTACAGTTGATGTCCCCCAGCAGGTACCTCCAGAGCTGTAGTTCTTTTTCATCTTTCATCTCATAGTGTTACACTAATGACTGTTGCTCGGCCGGCAGCACCCAGTCGTCTGCCTACTAGTGGTAGAACTAGTTTTTTGCTGCCGCTTGGTCCCAAGAAGGATCGTCGCTCTGCTCCCTTCTACCAGACTCACCAGGACTTCCATGGTCTCTGCAGCCTCTTCCGCCTCCTTCTGTATCCGCTCCAGTATTATGGGGTGATTGGAAGATTTGATATATAGCGGTATGTTCTTCTCCTATGGGATAAACCGTCACAAGAGGAGTCAGTAGGGGGCGCTTACTAGCAGTTATCATTGGCTTCTCAAATGGCACTTCCTAGCCATACAGGATGCCAAAACCACTGCTGGCAAATAAATGCAAGTGGCATGTGATAGTCGGCCGTGTGTGCGGTCGGCACGCTGAACCTCTTGACACTTTGTGCATACACGTTGCCCTCAGACACCGGGATTTGTAAGGAGCGGAATCAGAAGCCGATCGCTACAATCAGCGTTTACGTGGATCGCCAATTGCCCCTGCCGACTGATCCTGGCATTTTAATGCAGTGAGCGGGCCGCCCAGAGGCAGATGGCAGGCTGGCACTCGGTTATCATGGTAGGTCAGGGCCTTCTGAAGGACCCCAGGGCTGACTGGTATGTTTGCCTGTCCATCCTAATGGAATGCAGGAGCACGATCTATAGCAGAGCCCTGCAGAGTGAGGCCGGCGTGATGGCACAATCACAAGTAACAAGAGAGGAAACTACAGGTCCGATCCACGAAAGGAACGGATTATGTATCTCTGGGTGAGCGGAGCCAGGAAAAAAATAGGCAGGGCCAGACTCGTGCATCACTGGTCAGAGCGTGTCCAAGATAAACCACAGGACATCCTGCTAAACACAAGGGGGAGCACAACCGTACCCACGGCAAGATAAACCGCAGGACGTCCCGCTAAACACAAGGGGGAGCACAACCTTACCCAAGGCAAGATAAACCGCAGGACGTCCCGCTAAACACAAGGGGGAGCACAACCTTACCCAAGGCAAGATAAACCGCAGGACGTCCCGCTAAACACAAGGGGGAGCACAACCTTACCCAAGGCAAGATAAACCACAGGACGTCCCGCTAAACACAAGGGGGAGCACAACCTTACCCACGGCAAGATAAACCACAGGACGTCCCGCTAAAGACAAGGGGGAGCACAACCTTACCCACGGCAAGATAAACCGCAGGACGTCCCGCTAAACACAAGGGGGAGCACAACCTTACCCAAGGCAAGATAAACCACAGGACATCCTGCTAAACACAAGGGGGAGCACAACCTTACCCACGGCAAGATAAACCAGAGGACGTCCCGCTAAACACAAGGGGGAGCACAACAATACCCAAGGCAAAATAAACTACAGGACGTCCGGCTAAACACAAGGGGGAGCACAACCTTACCCACGGCAAGATAAGCCGCAGGACGTCCCGCTAAACACAAGGGGGAGCACAACCTTACCCACGGCAAGATAAACCAGAGGACGTCCCGCTAAACACAAGGGAGAGCACAACCCTACCCAAGGCAAAATAAACTACAGGACATCCTGCTAAACACAAGGGGGAGCACAACCATACCCAAGGCAAAATAAACTACAGGACGTCCCGCTAAAAACAAGGGGGAGCACAACCTTACCCACGGCAAGATAAACTACAGGACGTCCCGCTAAACACAGGGGGGAGCACAACCTTACCCACGGCAAAATTAACTACAGGACGTCCCGCTAAAGACAAGGTGCAGCACAACCCTACCCACGGCAAAATTAACTACATGACGTCCCGCTAAACACAAGGGGGAGCACAACCTTACCCACGGCAAGATAAACCACAGGACGTCCCGCTAAACACAAGGGGGAGCACAACCATACCCAAGGCAAAATAAACTACAGGACGTCCCGCTAAACACAAGGGGGAGCACAACCTTACCCACGGCAAGATAAACCGCAGGACGTCCCGCTAAACACAAGGGGGAGCACAACCTTACCCAAGGCAAGATAAACCGCAGGACGTCCCGCTAAACACAAGGGGGAGCACAACCTTACCCACGGCAAGATAAACCACAGGACGTCCCGCTAAACACAAGGGGGAGCACAACCCTACCCAAGGCAAAATAAACTACAGGACATCCTGCTAAACACAAGGGGGAGCACAACCATACCCAAGGCAAAATAAACTACAGGACGTCCCGCTAAACACAAGGGGGAGCACAACCTTACCCACGGCAAGATAAACTACAGGACGTCCCGCTAAACACAAGGGGGAGCACAACTGTACCCACGGCAAAATTAACTACAGGACGTCCCGCTAAAGACAAGGGGCAGCACAACCCTACCCACGGCAAAATTAACTACATGACGTCCCGCTAAACACAAGGGGGAGCACAACCTTACCCACGGCAAGATAAACCACAGGACGTCCCGCTAAACACAAGGGGGAGCACAACCATACCCAAGGCAAAATAAACTACAGGACGTCCCGCTAAAGACAAGGGGGAGCACAACCTTACCCACGGCAAGATAAACCGCAGGACGTCCCGCTAAACACAAGGGGGAGCACAACCTTACCCAAGGCAAGATAAACCGCAGGACGTCCCGCTAAACACAAGGGGGAGCACAACCTTACCCACGGCAAGATAAACCACAGGACGTCCCGCTAAACACAAGGGGGAGCACAACCTTACCCACGGCAAGATAAACCACAGGACGTCCTGCTAAACACAAGGGGGAGCACAACCTTACCCACGGCAAGATAAACCGCAGGACGTCCCACTAAACACAAGGGGGAGCACAACCTTACCCACGGCAAGATAAACCAGAGGACGTCCCGCTAAACACAAGGGGGAGCACAACAATACCCAAGGCAAAATAAACTACAGGACGTCCGGCTAAACACAAGGGGGAGCACAACCTTACCCACGGCAAGATAAACCGCAGGACGTCCCGCTTAACACAAGGGGGAGCGCAACAATACCCAAGGCAAAATAAACTAAAGGACATCCTGCTAAACACAGGGGGGAGCACAACTGTACCCACGGCAAAATTAACTACAGGACGTCCCGCTAAAGACAAGGGGCAGCACAACCCTACCCACGGCAAAATTAACTACATGACGTCCCGCTAAACACAAGGGGGAGCACAACCTTACCCACGGCAAGATAAACCACAGGACGTCCCGCTAAACACAAGGGGGAGCACAACCATACCCAAGGCAAAATAAACTACAGGACATCCTGCTAAACACAAGGGGGAGCACAACCTTACCCACGGCAAGATAAACCATAGGACGTCCCGCTAAAGACAAGGGGGAGCACAACCTTACCCACGGCAAGATGAACTACAGGACGTCCCGCTAAACACAAGGGGGAGCACAACCTTACTGATGGCAAGATAAACTGCAGGACGTCCCGCTAAACACAAGGCGGAGCACAACCTTACCCACGGCAAGATAAACCACAGGACGTCCCACCCAACACAAGGGGGAGCACAACCTTACTGATGGCAAGATAAACTACAGGACGTCCCACTAAACACAAGGGGGAGCACAACCCTATCCAAGGCAAGATAAACCGCAGGACGTCCCGCTAAACACAAGGGGGAGCACAACCTTACCCACAGCAAGATAAACCACAGGACGTCCCACTAAAGACAAGGTGCAGCACAACCCTACCCACGGCAAAATTAACTACATGACGTCCCGCTAAACACAAGGGGGAGCACAACCTTACCCACGGCAAGATAAACCACAGGACGTCCCGCTAAACACAAGGGGGAGCACAACCATACCCAAGGCAAAATAAACTACAGGACGTCCCGCTAAACACAAGGGGGAGCACAACCTTACCCACGGCAAGATAAACCGCAGGACGTCCCGCTAAACACAAGGGGGAGCACAACCTTACCCAAGGCAAGATAAACCGCAGGACGTCCCGCTAAACACAAGGGGGAGCACAACCTTACCCACGGCAAGATAAACCACAGGACGTCCCGCTAAACACAAGGGGGAGCACAACCCTACCCAAGGCAAAATAAACTACAGGACATCCTGCTAAACACAAGGGGGAGCACAACCATACCCAAGGCAAAATAAACTACAGGACGTCCCGCTAAACACAAGGGGGAGCACAACCTTACCCACGGCAAGATAAACTACAGGACGTCCCGCTAAACACAGGGGGGAGCACAACTGTACCCACGGCAAAATTAACTACAGGACGTCCCGCTAAAGACAAGGGGCAGCACAACCCTACCCACGGCAAAATTAACTACATGACGTCCCGCTAAACACAAGGGGGAGCACAACCTTACCCACGGCAAGATAAACCACAGGACGTCCCGCTAAACACAAGGGGGAGCACAACCATACCCAAGGCAAAATAAACTACAGGACGTCCCGCTAAAGACAAGGGGGAGCACAACCTTACCCACGGCAAGATAAACCGCAGGACGTCCCGCTAAACACAAGGGGGAGCACAACCTTACCCAAGGCAAGATAAACCGCAGGACGTCCCGCTAAACACAAGGGGGAGCACAACCTTACCCACGGCAAGATAAACCACAGGACGTCCCGCTAAACACAAGGGGGAGCACAACCTTACCCACGGCAAGATAAACCACAGGACGTCCTGCTAAACACAAGGGGGAGCACAACCTTACCCACGGCAAGATAAACCGCAGGACGTCCCACTAAACACAAGGGGGAGCACAACCTTACCCACGGCAAGATAAACCAGAGGACGTCCCGCTAAACACAAGGGGGAGCACAACAATACCCAAGGCAAAATAAACTACAGGACGTCCGGCTAAACACAAGGGGGAGCACAACCTTACCCACGGCAAGATAAACCGCAGGACGTCCCGCTTAACACAAGGGGGAGCGCAACAATACCCAAGGCAAAATAAACTAAAGGACATCCTGCTAAACACAAGGGGGAGCACAACCATACCCAAGGCAAAATAAACTACAGGACGTCCCGCTAAACACAAGGGGGAGCACAACCTTACCCACGGCAAGATAAACTACAGGACGTCCCGCTAAACACAGGGGGGAGCACAACTGTACCCACGGCAAAATTAACTACAGGACGTCCCGCTAAAGACAAGGGGCAGCACAACCCTACCCACGGCAAAATTAACTACATGACGTCCCGCTAAACACAAGGGGGAGCACAACCTTACCCACGGCAAGATAAACCACAGGACGTCCCGCTAAACACAAGGGGGAGCACAACCATACCCAAGGCAAAATAAACTACAGGACATCCTGCTAAACACAAGGGGGAGCACAACCTTACCCACGGCAAGATAAACCATAGGACGTCCCGCTAAAGACAAGGGGGAGCACAACCTTACCCACGGCAAGATGAACTACAGGACGTCCCGCTAAACACAAGGGGGAGCACAACCTTACTGATGGCAAGATAAACTGCAGGACGTACCGCTAAACACAAGGCGGAGCACAACCTTACCCACGGCAAGATAAACCACAGGACGTCCCACCCAACACAAGGGGGAGCACAACCTTACTGATGGCAAGATAAACTACAGGACGTCCCACTAAACACAAGGGGGAGCACAACCCTATCCAAGGCAAGATAAACCGCAGGACGTCCCGCTAAACACAAGGGGGAGCACAACCTTACCCACAGCAAGATAAACCACAGGACGTCCCACTAAACACAAGGGGGAGCACAACCTTACCCACGGCAAGATAAACCACAGGACGTCCTGCTAAACACAAAGGGGAGCTCAACCTTACTGATGGCAAAATTAACTACAGGACGTCCCACTGAACACAAGGGGGAGCACAGCCGTACCCAAGGCAAGATAAACTACAGGACGTCCGGCTAAACACAAGGGGGAGCACAACCTTACCCACGGCAAGATAAACCACAGGACGTCCCGCTAAACACAAGGGGGAGCACAACCCGACCCACGGCAAGATAAACCACAGGACGTCCCACTAAACACAAGGGGGAGCACAACCTTACCCATGGCAAGATAAACCACAGGACGTCCCACTAAACACAAGGGGGAGCACAACCTTACCCACGGCAAGATGAACTACAGGACGTCCCACTAAACACAAGGGGGAGCACAACCTTACCCACGGCAAGATAAACCACAGGACGTCCCACTAAACACAAGGGGGAGCACAACCTTACCCACAGCAAGATAAACCGCAGGACGTCCCGCTAAACACAAGGGGGAGCACAACCTTACCCACAGCAAGATAAACCACAGGACGTCCCACTAAACACAAGGGGGAGCACAACCTTACCCACGGCAAGATAAACCACAGGACGTCCTGCTAAACACAAGGGGGAGCACAACCTTACTGATGGCAAGATAAACTGCAGGACGTCCCGCTAAACACAAGGGGGAGCACAACCTTACTGATGGCAAAATTAACTACAGGACGTCCCACTGAACACAAGGGGGAGCACAGCCGTACCCAAGGCAAGATAAACTACAGGACGTCCGGCTAAACACAAGGGGGAGCACAACCATACCCACGGCAAGATAAACCACAGGACGTCCCACTAAACACAAGGGGGAGCACAACCTTACCCAAGGCAAGATGAACTACAGGACGTCCCACTAAACACAAGGGGGAGCACAACCTTACCCATGGCAAGATAAACCAAAGGACGTCCTGCTAAACACAAGGGGGAGCACAACCTTACCAACGGCAAGATAAACCGCAGGACGTCCCGCTAAACACAAGGGGGAGCACAACCATACCCAAGGCAAGATAAACCGCAGGACGTCCCGCTAAACACAAGGGGGAGCACATCCGTACTCATGGCAAGATAAACCACAGGACGTCCCGCTCAACACAAGGGGGAGCACAACCATACCCACGGCAAGATAAACCGCAGGACGTCCCGCTAAACACAAGGGGGAGCACAACCTTACCCACGGCAAGATAAGCCGCAGGACGTCCCGCTAAACACAAGGGGGAGCACAACCTTACCCACGGCAAGATAAACCACAGGACGTCCCGCTCAACACAAGGGGGAGCACAACCTTACCCACGGCAAGATGAACTACAGGACGTCCCGCTAAACACAAGGGGGAGCACAACCTTACTGATGGCAATATGAAAACTTTATGGTGCCAGAAAACCTGTATCTATTTTTTAATTAGTACTGCAACACTACCGACTTTATGAATCTGGTCTCGTTGCCGTTGTACCAACCCGCAGAATAAAAGGAAGCGTGTCGTTTTTACTGCATTGTGTTTGCCATAGAAATAAGACCAAAGATGGCAGAATTGCACCTTTTTTCCCCATTTCATTCCACTTGGGACTTTTTAAAAGTTTTTCAGAACATTAAATAAAAGCACTGAAAAATACAAGCAGCCCTTCGACAGCGACGGATAAAGCTTTTATTTTTGAAAGTGGGAAGAACTGTGGAAAAGAAAAAAAAAAAGGGCCGCACTCTGAAGGGGTAAACAGAAGTTGCTTATTGTGCTGCAGAGAATGACAGCAGCGTTACCGCTGTCATATGGTGGTCAGCGCCGCCTGTCGGCAGGCTGCCATACACAGCAGTCATTCTTCACTGGTCCCCAGAGACCCCCCATGCAGACATTAACCCACCACGGCGAAGCGCAGGCACTGCCTCCAGCGACACTTCTGCCGCTTTAGATTACGGCCACCGAATTTGGGTTTGTCTTGGCAGAAGTCGCATTCACCGCAGTCCACGCTCCTGAGGCAAGCATCGCACTCTCCACATTTCCGATTCTTGCGGCGGCCTGCAAACTGCTGGAACACAGGGGAGAGGGGGGGGACAAGAAGAAACGATCAGGAGCTCGCCGTCCGCCAAAAGAAAGGCTGCGGCAGATGAATACGGGCGTACAGGGGGTCCCCAAGCTGAACATGCAGAAGAGCGAGAGAGGAGACCCCGTGATGAGAGGAAGTGGGAGGAGAGGAAACTTACTACAGGGAGGGGAGGTCGTGCATGGGAGGACATGAGAGATGGAGCGGCTGCAGACAGCACTCTCGCCCCGCATCGCCCCCCATCACCCCCTATCACCCACCTGTCCTTTCAGCCCAATTCTCGACTTTACTTTTATTTTCTTTTTCTGGAAATACAAAAAACCCCAGAAATCATTAGCAGCACTGGAGGCCCCCCGAGCAGCCAATTAGGTCCCTGCCTTCCCTTGTCTCATGCCCCTACAGGTGAGATGAAGTACTGCATGGCTCCTCCAGAACTGAAGCCTACATTCTCGTAATTAAGCTGGCTGTCCGCGGGCGTAGCGATATGCCGCCGCAGGGAAGCACTGATTGTCCGCTGCTGCACACTGGGCTGCACTCTCCATAGTTATCCTATGCGGATTATCGCCGCGGGTAATGCAGTGACATATCGCCCGTGGACAGGAGGCTGTATAGGGGCATTCCAGGCAAGAACCCTCCTCTGATGTGGATATGCTATAATGGGGCGTATGGAAGGGGGCCCAGGACATAAATGTACATCCTGGCTGGGAATGGGTTCCTGCAAAGGACAGCCGGGCTTCTACTGCAACAATACTCTCACTTATCATGGCATGTAAAGGGTTCACTGAGAGAGGGAGCCCCCTGTGACGTCATCTTCCCTCTGCCGCATATTCGTAAAGGGCAGATGACGTCACAGCAACAGAAACCAGAGAATTGCGTCCAAGTCTGCCATGGCCTGTGATCGCTATAAGAAGCGATAATGCATTGCAGTACCTTAGTACTGCAATGTATTATCAGTGTGATTGTAGCACCAGAAGTTTCAGGTCCCTTACAGGGACAGAGTGGGGAAAAAAGTAAGAAAAATTAAACTACTTTTGCCACTTTCCAAGTGGTTTTAAAAAAACTGAACAGAAGCACCCTGGCATCATCGTCACATCCACAGCGACCCAACAGGTAGATGGAACCTTTTACCTGCATACAAACGCCACAGCAAGCAGAAGCAGGGAGACAAAATGCTTCTTCGGTTTGCTTCGCCTCCCAAAAAAATGCAATAAAAGTGATCAAAAAAAGCCATATGAACCCAAAAAGGTACCAGTGACAGCTACACCTCGCCACGCAACCAACAAGCCCTGGCACGGCCGCTGCAGCAGGAAACTAGTGAAGTCATGGCTTTGGAAAGGTGGAAATGAAAATCTCCTGAAAATTGTGTTTAGGAGCAGAACAGGGCGCGTCACTAAGGGGTTAAAGACAGGTCTGGAAATGTACACCAAGTCCTGAATCACATGACCGCCCGGACACACGTGGAGGTCCGACCCTCATCCGTGAAGACAGCCAAGAAGGGGATGTGCAGCGACTGATCAGCCCCATAGAGTGTGTCTGGGTGCCGCCCCATAGTACCCCCTGAAGGACAACGCTCCGCGTGCCGCCCCATAGTACCCCCTGAAGGACAACGCTCTGCGTGCCGCCCCATGGTACCCCCTGAAGGACAACGCTCCGCGTGCCGCCCCATAGTACCCCCTGAAGGACAACGCTCCGCGTGTCGCCCCATAGTACCCCCTGAAGGACAACGCTCTGCGTGCCGCCCCATAGTACCACCTAAAGGACAACGCTCTGTGGGTCGCCCCATGGTACCCCCTGAAGGACAACGCTCTGTGGGTCGCCCCATAGTACCCCCTGAAGGACAACGCTCTGCATGCCGCCCCATAGTACCCCCTGAAGGACAACGCTCTGCGGGTCGCCCCATAGTACCCCCTGAAGGACAACGCTCTGCGTGCTGCCCCATAGTACCCCCTGAAGGACAACGCTCTGCGGGTCGCCTCATAGTACCCCCTGAAGGACAACGCTCTGCGTGCTGCCCCATAGTACCCCCTGAAGGACAACGCTCTGTGGGTCGCCCTATAGTACCCCCTAAAGGACAACGCTCTGCGTGCCGCCCCATAGTGCCCCCTGAAGGACAACGCTCTGCGTGCCGCCCCATAGTGCCCCCTGAAGGACAACGCTCTGCGTGCCGCCCCATAGTACCCCCTGAAGGACAACGCTCTGCGGGTCACAACAATCACAAGAACTAAACTATTGCACATTTTCCCCTTCTTTCTTCGCATCGCCGCCTCCCGTAACGTCTTCCTTCCCCCGCGGCGCTCTGAGGCTGCAGGTCTTGTTGCGTGACGAGCTGTAGCTTATATTGTACCATTTTGGGTTCACATGGGCTTGTTTGATCACTTTTATTGTTATTAGCATTTGGTCTGATTTTTTTATAGTGTTTGCAGTGGAGGATAAAAACTTTGTTCAATTTATGGTAGGGCTGTGCCAGGGGTGCCAACGCCACACGGGTACCGTTAAACTAAAAGCTCAAGTGCACAAAACTTCCACATGAATATTATATGCACATTTATGTCCCTGCGATGCGGTGAGCACACTGATAATACACTGCAGTACTTATCTCTAATAGCAGCGACCACAGGCCATGGCAGTCCTGGACCCCAGTGTCTGGCATCCAATCGCTATAGCAACCCATCAGCCTTCCAGAATTACATGCCCTCTGTGTACCCTTTAGATGCTGCGGTCAGCATGTAAGGGGTTAATAGTGGGGATTGGTGCTGCTGCTGCGGATGGCGTGGCCTCAGAAGCCGAGCTGTGCCATCCATAGGACATAAGCTTACATCCTTGGAATGGAAAGGGTTAAGGGGGTATTTCCATCCCACCAGTCCAGAGACTTCCGCCCCCACAGAGGAGGACACCCCTGCGCCTCCGCTCCATTCACTTCAATGGAACGCCCGAGATAGAGTTCAAGCAGCCGGCTATCTCCGGTGGCCCCACAAGTGCCGCCTGCACTGCCAGAACCTTGGGCTGCAGCAGGACTGACATCTGGGGATTGGTGGAGGTCCCTGCAGTTGGTCAGCCAGTTGTCCACCCTGGGATTACAGAGGGCGACCCCTGACCCTGCCGCATGGCTCCCCCTTACCTTATTGTGGCACCGCCGCCTCACGCACTTCCCTTTGATCTTCCTTCCTGGGTTCTGCTGTTTTCGGACACACAGAGAACAGACGCCGCAGTTGTCTAATGTGCAACAGCCAAGGCAGTGACCGCAGTTTCCTCCCTGCAGAATCAAATCATACAAGAGAGCATTAAAGGGGTTGTCCAGTCTGAACTGCTGATGGCGTATCCCAGATAAATCATCAATAGTAGATTGGTGGGGGTCTGCCGCCCATCAGTTGTTCTCTGGGCCGATGCACTTGTGCATGTAGCTGATTTTTGCAGGGAGCACACAGCTCTGTTCTCATTGCAGTGGCCAGGCTCGGTATTACACGTTCTGTTCCATTTATTTCACTGCGAACTTAGCCTGTAATACCAAGCCCGGCCACTGCAATGAGAACGGAGCTGTCTGCATTCACAAGTGCACCGGCGGGGATCCTGGGCGATAGACCTCCACTAATCTACCACTGATGACCAAGGCTAGGCCATCAATAGTTTGCAGCTCCTGTTCTCCGGCAGGTCATAGGACACATACCATGTTCAGCTTCTTGGTTAGCTTTTTGGACGCGGGCGCTTTGATCTTTTGTTTCTGCATGAAAAAGGAAAAGTTAAATGCAATGAAGGCAGAAGGAGAGGCAGAAACAGCGCCAGGGCCCTCTGCTGGCTGCGTCTGGTATTACAGGCCAGACCACTTTCACCAGTGATCCAACAACCCGCTGGCACAGGGCCGTCACCTCAGACTGTTCACATGGCAAGAAACCCCCTGCGTCACTGCACTTGTCCAGAGGAGGCGCTGCTCTCCGCTCGGGTGCTTTACTAGATACTCCTATCTCCATAAAACAACACTGGAGCATCTCTTCTTACAACACTGTTCCTCCTTCATTCCTCCTGGAAATGTAGGTATAAACTGACAACTTGGAACTATAATTCCTGTTCTGAATGGGGAGTCCCGACAGTCTGACCGTATTGGGGAACCCCATCAACAAGGGGAAGGTAATGCCCACATGTCAATTTAACCATAATTTCCTGGAGCAGCACAGGTTGGGGATATTTTACTAGCCCAGATTGCCAATGGGGGCCGAGGAGGGAGTGGCAGACCTGGGACTCCCCTAGAGGTGGATGGAAGTCCATCAGTGTCCCCGGTGACATGGGCTCCATGACGTTACTGCGCCCTCACCGTATTGTGGCACCATCGCTTCAGACACTTCTCGCTGATGCCCGGCTCCGGACTCTGCTGCCTGCGGAGACACACGGTGCAGGTACGGCAGTCCTCCTTCATGCAGCAGCCAGGACAGCGGCCGCAGACACCCCCCTGCGGACACAGAGCAGTCATTGTGGGGGATGGGGGCTAATAGTTCTGCCATTAACCCTACAAATGTGTCCTGCGCTACACTCTGCAGGAAAGCGTGCCCCATACACTTAGTGTCTCAATTCCCTTCACAATTTCCAATATCTCTGCTTGCTGTCACGGAATGGAAACATGAATGCACCTGGACAGGTAAGAGCCATCAGTCGGCAGTCTGTGCAGCCCTGCGGGGTTTAGAGGACAGCCAACGCCAACACACTGTAACCAGACGCCCAGCTGTGCCAGCAGGATGTGGCCATCAGGGTCTTCAGCAATCATTGAAAGCAAGCAGAGATGTTGAAAGTGGTGAGGAATTGGACACAAAGCATATTAGGGGCCGTTGGAGCCTGACCCACCGCACGTTTATAGCATATGGCATAAGGGGTAAAAGGGGCCTGCAGGATTAGGAAAACACGGCTGCTTTCTTTAACCCCTTCCCCCCCATTACTGTAAACCTATGTATTACGGATGGCACTGTTAACCCCTTACATGCCACAACCACCGCTCCCTCCGTGATGTCACCGGCCTTCGCCATGTAATGGCACTAGTCTGCCGTAGCCTAGGTTCACTCTGTATAGTGATAATGCATCACCACCACAGGGGTCGCAGGTTCAAGTCCCCTACAGGGCCAGAAGAAAAAACACTTGGAGAAAATAGTAAAGCCTTTCTTGGGCTCTTCTGCCCCGTCCAATACATTTCTGTAAGCTTCGTCTCCCAAAATAACACACTAAAATATCAAAAAAAGCCGTATACACCCCAAAATGGTACCAACTAAAACACAAGCCCTTGCGGAGCGCCGTCCGGGGAAAGCGAGATACGGAACTCTGAACACACAAAATAAATAATGGTGGTGTTGTCATAATCACACCGGCCCCATGAGTAAGGCCGGGCTCACCGACTGTGGGGGGACGCAGCGAGTACATCTGTACCCCTAGTAACGACCGCCCCAGCACGGAGCAGACCCCCGTCAGCCACCCCTCTCCAACCTTCCTGATGACCAGCAGGGGCGCCAGTTGATCTAACCCTGGAGAGGCGCTGGACGTGAAGACCCCTAGTAACTACTGCCCCCAGCACTGAGCAGACCCCCATCAGCTACCCCTCTCCAACCTTCCTGATGACCAGCAGGGGCGCCATGTTGATCTAACCCTGGAGAGGCGCTGGACGTGGAGCCCCCTAGTAACTACCGCCCCCAGCACTGAGCAGACCCCCATCAGCTACCCCTCTCCAACCTTCCTGATGACCAGCAGGGGCGCCATGTTGATCTAACCCTGGAGAGGCGCTGGACGTGGAGCCCCCTAGTAACTACCGCCCCCAGCACTGAGCAGACCCCCATCAGCTACCCCTCTCCAACCTTCCTGATGACCAGCAGGGGCGCCATGTTGATCTAAACCTGGAGAGGCGCTGGACGTGAAGACCCCTGGTAACTACCGCCCCAACACTGAGCAGACCCCCATCAACTACCCCTCTCCAACCTTCCTGACTACCAGCAGGGGCGCCATGTTGATCTAACCCTGGAGAGGCGCTGGACGTGGAGCCCCCTAGTAACTACCGCCCCCAGCACTGAGCAGACCCCCATCAGCTACCCCTCTCCAACCTTCCTGATGACCAGCAGGGGCGCCATGTTGATCTAACCCTGGAGAGGCGCTGGACGTGAAGACCCCTAGTAACTACCGCCCCCAGCACTGAGCAGACCCCCATCAGCTACCCCTCTCCAACCTTCCTGACTACCAGCAGGGGCGCCATGTTGATCTAACCCTGAAGAGGCGCTGGACGTGAAGACCCCTGGTAACTACCGCCCCCAGCACGGAGCAGACCCCCATCAGCTACCCCTCTCCAACCTTCCTGATGACCAGCAGGCAGCGTCTTCTCACGCACTTCCAGGAGCTTCCGAATTCTGCGTTCTGGGAGCGGAGGAGACACACGGAGCAGTGGCCGCAGTTCTCGGTGAGCCGGCAGGCGGTGCAGGTCCCGCAACCGCTGGTCTGTGGTGAGAGGAGAGCGGGTTACAGGATCCTCCAGGATGCATGATGGCGTCACACCGCTAGGCCCCAAAATGGCCAATGCACTAATGTTTAACCCCTCGTAGGAGTATTACCCAGTGTGCAGCAACCGTGAATATAAAGCGCTCGCCAGCGACACGTGTTCCTACAATGCGCCGTTGCTTACCGCTCGCTGCTGGCGCACTCCTACCTCCACATACAACGATTTGCTGGGGTCTCAGGAGCACGACCGCTCCCGGCCACCAACTACCGCATAGAAGGGCTTCCAGGTCCATACAAGTCCGCAGTGGAGGTGGTCCGTTGCCCTGGCAACGAGCAGTAAACAACCGCAATGAACATTACTGCTTTTCAAGAAAAAGAAGCGTTTTAGTAACACGTGTAATCGGTGAGCGCTGTACTCACACCGGAGCGCGGTTCCCGAGATGGAAGACCCCATTAATGTACGTGACTGCAGGCAGCGGCCGCTTCAGACGGCTGTGATGTTACATGCAGGACAGGTTAAGGGCTCATGGCCACGGACGGATTAATGCCGCGCTCCCCGCGGCGGACAATGCGGCCATTAGGTTCTATTGAACCCGATACCCCAGTCCTCACAGGCCGGATTCTGCTGCCTGTTCCATTTTACCGCATTTTTCCACTATAGTGATAGAGTATTAATGGAGACCGCAGAAAACGCCGTAAAAAGAACGTTTTTCCACGATCACCGGCGGGGACTTTTTTGTTTAACCCCATGGTGTATCCCGCTCCGCCTCTGGGTGTGAGCCCTAACAGTTCGGACTTTTACGTACACGACGACACCAAATATGTGGGGTGACCTTTAGTTATTAGGTTAAAGGGCAGCAGTAGAGACCGCAGACCGCCCGACATAAAACAATCCACCGAAAGATCTGCAGGGCGGGAGAAAACAGGACCTGTCCAGTGTTCCTGGGGGTCCGCACCGGGCGCACGGAGGACTCACCTTTAACAGCTTCTGTTGCTTGTTGAAGGCGCGTCTGGAAGCTGCGAAGAAAGAAAACGTAACTGCGGCAGGCTGGCAGAGAACCACCAGCGGGTACACGGGCGCCATAAACAGTGACGGGCGAGTCGTCACATCCAGGGGGCTCGAGGACCAGACTCAGGGGCTCCGAGTGGGGGCCCCCGCGGGGGTGGATACTTCTGCACATTACTGCTAAAATAAAAAAGCAGCAACCTCTCACATAGCTTTGATGAAGAATGAACTCCGCTCCGGCCCCTGCAGGCGACGCTCCGCATCCAGGGCCGTCTAACAGCAACCAATCACTGCGCAGCTTTCATTTCTGAAATTGCGCTGGAAAAATTATAGCTGTGCTGTGATTGGTTGCTAAGGGTAACAAGGAGCGCCTCACTGTTAGATGGTGCGTCTCCATGGTTACAGAGCAGCCCGGTCACTACCAGGAGCGAGCGCCATCAACATCAGATTGCGGCTCCTTCAACTCAGTCTACACGAGTGTGGGGCGGTAGTGGGGGTTGGGTGGCCCTCCCGGCTGTCCATGACCAGGAGGGGGGGGGGGTATAATTTTACTTATTGCACACGGTATTGATGATGATTATACTACGTGATGTAATAAGTTTATGGAATGACAGCGCTGCAGCCCCGGGGGATTGACCCCTCCGCAGCTGGCGGATCAGCGCTGCAGCCCCGGGGATTGACCCCTCCGCAGCTGGCGGATCAGCGCTGCAGCCCCGGGGATTGACCCCTCCGCAGCTGGCGGATCAGCGCTGCAGCCCCGGGGATTGACCCCTCCGCAGCTGGCGGATCAGCGCTGCAGCCCCGGGGATTGACCCCTCCGCAGCTGGCGGATCAGCGCCGCAGCCCCGGGGATTGACCCCCTCCGCAGCTGGCGGATCAGCGCTGCAGCCCCGGGGATTGACCCCCTCCGCAGCGGGCAGATCAGCGCTGCAGCCCCGGGGATTGACCCCTCCGCAGCTGGCGGATCAGCGCTGCAGCCCCGGGGATTGACCCCTCCGCAGCTGGCGGATCAGCGCTGCAGCCCTGGGGATTGACCCCTCCGCAGCTGGCGGATCAGCGCTGCAGCCCTGGGGATTGACCCCTCCGCAGCTGGCGGATCAGCGCTGCAGCCCCGGGGATTGACCCCTCCGCAGCTGGCGGATCAGCGCTGCTCCCAGCGACCAGAGGGGTTCGTGTAGTTCAGCTGATTGTTTTCATGCAGGCAGTGATGTTGCTGCGGGGGTCTCCAGTAACCAGACCCTTTAAAATTGATGTTTAGCAGAATTTTCACATATTTTTACTGCAGAAGATCAGCACCACAATCTGCATCCAACTCTGCATTCCGCCGGCTGCGGAGGATCACGCGGATCCGCAGCAGATTTCACTCCTATATTTGAAATTAGCTGCGGATCGGTGTCAAATTCTGCAAGTTTAACCTTCCCCGGCCTGCGCTGTGATTGGGTGTCACTAATGACATCTTCAAGACCTGAACCAATCATGTCTTGATAACGGCCCTCAAACCGCAGACTGTCAACCAGATCCTGTTGGATGTGTTATCTGCTGCCGGCGCCATCGCCCACTAAGCACAAGAGCAGCGATGTAGGTCAGTGTGCGCGGTCAGGAAGGGGTTAAGCTTTTCTCGCACAGCTGCCCCTCTCTCACAGTTGGGGGGTACGGCTGCGTGACGTCGCGGCTCACAGGCCTCCACAACCATAGCCACAAGTACTAACCTCTGCAGTCCGCGCAGAACCACACCGCCTGCTTCGATTTACCAAACTCCACTCCAGTAAACCAAGCGCCACAGCCGGAGCAGCACCTGCAAGAGAAGGGGGCGCCGTCAGCTGGCAGCCACAGGGCCGCGCCACTTCTATACGTGCTACCGTTACCGACTCTCCTCCTTCTTGCCTCCATACGACCAGGAAGATCAGGCACGGTGTGTGCTGCAGGATGCACTAATATGAACCCCATTCTTTTTTTGGGGGGGAGGGGGGGGAGGGGGAGGTTTCACATGTCAGCCATTTTTTTCCCGAAATCGCATCACGGTGCAGGAGAAAAAAAAAAGCGTGGCCTGTCCCTGATGGTACATCACACGGGCACAAGCGTGATATCGGGCCGGTTGTACAGGACAAAAGAAAGGCAGCTCCTTCCTCTAGAGGCAGTGTCTGGTAATGCAGGGAATGGGGCTGAGCTGCAATACCCCAAACAGCCAGTGCACAGGGATGGCGCTGTTCTTGGAAGGAAGCAGCTATGCAGTTGACTTGATGACCTTGTGCACGGCGCTGGTCTACCGGCAGCACCATCTCTACCAAGGAGGAGCTGACGACATTGCCGGTGTGTAGCCAAGGAGGGCGTCACAGTGAATAGTCCGCAGTACACCCTACGACCATAACCATGGGTGTGGCGAATGACCAAGTCAGTCACTACTGCCGTACGGGTATACACGGCGGGTGGCATCCACTATGGCAACCCCCAGGATAAAAGGGGTCAGAAAAACGTAAGGACGTCTACCGCCATAACCCTCCATGACATCACGGCACACGCCGCTCGCACTTACGCTATCTGCGACGACTCCTCGTCCTTTCCGTTCTGCAGGTCGGGGTCCGGCTCCACAGGAGGAGGCGGTGGCTGCTTTTTCGGCTGAGCGTTGGTCGTGCCCTTTGAAGGCTTTGGAGTTCGGACGTACTTCCTAAGGGGCTTCCTCTGGGGGCAAAACACAGAAATGTTATATGAGGGCGTCACAGAGACACGGAAGGGGCAGAACTGAGGGCCCGCGGACCCCCGACGCTGCTGGATGTACACCTACGTCAGGGTTGGGGGTCCGATCCTGCTCCATACAAGGCAGATACCAGTTAGTCTCTGACAGCAGCATTTAAATGTCCCGCTCCGTGCTTGGGGGTCCCGAACGCGCCCCCCCAAACGCGACAAGATCGTGAGTGCTCATGTGACTATCATGGCAGCACAGAGTCTTGTGAGGGCCGCCATGTACTTCTGCTGATGGCCGGTAATCAAACATTCACGAGTTCAAGTCCCCTTCTGGACCGAGAAAGTAAAAAAAGGAAAAACTAAGTAAAAAATACCAAATATGATAAAAATGGAAGAAACCTTACTTCACAAGACAGAAAACCTGAGACCCCCCCCCCCAACCGTCTGATCAGAGGAAGGCATTCACCTCGCGGCCACAGCAGCGGAGCTGCACCTCTGAGGCCGCGTTACCACAATAAAAGGCTGTATGAACCCCAAAGTGGTGCCAAAGACCGCCGGACGTCCCGCAAACATACCAGCGCTCGCACCGCGACGGCGGCAGAAGAGAAACGTGCAAGATATTGGGTTGGTTAAAAGTCATGCGACCCGCAGAATAACGTAACGGGGCGGCCTTACCGCAGACACGCGGCCCCAAAGATGGCCGGACTCCACTGTCACTTCACTTGGAGGTTCTAAGAGTCTTCAGGCCATTATAAGGTGCGGAGAACACAAGGTGGGCGTCACTAAGGGGTTAATGAGGACAGGAAACGCCGCGGGGGTGACACGGGGGTCCCGGCACTGCCTACCTTCTCTGCTGGTAACACCGTCCCGCTCTTGAAGTCGAACCACGAGAGGTCCACGGACTCCCCCAGGAACTTGGCCAGCTCATTCCTGCTCCGGAAGCGCTGTCCGCAGGGGCTGCCGAGGAAAAAGAGCCAACCCGGTCACACAGCTGTCTACAGCCCTGACTGGCACATCCGCCGTGTCGTGGGGTGGCTCATAAGGGGGCCATGATGACGGCCATATTGGATGCCACTCAGCTTTCCCAGGAACTGAGACATTTAAGAAACGGCCTCCATCTCTCCCACAGGGCCATGAAAGATGCATTTGTAAGACCAATATGGCCGTCACTACGGCGCACACAGCGGTTATGTCACCCAGCTTTCCCGAACCCAGGTATAACAGCCACTATCTCATTCAGGAGCCCAAGAAAGCTGGGTGTAAGCCCTGTGATGGCGGCCGCATTGTCCGGCTAGTCTCATCACCCAACCTGGATCTTCCCCTTATGACAGCCATTCAGGAGACCAAGAAAGCTGGGTCAAATGGGCTCTGGGTGCCAGAGCCCTGGACAAGCCCTACCAGCAGCCATATTGCCGGATCCTGGGAAGTTGGGCTGACCGTCTGTCAGCAGGCGGCATGAAGAACGCTAGTCAAGCCAGTTAACAACATGGCGCCATTACAAGCGGTCACCCAGCTTTCTTGGCCTCCTGAACGGCAAAGCTGAGAAAGCCTTCTGCTGCCCCCCCGTACCTCTGATAGTAGGTGTCCGACTGTCCAGAAGACGCTCCGGATTTGCGCACGGCCGTCCGCCTCTTCCAGCTGGGGCCCAGGATGGGCCAGTCCTGCCAGCCCTCGGACATGGTGGAGGGAGCCGCCTGAGACAATGAGAGGAGATGATCAATGAGCCGCCGACACACATGGATGCTCCCCGCCGGCCGCCGCCTCTGACTCACTACATTCCTGCTGCCGCTGCCCGTGGGAGGAAGCCCAGCAGACAGGAACACCCTGCAATGCGCCGGCTGCAGCTCGGCATGCTGGGAGTTGTAGTCTCACACGTCACATTACTACACCGTGCCAAATCCGTATCCTACGCCCGCTATACACACGGGTCACTGAGATGTCCAATATACCGCCACTACAGTCCCCTCCGGCAGATGGCAGCCATGCTGCTGAACCCCTGCAGGGAGAAGCGGCCCACCTAGGGGCAGACCCACAGAACAAGAGCCAGATCTGCCGGTCAGGAGCCTGGAAGAGCTGGGTGACAACGTACATGGGTGCAAATCACTTTACATATGAAGATTTAATCACAGAACGCACGCCAGCAAAGTCACCAAACAGTAGACAAGCAGAGCTGCAGTGTAAAGCATGGGGGACAGCAGTCGCTTCACATGGAGGCACGAGTTACAGAAAGAGAATAGGCAAACGTAAAAACAAGGATCTGCCATAAACATGGCCGCTGAGCTGGAAGGGGGAGCGGCACGTCAGAGAGGAGGGGGCGGCAGTGTGCGTATACACGGGGCAGTATATACACGGGGCAGTATATACAGGGAGGGGGCGGCAGTGTGCGTATACACGGGGCAGTATATACAGGGAGGGGGCCGCAGTGTGCGTATACACGGGGCAGTATATACAGGGAGGGGGCGGCAGTGTGCGTATACACGGGGCAGTATATACACGGGGCAGTATATACAGGGAGGGGGCGGCAGTGTGCGTATACACGGGGCAGTATATACACGGGGCAGTATATACACGGAGGGGGCGGCAGTGTGCGTATACACGGGGCGGTATATACAGGGAGGGGGGGGCAGTGTGCGTATACACGGGGCAGTATATACACGGAGGGGACGGCAGTGTGCGTGTACACGGGGCGGTATATACAGGGAGGAGGCGGCAATGTGCGTATACACGGGGCGGTATATACAGGGAGGAGGCTGCAGTGTGCGTATACACGGGGCAGTATATACAGGGAGGAGGCTGCAGTGTGCGTATACACGGGGCAGTATATACACGGAGGGGGCGGCAGTGTGCGTATACACGGGGCAGTATATACACGGAGGGGGCGGCAGTGTGCGTATACACGGGGCAGTATATACACGGAGGGGGCGGCAGTGTGCGTATACACGGGGCGGTGTATACACGGGGCGGTATATACACGGAGGGGGCGGCAGTGTGCGTATACACGGGGCAGTATATACACGGAGGGGGCGGCAGTGTGCGTATACATGGGGCGGTGTATACACGGGGCGGTATATACACGGAGGGGGCGGCAGTGTGCGTATACACGGGGCGGTATATACACGGAGGGGGCGGCAGTGTGCGTATACACGGGGCGGTATATACACGGAGGGGGCGGCAGTGTGTGTATACACGGGGCGGTATATACACGGAGGGGGCGGCAGTGTGCGTATACACGGGGCGGTATATACACGGAGGGGGCGGCATGTGTTATCCAGAAAACTGTAATAGAGAGACGGACGGTGAGACACTACAACTCCCAGCAGACTCCCGGGGCCACAATGTGAATTCCGCTGAGGTGCAGCGATCGTCTGACGGTGGATAAGAAGGACTTCAATAGCAGAAGACGATAGTAGTAGGAGAAATGCTGGGAGTAGTAGTTATAGTGATGGGGGAGGAGGCAGCACCAAAAGGGCCCCCGGGGACCAACACATGACTGGACACCAAAACCTCCAACACCGGGCCCACCTAGGACACTGGGAGAGGGCGGACCCCCGGGGCCCACCTAGGACACTGGGAGAGGGCGGACCCCCGGGGCCCACCTAGGACACTGGGAGAGGGCGGACCCCCGGGGCCCACCTAGGACACTGGGGGAGGGCGGACCCCCGCGGCCCACCTAGGACACTGGGGGAGGGCGGACCCCCGGGGCCCACCTAGGACACTGGGAGAGGGCGGACCCCCGGGGCCCACCTAGGACACTGGGGGAGGGCGGACCCCCGCGGCCCACCTAGGACACTGGGGGAGGGCGGACCCCCGCGGCCCACCTAGGACACTGGGGGAGGGCGGACCCCCGCGGCCCACCTAGGACACTGGGGGAGGGCGGACCCCCGCGGCCCACCTAGGACACTGGGGGAGGGCGGACCCCCGCGGCCCACTTAGGACAGGAGGGGAGGGACGCGGGGGCGGCGTGCCACGGGGAGGGGAGGTACACCTGAGCAGAGGGACGCCGGACAGTATATAGTGGGGAGGGGAAGGCGGGGCACTGTATATAGCGGGGAGAGGGAGGCGGGGCACTGTATATAGCGGGGAGGGGGACTCGGGACAGTATATAGCGGGGAGGGGAAGGAGGGGCACTGTATATAGCGGGGAGGGGAAGGAGGGGCACTGTATATAGCGGGGAGGGGAAGGAGGGGCACTGTATATAGCGGGGAGGGGAAGGAGGGGCACTGTATATAGCGGGGAGGGGGACTCGGGACAGTATATAGCGGGGAGGGGGACTCGGGACAGTATATAGCGGGGAGGGGAAGGAGGGGCACTGTATATAGCGGGGAGGGGGACTCGGGACAGTATATAGCGGGGAGGGGGACTCGGGACAGTATATAGCGGAGAGGGGAAGGAGGGGCACTGTATATAGCGGGGAGGGGAAGGAGGGGCACTGTATATAGCGGGGAGAGGGAGGCGGGGCACTGTATATAGCGGGGAGGGGGACTCGGGACAGTATATAGCGGGGAGGGGAAGGAGGGGCACTGTATATAGCGGGGAGGGGAAGGAGGGGCACTGTATATAGCGGGGAGGGGAAGGAGGGGCACTGTATATAGCGGGGAGGGGAAGGAGGGGCACTGTATATAGCGGGGAGGGGGACTCGGGACAGTATATAGCGGGGAGGGGGACTCGGGACAGTATATAGCGGGGAGGGGAAGGAGGGGCACTGTATATAGCGGGGAGGGGGACTCGGGACAGTATATAGCGGGGAGGGGGACTCGGGACAGTATATAGCGGAGAGGGGAAGGAGGGGCACTGTATATAGCGGGGAGGGGGACTCGGGACAGTATATAGCGGGGAGGGGAAGGAGGGGCACTGTATATAGCAGGGAGGGGGACTCGGGACAGTATATAGCGGGGAGGGGGACTCGGGACAGTATATAGCGGGGAGGGGGACTCGGGACAGTATATAGCGGGGAGGGGGAGGAGGGACAGTATATAGCGGGGAGGGGAAGGAGGGGCACTGTATATAGCAGGGAGGGGGACTCGGGACAGTATATAGCGGGGAGGGGGACTCGGGACAGTATATAGCGGGGAGGGGGACTCGGGACAGTATATAGCGGGGAGGGGAAGGAGGGGCACTGTATATAGCGGGGAGGGGGACTCGGGACGGTATATAGCGGGGAGGGGAAGGAGGGGCACTGTATATAGCGGGGAGGGGAAGGAGGGGCACTGTATATAGCACGGAGGGGGACTCGGGACAGTATATAGCGGGGAGGGGGACTCGGGACAGTATATAGCGGCGAGGGGAAGGAGGGGCACTGTATATAGCACGGAGGGGGACTCGGGACAGTATATAGCGGGGAGGGGGACTCGGGACAGTATATAGCGGGGAGGGGGACTCGGGACAGTATATAGCGGGGAGGGGGACTCGGGACAGTATACAGTGGGGAGGGGGAGGAGGGGCACTGTATACTGGCGCTGGAAGGAGAGGTACACGTTATATGGAGTCACGTGACTCAGTGATTGGCAGCTCCGCGCACACCACTAACTGTCCCCGCCACCACTTACCGGCTCACACTGATCCTCAGGGCAAGAGACGAACCGCGGGCGGGAGCGCTGCAGGAACCGGAAGCACACTGCTTACCTCTTCCGGTCAAACGAGGTACAAGACGATCAAGGCGGCCATAATCCGCCACCAGGAAGCATCAGGAAGACGGGCTGGAACGCAAACGGCTCCCCGCCCACTGCCCTGACGTCACACGCAGGACACGCCCCCAACCTCCCCAGCATATAGAGTGTAAACAGGAAGAGGGAAGTGGAGGCCATATGCGCGGGCATATTATCAGTTTCTGCTACACCTCTGCCCTGACAACCAATGAGGTTGAAACAGCCAACCTAAACAACCAATCAGGTTGAAACAGCCAACCTAAACAACCAATTAGGTTGCTGGAATCTACCTCATCCTCTATGTGTATATACTGAGTAAAATCGACCTTCCCTCCATGTGTATATACTGAGGAGAATCTACCCCCCCCCCTCTGTGTGTATATACTGAGGAGAATCTACCTCACCCCTATGTGTGTATATGCTGAGGAGAATCTACCTCACCTCTATGTGTATATACTGAGGGGAATCTACCTCACCTCTATGTGTATATACTGAGGGGAATCTACCTCACCTCTGTGTGTATACAGAGGAGAATCTACCTCACCTCTATGTGTATATACAGAGGAGAATCTACCTCCCCTCTATGTGTATATACTGAGGAGAATCTACCTCACCTCTATGTGTATATACTGAGGAGAATCTACCTCACCTCTATGTGTATATACTGAGGAGAATCTACCTCACCTCTATGTGTAAATACTGAGGAGAATCTACCTCCCCTCTATGTGTATATACTGAGGAGAATCTACCTCACCTCTATGTGTATATACTGAGGAGAATCTACCTCACCTCCGTGTGTATATACTGAGGAGAATCTACCCCCCCTCTATGTGTATATACTGAGGAGAATCTACCTCACCTCTCTGTGTATACTGAGGAGAATCTACCTCACCTCTATGTGTATATACTGAGGAGAATCTACCGCACCTCTATGTGTATATACCGAGGAGAATCTACCTCACCTCTATGTGTAAATACTGAGGAGAATCTACCTCACCTCTATGTGTATATACTGAGGAGAATCTACCTCCCCTCTATGTGTATATACTGAGGAGAATATACCTCACCTCTGTGTGTATATACTGCGGAGAATCTACCTCACCTCTATGTGTATATACTGAGGAGAATCTACCTCACCCCTATGTGTGTATATACTGAGGAGAATCTACCTCACCTCTATGTGTATATACTGAGCAGAATCTACCTCACCTCTATGTGTATATACTGAGGAGAATCTACCTCCCTTCTATGTGTATATACTGAGGAGAATCTACCTCCCCTGTATGTGTATATACTGAGGAGAATCTACCTCACCTGTATGTGTATATACTGAGGAGAATCTACCTCCCCTCTATGTGTATATACTGAGGAGTATCTACCTTACCTTTATGTGTATATACTGAGGAGAATCTACCTCACCTCTACGTGTATATACTGAGGCGAATCTACCTCACCTCTATGTGTATATACTGAGAAGAATCTACCTCACCTCTATGTATATATACTGAGGAGAATCTACCTCACCTCTATGTGTATATACTGAGGAGAATCCACCTCCCCTCTATGTGTATATACTGAGGAGAATCTACCTCACCTCCATGTGTATATACTGAGGAGAATCTACCTTCCCTCTATGTGTATATACTGAGGAGAATCTACCTCACCTCTATGTGTATATACTGAGGAGAATCTACCTCACCCCTATGTGTGTATATACTGAGGAGAATCTACCTCACCTCTATGTGTATATACTGAGGAGAATCTACCCCCATCTATGTGTATATACTGAGGCGAATCTACCTCACCTCTATGTGTATATACTGAGGAGAATCTACCTCCCTTCTATGTGTATATACTGAGGAGAATCTACCTCCCCTGTATGTGTATATACTGAGGAGAATCTACCTCACCTGTATGTGTATATACTGAGGAGAATCTACCTCCCCTCTATGTGTATATACTGAGGAGTATCTACCTTACCTTTATGTGTATATACTGAGGAGAATCTACCTCACCTCTACGTGTATATACTGAGGCGAATCTACCTCACCTCTATGTGTATATACTGAGGAGAATCTACCTCACCGCTATGTGTATATACTGAGGAGAATCTACCTCACCTCCATGTGTATATATAGTGAGGAGAATCTACCTTCCCTCTATGTGTATATACTGGGGAGAATCTACCTCCCCTCTATGTGTATATACTGAGGAGAATCTACCTCCCCTCTATGTGTATATACTGAGGAGAATCTACCTCACCTCCATGTGTATATATAGTGAGGAGAATCTACCTTCCCTCTATGTGTATATTCTGAGGAGAATCTACCTCACCTCTATGTGTATATACTGAGGAGAATCTACCTCACCTCTATGTGTATATACTAAGGAAAATCTACCACACCTCTATGTGTAAATACTGAGGAGAATCTACCTCACCTCTATGTGTATATACTGAGGAGAATCTACCTCACCTCTGTGTGTATATACTGAGGAGAATCTACCTCACCTCTATGTGTATATACTGAGGAGAATCTACCTCACCTCTGTGTACATACTGAGGAGAATCTACCTCACCTCTATGTGTATATACTGAGGAGAATCTACATCCCCTCTATGTGTATATACTGAGGAGAATCTAACTCGTCTCTCTGTGTGTAAACTGAGGAGAATCCACCTCCCCTCTATGTGTATATACTGAGGAGAATCCACCTCCCCTCTATGTGTATATACTGAGGAGAATCTACCTCACCTCTATGTGTATATAATGAGGAGAATCTACCTCCCCTCTATGTGTATATACTGAGGAGAATCTACCTCCCCTCTATGTGTATATACTGAGGAGAATCTACCTCCCCTCTATGTGTATATACTGAGGAGAATCTACCTCCCCTCTATGTGTATATACTGAGGAGAATCTACCTCCCCTCTATGTGTATATTCTGAGGAGAATCTACCTCACCTCTGTGTGTATATACTAAGGAGAATCTACCTCACCTCTATGTGTAAATACTGAGGAGAATCTACCTCACCTCTATGTGTATATACTGAGGAGAATCTAACTCGTCTCTCTGTGTGTAAACTGAGGAGAATCCACCTCCCCTCTATGTGTATATACTGAGGAGAATCCACCACCCCTCTATGTGTATATACTGAGGAGAATCTACCTCACCTCTATGTGTATATAATGAGGAGAATATACCTCCCCTCTATGTGTATATACTGAGGAGAATCTACCTCACCTCTATGTGTATATACTGAGGAGAATCTACCTCACATCTGTGTATATACTGAGGAGAATCTACCTCACATCTATGTGTATATACTGAGGAGAATCTACCTCCCCTCTCTGTGTATAAACTGAGGAGAATCTACCTCCCTTCTATGTGTATATACTTAGGAGAATCTACCTCCCCTGTATGTGTATATACTGAGGAGAATCTACCTCCCCTCTATGTGTATATACTGAGGAGAATCTACCTCACCTCTATGTGTATATACTGAGGAGAATCTACCTTACCCCTGTGTGTATATACTAAGGAGAATCTACCTCACCTCTATGTGTAAATACTGAGGCGAATCTACCTCACCTCTATGTGTATATACTGAGGAGAATCTACCTCACCTCTACGTGTATATACTGAGGCGAATCTACCTCCCCTCTATGTGTATATACTGAGGAGAATCTACCTTACCTTTATGTGTATATACTGAGGAGAATCTACCTCACCTCTACGTGTATATACTGAGGCGAATCTTCCTCACCTCTATGTGTATATACTGAGGAGAATCTACCTCACCGCTATGTGTATAAACTGAGGAGAATCTACCTCACCTCCATGTGTATATATAGTGAGGAGAATCTACTTTCCCTCTATGTGTATATACTGAGGAGAATCTACCTCCCCTCTATGTGTATATACTGAGGAGAATCTACCTCCCCTCTATGTGTATATACTGAGGAGAATCTACCTCCCCTCTATGTGTATATTCTGAGGAGAATCTACCTCACCTCTGTGTGTATATACTAAGGAGAATCTACCTCACCTCTATGTGTAAATACTGAGGAGAATCTACCTCACCTCTATGTGTATATACTGAGGAGAATCTAACTCGTCTCTCTGTGTGTAAACTGAGGAGAATCTACCTCCCCTCTATGTGTATATACTGAGGAGAATCCACCTCCCCTCTGTGTATATACTGAGGAGAATCTACCTCACCTTTTTGTGTATATACTGAGGAAAATCTACCTCACCTCTATGTTTATATACTGAGGAGAATCTACCTCCCCTCTATGTGTATATACTAAGGAGAATCTACCTCCCCTCTATGTGTATATACTGAGAAGAATCTACCTCACCTCTATGTGTATATACTGAGGAGAATCTACCTCACCTCTATGTGTATATACTGAGGAGAATCTACCTCACATTTATGTGTATATACTAAGGAGAATCTACCTCACCTCCATGTGTATATACTGAGGAGAATCTACCTTCCCTCTATGTGTATATACTGAGGAGAATCTACCTCATCTCTGTTTGTGTATATACTGAGGAGAATCTAACTCACCTCTGTGTGTATATACTGAGGAGAATGTACCTCCCCTCTATGTGTATATACTGAGGAGAATCTACCTCCCCTCTATGTGTATATACTGAGGAGAATCTACCTCACCTCTATGTGTATATACTGAGGAGAATCTACCTCGCCTCTCTGTGTATATACTGAAGAGAATCTACCTCACCTCTGTGTGTATATACTGAGGAGAATCTACCTCACCTCTATGTGCATATACTGAGGAGAATCTACCTCACCTCTATGTGTAAATACTGAGGAGAACCTACCTCACCTCTGTGTGTATATACTGAGGAGAATCTACCTCACCGCTATGTGTATATACTGAGGAGAATCTACCCCCATCTATGTGTATATACTGAGAATATACCTCGTCTCTCTGTGTGTAAACTGAGGAGAATCTACCTCCCCTCTATGTGTATATACAGAGGAGAATCTACCTCCCCTCTATGTGTATATACTGAGGAGAATCTACCTCCCCTCTATGTGTATATACTGAGGAGTATCTACCTTACCTTTATGTGTATATACTGAGGAGAATCTACCTCACCTCTACGTGTATATACTGAGGCGAATCTACCTCACCTCTATGTGTATATACTGAGGAGAATCTACCTCACCTCTATGTGTATATACTGAGGAGAATCTACCTCACCCCTATGTGTGTATATACTGAGGAGAATCTACCTCACCTCTATGTGTATATACTGAGGAGAATCTACCCCATCTATGTGTATATACTGAGGAGAATCTACCTCACCTCTATGTGTATATACTGAGGAGAATCTACCTCCCTTCTATGTGTATATACTGAGGAGAATCTACCTCCCCTGTATGTGTATATACTGAGGAGAATCTACCTCACCTGTATGTGTATATACTGAGGAGAATCTACCTCCCCTCTATGTGTATATACTGAGGAGTATCTACCTTACCTTTATGTGTATATACTGAGGAGAATCTACCTCACCTCTACGTGTATATACTGAGGCGAATCTACCTCACCTCTATGTGTATATACTGAGGAGAATCTACCTCACCGCTATGTGTATATACTGAGGAGAATCTACCTCACCTCCATGTGTATATATAGTGAGGAGAATCTACCTTCCCTCTATGTGTATATACTGGGGAGAATCTACCTCCCCTCTATGTGTATATACTGAGGAGAATCTACCTCCCCTCTATGTGTATATACTGAGGAGAATCTACCTCACCTCCATGTGTATATATAGTGAGGAGAATCTACCTTCCCTCTATGTGTATATTCTGAGGAGAATCTACCTCACCTCTATGTGTATATACTGAGGAGAATCTACCTCACCTCTATGTGTATATACTAAGGAGAATCTACCACACCTCTATGTGTAAATACTGAGGAGAATCTACCTCACCTCTATGTGTATATACTGAGGAGAATCTACCTCACCTCTGTGTGTATATACTGAGGAGAATCTACCTCACCTCTATGTGTATATACTGAGGAGAATCTACCTCACCTCTATGTGTATATACTGAGGAGAATCTACCTCACCTCTGTGTACATACTGAGGAGAATCTACCTCACCTCTATGTGTATATACTGAGGAGAATCTACATCCCCTCTATGTGTATATACTGAGGAGAATCTAACTCGTCTCTCTGTGTGTAAACTGAGGAGAATCCACCTCCCCTCTATGTGTATATACTGAGGAGAATCCACCTCCCCTCTATGTGTATATACTGAGGAGAATCTACCTCACCTCTATGTGTATATAATGAGGAGAATCTACCTCCCCTCTATGTGTATATACTGAGGAGAATCTACCTCCCCTCTATGTGTATATACTGAGGAGAATCTACCTCCCCTCTATGTGTATATACTGAGGAGAATCTACCTCCCCTCTATGTGTATATACTGAGGAGAATCTACCTCCCCTCTATGTGTATATTCTGAGGAGAATCTACCTCACCTCTGTGTGTATATACTGAGGAGAATCTACCTCACCTCTATGTGTAAATACTGAGGAGAATCTACCTCACCTCTATGTGTATATACTGAGGAGAATCTAACTCGTCTCTCTGTGTGTAAACTGAGGAGAATCCACCTCCCCTCTATGTGTATATACTGAGGAGAATCCACCACCCCTCTATGTGTATATACTGAGGAGAATCTACCTCACCTCTATGTGTATATAATGAGGAGAATCTACCTCCCCTCTATGTGTATATACTGAGGAGAATCTACCTCACCTCTATGTGCATATACTGAGGAGAATCTACCTCACATCTGTGTATATACTGAGGAGAATCTACCTCACATCTATGTGTATATACTGAGGAGAATCTACCTCCCCTCTCTGTGTATAAACTGAGGAGAATCTACCTCCCTTCTATGTGTATATACTGAGGAGAATCTACCTCCCCTGTATGTGTATATACTGAGGAGAATCTACCTCCCCTCTATGTGTATATACTGAGGAGAATCTACCTCACCTCTATGTGTATATACTGAGGAGAATCTACCTTACCCCTGTGTGTATATACTAAGGAGAATCTACCTCCCCTCTATGTGTAAATACTGAGGCGAATCTACCTCACCGCTATGTGTATATACTGAGGAGAATCTACCTCACCTCCATGTGTATATACTGAGGAGAATCTACCTTCCCTCTATGTGTATATACTGAGGAGAATCTACATCACCTCTATGTGTATAAACTGAGGAGAATCTACCTCACCTCTACATGTATATACTGAGGCGACTCTACCTCCCCTCTATGTGTATATACTGAGGAGAATCTACCTCACCGCTATCTGTATATTCTGAGGAGAATCTACCTCATCTCTATGTGTATATACTGAAGAGAATCTTCCTTCCCTTTATGTGTATATACTGAGGAGAATCTACCTCCCCTCTATGTGTATATACTGAGGAGAATCTACCTCATCTCTATGTGTATATACTGAAGAGAATCTTCCTTCCCTTTATGTGTATATACTGAAGAGAATCTTCCTTCCCTTTATGTGTATATACTGAGGAGAATCTACCTCACCCCTATGTGTATATACTGAGGAGAATACACCTCACCTTTATGTGTATATACTGAGGAGAATCCACCTCCCCTCTATGTGTATATACTGAGGAGAATCCAACTCCCCTCTATGTGTATATACTGAGGAGAACCTACCTCACCTCTATGTGTATATACTGAGGAGAATCTACCTCACCAGTATGTGTATATACTGAGGAGAATCTACCTCACCTCTATGTGTATATACTGAGGAGAATCTACCTCACCTCTATGTGTATATACTGAGGAGAATCTACCTCACCGTTATGTGTATATACTGAGGAGAATCTTCCCCACCACTGTGTATATACAGAGGAGAATCTACCTCACCTCTATGTGTATATACTGAGGAGAGTCTACCTCACCTCTATGTGTATATACTGAGGAGAATCTACCTCCCCTCCATGTGTATATACTGAGGAGAACCTACCTCACCTCTATGTGTATATACTGAGGAGAATCTACCCCACCACTGTGTATATACTGAGGAGAATCTACCTCACCTCTATGTGTATATACTGAGGAGAATCCACCTCACCTCTATGTGTGTATACTGAGGAGAACCTACCTGACCTCTATGTGTATATACTGAGGAGAATCTACATCACCTCTATGTGTATATACTGAGGAGAATCTACCTTTCCTTTCTGTGTATAAACTGTGGAGAATTTATGTCACCTCTATGTGTATATACTGAGGAGAATGTACCTCGGCCGTGTGTGTATATATTGAGGGGAATCTACCTCACCTCTATGTGTATATACTGAGGAGAGTCTACCTCACCTCTATGTGTATATACTGAGGAGAATCTACCTCCCCTCTATGTGTATATACTGAGGAGAACCTACCTCACCTCTATGTGTATATACTGAGGGGAATCTACCTCACCTCTATGTGTATATACTGAGGAGAATCTACCTCAGCTCTATGTGTATATACTGAGGAGAGTCTGCCTCACCTCTACCTGTATATACTGCAGAGAATCTGCCTCACGTTTATGTATATATACTGAGAATATAAGGTATCTCTAACGTGTATATACTGAGAGTAATTAAACGCATAAATCAAATTCCTGCATACGTATTTTGGCTATTACTAGGGAAAATGTGATTGTTCTCAGCAAGAGAAACGACGTAATCTTGTAGATATGAGACCTTTTAATGGCTAACAAAAATACATGATGTTACAGCGAGCTTCCGAACCAACGCAGGGTACTTCTTCAGGCTTAATGGATTGGATCTGAAGAGGCCTGGATATTTATACACACTTATAACATACATACTTATGACAAGGCACAGATATGGATGGGTTTGGAAGTCTGCAACAGCAAACAAACATAGGAGAGCAGTACAATATTGAGTGTCTGCAGGCAACAAAAAAGCGTGGTGGAGAGATATACAATAATGAGTGTCTGCAGGCAGCAGTGAAGCATGATGGAGAGCAGTACAATAAGGAGTGTCCGCAGGCAACAGTGAAGAATGGGGAGAGCAGTACAATAATGAGTGTCTGCAGGTAGCAGAAAAGCCTGGTGGACAGATATACAATAATGAGTGTCTGCAGGCAGTAGTCAAGCATGATGGAGAGCAGTACAATAATGATTGTCTGCAGGCAGCAGTGAAGCATGGTGGAGAGCATTACAATAATGAGTGTCGGTAGGCAGCAGTGAAGCATGACGGAGAACAGTACAATAATGAGTGTCTGTAGGCAGCAGTGAAGAATGGGGGGAGCAGCACAATAATGAGTGTCTGCAGGCAGCAGTGAAGCATGTTGGGGAGCAGTACAAGAATGAGTGTCTTCAGGCAGCAGTGAAGCATGGTGGAGAGCGGTACAATAATGAGTGTCGCAGGAAGCAGTGAAGCATGGTGGAGAGCAGTTACAATAATGAGTGTCTGCAGGCAGCAGTGAAGCATGGTGGAAAGTGCTACAATAATGACAGTCTGCAGGCATCACTGAAGCATAGAGAGAGCAGTACAATAATGAGTGTCTGCAGGCAGCAGAAAAGCCTGGTGGAGAGATATACCATAATGAGTGTACGCAGGCAGCAGTGAAGCATGGAGGAGAGAGGTATAATAATGAGTGTCTGCAGGCAGTGGTGTAGCAGGGTGGATAGAAGTACAATAATGAGTGTCTGCAGGCAGCAGTGAAGCATGGTGGAGAGAGGTACAAAAATGAGTGTCTGCAGGCAGCAGTGAAGCATGGAGGAGAGAGGTACAATAATGAGTGTCCGCAGGCGGCAGTGAAGCATGGTGGAGAGCTACAGAAATGAGTGTCTACAGGCAGCAGTGAAGCATGGGGGAAAGTAGTACAATATTGCGTTTCTGCGGGCAGCAGTGAAGCATGGGGGAGAGCTGTACAAAAATCAGTGTCTGCAGGCAGCAGAAAAGCCTGGTGGAGAGAATTACAATAATGCCTGTCCACAGGCAGCAATGGAGCATGGGGAGAGCAGTACAATGATGAGTGTCTGCAGGTAGCAGTGAAGCATGGGGAGAGCAGTACAATAATGCGTGTCTGCATGCAGCAGTGAAGCATGGTGGAGAGAGGTACAAAAATGAGTGTCGGCAGGCAGCAGTGAAGCATGGAGGAGAGAGGTACAAAAATGAATGTCGGCAGGCAGCAGTGAAGAAATGGAGGAGAGCAGTACAATAATGAGTGTCCGCAGGCGGCAGTGAAGCATGGTGGAGAGCTACAGAAATGAGTGTCTACAGGCAGCAGTGAAGCATGGGGGAAAGTAGTACAATATTGCGTTTCTGCGGGCAGCAGTGAAGCATGGGGGAGAGCAGTACAAAAAGCAGTGTCTGCAGGCAGCAGAAAAGCCTGGTGGAGAGAATTACAATAATGCCTGTCCACAGGCAGCAGTGAAGCATGGTGGAGAGCAGTATAATACTGAGTGTCGGCAGGCAGCAGTGAAGCATGGTGGAGAGATATACAATAATGAGTGTCTGCAGGCAGCCGTGAAGCATGGTGGAGAGAGGTACAAAAATGAGTGTCAGCAGGCAGCAATGAAGCATGGAGGAGAGAGGTACAATAATAAGTGTCTGCAGGCAGCAAGGAAGCATGGTGGGGAGCAGTACAATAATGAGTGTTGGCAGGCAGCAATGAAGCATGGCAGAGAGATATACAATAATGAGTGTCTGCAGGCAGCAGTGAAGCATGGTGGACAGAGGTACAATAATGAGTGACTGCAGGCAGCAGTGAAGCATGGTGGGGAGCAGTACAATAATGAGTGTCTGCAGGCAGCAGTGAAGCACAGGGGAGATCAGTAAAATAATAAGTGTCTGCAGGCAGCATAAAAGCCTGGTGGAGAGAATTACAATAATGACTGTCTGCAGGCAGCAATGAAGCATGGGGGAGAGTAGTACAATAATGAGTTCCTGCAGGCAGCAGTGAACCACGGGGAGAGTAGTACAATAATGAGTTCCTGCAGGCAGCAGTGAACCACGGGGAGAGTAGTACAATAATGACTGTCTGTAGACAGCAGTGAAGCATGGAGGAGAGAGGTACAATAATGAGTGTCTGCAGTCAGTAGTGAAGCATCGTAGAGAGCAATACAATAATGAATGGCTGCAGGCAGCAGTGAAGCATGGTCCACAGTACAGTCATGAGTGTCTACACACAGCAGTACAGCATGGTGGAGAGTAGTACAATAATGAGTGTCTGCAGGCAGGAGTGAAGCATGGTGGAGCGCAGTACAATAATGAGTGTCTGCAGGTGGCAGTGAAGCATAGTGGAGAGCAGTACAATAATGAATGGCAGGTGGTGGTAGAGAAGCATGATGGAGAGCAGTACAATAATGAATGGCTGTAGGCAGCAATGAAGCATGGTGAACAGTACAGTCATGAGTGTCTGCAGACAGCAGTGAAGCCTGGTCGACTGAGGTACAATATTGAGTGTCTGCTGGTAACAATGAACTATTATGGAGAGATGTACAATAATGAGTGTCTGCAGGCAGCAGTGAAGCACGGTGGAGAGAGGTATAATAATGAGTGTCTGCAGGCAGCAGTGAAGCACGATAGAGAACGGTACAATACTGAGTGTCTGCAGGTGGCAGTAAGGAGTGGTACAATAATCAGTGACTGCAGGTAGCAGTGTAGCATGGTGGAGAGCAGAACAATAATGAGTGTCTGCAGGCAGCAGTGAAGCATGGTGGAGAGCGGTACAATAATAAGTGTCTGCAGGCAGCAGTGAAGCATGGTGGAGAGCAGTGCAATAATGAGTATCTGCAGGCAGCAGTGAAGCATGATGGAGAGCGGTACAATAATGAGTGTCTGCAGGCAGCAGTGAAGCATGATGGAGAGCGGTACAATAATGAGTGTCTGCGGGCAGCAGTGTAGCATGGTGGAGAGTAGAATAATGAGTGTCTGCAGGCAGCAGTGACGCATGGTGGAGAGAGGTACAAAAATGAATGCAGGCAGCAGTAAAGCAAGGTGGAGATTTGTACAATAATGAGTGTCTGCAGGCAGCAGTGAAGCATGGTGGAGAGATATACCATAATAAGTGTCTGCAGGCAGCAGTGAAGCATGGTGGAGAGCAATACAATAATAAATGGCTGCAGGCAGCAGTGAAGCATGGTCAACAATACAGTCATGAGTGCTTGCAGGCAGCAGTGAAGCATAGTGTAGAGTGGAACCATAATGAGTGTCTGCAGGCAGTAGTGAAGCATAGAGAGAGAAGTACAATAATGAGTGTCTGCAGGCAGCAGTGAAGCATGGTGTAGAGTGGAACCATAATGAGGGTCTGCAGGCAGCAGTGAAGCATAGAGTGAGAAGTACAATAATGAGTGTCTGCAGGCAGCAGTGAAGCATGCGGAGAGAAGTACAATAATGAGTGTCTGCAGGCAGCAGTGAAGCATGGTGGAGAGATATACAATGAGTGTCCGTAGGCAGCAGTGAAGCATGGGGGAGAGTAGAACAATATTGAGTGTCTGCAGACAGCAGTGAAGCATGGTGGAGAGCGGTACAAAAATGAGTGTCTGCAGGCAGCAGTGAAGCATGGGGAAGAGCAGTACAATAATGAGTGTCTGCAGGCAGCAGTGAAGCATGGAAAAGAGAGCTACAAAAGTGAGTTCCCGCAGGCAGCAGTGAAGCATGGAGGAGAGAGTTACAATAATGAGTGTCTGCAGGCAGCAGTGAAGCATTGTGGAGAGCCGTACAATAATGAGTGTGTGCAGGCAGCAGAAAAGCCCGGTGGAGAGAATTACAATAATGACTGTCCGCAGGCAGCAGTTAAGCATGGTGGAGAGTGGTACAAAATGGAGTGTCTGCAGGCAGCAGAGAAGCATGGAGGAGATTGGTACAATAATGAGTGTCTGCAGGCAGCAGTGAAGCATAGTAGAGAGCTATACAATAATGAATGGCTGCAGGCAGCAGTGAAGCATGGTCACCTGGACAGTCATGAGTGTCTGCAGGCAGGAGTGAAGCATGGTGGAGAGCAGTACAATAATAAGTGTCTGCAGGTGGCAGTGAAGCATGGTGGAGAGCCGTACAATAATGAATGGCTGCATGCAGCAGTGAAGCATGGTGGATAGCAGTACAATAATGAGTGTCTGCAGGCAGCAGTGAAGCATAATGGAGAGCAGTACAATAATGAGTATCTGCAGGCAGCAGTGAAGCATGTTGGTAGAGTGGTACAATAATGAGTGTCTGCAGACAGCAGTGGAGCATGGTGCAGAGCCGTACAATAATGAATGGCTGCAGATGGTGCTGTAGCATGATGGAGAGCAGTACAATAATGAATGGCTTCAGGCAGCAATGAAGCATGGTGGAGAGCGGTACAATATTGAGTGTCTGCAGGTAACAGTGAAGCATGTTGGGGAGCAGTACAATAATGAGTGTCTGCAGGCAGCAGTGAAGTCTGGTGGAGAGCGGTACAATATTGAGTGTCTGCAGGTAACAGTGAAGCATTGTGGAGAGATGTACAATAATGAGCATCTGCAGGCAGCAGTGAAGCACAATGGAGAGTGGTACAATAATAAGTGTGTCTGCAGGCAGCAGTGAAGCACGATGGAGAGCGGTATAATAATGAGTGTCTGTGGGCAGCAGTGAAGCATGGTGGAGAGCAGTACAATAATGAGTGTCTGCAGGCAGCAGTGAAGTCTGGTGGAGAGCGGTACAATATTGAGTGTCTGCAGGTAACAGTGAAGCATTGTGGAGAGATGTACAATAATGAGCATCTGCAGGCAGCAGTGAAGCACAATGGAGAGTGGTACAATAATAAGTGTGTCTGCAGGCAGCAGTGAAGCACGATGGAGAGCGGTATAATAATGAGTGTCTGTGGGCAGCAGTGAAGCATGGGGAAGAGCAGTACAATAATGAGCGTCTGCAGGTGGCAGTGAAGAGTGGTACAATAATGAGTGTCTGCAGGCAGCAGTGAAGCATGGTGGAGAGAGGTACAATAATGAGTGTCTGCAGGCAGCAGTGAAGCATAGAGAGAGCAGTACAATAATGGGTGTCTGCAGGCAGCAATGAAGCATGGTGGAGAGATATACCATAATGAGTGTCCACAGGCAGCAGTGAAGCACGGTGGAGAGATATACCATAATGAATGTCCACAGGCAGCAGTGTAGCTTGGTGGAGAGTGGTACAATAATGAGTGTCTGCAGGCAGCAGAAAAGCCTGGTGAAGAGATATACAATAATGAGTGTCCGCAGGCAGCTGTGAAGCATGGGGGAGAGCAGTACAATAATGAGTGTCTGCAGGCAGCAGTGTAGCATGGTGGATAGAAGTACAATAATGAGTGTCTGCAGGCAGCAGTGAAGCACGGTGGAGAGCAGTACAATAATGAGTGTCTGCAGGCAGCAGTGAAGCATGGTGGAGAGCTGTACAATAATGAGTGTCTGCAGGCAGCAGTGAAGCATGGTGGAGAGCGGTACAATAATGAGTGTCCACAGGCAGCAGAAAAGCCTGGTGGAGAGATATACAATAATGGGTGTCTGCAGGCAGCAGTGAAGCATGGTGGAGAGATATACCATAATGAGTGTCCGCAGGCAGCAGTGAAGCATGGTGGAGAGATATACCATAATGAGTGTCCAGAGGCAGCAGTGAAGCATGGTGGAGAGATATACCATAATGAATGTCCACAGGCAGCAGTGAAGCATGGTGGAGAGCGGTACAATAATGAGTGTCTGCAGGCAGCAGTGAAGCATGGTGGAGAGCAGTACAATAATGAGTGTCTGCAGGCAGCAGAAAAGCCTGGTGAAGAGATATACAATAATGAGTGTCCTCAGGCAGCAGTGAAGCATGGGGGAGAGCAGTACAATAATGAGTGTCTGCAGGCAGCAGTGTAGCATGGTGGATAGAAGTACAATAATGAGTGTCTGCAGGAAGCAGTGAAGCATGGAGGAGAGAGTTACAATAATGAGTGTCTGCAGGCAGCAGTGAAGCAGGCTGGAGTGCTGTATATAAATGAGTGTTTGCAGGCAGCAGTGAAGCATGGTGAACAGAACAGTCATGAGTGTCTGCAGGCAGCAGTGAAGCATGGGGGAGAGCAGTACAATAGTGAGTGTCTGCAGACAGCAGTGAAGCATGAGGGGAGCAGTACAATAATAAATGTCTGCAGGCTGCTCTGAAGCATGGTGGAGAGCGGTACAATAAAGACTGTCTGCAGGCAGCAGTGAAGCATAGTGGAGAGCAGTACAATAATGAGTGTCTGCAGGCAGCAGTGAAGCATGGTGGAGAGCAGTACAATAATGAGTGTCTGCAGCCAGCAGTGAAACATGGTGGAGAGCGGCACAATAATGAGTGTCTGCAGGCAGCAGTGAAGCATGGTGGAGAGTGGTACAATAATGAGTGTCGGCAGGCAGCAGTGAAGCATGGTGGAGAGCAGTACAATAATACGTGTCTGCAGGCAGCCGTGAAGCATGGAGGAGTGCAGTGCAATAATGAGTGTCTGCAGCAACAGTGTAGCATGGTGGAGAGATGCACAATAATGAGTGTCTGCAGGCAGCAGTGAAGCATGGGGGAGAGCGGTACAATAATAAGTGTCTGCAGGCAGCAGTGAAGCATGGTGGAGAGCAGTACAATAATGAGTGTCTGCAGGCAGCAGTGAAGCATGGTAGAAGCTCTTCGCAAGTTTGACTCTGAATTTTAGCACATAGAGTTGGGGATTTGATTAGGATCACCGGTGTCCTCAATGCTGAGAAATATAGACAAATACTTACCCATCGTGCAATAGCATCATGGAGGGATCTGATTGGCTCCAACTATATTGTGCAGCAGGACCAGCAGAGGTGGTGGAGCGCAGGAGCCAGGGCTGGAGGAGGAGACCAACTCTGCAGATTCCTCCCACTATGAAAGTGTGGATGAGGAAGGCAAGAAGTGGTTAGAAAAAAGGGGTAAGGTAAGTGCCACTAGGAGGAAAAGAAGTGTGGATTCAAGATCTTCTCCCACCTCGGGCCAAGTACTTGAAGGAAAAGCCTGCTCAACTCCAGTTGGACACTCCAATAGGTTCTGAGCCCTCCGAGACATCTCTTCCTCCTCTGAGAGGGAAGTGAAGGGCAAGGTTATAGGGCATAGAGCCTGGAAACAAAAACAACAGGGATGGGGAATCCCTTGCTATAAACACATCTGTGTCCAAAAAAAAAGCAAGGGGCTTTCCTCTGACCCCGAGGAAGCGGGTGTGAGGAAGAAAGCCGTCTAATTTAATCACTCATGATGGCGACACCCACTCCGCTGATGCTGGCATCGATTAACGTTGCCAGCATTAGGTCAGATACGGCTAGATTTGCGGCCTTTGATTTTCTCGGCCGCGTTGAAGCCGACATTTTATTTTTGCAGGAGACCAGGCTGTCTGATCTGGCAGCCATACATAAGGCAAAAAGGGAGTGGAGGTCAGGCCCTTCCTACTGGTCTCTTGCGGCCGAGCCGTATAGTGGAGTGGCGGTACTTTTTACAGCAGCGGTTCAATGCCGACGAGTTATTGAATTAGAAATGGGAAGGTGCCTGATCTTAGGTGTCCTCACGAAGGGACAAGAATTAAGACTTGTCAACATCTACGGTCCCCAGTCAAAAAAGGACAGGAAGAGTCTCTTTATGAGGATCAAGCCCTACCTTTTTGCCAGCCGCCAAGTTGTCTTTGGAGGTGACTTTAATGCAGTCACAAGAGCCCGCGATAGGGGAGGCTCTGGAGACAGGCGGTTGACTTTTGATGGCGTCGCACTTACTAGTGTAGCTAGCGAGGCTCGCCTGGTGGATGTCCACATCCGGCACACCCCAGGCCACGAGGGGTTCACCTATTATAGAGGTCAGAGCAGGTCTAGAATAGACAGGTTTTATTTGAAGGAGGAAGCCATCTCTTCACCAGTGTCCATTCTTGAGGTGGAATTCTCCGACCACTGTCTAATATTGTTTTCTCTGAATGTTGTAGAGACCCCCCCGGATGGGCAGAAGCTTATGGAGACTGAATTTGTCACTCATGGAGGAAGCAGAGATAAGAAAGTCCTTTGAAGACTTTTTGCAGAGTCAGGTACCATTACTGGATCTCTGTAGTAGTAAGTCAGAGTGGTGGGAGATGTTCAAGAGGAGGGCGGCGAGGTTCTTCTGAGAGCTCTCCAACCTCAGATGCCTGGACAGGTACTGCTGTATCAGGGCCTGAGGAGGAAACTCAAACCTCTCGTTTTGACTGGAGGTAGCCGCGAGATCTCCAGAGTGAAATCTTTGCTCAAGAAGTGCCAATACGATAGACACGCATTGTTGGTTTTTGAGAGAGATTTCGGGAAGTACCGCTCGCTCGACCCTTACAGAAACTGTAGGATGTCAGTGAATAGTAAAGTGGTCACTGGACTGATTGACAGTACGGGGTCCCTGAATCGATCCAGATGAGGGATTCTGTAAGTCGTCAGATCCTACTACTCGCAATTCTTGGGAAAGAGGGATCTAGATTCGGAAGTGATGTCGGCTTTCCTGGCTGAAACTGTCCCTGAGCCGGGGGTAGACACCTCTCTTGATGTTTTGACAGAAGAGATCAGAGTAGAGGAAGTTAGACTGGCGATTGATGGGCTCCGGCTCAAAAAGTCACCAGGATCGGATGGATTAACATCCGAGTATTATAAGACCTTCAAGGACCTCTTGAGTCCCCTCTTGACTGAGGTATTCAATGAGTGTCTTTCCTCGGGCACTCTGCCTAGGTCAATGAGGAGGTCAGCTTTGATCATTCTGTCAAAGGGTAAAGAGTCAAGGCATATTGAGAACTGGCGTCCCATAGCGCTTCTCAATTCAGACAGGAAGCTTCTAGCAAAAGTGCTGTTTAATCAGCTGGTGAAGTTTGCACGCCGGGTCGTCTCAGGGGCCCAGCATTGCTCTGTTCCAGGCCATAGCACCTTTAGTGCGGTTCTCGGTGTCTGGGAGGCAGTGGAGCAGAGTAGGGCTGGTCACTGGGAGGGGTACCTGCTGTTCTTTGATGAGGCCAAAGCGTTTGATCGGGTTAATCATGAGTACCTCTGGTCAGTCCTTCTGAGATACGGTCTGTCTGAGAGGTTTGTCGATTGTCCTCACACATTGTATGCAGGGGCTGAGTCTTTCCCACTGGTTAACGGTTGGCTCAGCTGCCCTTTTGAGGTGAGTTCCGGAGTCCGTCAGGGCTGTCCTTTTAGTCCCCTGTTGTATGTATTTGCAATAGATCTCTTCCGTAGGAGGGTTAATCATGGACCTATAGAAGGGGTCGGAATGGAGCGGATGGTGTCAGGGGCCGCTCTGAGGGCAGTAGCGTATGCCGATGATGTCATGCTTTTCATGTCCTCAAGAGGGGAGGCAGAGTTTGTGGTGTCAGAAGTGGACAGCTACGCCGCGGCATCCGGGTCCAGGGTCAACTGGGATAAGCGTGAAAGTCTCTGGTTAGGAAGGGGGGATCCTGTGTTTGATCTCCTGGACACTCTTCCGGTGCCCCACACATCGGCAAAAGTTCTCGGCCTCAAATCCAGCCTGTCTACCCATGCAAAATTGGGTAGACAGGCTGGACGGTGCCATTCACAAGGTTAATCAGTGGAAGAGTTGGTCTTTGACCCTTCGGGAAAGAGTTAGCCTGATCAAAACATACCTGCTCCCTTTATTCATCTACCTGGGCAGCGTATGCATTTTGCCAGAGCCTCTCTGGACCCGGGTCTACAACCTGTTCTTCCTAATGTTGTGGGGGAACAGGTTGAACCTGATCAGGAGAGATGTTACATACCGCACGAGGAGACTAGGGGGGTTATCTATGGTCAACCCCGTGGTGTTTCTTGTAGACACCTTTTTGAAGATCAACATAGGCAACCTCTGGCAGGAGAGGGCTCCTCCGTGGGTCTACTCCTGCCGGGGATGGTTTCGGCCCTTCTTCCAGGAATGGGAGACAGGAGGGCGAGTGAAGGACCTCCGCACGCAGCACGGATATCTCCCGGCTTACGCTACCTTGGTTCTGAAGGTGATACACCGGTGGGGTCTGGGGATGTGGGAGATCAGGACTCTGACGAGGAGGCTCCTCAACGAAAGAGTCCTGTTGACCCATTTCCAGAAGCCCCTGGCACTCAAGGACTGCCCAAGTGGGGATCTGGAGGGAGGGTTACATTTACTGAATTCAACCCGGGTCCCCTTGAAGTTTTGGTATTGGCTTGGCGTTGCTTTCATGGAAGACTGTATGTAAGGGGTAACTTGAAGAGCAGGCCTCTGATTGACAGGGGTTGCCCCCGTCAGGAGTGCAGCGACGTGCTGGAAAGCATGGAGCATTTCCTGCTTCAGTGCCCCTTTAATACAGAGGTATACCAACGGGTAGGGGTCTCCATAGGCTGGCGTCAGCTGGCACACCTCTCCTATGCAGAGTGGGCTTATGGAGCGTTCAGAGGCCTTGGTGGCAGGGACCGCTGCACTTTATTCCTAGTTAGCCTAGTGGTCAGGTTCCACATCTGGAGTGCACGGTGTCTAATCTCGACGGAGCTGAAAGTCCTCCCCGTGGATACGGTATGTAGGAACATCCTGGGTGACCTGGTGAAGGTGCGTTCTTTGGAGTATGAGAGGCTCGGCACATCTAAGACTTCTCTCCTATGGAGAGGGCTTGTGTTTCGTTAGGGACAGTCTTTTCTTAATCTTCTAGGGGCAGGATAGGGAGAGAGGAGGGATAGGGCAGGGACAGTTTTCCATGAAGGGTCAGACTTAGGGGCAGACTAAGGACAGTCTAGGGCAAATTAGGGAAAGAATAGGGAGACCTTTTTTTTTAAATTCAAGGGATAGAATATTGTGATGTCTGTGCCCGGCTTATCACCTCCAATCCCGGTGGGGGGCTGTGAGTGCACCATGAAGCTTTTTGTTTTGATTTGGGCAAAATGGAATGAAGTAGGGCTGCAGGAGAGCCGACCTTAGGCTTTCGGGTTCTGTATATAGTATATATTATGTATGTTGGTTGGAGTGTATTATGGTTATTGTATATTGTATATATTCACGTTTTGGGTGGTAGGTAGGTTGGGTGGGGAGTTGGGGGGAGTGGGATTCACGCCTTGAGCCACTGCCTGGCACGTCCCGAACATTGAACTCTGGCCACGGACTGGTGGAGCAGGCTTGGCCCCCAAGCTGCACTGGGGTGTGTACGGCAGGGGGAAACCCGGATATGGACATTTACTTTGTTTATGGATCACGGACTGTGGGGGAAGGGCCTTATATGGTTATTCTTATTGTTACAGTTTGTCTTTGTTGTGTTTTTTACTTTTATAATAAAAGATCTACAGGATGTAACTCAGGATCAGTACAGGATAAGTAATGTATGTACACAGTGACTCCACCAGCAGCAGAATAGTGAGTGCAGCTCTGGGGTATAATACAGGATGTAACTCAGGGTCAGTACAGGATAAGTAATGTATGTACACAGTGACTCCACCAGCAGAATAGTGAGTGCAGCTCTGCAGTATAATACAGCATGTAACTCAGGATCAGTACAGGATAAGTAATGTATGCACACAGTGACTCCACCAGCAGCAGAATAGTGAGTGCAGCTCTGGGGTATAATACAGAATGTAACTCAGGATCAGTACAGGATAAGTAATGTATGTACACAGTGACTCCACCAGCAGCAGAATAGTGAGCGCAGCTCTGGAGTATAATACAGGATGTAACTCAGGATCAGTACAGGATAAGTAATGTATGTACACAGTGACTCCACCAGCAGCAGAATAGTGAGCGCAGCTCTGGAGTATAATACAGGATGTAACTCAGGATCAGTACAGGATAAGTAATGTATGTACACAGTGACTCCACCAGCAGCAGAATAGTGAGCGCAGCTCTGGAGTATAATACAGGATGTAACTCAGGATCAGTACAGGATAAGTAATGTATGTACACAGTGACTCCACCAGCAGCAGAATAGTGAGCGCAGCTCTGGAGTATAATACAGGATGTAACTCAGGATCAGTACAGGATAAGTAATGTATGTACACAGTGACTCCACCAGCAGAATAGTGAGTGCAGCTCTGGAGTATAATACAGGATGTAACTCAGGATCAGTACAGGATAAGTAATGTATGTACACAGTGACTCCACCAGCAGAATAGTGAGTGCAGCTCTGCAGTATAATACAGGATGTAACTCAGGAGCAGTACAGGATAAGTAATGTACGTACACAGTGACTCCACCAGCAGAATAGTGAGTGCAGCTCTGGAGTATAATACAGGATGTAACTCAGGATCAGTACAGGATAAGTAATGTATGTACACAGTGACTCCACCAGCAGAATAGTGAGTGCAGCTCTGGAGTATAATACAGGATGTAACTCAGGATCAGTACAGGATAAGTAATGTATGTACACAGTGACCCCACCAGCAGAATAGTGAGTGCAGCTCTGGGGTATAATACAGGATGTAACTCAGGATCAGTACAGGATAAGTGATGTATGTACACAGTGACTCCATCAGCAGAATAGTGAGTGCAGCTCTGGGGTATAATACAGGATGTAACTCAGGATCAGTACAGGATCAGTAATGTATGTACACAGTGACTCTACCAGCAGAATAGTGAGTGCAGCTCTGGGGTATAATACAGGATGTAACTCAGGATCAGTACAGGATAAGTGATGTATGTACACAGTGACTCCAGCAGAATAGTGAGTGCAGCTCTGGGGTATAATACAGGATGTAACTCAGGGTCAGTACAGGATAAGTAATGTATGTACACAGTGACTCCACCAGCAGAATAGTGAGTGCAGCTCTGGGGTATAATACAGGATGTAACTCAGGATCCATACAGGATAAGTAATGTATGTACACAGTGACTCCAGCAGCAGAATAGTGAGTGCAGCTCTGGGGTATAATACAGGATGTAACTCAGGAGCAGTACAGGATAAGTAATGTATGTACGCAGTGACCCCTCCAGCAGAATAGTGAGTGCAGCTCTGCAGTATAATACACAATGTAACTCAGGGTCAGTACAGGATGTACACAGTAACTCCACCAGCAGAATAGTGAGTGCAGCTCTGGGGTATAATACAAGATGTAACTCAGGATCAGTACAGGATAAGTAATGTATGTACACAGTGACTCCACCAGCAGAATAGTGAGTGCAGCTCTGGAGTATAATACAGGATGTAACTCAGGATCAGTACAGGATAAGTAATGTATGTACACAGTGACTCCACCAGCAGAATAGTGAGTGCAGCTCTGGAGTATAATACACAATGTAACTCAGGGTCAGTACAGGATGTACACAGTGACTCCACCAGCAGAATAGTGAGTGCAGCTCTGGGGTATAATACAAGATGTAACTCAGGATCAGTACAGGATAAGTAATGTATGTACACAGTGACTCCACCAGCAGAATAGTGAGTGCAGCTCTGGAGTATAATACAGCATGTAACTCAGGATCAGTACAGGATAAGTAATGTATGTACACAGTGAGTCCACCAGAATAGTGAGTGCAGCTCTGCAGTATAATACAGGATGTAACTCAGGGTGAGTACAGGATAAGTAATGTATGTACACAGTGACTCCACCAGCAGAATAGTGAGTGCAGCTCTGGAGTATAATACACAATGTAACTCAGGGTCAGTACAGGATGTACACAGTGACTCCACCAGCAGAATAGTGAGTGCAGCTCTGGGGTATAATACAGGATGTAACTCAGGAGCAGTACAAGATAAGTAATCTATGTACACAGTGACTCCAGCAGCAGAATAGTGAGTGCAGCTCTGGGGTATAATACAGGATGTAACTCAGGAGCAGTACAGGATAAGTAATGTATGTACACAGTGACTCCACCAACAGAATAGTGAGTGCAGCTCTGGGGTATAATACAGGATGTAACTCAGGAGCAGTAATGTATGGACACAGTATCTCCGTCCGCAGATGAATAATCAGACAGCACCCCATTATTATATGTACATTTAATTCTCTTCGGATTACATAACAAATGATGAAAGTGGGTTTCAAAAAGTAAAATCTTTTCAGCTATTCCCATTATGGCCAAACTGCCTTCTAAAAACAAGGGTCCGGAGTCGCCTCCAAGTTCCAGCTGCCGCTCCGCGGTCCTGTGGCCTGGGCATTTATACAGTGGAGAACATACAAGGGGTCCTCGGTCAGCACCTCCAGTCCCTGGCACTACACAGAAGCAGCTGCCATCCCACGGCCTTACATCATAACAAAGTACATGAAGAATTGTGTCCCCTCCCAACCGCCCCGTGTCTGGCTGCAGCAGGTGACTCCCCCTCCGCAGTAAAGATTAAGTCCCGCCCCCTTGTCTAAGGATACTTTTAGACGGGCTAATAGTCACCCAAGTAATGAGCAGCTGTCATTCCGTGTAAATACAGGACCCCGCAGGCTAAACACGGGACCCTGCGGGGGGGTAGCGAGAATCACTGACTTGTTGAGGCGCTCGGTTTGTAGCTCACCTAGAGACCGCCGGCCCATTTACACAAGCAGAGGTCCATCTAGGACTGACTGCCCGTTTCTGTGCATGGAAGCAAGCTCCGCCTCCATTCAGGGAGCAGCGACAATCACTGGGACGGCGGGCAGCTGCTTAAGGAGCCCAAGTCTCACCCGTCAATATAACAGTTCAGCAGGAAATTAACCCCGAGTGTCCCTACATGACAGTCCGTTATGCTGCAGCCCAACGACCAGCAGGGGGCGCCGAGCCGTGGAGGTACCTTTACCATTCAGCTTTGGGTCTAGTGTTCCTTTAAACATGGGATCCGCACGCCGTATAGAAAAAGGCTAGAGAAGTGCTGGTAGAAACACAAAACCCAATCTTTCCAGATATAAAAGCCCCTCCCCCCATCAGCGCTCCGTGTGCGTCCGCAGGTCCGTGGTGACAGGGTCGTGCTGGATGGTCTGGTGTAACATGAGCGCGAGGAGGCCGGCTCGGTTCGTCATCGCCATGCGGACATTACGTTCCTGCTCAAACAGTTCATCCAGTTTGTACCACTGCAAAGACAGAAAAGTAGGACAGTGACTGACAGGCTGGAGCCCAAGAGTGACGCTCTGCAGCAATCTGACCCAGTAGAGGGCGCTTCAGTGTTACATTGACGGCCTGTCGCAGGCGTCTGCAGTCCAGCAGGTCGGTCCGCTGGTGCACAGAACCAATTCCTATAGAGAGCAGACAGCTCCATTCTCTCTGTAGTGGCCAAACTAAGGATTACAGGCAAGTCAACTTGTAATACCAAGTCTGTCCACTGCCGTGGGAATGGAGCTGTCCGCTTCTTGCAGGCATCAGCTCTGTGCGCAAGCGCAGTGGCCCAAAGAGCGGCTTGTCAGGGTCTGATGCTTGGGTTCCTCCATCTTAAATGGTTCAGCCAGATTGACTTCAACAGACCTGGACTAGGAGGGTCTCGTGCAAAAATGCAGAACCCTCCAAGCTGGCATAGCATGTGTGCGGATCGGTGAGCTCGGACACCAATAGATTCCATGAGCGAAGTGTTCAGTAAAGTATGTGAACCCCACTGATCTGAGACTCCCATAATGCAGGATCCGGTCACAGGGGAGTAATGAACCCCATTAACCCTTTAGTAAAGTGGCCCCCTTTGGTCCTAAGGACTTGATTTTTATCTTTATTTTCTGCCGCCGCGGGCATCCGAGGGCCTGCTTTCTGCGTGGTGACCTGTGGTTTTCGTTGGCACCATTTTTATTACTGCAATGGGCAGCCGAGCCATGCTTTTATGGCCCAGTGAGATCACTGGACGATGGATGCGTTCTGAAGGAAAACCCCGCCGGTGTGTATATGTATAGACTCCACAGAACGGGCTGCATATTCTTCTGCACAACCAAAAGGGTCTAGCTATTTTTTGACATTTTCATGCCCCTGCAGGGAACTTGAACCTTCAATGCTATGATGGCTCTGATAATGCACTACAGTACTTCCTTACTGCAATGTATCATAGCTAATAATAGTGATCATAAGCCATGGTAGACCCAGACGCCATTGGTGGGCTGGGGTCATGTGACCGCCAGGGATCCCTGCTACAGCAGAGCTGCAGGGTCATACTAGACCCGGGCCAGCTCTGCCAGTGACTGATGAGACTCCTATGGATGCAGCCCCTATGGACGCCCCGGCTACAGGGGAGTGTCAAATAAAAAACCCATGTGACTGCCCCCAGCGGTCTTACATGACGTCACGGAACATGGATAGGAACACACAGCATTCCATCCATCAGCCAGACAAAACTATGGAATAAACAGTATATACAAAGCCGACGCCCACTAATACCCGACATACTATATATCAAGAGGTCTGAAACAGAACGAGGGGCGCCGCAGTGCTTTATTGTACTGGGAAGAGACTAATTAAAAAATATAACTAAAATGGTTTTTTTTTTTTAATCTTTTTTTTAGCTTTTTACCCCCAAAATACTAAAAAATACAAAAAAAAAGTCAGTGAAAAGATTTAAAAATAAAAAAATTTAAAAATGGCCCTATACGTCACGGGGGGAACGCACCAAAATAATGGTGTTCGCTAAAGAAAACAATAGGGCAGCAAAACCAGCAGATGGGTAAAATCCCGAAAAAGGGTCATTAAGGGGTTAAACAAGCAGCAGACAGTGTGGGCGGCCTTTATGTTCCATCAAAGGACAAGCCCCGAGCTTCTACTCCAGATCCCACCGACTGAGGGGCGGAGACAGAGAACGGACCCCCAGAATACACAGACATGACCGCGCACAAGCATCTACAGCCAGCAGCCCGGAGCGTCCGGCATGAGAGGCGGTACAAGATGTGATACGGGGGGCATGGAGGCTCTAGTACCCTGCTGTACCACCTCTAGCTTGGATACAAGATGTGATACGGGGGGCATGGAGGCTCTAGTACCCTGCTGTACCACCTCTAGCTTGGATACAAGATGTGATACGGGAGGCATGGAGGCTCTAGCACCCTGCTGTACCACCTCTAGCTTGGATACAGGATGTGATACGGGGGGCATGGAGGCTCTAGTACTCTGTTGTACCGCCTCTAGCTAGGATACAAGATGTGATACAGGCGGGCATGGAGGCTCTAGTACCCTGTTGTACCACTTCTAGCTTGGATACAGGATGTGATACAGGCGGACATGGAGGCTCTAGTACCCTGTTGTACCGCCTCGAGCTTCGATACAAGATGTGATACGGGCGGGCATGGAGGCTCTAGTAACCTGTTATACCACCTCTAGCTTGGATACAAGATGTGATACGGGGGGCATGGAGGCTCTAGTACCCTGTTGTACCACCTCTAGCTTGGATACAGGATGTGATACGGGGGGCATGGAGGCTCTAGTACCCTGTTGTACCGCCTCTAGCTTGGATACAAGATGTGATACGGGAGGCATGGAGGCTCTAGCACCCTGCTGTACCACCTCTAGCTTGGATACAGGATGTGATACGGGGGGCATGGAGGCTCTAGTACCCTGTTGTACCGCCTCTAGCTAGGATACAAGATGTGATACAGGCGGGCATGGAGGCTCTAGTACCCTGTTGTACCACTTCTAGCTTGGATACAGGATGTGATACAGGCGGACATGGAGGCTCTAGTACCCTGTTGTACCGCCTCTAGCTAGGATACAAGATGTGATACGGGGGGCATGGAGGCTCTAGTACCCTGCTGTACCACCTCTAGCTTGGATACAAGATGTGATACGGGGGGCATGGAGGCTCTAGTACCCTGCTGTACCACCTCTAGCTAGGATACAAGATGTGATACGGGGGGCATGGAGGCTCTAGTACCCTGTCATACCACCTCTAGCTAGGATACAAGATGTGATACGGGGGGCATGGAGGCTCTAGTACCCTGTCATACCACCTCTAGCTTGGATACAGGATGTGATACAGGCGGGCATGGAGGCTCTAGTACCCTGTTGTACCACCTCTAGCTAGGATACAAGATGTGATACAGGCGGGCATGGAGGCTCTAGTACCCTGTTGTACCACCTCTAGCTTGGATACAGGATGTGATACAGGCGGGCATGGAGGCTCTAGTACCCTGTTGTACCGCCTCTAGCTAGGATACAAGATGTGATACGGGGGGCATGGAGGCTCTAGTACCCTGCTGTACCACCTCTAGCTTGGATACAAGATGTGATACGGGGGGCATGGAGGCTCTAGTACCCTGTCATACCACCTCTAGCTAGGATACAAGATGTGATACGGGGGGCATGGAGGCTCTAGTACCCTGTCATACCACCTCTAGCTTGGATACAGGATGTGATACAGGCTGGCATGGAGGCTCTAGTACCCTGCTGTACCACCTCTAGCTTGGATACAAGATGTGATACGGGGGGCATGGAGGCTCTAGTACCCTGTCATACCACCTCTGGCTTGGATACAGGATGTCATACCGGGGCATGGAGGCTCTAGTACCCTGCTGTACCACCTCTAGCTTGGATACAAGATGTGATACGGGTGGGCATGGAGGCTCTAGTACCCTGCTGTACCACCTCTAGCTTGGATACAAGATGTCATACCGGGGCATGGAGGCTCTAGTACCCTGTTGTACCGCTTCTAGCTTGGATACAAGATGTGATATGGGGGGCATGGAGGCTCTAGTACCCTGTTGTACCACCTCTAGCTTGGATACAAGATGTGATATGGGGGGCATGGAGGCTCTAGTACCCTGCTGTACCACCTCTAGCTTGGATACAAGATGTGATACGGGGGGCATGGAGGCTCTAGTACCCTGCTGTACCACCTCTAGCTAGGATACAAGATGTGATACGGGGGGCATGGAGGCTCTAGTACCCTGTCATACCACCTCTAGCTAGGATACAAGATGTGATACGGGGGGCATGGAGGCTCTAGTACCCTGTCATACCACCTCTAGCTTGGATACAGGATGTGATACAGGCGGGCATGGAGGCTCTAGTACCCTGTTGTACCACCTCTAGCTAGGATACAAGATGTGATACAGGCGGGCATGGAGGCTCTAGTACCCTGTTGTACCACCTCTAGCTTGGATACAGGATGTGATACAGGCGGGCATGGAGGCTCTAGTACCCTGTTGTACCGCCTCTAGCTAGGATACAAGATGTGATACGGGGGGCATGGAGGCTCTAGTACCCTGCTGTACCACCTCTAGCTTGGATACAAGATGTGATACGGGGGGCATGGAGGCTCTAGTACCCTGTCATACCACCTCTAGCTAGGATACAAGATGTGATACGGGGGGCATGGAGGCTCTAGTACCCTGTCATACCACCTGTAGCTTGGATACAGGATGTGATACAGGCTGGCATGGAGGCTCTAGTACCCTGCTGTACCACCTCTAGCTTGGATACAAGATGTGATACGGGGGGCATGGAGGCTCTAGTACCCTGTTGTACCGCCTCTAGCTTGGATACAAGATGTGATACGGGGGGCATGGAGGCTCTAGTACCCTGTCATACCACCTCTGGCTTGGATACAGGATGTCATACCGGGGCATGGAGGCTCTAGTACCCTGCTGTACCACCTCTAGCTTGGATACAAGATGTGATACGGGTGGGCATGGAGGCTCTAGTACCCTGCTGTACCACCTCTAGCTTGGATACAAGATGTCATACCGGGGCATGGAGGCTCTAGTACCCTGTTGTACCGCTTCTAGCTTGGATACAAGATGTGAGACAGGTGGGCATGGAGGCTCTAGTACCCTGTTGTACCGCCTCTAGCTTGGATACAAGATGTGATATGGGGGGCATGGAGGCTCTAGTACCCTGTTGTACCGCCTCTAGCTTGGATACAAGATGTGATACGGGTGGCATGGAGGCTCTACTACCCTGTTGTACCACCTCTAGCTTGGATACAAGATGTGATACGGGGGCATGGAGGCTCTAGTACCCTGTGGTACCGCCTCTAGCTTGGATACAAGATGTGATACAGGCAGGCATGGAGGCTCTAGTACCCTGTGGTACCGCCTCTAGCTTGGATACAAGATGTGATACAGAGGGCATGGAGGCTCTAGTAGCCTTTAACTTGGATACATGATGTGATACAGGAGGCATGGAAGTATACAGGTTCCATATGGTATCCTGCGGTATATCACTCCACATTTGCTGTATCTGAGCCTCTAGATCGTGTAAACTCGTCAGCTGTGGAAGTTTGCGTCCCAGATGGTCCCATACATGTCCTATTGGTGATAAGTCTGGTGACCGGGCACCACGGGAGTGTGACAATGTTGTGGGGGCTCCTGAGACCCCCTTGTGTGCGGCTGAGCATTATCCTGCTGGAAGCCGCCATGAGAGAAACACATGTAGCTGCAGGATATCCTGAACATATCGTACTGTCCCTCGTACCACTACTAGGGGTGACCGACTGTCGTATGCGATGGTCCCTCAAATCGTCACACCAGCAGGGGGCAGGATTGAGGCGCTCAGCCTGGTGTCTCCAGACATGAACACGGCCGTTGTCAGCGCCCAAACTAAACCTGGATCCATTGCTGCAGACAACCGTAGCGTCCAGTTTTATCATTC